>NC_139012.1:43090194-44290194 GCF_964374135.1 Grampus griseus
GGAAGAAAATCAGCACATTGGGGAATACTTACAATATCATAAGAATCTCTTATTATTTGAACTTGTCACAAATTGTTTTCATTATGGATGTTTTAACAAGAGATGAATGCTCATCGTGAAGGAAGAGTGATTTTTTTTTCAAGGTTGATATTCTTTTAAGTAGGAGGGATACACGTGAACTGGGGAATGACAGAAAGGAAAGAGGTATGTCAGCTAAATCAAGTGATTCACATTCTGTTAATAGAGAGACAGCTGTTCATCTTAATCACTCTCAGGCCCTCTTTCACTGCTCTGTAGTTCCATACTGTTATCTTCACAGTTCCCCTGGGCATGTGCTATCGCTTCTGCACCAACATGCTAACAGGGGTTAGCTATAGAAGACAATGTGCACATGACATTGATGTGGCACGGTTCTCTAGCAAGCATCTTCAACATAATGTTGATTCTATTATTTGTGGTCCTGTTCATTTCAATCATGCAGATATAGATAAGCTTGGATAAAATGACACAACTCTCCTCTATTTAATGACCTTTGATGTCACACCTCTACTAAGTTTTTGGTTTTGTTTTGTGATAATATAGTTCTTCAGTGCAATCAGTTCTCTATTTCTACAGTTAAACTTTGAAATTTTCTCCATCACTCTCCTTATTAATGGCTTCCTTCTTGATATCTTATTTATTTTATAAATTTATTTGATATTACTCATTTTGTGCCTCCTTTCTTACAGGAAATGATAGACAAACTGATTTCTGATTGTTTCCTAAATTGTTGCTTAGGTTTAGAATAATATTTCCTTTTCCATCAAATCACATGTAAGTCATATTCAAGAAAACTGGCATCAGAGGCAGCTTTTCCAAACTTGTTTTCTAGTTATTTTAAATGTTTTCCCACTTCCACAGTTTAGTTTTACTCTCTTCATTCTTTACATTAAATTGTTTTTATTATTGGATTTTATGTCACTACAAAGTGAACAGTAAGAATTCTCTCTAATCCACTCTTTATTTTTATAACTTTGGTAGCATGAATTTCTCCTTGACACCATTTATTTTTAAATAAAGACTCATTTCCATGTGACCTTTTGATTTATTTCCTTGATTTTCTGATGATGATGTATATTATATACTATACATATATATGTATAATTTGTTATTTATAATAATGTAAGTATTGAATTTATCTTATATATTATAATATAAACTGTTTTATTTACTGTTTTATATTAAACTGTTATATTTAACTGTTTTATTTATTTAAAATATTACATTAATATTACATTAATTCCTGTCTATGCTAGTGATTAATTCAAAGTTAATATCCCTTTTTGATCCTTAGCTAAATATCTTTTAATTATAACATTTCTTCTTATGATCAAGGGTACATCATTTATAGAAGTAATAAGATGCACATCAAGATCTTTTCATTTTATACAAAAACTTTCATTATAGAGTTATTGCTCATCTCTCTGGTCCCAGCCTTTGTCACGACCCTTTCCTCTCTATACTACAGCAATAATAAACTATTTGTAATTTCTGAGATATCACAGTTACACCATAGGATAAAATGTTGTTATCAAAGGAGCTCTTGTGGAAAAGAAAGGGAAATGAAGAAGGACTGGGAAGAAGTTATCCTGAAATGAAGACCCTGCAAACCCTCAGTCAGTCCCATCAAGAGACCTGTAACAATATGGCTTTTCAGAGGTGTCCTGCAGAGGCTCAAAATAGCTGCATTTTTATACCTCTGGCTGATGCAGGCTGTTTAGGGAAGGGACCCATTGGTAAAAGTTGTTCTATGAAGTTGAGACAAACCTTGAAATAGATAACGGCTGGAAAATGTATTGGTACCTGGCACAATTTCTTCCCTTTGACAGGGATCTAGGGGGCAAATCCTCATGTTCCCTTGAACTTGGAAGATATAGTGAACTAAGGTCTTCCTCTGAATTAATATGATTAAAAAATATGAATGCTTTATAAATGAACTGGCTATGAAAGAAGGAGAGGTGGCTGGGTTAGGAGTGGTCCCATATTCCATGGTTTGTCAGAGCAAAGGATGCTTAGAACACATACCCCATGTGCCAGATAAAAGCTATTAACTGTAGGGAGCTAGCATGGGTTGCATAGAACTCTTCAAGACAGCTTGCTAAGGGGATGAGAAACCTCAATAGAAAGCAACTAGAGGTGTACCTCCAGATATCTAGGCATCAACCAAGGAGTTGAAAACAACAAGCCAGAATAAAGATGCATGTTAATTATTGAAGTCAAGTTGTCTTTATGACTAGAAGTGCCTAAAAATCTCTTTTATTATTTGAGAATCATCAGAAGAATATAGAATGCATCCTAGTTTTCTTCTAGAAAGATAGGGAAACATTCATCTTACAGAATAAGATAAATGGAGAGTGATAGAAAAGTTTCAGGTTCTTTTCTCATTATTTTCTGTACACCCTACTTGTTCAACAAAATAGTGTACTCACATTGAACTTCATATTTTTATGCTTGCTTAGATCATTTTGCTTAAATTTTGTGTAAAAAATATACTTTCTAAAATAAGAAGTACGGTTAAATTTATGATATGAAGTTATCATGATTCATTTCTTCTTTATATATACTTAACCCTTTCATATTTTGGGGTATTTTTTTTTAAAATTCAGTAAACAAAGCTTCTATAGAACTTGTTAAACCACTGGAAACGTCAAAATTAGGAGGAATCAAAGTATCATATTAAGCAATTTCAAGTGGAAGAACTTGGACTGAGTGCTTGGTCCCTATAATTATTCCCTTATCACTTGATAAAATTTGCCATTTTGCTCAGAGAATAGAACAGCAAGCCTAGTCTTTGATAATGACGTAGCTTTGTTTAGACCAAATTAGGAGAGACTTTAAAAAATAATGGGTCTTAATACATAATAATTACTGGAAAGAATGGCTCTGTAACTACAGTTTTTCTTTTCCCTTTTACACACAGTTTTACCTATTAGAACACATAGTGGTCATTTAATCCTTACTTGACTAACCTGTCATACTCTATAATCAGTAAAATAACTCAGCTGTAGTTTTAACTTGGAGTGTTTTCATTGACAAATTACAATAGAGTGTAATCAGAAACTCAAAAAGGAAATGACTGCATATTGCTTTTTTCACCCACTTAATGTAAGTTACCATACTTCATAGTTAGTGAGTGACATTATTGCTGGGAATATTCACCTTGTGTAAAAATAGAAATCAATCACTGGAGTAATCATATCCTCCAGGAATAATAGCATAATAGAGCTAGAAGGATCTTAGCAATTATCTAATCCATTGGAGAGCTGGATGTGTGAGAATTTGTTTCTCCCAGGGATGCCACAAAAACTGCCTTGGGAAAAGGGGACCGATTTCTGGGTTTCTTTCTGTTATCTCACCTAAAATGCATCAACTTTTTATCTGTTCAATAGATTGGGGGAAAAAACAATTTGATTTACTTAAAAAAATATTCAAAATCACATAGTTCAAAACACTTGTCCTGCATATAAGAAAACCAAAGCTCAGGAGAAGTTTCCCAAACATGGATAAAATGAAGCAGTAGAAGAGGACAGGTTACAGTGATATAGATATGGTTTAGCTGTCTGTGACTTACTTAAGCAAAATTTATACTTTGAATTATTTCTTTATCACCATAGAAGATTCCTACAGCTCATGTCTACAATTCATGTCCCCCTTTAACTCTTAGTATAATCTTTTAATTATTTTTCTTTGTGACAATTGTAAGTTTCCTAACTTGCCTTATTGCCTGTATCCTCTCCAGCTCTAGTCAATAACCTTATGCTACTTCCTCTACTAAATTTCCTTCATTGGCTCCATCACTGAAAAGATGCATTTAAAATGCCATAACAAAATTGACTAATTATTTTATAACTAGAATCCACCACTCATTCCAATCTCAGCTTTAACCATTCTATCCTATACACCCTGTGCTACACTCCCACTGTTCCCTGTTCATACAATGTTTTTCCACATGATCCCCAGGCATATTATTTCCACTTCCTGGAATAATGATCAGATGTCTTTGCCTATTAATTTTTTTTTTTTTCCAGAATCTAGTGTAAACTCCTCCATGAGGCTATCTCAGGCAGGTCTAGCCACTGTTGCTTCTGTCTTTACCGATGTTTTTCATGTATCCTTTGTGATGTGGATTATATTATTTAATCAAAGTGTGTGTGTGTATACACACACGCACACACACACACACACACATATATGTATATACACATTACCTCATATTTGTAAAAGAGATGCAAGCCTCCAAGAATAGGAGATCCTTCCTCTGATCATTTGCCAACTAATTAGCACATTGTTTTCCATCCAACTCCTTTCCTGGATACTGTCTTTTGCCATTCCAGTGCAACAGCAAAGAGGCATTTTTATTCTTAAGAAGACTAACCTTAATAGAACTAAACATGGTTTGGAGAGACAGTCCATTTTTCCTGGCTATGAGATCTGGTATCTGTAGTCCAGTGAGGTGCTCCACTGAGCTGGCTGGATACATACTACCAGTGTTTAATTCCTAATGTTCCCTTGGTGTCTATGACAAATCACAACTATTGCAGAGCTAGCTTTACCCCATACCAGTCTTTCTTCTTTTATTATTTATAGCTCCATTTTTGAATGTTCCATGGTCTCAGGCAGCCATGTTAATGCATCTTTGTAACTGTCACTGTCCCTGGTGTCACATTTCCCAGTGGCAATTATACAAAATTATAACAGACTCATAGACATAGAAAACAAACTTATGGTTACCAAAGGAGGAAGAGGGGTAGGGAGAGGTAAATTAGGAATTTGGGATTAAGGTATACACACTACTATGTATAAAATAGATAACCAACAAAGAACTACTGTATAGCACAGGGAACTATACTCAATATCTTGTAATAACCTATAATGGAAGAGAATGTTAAAAAAGAATATATAAATTTATAAATACACATATAACTGAATCACTTTGTTGTACATCTGAAACTAGCACAACATTGTAAATCAACTATACTTCAATAAAAAATTTTTAAAACAAGAAAGAAAATAACAATACGTACAAAGGCATGGAAGCATGAAAATTCCTGGCACTTTCTGGGAATGCCGTAACTGATTTTGACTAAAGCAAACTATCTGAGGGGTGAAACAGCAGGGGCTGAACCTAGGGAGAGAGGGCTGTGACCAGATAGGGAAACACTGTTTATATAGGAATAAAGCTGCAGTCTCCATCTGTGACATGAAGAATACTGAAATTTACCACAGTACTGGTATATAGGGACTAGTGTCATATCTTAGAAAATCAGCTTAAATTCAGGAAAGATTGGTTTGGTACAAAGAATAGAGACAACAAGACAAGTTAAGAAAATTTTGAAAAATTCAAGGTGATGAGGAACTGAATAAATGTGGTGACCAACTTGATGAAGAGAAATGAATGTATTAGAAATCTCTTTGGAATGTTGATTATAGAACTTCATTGACTATCGTGAGTGAGAAAGAATTGTTAATTACAATTGGATTTAATGCATTGGACATATCAGTCTCTAGTCTGTCTGATATCACAGTAATATGTTCATGGAGAATTTGAAGCTGAAATGGTTGAGATGCATAAAGCTAGTGTGAGCACTAAAAATAAAAGTTTTAATGCACTTTTAATTCTATGCAATTAGAGTTGAGAAGAATTTGTGTATGTGGACTGAAAAACACCACTATTCTCTGTTAATATTCTGATCTTTATCAAAAAACTTTTTATCAGGGTCTAAAAGTTTTTGACTCTGAGGCAGAGTTAAAGCATAATAATTAGTCTCTGATTAGTCTCGTTTGCCTCTCAACATGATTTTTAGTTTTAGCAAGAACTGATTTACTGAGAAACCTCAATAATCAGAAATTGGCATGCTTATTTACTCTCCTGAAAGTGAAACCCAGACTCTGAAGGATAGATTTCTGGAAATAACAGTTTAGGAAACTCATAAGCAATCTTTACAGCAAGCTAGCTAATTAGCCATGACTTTAATCTCCTAAAACAAAAACTTTTGGCCACCCTTTATTGTGGTTCTGCTTTACTAAGAACATTATAAATAAAATGAATCATAGGGTGACACAGCTTTAAAAATGATCAATTTATATGAGATTGAAAACCAAAACTGATTATATTTTGTTATTCTGTGAATGAATTAAATCATACATAATAATAGCTAGTAGTTCTTGGGTCTTAAAAATCAGTGATAGTAGAAAGAGCAAGTGCCACTCCCTAAGGGTGGAGATTCTTGCCAAAGGCTATTTACTATTGCCCTTTTATGATAAATACAAGCACAGATATTTATAAATACTAATTTTGAATGATCTGGGTATTGCTTGGCAGAAAGCACACAAAGTTGATTGGAAAAACTAGGAGTGGACAAGGTAGGAAAATATTTGGTTAAGAAATGTTTGTGAAAAAACACCTACAAAAGTAAAAATGAAGTAACTAAGAGGTTATGCAAGTGTGGAATTAGGGAGAACTTTTGAGGGGGCTCTATTTTCTTGTCTAGGAAAAGAAAACAGCAATTCCTTTTTGTAGAAACTAGAAAGAAAAAGAATGTTTAGTCCACGCTGACAGAGAGATACCTTCTGGAAAGAGAGAAATTTCAGTGAAAACATGAGAGTTCTTTCTATGAGAAGCCAGGAATAACAAAACAAAACAAAATAAACAAGTAATACACAAAATATTCTATCTTGTTAGTGATAAATTATCTTACAGTCAACCTTGTTATTTCTGAAGCATAAGCAGGGGGAGACTAACCCAATAAATCAAACTTTCAATTTGGACATTGTAAAGCTATCTATACTGACTGTCCTTCATCAGAAGTTTGTTTGAATTTTTGAAATTGTCCAGAAGAAGAAATGCCTGCACACTGAGTGACTATAGCATCTGAAAAAGTACTGTGGCTTTTGCTGAGTACCATTTTGCTTCTGCTTATTTGCACCTGTTACAATATCAAAAGTTCCTCAAATTGAACTTGTTTTGTTTGTCTAATTCCTGTGCTCAGATTAACTTTTTACCTTTAGTCATTCCTGATTTGAATCACTTTTATTTTATTTTTTAAATTCATTCTTCCTCAATTGATGTCTGAATAATTTCAGCTTCTATATTCCCATCACCTATCTTCATTCTGTGATTGATCCAAGCTTGGGAAATCTCCAGTTTTACTCAACTTTACCACAAACAGCAGGTCCCTATTTATGGCATGTGTCACAGTAGTTGGCAGCATTTCATCTGGGCACAGTAGGGTAATTTACTTACAGACTGCAAGTCACATCATTATTAGCAGTCTCTTAACTGCTCTGAGGCCAAGGCTGAAATACTAAAAAGGCCTGAAGAGAATCTCCAGGTATACTTGTGGAATTACCATTTTACATGACGTGGTAAAAACTAGTAGGCAACACTTTATAAAATTCCCTGAGAATGAGTTGATTACATTTTTATAAGCCAGCTGACAAGCTAGGCAGAGAAGTGGGTTAGGCCAGGTATAGGACTAAAGTTTGCTTAAATCAGTTTGAAAAAGTCATGGTTGAAATATGACAAGGTTTTGGAAACTCCTACATGCTACAAGATTTATAATCACAAGCACACAGTTACATCATGGGACCAGGAATCAATCTAACAGGAGGCAGCACCTTCTTCCTCCCAGCTCTGGAGATGATTGAAACAAATCAATAGCTACCACCTACTCTTAGTGAAGAAAGTTTCTGAGAATTCTCTTGAAATGATTTTCTCTTAATATGCATAATAAATAAACTCCCCAACCTCATAATTCATGCATCTTGGTGGAGGTAATGTTCATATCTTAGATATAAGTCTAAGCCATCATCCTGTGTTAGCAATATTGTCCAATGGGGCCGATTTCAGAGATTGCATTGATATAGCTGTGCATGTTGGATTAGCATGAGAGAAACCTAACTTCTAATATAAACACAATACCAGTTAACTGAAGACCAAACTTTGTTTTTAGTGTTGCCAAACTGATCATTATATTTGGGTCTTATTTGAAACTTTGTTTCTCTGCAACATAGAATTAATACAATTAACCCTTTCTGAATAAATTCCTACATCCCTACTTGTTTTGCCTACTATAATATCCTGAGTCCTATCTAGCTCTTGAAATTTCTCCAGGAACTTTTCCTTAATAATCAGAAACTCTCCTTTCTATATGCCACACACGCCCTGCCCTGGTTCAGCCTGTAACAAAAGCAGAGCATCTATGAATTGCTTATGATAGCTAATGGGTCAGTGTGGCCTGTTCCAAGATTGCACTCACAACCACTGGCCACTGACATTCTGAACACATAGTAAGAAAACCTAGATTATGCAATTCATGTTGTCACAGCCTTGTGAGGCTTTAAAAGTGTGATGAATTAAAGAATCTCCCAGATACAGTTCATGCTAATCTAGACTGGCTGAGAATGCACTTCTGAAAAACTATTGAATTAACGGATTATACTACTTAGAAGTTACAGTATCCATGTGACCCAGAAATGAAAGACCAACTAATGCAAACTCTTGTGGGTTCTTTTTAATGGAATCACTTTCCATATACTGAGATAAAGAAATGCAAATTTGTCTTCCAAGGCTTCAGCATGGAGACATCTGCTCACACACTACATTACCTCCATCTATTTCTATTTTCCTTCTTGCACAAACCACTGACCCTGGAGAGGGGAGTGTTCTCCTATGTTACAGGTCACTTTCCATAGGTAATAAACCCTTCTTGTTTCCCCATTTTTCTGAACTATAATTTTAGACAAACTGAGGAGAGATGCATTTTAGCTTGTAAAGGAATATAATTCTGAAAATATTTTTAAATAGTATACATTCATATTATCAAAAAAATATTTGACCATATGTCAAAACATATCCAGAATCTGATCATGTACTGCCATTTGTGCTGCCACAGACCTGGTCCAAGCCACTGGCATCTTTAGCCTGGATTATTAGAACAGTTTCAAAACTGTTTTTCAGGCCATTGTCCCTGCCCCAGTCTAGCGTATTCTCAAACTAAGCAGCCAGAGGGATTCTTTTAAAATATAAATCAGACAGTATTGTTTCTATGTTCAGATTTCCCACCACAATCAGTATAAGGGCAAAGCTTTTACTGTGGCTTGTATTACCATGGCCTCTTTTACCAAGGAGCTTCACACCTGCTTTTTTTGACTTTATTTCCTACTAGCTCACCCAGCACCCGATCCCTGTCTTGTACATCCTTCTTGGGTTATACTAACCATCTCCTTCTTTGATCTCTGTTAGCACATTCCTTCCTCAGAGTCTTTATCCTTGCTATGAAACTCTCTTTGCTCAAATATCTCATCCACCAGGCTTACTCTTTCACATTCTTTGCATCTCTCCTCACGTATTACCTTAGAGAGCAGTCCTTCTCTGACAACACAAAATAAAACAGCACATGCTCCAACCCACTACAGAGCATGTCTTTACTCATCCATGACTATATTTTTCTCCATAATACTAATGTGAATGCTGTCTTAGCTTTGTCTGAATTCATTACTAGACTGAAGGCAACAATTCTGTCCATACTACTCATTTATGTTCTTATAGCACCTGGAATGATGCTTAGCATCTGATAGGTACTAAATTAATGAATAACATTTGTTAAATAAATGACTGGGAACATTGGTTAATGATAGAATTTCACAACTATTGGATTTAATAACTGGTTTTAAAACAACCTTAGATGTGTTAGGGCAACTTCTTTACTTCTAGTCACTTTATTTTTTTAACATCTTTATTGGAGTATAATTGCTTTAAAATGGTTGTTAGTTTCTGCTTTATCACAAAGTGAATCAACTATACGTATACATATATCCAGATATCCCCTCCCTCTGTGTCTCCCTCTAGGTGGTCAAAAAGCACCAAGCTGATCTCCCTGTGCTACGTGGCTATGCGGCTGCTTTCCACTAGCTATCTATTTTACACTTGGTAGTGTATATATGTCCATGCCACTCTCTCACTTTGTCTCAGCTTACCCTTCCCCCTTCCTGTGTCCTCAAGTGCATTCTCTACATCTGTGTCTTTATTCCTGTCCTGCCTTTATGTTCTTCAGAACCACTTTTTTTTTTTTTTAGATTCCATATATATGTGTTAGCATATGGTAGTTGTTTTTCTCTTTCTGACTTACTTCACTCTGTATGACAGTCTCTAGGTCAATCCACCTCACTACAAATAACTCAATTTCCTTTCTTTTTATGTTTGAGAAATATTCCATCGTATATACGTGCCACATCTTCTTTATCCATTCATCTGTCGATGGACATTTAGGTTGCTTCAAAGTCCTGGCTATTGTAAATAGTGTTGCAATGAACATTGTGGCACATGACTATTTTTGAATTATGGTTTTCTCAGGGTATATGCCCAGTAGAGGGATTGTGGGGTCTTTTTTTAGGTTTTTAAGAAACTTCCATACTATTCTCCATAGTGGCTCTATCAATTTACATTCCTAGCAACAGTGCAAGAGGATCCCCTTTTCTCTACACCCTCTCCAGCATTTATTGTTTGTAGACTTTTTGATGATGGCCATTCTGACCAGTGTGAGGTGATACATCATTGTAGTTTTGATTTGGATTTCTCTAATAATTAGTGATGTTGAGCATCCTTTCATGTGTTTGTTGGCAATCTGTATATCTTTTTTGGAGAAATGTCTATTTAGGTCTTCTGCCCATTTTTGGATTGGGTTTTTTGTTTGTTTGATATTGAACTGCATGAGTTGCTTGTATATTTTGGAGATTAATCCTTTGTCAGTTTCTTTGTTAACAAATATGTGCTTCCATTCTGAGGGTTCTCTTTTCATCTTGTTTATGGTTTCCTTTGCTGTGCAAAAGCTTTTAAGTTTCATTAGGTCCCATTTTTTAATTTATTTTTTTATTTCCATTTCTCTAGGAGGTGGGTCAAAAAGGATCTTGCTGTGATTTATGTCATAGAGTGTTCTGCCTATGTTTTCCTCTAAGAGTTTGATAGTGTCTGGCCTTACGTTTAGGTCTCTAACCCATTTTGAGTTTATTTTTGTGTATGGTGTTAGGGAGTGTTCTATTTTCATTGTTTTACATGTAGCTGTCCAGTTTTCCCAGAATCACTTATTGAAGACAGTGTCTTTTCTCCCTTGTATATTCTTAACTCCTTTATCAAAGATAAAGTGATCATATGTGTGTGGGTTTATCTCTGGGCTAACTTGTTCCATTGATTTACATTTCTGTTTTTGTGCCAGTACCATACTCTCTTGATTACTGTAGCTTTGCAGTATAGTTTGAAGTCACAGAGCTTCGTTTTCCCTCCAGTTCCATTTTTCTTTCTCAAGATTACTTTGGCTATTCAGAGTCTTTTGTGTTTCCTTACAGATTGTGAATTTTTTTGTTCTAGTTCTTTGAAAACTACCATTAGTTGTTTGATAAGAATTGCATTGAATCTGTAGATTACTTTGGGTAGTATAGTCATTTTCACAATATTGATTCTTCCAATCCAAGAAAATGGATATCTCTCCATCTGTTTGTATCACACTTAAGTTCTTTCATCAGTGTCTTATAGTTTTCTGAGTACAGGTCTTTTATCTCCTTAGGTAGGGTTATTCCTAGGTATTTTATTCTTTTTGTTGCAATGGTAAAAGAGAGTGTTTCTTTAATTTTCTTTCAGAATTTTCATCATTGGTGTATAGGATTGCAAGAGATTTCTGTGCATTAATTTTGTATCCTGCCACTTTACCAAATTCATTGATTAGCTCCAGTAGTTCTCTGGTAGCATCTTTAAGATTCTCTACGCATAGTATCATGTCATCTGCAAACAGTGACAGTTTTACTTCTTCTTTTCTTATTTGGATTCATTTTATTTTTTTTGTCTTGGATTTCTGTGGCTAAAACTTCCAAAACTACGTTAAAAAATAGTGGTGAGGACTCCCCTGGTGGCACAGTGGTTGAGTGTCCGCCTACCGATGCAGGGGACACAGGTGTGTGCCCCGGTCTGGGAAGATCCCACATGCCACGGAGCAGCTAGGCCCATGAGCCATGGCCGCTGAGCCTGCGTGTCTGGAGCCTGTGTGCTGCAACGGGAGAGGACAAAACAGTGAGAGGTCCACATACTGCAAAAAAAAAAAATAGTGGTGAGAGTGAGCAACCTTGTCTTGTTCCTGGTCTTAGTGGAAATGATTTCAGTTTTTCACCATTGACAGTGATGTTGGCTGTGGGTTTGTCATATATGACCTTTATTATATTGAGGTAAGTTCCCTCAATGCCTACATTCTGGAGGGTTTTTAACATAAATCAATGTTGAATTTTGTCAAAAGCTTTCTCTGCATCTATTGAGATGATCATGTGGATTTTATCCTTCAGTTTGTTAATATGGTGTGTCACATTGATTGATTTGTGTATACTGAAGAATCATTGCATCCCTGGGATAAACCCCACTTGATCATGGTGTATGATCCTTTTAATGTGCTGTTGGATTCTGTTTGCTAGCATTTTGTTGAGGATTTTTGCAACCATATTCATCAGTGACATTGGCATGTAGTTTTCTTTTTTTGTGACATCTTCTCTGGTTGTGGTATCAGGGTGATGGTGGCCTTGTAGAATGAGTTTGGGAGTGTTACTCCCTCTGGTATATTTGGAACAGTTTGAGAAGGGTAGGTGTTGCTCTTCTCTACATGTTTGATAGAATTCGCCTGTGAAGCCATCTGGTCCTGGTCTTTTGTTTGTTGGAAGATTTTTAATCACAGTCTCATTTCAGTACTTGTGATTTGTCTGTTTATATTGTCTATTTCTTCCTGGTTCAGCCTCTGAAAGTTGTGCTTTCCAAGGAATTTTTCCCATTTCTTCCAGGTTATCCATTTTATTGACATACAGTTGCTTGTAGTAATCTCTCATGATCCTTTGTATTTCTGCAGTGTCAGTAGTTACTTCTGCCTTTTCATTTCTAATTCTATCAATATGTCTTTTCCCTTTTTCTTGATGATCTGGCTAATGGTTTATCAATTTAGTTTTTCTTCTCAAAGAACCAGCTTTCAGTTTTGTTGATCTTTGCTATCATTTTCTTCATTTCTTTTTCACTTATTTCTGATCTGATGTTTATGATTTTTTCCTTCTGCTAACTTTGTTTTTTTTTTTTTTTGTTCCTCTTTCTCTAATTGTTTTAGGTGTAAGATTAAGTTGTTTATTTGAGATTTTTCTTGTTTTCTGGTAGGATTGTATTGCTATAACCTTCCCTCTTACAATGGCTTTTGCTGCATCCCATAAGTTTTGGTTTATCATGTTTTCTTTGATTTCCTCTTTGATTTCTTCATTGATCTCTTGGTTATTTAGTAGTGTATCATTTAACCTTCATGTGTTTTTTTTTTTTTTTTACAGTTTTTTATCCTGTGATTGATATCTAGTCTCATAGCGTGTTGTTGGAAAATATACTTGATTATGATTTCAATTTTCTTAAATTTACCAAGGTTTGATTTGTGACCCAAGATATGATCTCTCCTGGAGAATGTTCCTTGAGCACTTGAGAAGAAAATGTATTCTGTTGGTTTTGGATGGAATGTCCTATAAATATCAATTATGTCCATCTTGTTTAATGTGTCACTTAAAGCTTGTGTTTCCTTCTTTATTTTCATTTTTGATGATCTGTCCATGGGTGAAAGTGGGGTGTTAATGTCCCCTACTATGGTTGTGTTATTGTCAATTTCCCCTTTTATGGCTGTTATTATTTGCCTTATGTATTGCAGTGCTCCTATGTTGGGTGCATAAATATTTACAATTGTTATATCTTCTTCTTGGATTAATCCCTTAATCATTATGTAGTGTCATTCTTTGCCTCTTGTAATAGTCCTTATTTTAAGGTCTATTTTGTCTGATATGAGAATTGCTACTCCAGCTGTCTTTTGATTTCCAAATTCATGGAACATCTTTCTCCATCCCCTCACATTAAGTCAGTATGTTTCCCTACATCTGAAGTGGGTCTCTTGTAGACAGCTTATATACAGTCTTGTTTTTGTATCCATTCAGCCTGTCTATGTCTTTTGGTTGGAGCATTTAATCCATATACATTTAAGGTAATTATCAATATGTATGTTCCTGTTACCATTTTCTTATTTTTGGGGGGGTTGTTATTGTAGTTCTTTTCCTTTTCTTGTGTTTCCTGCCTAGAGAAGTTCCTTTAGCATTTGTTGTAAAACTGGCTTGGTGGTGTTGAATTCTCTTACCTTTTGCTTGTTTGTAAAGGTTTTAATTTCTCTGTCAAATCTGAATGAGATCCTTGCTGGATAGAGTAATCTTGGTTGCAGGTTTTTCCCTTTCATCACTTTAAATATGTCCTGCCACTCCTTTCCGGCTTGCAGAGTTTCTGCTGAAAGATGAGCTGTTAACCTTGTGGGGATGCCCTTTTATGTTATTTGTTGCTTTTCCCTTGCTGCTTTTAATATTGTTTCTTTGTATTTAATTTTTGATAGTTTGTTTAATATGTGTCTTGGCATGTTTCTCCTTGGTTTTATCCTATATGGGACTCTCTGTGCTTCTTGGGTTTGAGGAGCTATTTCTTTTCCCATATTAGGGAAGTTTTCAACTATAATCTCTTCAAATATTTTCTCATCCCTTTATTTTCCTCTTCTTCTTCTGGGCCTCCTATAATTCAAATGTTGGTGCATTTAATATTGTCCCAGAGGTCTCTGTGACTGTCCTCAATTCTTTTCATTATTTTTTTATTTTGCTCTGCAGTAGTTATTTCCACTATTTTATCTTCCAGGTCACTTACCTGTTCTTCTGCCTCAGTTATTCTGCTATCAATTCCTTCTAGAGAATTTTTAATTTCATTTATTGTGTTTTTCATCATTGTTTGTTTGCTCTTTATTTCTTCCAGGTCCTTGTTAAACTTTTCTTGTATTTTCTCCATGCTATTTCTAAGATTTGGGATCATCTTTACTATCATTACTCTGAAATATTTTTCATGGAGATTGACTATTTTCTCTTCATTTGTTTGGTCTGGTGGGTTTTTACCTTGCTCCTTCATCTGCTGTGTATTTCTCTGTCTTCTCATTTTGCTTAACTTACTGTTTTGGTGTCTGCTTTTCACAGGCTGCAAGTTCATAGCTCCTGTTGTTTTTGGAGTCTGCCCCCAGTGGGTAAGTTTTGTTCATTGGGTTGTGTAGGCTTCCTGGTTGGGGGGGACTGGTGCCTGTGTTCTGATGGTTGAGTCTGGATCTTTTCTTTCTGGTGGGCAACACCATGTCTGGTGGTGTGTTTTGGGGTGAACTTATTATGATTTTAGTCAGCCTCTCTGCTAATGGGTGAGGTTAAATTCCTGTCTTGCTAGTTGTTTGGCATGTGGTGTTCAGCACTGGGGCTTGCTGGTCGTTGAGTGGAGTTGAGTCTTAGCATTGAGATGGAGATCTTTGGCAGAGCTCTCACCGATTGATATTACATGGGGCCAGGAGGTCTCTGGTGGTCCTATGTCCTGAGCTCAGCTCTCCCACTTCAGAGGCTCAGGCCTGACATCTGGCCAGAGCCCCAAGACCCTGTAAGCCACACAGTTCAGAAGAAAAGGGAAAAAAAAATAATAAAATAAAGTTATTAACCTAAAAAATCTAAAGGTAAGATAAAAAAAAAAAAGAAGAGAACAACCAAACCCATAAACAAATCCACCAGTAATAACAAGCACTAAAATCTACACTTAAAAAAATCGACAGACATAACTCTAGGACAAATGGTAAAAGCAAACCTATACAGACAAAAATCACACAAAGAAGCAAGCATACACAGACACACTCACAAAAAGAGAAAAAAACTATATATATATATATAATAAAGGAAGAGAGCAACCAAGTCAATAAACAAATCTACCAGTGATAATAAGCTCTAAATATTAAACTAAGGTAAACATAAAACTAGAAACAGATTAGATGCAGAAAGCAAACCCCAAGTCTACAGGTGCTCCCAAAGTCCACCACCTCAATTTTGGGATGATTAATTTTCTATTCAGGTATTCCACTGATGCAGCATACATCAAGTTGATTGTGGAGATTTAATCTACTACTCCTGTGACTGCATAGAGAGTTTCCCTTTCTCTTCTTTGTTTGCACAGCTCCTGGGGTTCAGCTTTGGATATGGTGCTGCCTCTGTGTATAGGTCACCTGAGGGTGTCTGTTCTTTGCTCAGAGAGGATGGGGTTAAAGTAGCAGCTGATTAGTGGACTCTGGCCCACTCAGGTTGGGGGGAGGGAGGGGTATGGAATGCGGGGTGAGCCTGCAATGACAGAGGCTGGCATGACTTTGCAGCAGCCTGAGGCACACTTTGTATTCTCCCAGGGAAGTTGTCCCTGGATCACAGGACCCTGGCAGTGGCAGGCTGCACAAGCTCCCAGGAGGAGATCTGTGGAGAGTGACCTGTGCTTGTACACAGGATTCTTGGTGGCTGCAGCAGCCTTAGCATTTCATGCCCATCTCTGGTGTCTGTGCCAATAGCCATGGCTTGCCCCCATCTCTGGAGCTCGATTGGGCAGTGTTCTGAATCCCTTCTCCTTGTGCACCCCAAAACAATGGTCTCTTGACTCTTAGGCAGTTCCAAACTATTTCCTGGACTCTCTCCCAGCTACCTGTGGTGCACTAACCCTCTTTAGCCTGTGTTCATGCAACCAACCCCAGTCCTCTCCCTGGGATCCGACCTCCAAAGCCTGAGCCTCAGCTCCCAGCCCCACCTGCCCCGGCAGGTGAGCAGACAAGCCTCTCAGGCTGGTGAGTGTTGGTCAACACTGATCCTCTGTGTGGGAATCTCTCTTCTTTGCCCTCTGCACCCTGTTGCTGCACTATCCTCTGTGGCTCTGAAACTTCACCCCCACCCACCCCCAGTCTCCTCCAGTGAAGGGGCTTCCTAGTGTGTGGAAACTTTTCCTCCTTCACAGCTCCCTCCCAGAAGTGCAGGTTCCATCCCTATTTTTCTGTGTCTGTTTTTTCTTTTTCCCTAACCAGGTACATGGAGTGTTTCTTGCCTTTTGAGAAGTCTTCTGCCAGCATTCAGTAGCTGTTCTTTAGGAGTTGTTCCACATGTAGCTGTATTTTTTACGTATTTGTGGGGAGTAAGTGATCTTACTCTTCTGCCATCTTGAAACCTCCTCTCTAATCACTTTAAAACCAATTTAATCCCTAAATATTAAAATTATCTGAAGAGAAATCCAAATATATATTTATGTGAAGGCATATTTTTTCAAAAGTGTTTCTCTACCCATATTATTTGCTTCTTATAAATGTAGACTCCAGAATATTCAGTTCATTGACATAATGTGTGTGATACCCAGTAGTTTTTCATCAGCAGATGATCACATTCTATGCCTCTTTTTCAATATGCTAAAGAAGTGTTTCTGAGAAGTACATTATAAACGGAGTCTGATTAGGATGTAAAGGAACCTTCAAGGATACCTAATCATTCCTTGAAAGGTTATATGTGTTATAAGGTTAACTCAAAATCTGTAGCATCTGTGACAAAAAATTAATGTAGAGGACATTGGGGCTTTTCCTTCTACTGAACCCTAGATGGCTCTATGATATCGAATTCATTCTATAGTCCTGGCCACAGATGAAATTGTGACACATTTTATTTAGAATCTCTTCAGACCCTATTTCCTCACAGATGCCGTACATTTGTATAAAGAAAGTCAAAATTTGATGGTCTTTAAGAATCAAGTTATGTCAATTTTTCACCATGGACTGTATTCCCAAGGCCTTGATAAATGCTGACACATCTGTGTGGTGATACTGAAAATGCTCTATTTGTAGGAAAGCAAGGTGTCTGCCATACAGTTCTAGCGGAATTACTTTCAATTTATACTAGAACCTGAAGTATCAAGGGATGTCTTCTGGGTCCTGCTGTCATTTTGGGTGCTAACAATATTGATATGTCCACTAATTTCATGAGTAGGCAGAACAAAATTAGTGTGAGCTTGAGTGAGAACTTGTTTTTTTTTTGTCTTTCTTGGCACTTCCCAAAAGTGATGGTGTCATTCTCACACTATAGAATGTCACCTCAAAAGTGATGAAAACCTTTGTAATAGCTTTTAGCTCATTTTTTCATCCATGTAATTTATCCTGATATTAATTCATATTCATATACATAGCAATTTAGCTTAAAAAAAAATGAGAACTCCATTTCTCAAAAATGTGATTGTGAGGAGTTGTATTCCCAAGACTTGGTGGAAAAATTTTCAGGATGATAAATAATAAATATTTTTGTGTTTTCTTCATTGAAAAATTATGGCTACTCCTTTATAACTTTCATAAAGTTGTGAGGATACCTGTATTATCAATTCAATAAAGCTAAATAAAAGCTTAAAATATTATTTATTTAAACCTTAATTTTTCACTGGAAATGGTGATCAAAATAATAAAATTAAAAACACATCTGCAGTGAGAAGTTGTCTTGAGCAGATCCTGATTCTCCTCTCCTGAAGCTTTGTCTGATTTTCCCTAGTGCCCTGGCTCCACCCTCTGAGATTTTTTTCTTTGCGATTATATACTTTGGGCTCATCTGAAAAGGTGTTGGAAAACATGCTTTCCTTGCAGGGGAACAATCAAGATGGTGGAGTAGTAGGACATGGAGCTCACCTCCTGCCACAAATACATCAAAAATACATCTACATGTGGAACGATTCTCATGGAATATCTACTGAACGCTGGCAGAAGACCACAGACTTTTGAAAGGGCAGGAAAATCTCCATGTAAATCTCCACGTAATCTCTTTTGTCCTGTGCAGGACAAAAGAAAAAAGAAGAAAAAGAAAAAACACGCTCTCCATGGCTCATCTGTCTTTGAATGAAGCCTTTCTCTCACCCACAGTTTGGTGGCCTGAAAGCTGCTTTACAGCTCAAAGAGGTAAAGGGCATTTTTAGTCTTGGCTCATTATTTCTTAGGTAATATGGGTCTTTAATTGGCTTCTGATTTATTCACTCTCAGTTAGTTTCTTGCACAGGTAATTGTTCTCAAATTTTCTTCTCTTGCTGTGGTTCTCAAATGCATTTGATTCCTTTCTTTAACATCCACATGTTTCTCTCCCATCTTGATGTGGCTGCCTTGAGACCAAGAGTCTTATGTGGGAAGATTGTACCTTGTTTGACACCAGTCAGTTTTTCTGTTTGCCACAGTGTTTCATTTATGAGAGAAACACCAAGAAAAAAGAGAAAAAGCAACTGTAGCTAAAGATGCATGGTAAACTGATTATTGAATACATTGATTATAAGGTGTTTCTGAGATGCAAGAAGTTAAATAAAAGATGAACATAGGGGGACTGCCCTGGTGGTCCAGTGGTTAAGACTTCACATTCACACTTCCAGTGCAGCGGGTGTGGGTTTGATCCCTGGTCAGGGTACTAAGAACCCATTTGCTGTGCAGCCAAAAAAAAAAAAAAAAAAAAGAAGATGAACATAGGTTTGAAGAAAAGAACAAACAAGCAAACAAGCTGTTCTAGAACAGAAGTCTAAGGAGCCTATGACAGAGACTCACAACCTCAAAGCCACAAATATACATGAAATATAAGGAATTCTTAAGCCTTCAGCATAATAAAGAAAAAACATTGTGAAAGTACAGCAAGCTGAACAAGTCATATACCAAAACGTGGAAGAAGGACTATTTAGAAAATATAAATGGAAAATTTAGCAAGATTTTAAGAGATACGGCTATTATGACCAAAATATGCATTTATTATATTTAAGAAAATGTATTTCTTTTTTTAGAAATCATTTAGAAAGCAATTTTCAACACTAACTATTTTGCAAAAGTGATGTTTCACCATTTTACTAATGGCAAAGTCAGTACATTTAGGAATATTCAATAAAAATTTTAAATCTCATTTTAAAAGGCCATCATTGCAATTAAGAGTAAAAAATCTCTCAGAAAGAAAAAAAAATTATACTTGTTTATAATGACAGATGAAAGATTCCTTTTTTACTATATAATAATCTTGAATATATTATATAGACCATCATGTTAGGAAATTTGGGTTGTAAAAGTATAACATATTTCACAAAAATATATTTGTACAATTATTCTGTGTTGGTTTATAAAACAGAAATTATCTTTTAAGAATACCCAAAATTTAAGAGAGAAGAAAGGAGTGATATTCAATCTAGTTTTTGGGATATTTGTAAATGCTGTGCTTATACCCAAGACCAACTTTAAGAAAGGTACCGTGAACTTTGCCGTGAAACAAAGAGATTGCTGAGCAGTAATTTGCAGATCATGTGTCATCTATCATTTTCTTGAAGGATATTTTGACATGAAGTTTAATTTGAGACATCAGTTACCATCGTTAAAAAGTCCCACTGTGCTGTTTTCTACCATCCCGTTTTATCAATTGTCAGGAATGAAACTAATCCAAAGTGCTTTTATGACCTATGTTTTCAAAAGTAATGCTCATCCACCAAACTCAAATATGCACATGTATCTCTCTGACTTGCTTAAAAAATAGTTTTTATTATTAAATTAAAAGGCCAACATTTCTTTCGCAGTTAAAGTATGAGAATAAATACATTAGCTCTTAGCTATTTCAGACAATGTGGAGAATGTAGAAAATGATATTTTCTAGGATGTGATGGGAAAGGGATGATGAGAGTAGTTTATATTCAAGATCAAGAATGATATTTAAAAGAATCAAGAACATGTCACAATTTTACCTTTGAAAATTAAAATAAGTTTAGTTCTGATAAAAATGACATTGTGCTATATTACATAAAAGATTAGAATTTATGGACTGAATGTAGATAAAGAATTGATGCTTTGAGGGATACACATAGGTTTTTGTTTAAGAAAACTGATATTTGAAATTTTAATTAGCAGTAAAATAATTCAATTTTATTATCAAATAAAATACAATATTTTACAGAGGGAGTGTATAAGCTAATTTTGAAAATAGGGAAACAGATCTAAACACAGTTTGAAAACTCATAGATGCCTTATATTTCCCCAAGTGAAGCTAATATTTAAACACTGCAGAATAATTTTTACTGAACAGATGTATAAGTGATAATAATCTTAGATTCTTCTCTGGGAATTTTAAATAGTATGGAAATCACTGTATTCCTGAAATGATAAGTTACATAATATCCAACTACTCAGTTAACTGATTTATGTTAATATAAATGATTAATGGCCCCTATGTCAAGATTATCAAAATTGTTCTCCTCATATTTCCATAGTGATACCCCGTTTCTTGAGCATATCAATATAACACATTCAAGTGGAAAATAAGCCATTAGCAACAGTAATTTGAATTCAAAATTTCTTTAAAATTCCAGCAGTGAGATACAGACTCCCAAGAAACAAATTAGAGAAGGCATGAAACACAGTTTATCATTTGTTCATCACAGCAAACATTATCAAATGCCTATTTACACATGTAGGAATATGATTTTGAATTTCTATTGCTTTCTATATTAATAGCAATATCATAGAAAACTAGAAAAATCATTGGGTTATAAGTTACAAGACCTAAAATCTAGTAATGATTCTATTAACCAACACTATAGTTTCTGGTAAGTAACTTAATCCATTTGGACAGACTATAAATGGATTGGTTCATTTATTTTTTATTTTTTTTGCGGTACGCGGACCTCTCACTTCTGTAGCCTCTCCCGTCGTGGAGCACAGGCTCCGGACGCGCAGGCCCAGCGGCCATGGCCCACGGGCCCAGCCGCTCCGTGGCATGCGGGATCCTCCCGGACCGGGGCACGAACCTGCGTCCCCTGCATCGGCAGGTGGACCCTCAACCACTGCGCCACCAGGGAAGCCCTGGATTAGTTCATTTTAAAGTTTCTTTGTATTTTATGAAGTAGTGATTCTTTTACCAGATAACTTATAACATATATGGACCACTAGATAATTGTTAAATGAAAAATCATTTAAGAATTTAAACTACCTATATCTAGCTGAATAGAATGATTAAATGCATTTTGTGCAGTATCAAAAGAAGAATCATATTTAACAAAATAGTTGTAGCTTACTTTCTTAACATTGTAGCTTTATTTATATTGTGTTGATATAGAGACAATAAAATGGCAACACAGAGCAGAGGTTAAGAGCATGTACTCAGGGAGCTGGGGTAATGAGGTTCGAATCCCAGCTCTGAAACATATTAGTTCTGTCACCTTGAGAAAGTTATTAAACCTCTATCCTTAGAGTTTTCTCACCTGTGAAGGGAAAACAACACATTCAACTCATAATGTTGATGTAAATAGTAGATAATAGAGCCTTTTCGAACTTATGCTGTTTTGTTTCTATGATTACTATATATATTTCCCCCACATTTTTAAGAGCTATTAAAAAAATGGTTTTTGTCTTAAACAGTTATAATCTGAAGACAATTTTCAATGTGGTTTCATAGAAGTTGACTTATGTATATTTAGTTGTTTTGTTTTTTTTTTTCCATCTTAGAAAGCCTAGAGTATAGAATTGTGTGAATTTTAGAATGTCTTAATTTTTATGTAAGTTCCATTTATTTCTACTTCTTTTTGCCCTCCATGATATCTAGAGAATGCTGTGCAAAAAGTAATCACACTGTGAATATTTATTACTTTTTATTGTATTGCACTGATTTCAGTGAAATTAAAATGTCTATAGATGATGATTACATTTATGTGTTTTGAGAAGCAAAGGTATACAGGGGTCCTGAAATTTAGCTAGATGAATTGGATAATATGGAACAGTTATCTCATACTTACCTAACTCACCCACATGGCTTCAACGAAGCAGAGACAAGTGCCAGAAGCCTGCTTCAGTGAAGTTGACAAAAAAGGAATGTAGTGTCAATGGCTGTCATTCTTTGCCTTGTAGTCTTAGGATAAGATTCTCTTAATTCTTTGTGTATATCTGGCTGACGATACATGAGGTAGTAATGACTTATTTTGGACCAGGCCTCAACTTTATTTCGTTTGTCCTGCTTTAGCTATCTGTTCAAGGGAGAAGCTGAGTAAATGATTAAGTCTTAAGAATTATATAAAAAGCCTTATCACAGCAACCTCTTGTTTCCTAATGCCTGCCATAGTGAAACACTATTACTGATTGAGAGTTTCTCTATTTATCTTTTTACATATATCCTAAAATATAAAGAGGCTAGCAAAGATGTCTATTGTTTAATGAAAATTAAAATGACTGTTTAACTGGTGGAACATGTAATAATAAAAATGTCAAATATCAAATTGCCCCATTTGATCCCTTCTTCTGTACCTGCAGATAGGACTAGCTTCCCTAATTTTCTTTTGGAAATGTGGACTCCCTAAGAAACAGAAGCTTTAGCTATAAAGACTATGTCAAAACTGATTCTGGGTGTTACCCATGTTTTAATGTCAATCTGAATATATTTAGTTGTGGCTTAATTGCTCAAGACATGGTCTAGTCTGAAAAAATTATACTGATAAAGGACTATGGACACACTCTCCCTTTAGAATTTCACTAAACACTTTTATTTTAAGGGTAATCATTTCCTTGATCATCCATTTCCTGGGAGAGTTCTTCAAGTGAGAACATGTGAGATTATTTTAGGTTGACAGCTCTCCAGTGGCAGCTTACTTAAACCAGTAATAAGCTCATTAAATCTAAAGATTTCACAGAAACTGTGATAAGAGACACAATCAAATTCAGGGCTATTCAGGGGGAAAAAATCATAAAAATATACTTCAAAAACACTGAATAAGAGCTATTTGATTGTCACCTTCCCAAGTACCACCAAGTCACTCTCAGATTAAAGGATAAAGAATACCAGAAATTCACCAGGCCCACTACTCATTTCAGGAATGTTTACCTTGCTTGGAATGCTCTTCATTCCTTTCATCTATCAAAATCCTGTCCACTTATCAAGATTGAGCTCAATATTTCTGTTCCATAAAAATCTCTCTGAATCTGACAGCCTTCAATACTTTTTTCCTTCTCTGAATTTCTATGTCAATTTTAGTCTACATGATCTTGTTTAGCATTTAATCATAGAATTTTGTTTTCAAGTTCTATTTTTAGTGCTATAATCTCACTTAATATAATTATTTACTAGCTACGTCTATTTAGCAGTACATGCCAAATTATCCGAGCTCCTCAAATATGAAAATGTTTTGATCTTTTGTAGGTTGAATTCCCTGGGAAGCAAACTCAGATTCAGAGATTATTATACAGGATATTTATTAGAAACATATATATTTTAGGACTAACATCTGTGGAAGAGGGGGAGGGGAGACTGGAGAAAAACACATAGGGTTGTGATTTAGTCTTACAGTGATCTTATATAACCCTACAGGGAGCTCTGAAATTGGGAGCTCTCTCTTCAGAGGTGTCTTACATTGGGACAAGAGAGGTGTCTTCATATTCTGTCACTGAACAGTCACTAGAAATAGGCTATCAAAAGAAGGTGTGTGAGGCGGCTCTCTCTAGTCATGAGCAATTTATGAAAATCGAGTGTTGTCTGCTGACAGTACCAACAACTGGGGAATTAAATCCTTCAGTTTTGAATAGAAATTTAGGTGGCATGTAAAAATATCTACCATATATCCTCAAATAAAAACTGGAAAAAGAAAAAGTCAGGAAACAACTCAACAGAAAAGTAGATTTTGGACTGCTAGGTCTTTCCTTAATGCAATGCCAGCTACTATTAATAGGACAATAGGAGGCTACAACCACATGGTACATGTTTCTAGAGCATAGGCTACCTGATCAGTATCACTTTAATGAAGTGTCAACACAGAGATATGCTGCAGGTAGAAGCCTGGTAGAGATCTGAGATTTTGAGGTGGTCTGAAGCAGCAATGCATCATGAGAGGGGTGTGTGGGAAATGGTAGGTCAAGGCATGAAAGTAAAAGTTGTTATCAGACAGCAGAAGAATTTAGAAGGGGAGAGGAACACTTAAAAGAGAATTTAGCAGTGTAGAGGTCATATTAAATGTTCAAGGAAACACTGTATCACAGACAGGGGAAGAAGTGGATAAAGGCATTGAGAATATAAGGGAAATGAGAAATTTGTTTTGACACATCATGTTAAATAAAAGGACCAAACAGTAAATTTATTAACATAGGTAATAGAATGGTATTCTCAATTTAGTTTTAAAATTGTGTATGTGTATGTGTTGGGTGTATGTTTGCTATGGATTATGGGAAATTAACAAAAAACGTGGTAAAAAGCAACGTTAATGCTAAATATTTAGTGAGTATGTGCCATATAATGTACTAGACATTGGGGATTCAACAAAATAATCACTAATTCAACAAATATTTATTGAGTGTCTACTATGAGCCAGTGAGTGTTCTTGAGGTTGAGGATATAAAATGTACAAAAGAGGTAAAAATTCCTGCCCTTATGCCCTTTACATTCTAGAGGATAAGTAATTACATTCTTGTGGATCTCTTATTCAATTATTTTCTAAGGTGTCATCACATACTGCAAAAGGTAAAATATTAAAAACTAAATGCAAGACTCTGTAGCTTGGATTCTAGGTGAAAACTCATGTTTCCACTTAGATGAAATCTCATGAGGTGTGGAATCAGAAATGAAATGAAAGCCATCTTCCACTCCCTTCTTTATTTTAGCTCTTTTTCTTCTGTTAAGCAAGTTGATGAAAGTTTTCTCTACAGAGTTTGAGTTCAAAATTGGAGTCTGAGAGGCAATTGCAGCAGCAGCAGAAGGAAAGATTCCTTTTTTTCTTTCAGTTTTATTGAGATATAATTGACATACAACACTGTATACGTTTATGGTGTACAGTATAATGATTTGATTTACATATATCATGAAATACAAACCACAATAATTTTAGTGAATATCCATAATCTCATATAGATGCAAAATTAAAGAAATAGAAAATTTTTCTTGTGATGAAAAAGCTTAGGATTTATTCTCTTACCAACTTCATATGTAACATACAGCAGTGTTAATTATATTTATCATGTTTTACAATGTATCCCTAGTACTTATTTTTCTTATAAATGGAAATTTCTACCTTTAATCACCACCATCCAATTCTCCCTGTCCCCATCCCCTGCCTCTGGTAAACACAAATCTCATCTCTTTTTTATTTGTTTTTGAAGTATAATTTACCTACAACACTATGTTAGTTCGTTACACAACAAAGTGATTTGATATTTCTATACATTTCAAAATGATCACCATGATAAATCTAGTTACAATATGTCACCATACAAAGATATTACATAGTTATTGACTATATTTCCACAGACTGTTCATAGCAATCTATATGTAATGTGATTATTTTAAGTTGCTGTTCTCTTAAGTTCAAACACATTTTAACAATTTTAACTCCCCCACCCCCAACGTTTACTGTTTTTGACATCATATTTTATATATTTTTATTTTGTGTATATGTTAAATACTTATTGTGGGTATATTGAGTCAGCCAAAAAGTTCGTTCGGGTTTTCCCGTAAGACGTTGCGGAAAAACCCAAACAAATTTTTGGCCGACCCAGTACATGATTTTACCACTTTTATCTTTTAGCCTTCCTACTAACTTTATACGTGACTGATTTACCATCTTTACTGTATACCATCTTTATTGTCAATGAGATTTCTCCTTTTGTAATTTTTTATGTTTCTAGTTGTGACCTTTTCTTTCTTACTTAGAGAAGTTCCTTTAACATTTCTTGTAAAGCTGGTTCGGTGACGCTGAACTTTTTTAGCTTTTGCTTGTCTGTATAACTTTTGATCTCTCCATCAAATTTGAATGAAAGCCTTACTGGGCAGAGTATTTTTGGTTGTAGTTTTTTCCCTTTTATCACTTTGAATATATCATGCCACTCCCTTCCAGCCTGCAGACTTTCTGCTGAAAAATCAGCTGATAGATTTATGGAAATTCCCTTGTATGTAACTTGTTGCTTTTCCTTTGCTGATTTTAACATTCTACATTTATCTTTAATTTTTGCCATTTTAATCACAAGGTATCTTGGTGTGGTCCTCTTTGGGTTGATCCTGTTTGGGACCAGAAGGAAAGATTCTTGATTCCAGCTTTGGGATTGCAGCTAAAGATGTATGTTCTTGATTTCACGACTTGTGTTGCAGTCTCATAGATCATAGATTCCTAGGTGAGTCTGTTGTTTTGATTTTACAGAACTCATCCTGGATACATAGTTTTCACTGCTCTTACAGATACTGAAACAATTTTATTAGTGCCTAATTGCCTGTATAAAATCTCTTTTTACTCAAAATACCAAGAGTGATTGTTTCTCTCACTGAACTTGTACTCATAGTGTAAGTACAGCATTATCCTATCATTCAAGATTTTTATAGTATAGAGAAATAGGTCAGCATACACCTCTCATTAGAGGTTGAATATATTCTTTTTACTTTATTAATTTAATTAGACTGAATCAATCTACATGTCAGTAAAATTAACTAAAATACGTAGCAATGGTAATCTAATTTGCTTTGCTAGATAAATGCAAATAAAACATAGTATAGTTATAACTATACTCAACTAGTTTCAGTGATAACAAAACAATACTGAAAAATTTCTTTTCTTATTGTCAGTGGACTTTATTTTTCCAGTGTAACCAAATAATACAACTGCTCCCCAGTTCCTCAGTAAGAGGGATTCTTTCTCATATGCTATTCGACTTTGACTAAGACATCATGCTGAAGAGTACCTTAAATGTGAACATGCTAAAGAATCTTACATTCTTCAACTGTCTTTAAGCAATGTCTCTATAACTTTATCAATCCTATCTTCATTTATTCCTAGTTCAAATGAATTTCATTTCTCTTTCAAAGTTAAATTTCATTTATAAGTAAATAAAATCAACTAGACTTCATGAACCTTTGTAAATAAATGAGATCTCTTTGGTCATAAAATTTTTTAAATTTCTGCATGGTTCAGGCTTTATTATTGAATGTCAGACATGAAATTTACTCAAATTCTAAAGTTATGGACCCAGAGACAACTTTCTTATCTCCTTTTTAGCCATTTGCTTATATTCCAAGGTATAGATCTTCCCCATCCTTCCTTAGAAGAGATGTGTTTATCTTAGAGAATAAAAGTTTATTTGTCTCTCTCTGGTGGAAGAACCACAGATGTGACAATTGCCTTATTTAAGCTGCAAGTCTCATAATTTTGTCCTTTTCTGTTGCGTAATTTTTCCTATCAGCTCAGGTACATCTGACCTACATCCTGTCACCCAGTGTAAAACTGGGGCAAGGGGAACCAGTGATGTTAAGATAATCTGTGAGTAAATAAAATAACTCTCCACTGATCTAGAGATGTTGTATTCTCTGCTAGAATAAATGAATAAATATAGACATGGAAAAACTTAACCATGTCATATTTTCATGAAGGCTTAAATTATGATGATTATTTCCCACATCAAAGTATTTAGAATTCAGCAACCCTCCGGAGACTCATATACATTTTCCCTACTCTTGTATTTTAAAATGTTTTTTAAAAAAATTGAATTTCATATCTATCTAAGATATAATATCATTATAAAAGAAATATAATGTAAGCCGGGTCTTTAAAAACTCATAATTCTGCACTTAAGTTCAAAGTTTTAACCCTGCTTAGCATGTGCTATGTGCTATGTGTTACTCTGAACATATAAACAGACTATGTCTACTTCCTGCAACATATTCCTATAAAACTCTACAATGACATAAATGTTTCTGGATACTTTAATATTTACATATACTTTTATTCAATTCTCTGCTTCTCTTGTGTTATCTTCTGCAACTTGTTTTTCAACAATATTCCCTTTTGGTCACCTTTCCTATCATGTTAATGATGATCATTTATATATATATTAATGGATAAATAATCTCCATAGTTTGTCATTTAAAATTAACTATCATTTATATATGAATGCGTTAATTATCTCATTCATAAGCATCCTCTGAGCCACAAATATCTTAAAATTTGTCATATAGTTCAGGAAATGTTTTGATTAAGATACCTATGCTATGGACCATCCTTGCTATAAATATATGCCTCAGTTAAATATTGAATTATACAAGATTTTTTTTAAGATGATAGAGTATAGGAAAATGTGGCAGCCTCTAGTAAACAATGGCAGATTGAGGGTGGTTTATGATCAAGGTGGTGCTTTGAGTTTCACATATTGGAGCAATCTCTCTGCTACAAACACCTCATGATAATTACAGCTCCTTGTCCTGTAATGGAGGACTAGTTGACCTTGCAATATGGTGGAACTGGAAGCAAAATGGCTGGATTAATTACTAGACTAGTCCATTTAAAAGACCTGTGTATCATTCTGATTTGTCACCTATGAAGTGCCCACTTTGGGGGCCATACAATCTGTGAATCCAACATGAGCTACAGTTTGAGGGCCCATCAGTTTTTAGGAGGCAAAAGGGTGTTTGAAGAATTAATGTGTGCTTTCTTTGGTAGTAGAGTCCTTTCGATAACTGCTATCTTTCGATGAGTCTATCTGCTTCTTGACTATTAATCTTAGTGAATGACATTGACTGGACATTGCTTTTAAGCACCTAAACTCTGCCTATCACTATCTTTTACTGAAGGGAGTCTATCTTGAGTCTAAATGGAACTACTGACTTTGATTGGAAGCCTATACTTTTAATCCTGAATCTGTCAGAAATATCTTAACCTTTGGTAGGGCAGCACAAAATTTTAATATCCTGCTACTGCTGCTGCTTCAATGCTATTTCTTATAAGTAATCCATTGAGAGAATCAAAAGCTTCTGGATTTTAAAACATTCAGGGCTGCAAATTATGGTGGTCTCAATTATCTTAGTTTTCAGACCTCAGGCAGATATTGTTGTAAGAAGAGATGTGTTGTTTTTTATGGTTACTTACACACTGGTATTTCTCACATAAATTTGTCTAGTTTTAGGAGCTTTGCTAAAAGTATCAATAAGCATCCAACACACAGTAATATTCTGAATCTTTCCTTTTATTATTCCAAATGTTAAAAATTTGTTGGCTTCAAATTTGCTTTCAATACTATGTGTCAATTTTACCTAATATTTTACCTTAGCCTAACAAGGATCATTAGCTGTCTAGCCTCCCATACTGAATTTTTGATACTTACTTTTTAACCACTAAGCCCATACTAAAGTACAGTACCTTAAGGAGGATAAAAGCTCAAGTAAAATTCCAGCTGTAGGCAGTTCAGGCCTAGTACGGCAATTTTCAGTCATCAAGGACCCATATGCTTACAGCTTTCTACTACTTCATCCATAGGATCTGACAATCTTCTTAATGCATCAAGATGCACATCCATAATTCAAAGCAACACACACACATGCATGCACACCCACACCCACACACGTAAAGTGTGTATTTTAGTAGTTCACACAGAAGATGTTTCAACAATTGAAAAGAGAAAATTCCTTAAAAGACCACTTTAATAGATGAAAGGACAAAAATATTGGGTTGGCCAAAAGTTCATTTGGGTTTTTCTATAATACCTTATGGAGAAACCCAAACAAACTTTTTGGCCAAACCAATACATACGAATATTTCAATAAATGGAAAACAAAACATTAAATAAAATTTAAAAGTATTTAATCAATCAACATCTATATATTATGGGTCAGTGTTATATGAGGTCGTAAAAATTCTAGGCATTATATGTAATAAGAATTAAAAATTCTGCCTGTTCTCATGGATACTTAAATTCTAATTTAAAAAAAACTCTCAGGAAAATAAGAATAAAAGAGAATTGCTTAACCTGCCAGATTATCAAAAGCATTTGATAAAAGGTTAACCACCAAAATATAAGGAACTCCTACAACTCAATAGCACAAAAATTTAATAAACTGATTTAAAAATGAACTAATAAATTGAATAGAAATTTTTCCAGATAAGATTTACAGATGGCCAACAGGTATATCAAAAAAATGTTCAATGTCACTAATTGTCAGAAAAATGAAAATCAAAACCACAATAATCACCTCAAATCTGTTAAAAAAAAAAAAAGACAACAAATGTTGATAAGAATGTGGAGAAATCAGGACTCTTGTACACTATTGAATGTAAAATGGTGCAACCATTATGGAAAACAGCATGGAGGTTCTTCAAAAAATTAAAAAATAGAATTATCACATGCTCCAGCAATCCCACTTCTGATTACTCATCCAAAAGAATTGCAACTATGTCTCAAAGAGATATTTGCACACCTATATTCACTGAAGCATTATTCACAATAGCCAAGATGTGGAAACACCTAAATATTCACCAACAGATGAATGGATAAAGAAAATGTAGTATATACATAACAAAATAATATTATTCAGCCCTACAAAAAGAAGAAAATTCTGCAAAACATGACATCACATAAGAACATTGAGGATATTATGCTAAGAGAAGTAAGCCAGTCCACAGAAAGACAAATACTCCATGATTCTACTTATATGAGCTAATTGAAATAGTCAAATCCATAGATTAAAAGAGTGGAATGGTGGTTTCCAGGGGCTGAGGGCAGGGGAAAATTAAGAAGGCATAAAATTTCATTTAAGTAGGATGAGTAAGCCCTAGAAAGCTATTGAACAACATTGCACCTATAGTCAACTATAATGTAAACTTAGAAAAAAAAATGTTAAAAGGTTAGATCTCATGTTAACTGTTTTCACCAAAATAAAATATTTTTAAAAAAGCAGATTAGCTATAATACTTACTAATGACACTTTGTAAGCTTTCAAGTCAAAATAATGAAAAAGTATAAATGTCTTCTATGACTGCTATCTTATACATTATCAAAGATGTCCTGACAAGTACAATGAGAAAAGAAAATGACTTGGAGGGAGCACTTTTAGGAAGGAACAGATTACAGATTCTTCTCCTCTTACAAAATTGAAACAGAAGAGTAGAGTGAAATGGCTAAAACATGATTGTCCATAAATATTTTCTAATAAAATCTACTACACAGAATGAATGGGTGAATGTATCAGAGAGTACTTTCAAATCAGTGGAGAAAGGATAGCTTTTTAAAAATATGATACTGGTACAATTGACTCTTTTTATAGAAAATAATTACATTAAATATATACCCTACACAAATAGAGCCTGAAGTATAAAGACCAAATCTTGGAAACTAACAAAATTTACAGAAGACCACCTTATATCCTCAATAATAGTATAGAGAAAAACACAACTCATTGAGATGAGAATGGATTAATTTGAATACACTAACTTTTTTCATGTAAGAAAAGTGAAATTACAAGCCTTGTAATTTAACAATTTATTTTGCCACACATTAATACAAGTAAAAAAGGGAAAAAATTCAAGATATTGATGAAGGAAATGAACAAGCATTTCACCCCAAAGACAAAGTTTTATGTGAAAATACTCAGCCTCATAAACAATTAGAAAAGCACAAATCAAAATCTTGAGAAATCATTCCACATAATTTTAATTAACAATAGTTAAAACGTATGATGAAAGTATTTGAGATATGCTTAAATAATACTGGTGGAATTCAGAATTTGTACAAATTGTTTTGGATAGAAAGCTAGAAGTTGATGATGATGAACCAACATATCCCCTTGTGAGTAAAAACCCTAAAGAAATTCTCAGTCACCTGCCCAAACTGCAAGTATGATCATCATAGCATTGTTTGTAACAGCAAAAGTGGTAAATAACTTAGTACAATAAAAAAATTGATGAATAAAGTATATATTTTATAGCAAATCATATACAGAAATTAAGAGACATACCATATAAATCAGAATAGATAAATTCTAAAAAGCATGATGATGAATGGAAAATTACACTGTGGAGTGATAAGTATTCTGCAAAATTCAGTTTTTAAAAACTATTCAGATGTAGAAATAGTATAAAGGCATGCAAGGAAATACTAAATATCAAATTTACTCTAGTAATTAGATATAGAAAGAAAACTAGGGTAATGTCTGATTGTTTCTATTATCTTGTAGTATTAAAAAACTAGAAAGGAAAATATTGAATATCATGCTTTTTTCTCTCTTTGAAGATTATTTTAATGAAGATGATTTCAGCAGAAAACAGTAATTACAGTTTTAAGATAGGCAGTTAGTTACTAGGCATTTTCTGTGATGTAAAGTTCTCTAAAAGCAATAAACACTTGCTTCCAGTTAATTTTAAAGACGTTTGGTTCATTGTTACTATTTAATTTCAAAGGTAATTTCCATGCTAATTAAAACATTTAGTACCTGCAATGAAGGATCCTATGTGAAGCAACTTAAATTTTTATGAATCTAGAAAATAAATCTAACCTTTAGAAAATTTGAAGTAACAAAATGTGATATTGGGGTAAGCATTAGATTACAGGGATGAGAGCAGTTTTCTCATAAGCCACTTCCTCATCCTGACCTTTCCCCTCAGGTAAAGTTAATTACCAAGAATCCATTAAAACAATATGTGAATTTAGAAGAACAAATGTTTGGAAACAAGCTCTCATGATCTTTCCTTATTTTCAAAGTAATCATGAGCTTTTTTTCAAAAGAGATATTTATAATTGATTACAAATTCCCATATTAAAAAGAAGTTAAATGATTTGTATCTAAAATGTATTCAATCAAATAGTTTTGAGTAACAAATAGATGCACAGGTTGTGCTGGAATCTGAGGCTAAAAACAGGTGAAAAGGTATAGTCCTTGCCTTCAGGCACTCAATTAAGTTTAATTTATTTGATGGAGGTTGATATTAGAATAATTAAGGAAATGTATGCATAGGAAAAGAATCCATTCTGTAGCTACTTCAACTAAAGCATCAAATCTAGCCCAGTGTAACATCGTGATTTGAACCATCAACTTTGGGCTCTGCCACACACTAATTATGTGACCTTGAAAATTATATAAGTCCTTTAAGTCATGATTTCCTTATTGGCAAAATGAAGCCAATAATATCTCACAGGATCGTTGTTGGAATGAAATGATGTGATCCATTAGTGTACATAGTACAGTGATGGAAACAATGGTAACATTTTTATTATTATTAAGTTCTCAACTCAAAATTTTACAATGCCAGCAAAATTATTTTATAAGCTGATTATTTTCCATATAATATATTATAGGTTGATTATAAAATGAAAGCTCAGTTTGTGAATAAATAACTTACTTCTAATTATGACTTAAAAAAAAAAAGTTAACATATGCAGCTCATCCCACCAATGTGGTCCTCATAAATGAACTGCATTTTGAATTAAGCTCTGAGCCAACTGCAGTTTTGAAATATCATACTGTGCAATATAGGTCATACAGGTGGAAAAATTCAGTCCCAATGTTTACACTGAAGTAAAAAGAAGATCAAAAGTATAAATAAAAGAGAAAACAACCCATTCACAGTGTTCTAAAGCAGAAAAAAGGTAACTTTTAACAAAAATAAATGAATTATAGGCACAAAGAACTATGTTTTGATTAAATACTTGATTATCAGACTTCAGAGTTGATATTACCAGATGAGCATTTACATAAGATAATAAGCTAAGGAGCAAAACCTACAAAAATAGGAAGTAAGCGAGTTTTGAATCACAGTAAAACTGGAAAAGAATCTCCAACTGTGAAATAACATATTTACTGCTAAGAAAGCCATGAGTTTTGGAAGATCTCATGGTTAAAATGTTTGTTGCTATATAGCACACTGTACATTCCTTTGTGTAATATGTATAGCTGTCTTTGTAAATCTTTGTCTAACTCTTGAAGACATGGACTGTATACTTGTACATTTACTCATTTATGAATTCAGTAAATGTTCATTAGGTGTCCACTATGTACCTGACATTCTAATAGATAATTTAATAAATTCTTAGATTTATTTTGAATCTTCTGTAACTGCTACAGTTATTGATGCATAATAGATACTCAGCAAATACTTGTGATTGGCCAAAAATGAGTGAAGGTGATGTGTGCTAGACTGAAAGGTAAAAAACAAATCCAACACTGCCAGAGTAATTCAATTATCAGTCAGAAATACTTTACAGAAAAAAATTGGAAAAAAATATAATAGAATTCTACCTGTTAAAAAATACAGATCTGGAAAAGTATGAAATCTCAAATATAATATTATGCAGATAAAAGAGCAAATAGGTTGTTGAATAATGGTGCAATGAACACTTGTGCAAACGTTTTGCGTTGACATTATTTATTTCTTTTGGGTATATACCTAGGAATAGATTTGTTGAATAATACCACCCTATGTTTAACATTTTGAGGAACTGCCAAACTGTTTTCCAAAGAGTCTACATCATTGTATACTCCCACCAGCAACATAAGAGGGTTCTAATTTCTCCACATCTGCACCAAAACTTGTTATTCTGTCTTTTTCATTATAGGCATTCTGATGGGTCTGAAGAATGATCTAATTGTAGTTTGATTTTTGTATCTCTCAAATGTCCATCAACTGAAGAATGGATAAATAAAATGCAGCATATCCATATAATGGGAAACTATTCAGCAATAAAAAAGGAATTAAGTTATGCCACAACTTGGATGAACCTCAAAAGTATTACCCTAAATGAAAGAAAGAGGCCAATCACAAAAGGCCATAATGTGATTCCATTTATATGAAATGCCCAAATAGCAAATCTAGGGTGACAGAAAAGAGGTTACTGATTGACTAGGGTTGGGGGAGGGGTGGGTGTTGATGGGAGTGAGTAAGGAGTGACTGCTAAGGGGTACAAGATCTGTTTTGAGAGTGATGAAAATGTTCTAAAATTAGATTATGGTGATGGTTACACAACTCTGTAAATATAGTAAAATACAATGAATTGCACATTTTAAAAAGATGAACTTTATGGTATGTAAGGTATACATCAATAAAACATGTAAAAATAAGATTTTTTAAAATTAAATAAAATTTTAATAGAAAAACAATTAAATTGAATACCATAAAGTATTTCAAAATTGATTTGTGGATACTACAATATGATTGCAAATTTCCTGAGTAATCCATTCATTGACTCAATGAATATTGATTGAGAACCTATAACATGCCAGTTACCATGGTAGATATTAGAACAACAATAATAAAATAGATCTTTTCCTGTCATTATGCAGCTTAGAAATTCTTAACATCTTTGTAAACATCATTGATTTTTATATTTTTCAGCAGAAGAACACTTTCTTCAAAGGTACTTTTATGTGTATGAACATGTAAAGGAAGTGCTATTTTTATTGAATCAAGGGAACCTTATCCATTCATCTTATCCCTTCCTTGTGGGCCCTGTGAAACCTTGAACACTTATGCCACAAGTGAGAATTACTACATATAGTCATATAGTTCTTGGTCCAGTTTTATCTAAACATTTATGATATCCCACAGAGAATGCTATTGTAATTGTAAATAATAAGCTTTACAATTCTTCAATTTATTCTTTTGGAGTTAGCTTTAAAATCTAATTCAGGACTTCTGCTAATATCAGAGTAGGTAATTCTGAGGAAAACTTTGAGTAGACCAGTAATTAAAAATCCCTTTGACAACTCTGGAAAACTTCACCTCACAGGGCAATGAAGAAATATTAGGCAGGATCTAGAAGATGGAAACCCAGAGATATGAGCTCTGATTTGGGGGACACTTTTGCACCATACACATCTGCAAATACCCTAAGAGACAGTAGAGAAGCAGAGATACTGGGCAGAGCTTTCAACATTAACCTATGTTAGGAGGAGACCGTCAAAGAGAGGCCTAATAACCTCCACTCTCCATACGCTCATACACACACATTCACACAATTGTAATTTTAACCCTGAAAAGTTATACCCTGGACACGAGGGTGAATTGGAAATGAAGCAGCTGTGCAGAAACTGAGTCTGAGGTTTAAACCTCTTTAATATATGATTTAATTTGAGCATTAAGTTGATTCAGTATTGTAACAGCCCTTTGATGCCTGCTAGAAAGCAAACATATACCTGCTTTGGAGACTGAAAACCTTGTCTTAGTTTTCAAACTATGCCTAGATTTATTGATTTTAAGATGACTGTTTACTGTCTTCAAGGAAATAATGACTGGTCTGAGACTTTCTTCAGTGAACTGGAATCAATGCTACACAACCAAGTGTACATTCTAGAACTGAGAAATACTTAAAATTCAATGGATGTATTTAACAGCAGATTCATTTAAAATGAAAACTAATAAGAACAAGTAAACTGGAAAATAGGGCAATAGGTGCACTGAACCATAGAGAGACAAAAGAATGGAAAATATGTGCATGAAACATAGGTGTTAACAGTGAAAATGTTTAATGTGTATAATTGAAATTTCAGAAGGAATTTTTTGTTCCTAGTCATACTTGTTTATAATGTGATTAATGTCTTTCTTTTAAATAATAAATAAACCATTCTTAACTACTGAAAACAACTGTTTTAACTCGACTTTTTTTTACCTTGTTTTGCCTCATATTCTTTATTTTTTATTTAAGTTTTAAAGTAAAAACTTTGTTTACATACTCCAGCCCTCATAGAATACGTCATTCAGTAATCTTAAATATTCCATCCTAAATATTTCTGGGAAGGAAAGAGAAAATAATTTATGTGACTGGAAATTTGAGAATACTGCTTGTACATTTGGATACTTTTGGTCTAAAACTACCAATACTCCTAATTCATCTAAATCTTTTCATCCCAAGATTTGGTCTTTAAACAAAAACCATCAATGCTTCCCTGGTGGCACAGTTGTTAAGAATCCTTCTGCCAATGCAGGGGACATGAGGTCGATCCCTGGCCTGGGAAGATCTCTCATGCTGTGGAGCAACAAAGCTTGTGTACCACAGCTACTGAGCCTGCACTCTAGAGCCTGTGAGCTACAACTACTGAGCCTGTGTGCTACAACTACTGAGCCTGTGTGCCATAACTACTGAGCCCACATGCAACAACTACTGGAGCCTGTGTGCTCTCGGGCCTGTGTGCTGCAATTACTGAAGCCCACGTGCCTAGAGCCCATACTCCACAACAAGAGAAGCCACCGCAAGGAGAAGCCTGCGCGCCACAATGAAGAGTAGCCCTTGCTCACCACAACTAGAGAAAGCCCGCGCAGAGCAGCAAAGAACAAACGCAGCCAAAAAAACCACAAAAAACAAAAAAACAATCTAAGAATAATAAAACTGGAACATAAAAGAAATAAGAACATATGTATATTATAGTATATTGCAAAATAAGGTTTAGGAAATACATAGATGAATAACTTACAGATATTGAAAATATACAAATAATTATAATTTTTATAAGGTTTAGGAAATACGTAAATGAATAACTTACAGATATTGAAAATATACAAATAATTATAGTTTTTAAGTTCTTGTAAAACTAAAGTAGTAGGTTTTAGCTTTTCAAAAATATGAAATTTTATTATTAGAAAAATTAGCATGTGTTAAGAGCCATCTTATTTCCTAATTCTAACCTAACAAGGTATTTTAGTCTCTGAATCCCATGATTTGTGCATATGACAGAATTTTAAGAATCAGGGAATTATGATGTAGACCAATAATTATGAATTATAGTTTCATTCAGATCCTTAAAGGTTTTAGTTCAGTATAAAGTTTTTTTGGAAAATTGGTTATGGAAGTTTAATAATAAATTGAATATACTTTATTAATTTTTGCCTCATGGTCTTAGTTAAAGTTCCCCTCAAGCCTAGTTTTCTTTGTTAAGAACAAAGGGTCTGCTGAATCCTGCCTGCTGAGTGAGCTGGGAGAAACTAATTGTTACACTGCTAAGTCTTTGGCTAAGCTCAGTGATAGGCATGGGCTAATTTTGCCCACTCCAAATCAGACTCCTCTGAAGCTTTCTCTAAAAGGCAGAGGTATTTCTGCATTTATGAATATTCTAATCTTGAGTGGTCAACAGCAAATATTAACTGTTTTGTATCACCTCCATTCTCTTCATCTCAAATATGATTGAATATATTGCTTCAGTCCTTCAGTTTAAATTTTGATTCTTGTGGCTCTTGGTTTTAACTTTCTGGTTGGAGTGGGAATAGAAAAGACTATGGATTTTTTGTTTGTTTGTTTTTATTTGCTGGTTGGTTTGCTTTTGTCTTTTTTTTTTTTTTTTTTTTTTGCTGTTGCTGTCAGTCTTTCCCTCTGATTATGACTTTGTGTATCCACAGCAAATCTTCTGGGAAACATTGTTTCCAGCTCAACATGGCTATTGAGACTCCATCTTCATTTTGTCCTACAGCATCCTTCTCTGTCCAATCTGGCCTCCTGGACAGAAACTGTGCAATGTCAGTGCAATCACTAAGGATAAAACAAGTTATAGCTCTCTAAAATCAAGACTTCTTTCATTTAAAAACATTCCTCAAGTTTCTAACTGGACTTGAAATAAAAAAGCAAAAGAAATATATACTGTTTGTTTTCAAGACAATTTCTGTCAAGGACAGCAAAGCAATAAGTAAATAAATTATAACACAGTAAAGCGTTTTCTTTGGATTGAATGATGGACAGGATATCATGAAAGTGTATGCAGTACAAAAGTCATCTTTCATTTTTAATCTTAAAAGTACAGGAAGACTTTTGTATATGTTGATGTTTCATGTTCTTCCAGGCAATATTGATTTAGGAAAAATGAAAGCTTGACAACAAAACATTCCCTGCCTCTAAATTTCCCCTTCCAGGGCATCTAAAGGGATAAAACTGTCTTTCACCCTTGCTACATCTAAGATGACTTAATGGCTAAATCCTAGAAATACATGCCTTTGTTAGGAGCTCTGCTGTCCAACTACAAGACAGAACCTATAGTCACTATCTTTTATATGGTCATCCTGTCCTGGTAGCAGCATTTAATTTGGAACAATTTCATTACTGTAGCAAATTGGCAGTCAACCAAGAAAAATGACAATTTCTATGAAACAAAATATGTGGACTGTGGGGAGGTGAAGGAGGAGGATATACTGCAGATGGGGGTAATGAGACTCATTACATTCCTGATACTAATCAGTTCCATAATGGGTTCGAGGCAGCAAAGCTTTCCAGGCCCAAGCAGCCTGTTCCTAATGAATCTTTGGCTGGCTTAAAACTTGACCTTCATTTTAATAGAACTGTATAAATACCAACGTTATCCTTCTCTTGGGAATTTCCACCAGGTTGTTTTAACTTGAGAAATCTTCTAATATTAAATGAAGTTTCCTGGGGAAAGATTGAAGATTATTATTAACATTCAGTCTTAACAAAGTAACTAAATATTATGTCACCATATAAGGGTAATTAATGTTTTTTTTTGTTATTGCTGATGGATGGACCTAGAATTTTGAAAGCATCCTGTAACTTTTGAACTCACAGTCTGACAATGCTACCATTCTTTTTATATTTATGCACACACACACACACACACATATACACACAGAGTTTTAAGAGATTCTCAGCATAAAATATATTTATATATTCAGTAAAGAATGATTTAATCATGTTATTTCTCAAGATAAATGTGTAGCCTACAAATGGTCCCAGGGTGTCAAGAATTGTGAAAGACCTGAGAATTTACCCTGGGTGCACACTAATGTCATAGTCTGTGACATTTTCATGGATGTTGCCTGAAGATAGGAGACTCCTGGTCTGAGACCAAGGACTTTCTTATACACGGCACAGAAAGCAGCACAAGCATATTTACATGAGCTCACCTTGCCTCCTAGTCCTGAAGGGGCAAAGGGATGGGCACAGATGGATACCAGCCCATGTATTGGACTGTGTTACAGGAAAGGAATATTGAGCCTAGGGAACCTGGCTCTTTTAATGGGTAGTAAGCATGCTTGCCCTCTTCTCTAAAGAAGCATATCATCATCATCAGACTAGAGAGTAAGCATGCTTGTATTTTCCTCTGAAGGAAGACACTGTATCTTCCAAGACTGTGCACTATGGAAACATTTTTGAAAAGACAGTCTAAAAAAAGGAGGTAACTACTTAAAGTCTTGCTCACAAGAATGAATAAACATGAAATACGATAGACATGTGGAGCATTGTCTCATGAGCATGCTGCTTGGTCAACCATTCTGATTAATCTATCCTACAGAGACTGGGACCATATCTGCTCAATTGTCTCATTTAACATTTAATTAAGGCTACTGTCAACAGGTCCCCAAGTAGCAGGATGAGACCAACTTGAGTACTGACCTCAAGCATCCCCTCAATGTCCTGGACAAAATCAGCTGAACAAATACCATAATACATCAGAGCCCACCTTAAAAAGCCATGTGACTTTCTTGTTAAATTTCTGTACTGATCTTTCCACCTTCCCCAAGACATTAATCCACATTTAGAAGGTTGAATCAGGCCAGAGGCACTGTAGTCACAACCACACTTCCCAGAGGAAGGCTGATCTTGTGGGATCTCTATCTACAGGGTCCAGCAGGTAAGTCCTGGGATGAGAAATGCCTCAGTCCCCCTATGCTTAAGGCTTCTCCTCCTGGACTCATAAGTAAGGAGTTTGTCTCACACCACCCATCACGCAATCTTACCACTCATGGGTTCCTCAACTTTCCACAGTCAGAGTCATGGTGCTGTGGTGTCCCCTGAAGAAGTCTGCACAGGACCCTCTCTGCCCCAGATGCTGGGAACCTGGAAGGACCTTCTGAAGCCAGACAAGGGAGTGAACTATGCATATGCAGGCCACGAACTTATAGCCTTCCAGGAACCCTCAATCAGTCCAACAGTCCTGTTTATCTATACCTCTAGCTAAATGGGACTCATCCACCCACGGTCTGACTCTGCTATGGCTGTGGAATCAGCACAGGAAAAACATCAGGAAATGCTTACGTATGTGTTGTGTGGAAGCCCTGCTGTTTCTGACATCTCAGTAAGATCAAGATGGTGATCAAATCATGGTCAGTGAAATCTGTCAGGGGATGGAAAACTCAGCAGTCAGTTAAACAATGTGCTGCAACATTTGGGACACTTGCTCCATAGTGCTTTTCCATTTTGAGGAAGACTTTGGGGTGAATTGTAAAGAGATAGATAATTAATGTTCTTTCTTTAGACTTTCTTGGATCTAAAACACCTCAGAGAGGTGTTTGCCATAAAAGTCAGAAGTCCCATTCTAATAGGTATAACCTCACCCTTTTTCCATGTATTTCCTACTCATATGAAGACCTTTCATCTGGAAAAGTCAGTTCAAGGACAAGGAATATTTTTTTTAAAAGTTGCAGAGTTCCATGATGATCTCACTTTGGCCTATTGTAGAGGGACTTGTCAAGCAGTGTGCTTGACTAAGTAGTCATTATTCTTGTGATCTGGGACTCTTTTTTTTTGCTTTCGTGGACCTCTCACTGTTGTGGCCTCTCTCATTGCGGAGCACAGGCTCTGGACGTGCAGGCTTAGCGGCCATGACTCATGGGCCTAGCCGCTCCGTGGCATGTGAGATCCTCCCGGACCGGGGCATGAGCCCATGTCCCCTGCATTGGCAGGCAGACTCTCAACCACTGCGCCACCAGGGAAGCCCCAAGGACTCTTTTAATCAAACAAAATAATCTAGATGACTGAATCAAAAATTAAATTTGAATGCTCTGGGACCTCTTCTGTCCAGCCTGACACCTGGATTGTAGGTATTGTAGGTAAGGAAAGGAAAGAAGCAGTATGTCCCAGAATGAACAGATAGACTCCTGAATTTTTAAAATAGGTCTATATAAATTTCCCAATCCTTTTGTTCTGAGCATTAACCATGAAGCAGGGGAGGTGGGTAATCCCATTCTGGGGATAGGTGCATAGAGTAACAAAATTTCCTTACTACATTTACCTGAGGAAAATATTGTCTTTGGGGAAAATAGCATAGTTACAAAATTAAAAAATATATATATATATATATAATTTTGCTATTTGTTTGCTTTAGTCAAATAACCCAGCAGGTCTAAAATAAATTTCATGTAATCTTTTTCTCTTTTACAGTTCAATGAAAAGAGATTTTGAACACTGTTTTAACAACTAAAACACTTTTATATGCTATGGAGAACATTATAGCATCTACCATAAATAAAGAGGCTGTGTATTATACTGAGAAGAACATTGAACCTGGTTCTAGCTGTGTTTTAGAAAAATTTATTTGCTTCTCTATATACATGATTCCCTGCTTGTAAAATGAAAGGACTGGGCAAGCTGGTCAGTAACATTTCTTAAGATCTAAAAATTAGAGATAGCTTCTGGAGAGTTTGGCTGGGTTTACATTTGCTTTCCTGTAACAGATATAAATAATTTATAAATAATTGGGAGATTTTTTCTATTCAAATTATTTGACTAGAAATCCAGAAGTATCTCTATTATTTTTTGTATCCTACACTTTTCCATTATGCCTGTCTCTTCCGTGATTCCTGCTCTCAATGGTAGCACAATATCAGTATATTTTTACCAACATCCTCAAGATATAATTAATTAACATATAACATTGTATAAGTTTAGGTGTACAATAAGGTGATCTGAATTTATATTTTCAGAAATGTGAAATGATTACCACAATAAGGTTAGTTATTGCATCCATCACCTCACATAATTACCTGTCCTTTTTTTTCTTTTGATGGGATTTCAGATGTACTCTCTTAACTTCCAAGTATATAATAAATATTGTTAACTATAGTCACCAAGCTATACATTAGATACCCAGAACTAATTCATCTTATTACTAGAAGTTTGTACCCTTTAACCATTTCCCCATTTCTCTCATCCCTCAGACCCTGGCAACCACCATTCTACTCTTTGTTTCTCTGAGTTTAATTTTTTTTAGATTCCATGTATAAGTGAGATCATACAGTATTTGTCTTTCTCTGTCTGAATTATTTTACTTAGTATAATGCCTCAATATTTATCCATGCTGTCACAAATAGCAGGATTTCCTACATTTTTATGGATGGCTAAATAATATAATCTAATAATATATGTAAATATAACTATATATATATAATTTGATATATATATATGTATATTTATTTATTTACATCACATTTTCTTTCCATTCATTCATTGATGGACTTTTAGGATTTTTCCATGTCCTGGCTATTCTGAACAAAGCTGCAGTGAACATGGGGGTACATATATCTCTTTGAGAGAGTGACTTTGTTTCCTTTGAATATATATCCAGAAGTGGAATTGCTGGATCATATGGTAGCTCTATTTTTAAATTTTTGAGGACTCTTTATACTGTTTTACATGGTGGCTGAATAAATGTACATTCCCATCAATAGTGCACACATGTTCTGTTTTCTCCCTATCTTTGCCAACTCTTGTTATTGTTGTCTTTCTGATGATAGCCACTCTAACAAGTGTGAGGTGGTATCTCATTGTGGCTTGCATTTGCGTTTCCCTGATGATCAGTGATGTTGGGCATTTTTATTTTGTGCTTTTGTTGTCATATCCAAAAAAATTGTTGACTAGACTAATGTCAAGAAAAAATTTCCCTATGTTTTTGTCTAGAAGTTTTATGGTTTCAGCTCTTACATTTAATTCTTTAGTCTATTTTGAGTTAATTTTGAGAATGGTATAAGATAGGGGTAAAATTTCATTCTTTTCATGTGGCTATCTTGTTTTCCCAAGACGATTTATTGCCTTTCCCCATTAAATATTCTTGGCTCCCTTGTCAAATAGCAGTTGGTATTTTTGATGAATTAATTAATAAATATAAGCCCACACTTCTACTAAAGTAGTTATAGAATGAAGGGAAAAGATACACAGTGGGAAAAATATGGTAAAGGGAATATTAGAAGTAAATTTTCTTTGTTTCCTGTGAGTGCAAAGCATCTATCTACTCCATTGTACACCAATTCATCTTTCTAGAAATCTAGTCATAGTACTGATACAAATCCGTTGGTATTTCATTTACCCCCAGTGGTTTCCTTAGGTCGACTCAAGTCTTTGAAAATAATCCCTTTATTAAAGTATCTTTAATTACCCTTTGAAGGTGCCATCTGTTTTCCCCCAGGCTTATGATTGATTTAGGTAGCTTGGCATGATTATCATTATTTAACAGTAGAGAAGTCAAACACACAGAACTATATGGCTCGCTTAGAAGCCCATGGCTAATAAGTCATGAAACAAGGACTATAACTAAGATCTTCTCATTCTAGTGGCCTTCCATTGAACCATGGTGGCTTTTTAATTTAATTCTCTTGGCATCAGTTTGCTTATCTAAAACTTTTAAATGTGAATTTATTGAAGTAAATACTGCTGAGGATGCTCCCTCTTCTAAAATTCAATGATTTACTAATGTTAATCAACATAATATTTTGCACTATGGATCTACAAGAGGACCCTGTCCTCTGCAAGAGGACCTCTGGACACCCAGAGGTGTCTAAGTACATCATTGAACATAAGACTCCTACCTTAAATTGTGTTCCTAAATCCTCTGTCTCCTGACTAAAGATAAGTATTCTTACAATGTTGACTTTATTGGTTAATTTGAAGGTAGCGTTTATGACCACAACCCAATTCCAAATATTTTTAATGAATTCTAATATTTAAAATAATTTCTCCTACCAGAAATTTTTACACATTTAAAAAGTTATACCAACATTTAGTTGCTTAACATTTTACATATGATTAAGACCCAAACACTTACACTTAGTTACTCTAGTCTAGGCATGCTCTAAGTGTTACTACATTTATTCATTCATTGAATCCCCATAACAAATTTATGAGGATAGTGAAGCTACTTATTACCATTTTCATAGATGAAGAAATTGAGGTGCAGAGATACAATTTAATTTGCCCAAGCTCACATAGCTAATTTAATTCCTACTCAGAGATGAAATCACTGCAACCCAGATAGCTGAGCTGAGCTGTCGAAAGTAGCACAGCTACGCAACCGATCAGTGCCAATGCTAAGGCTAAAATCTATTTTATACAATCTCCACCTACCTATGCTGGCCCTCCTTCCCATTCCATGGTAATTTATTAAAGCAAGGCAATCCAAGTTAATATTAAGCTAGTTATATCTTCAAGAAAATATATGTTAACAAGTCTAAAATTCAATAGTGGATCTATTGTTTAATTATTAATATATTGGTGCCATTCTTCTCTGAATGCCTTATAGACACACAAGAGTTATCACTGGTTTGGCATATACAATGTCTAGTGTTTCTTTCACCTTAGTTTCGATCATGATCAAGCAATTTTGAAATACAAGACACAACTTTTGGTTAAAGAAATGCTACAACATCTATTGACAAAATGGGGAAAATGAAGAAATTTCTGGGGCAAGATTGGTCTTAGAAATGTACTTCAGGCAGAGTGAGAACTTGCCTTATATGAGAGGAAATGAGATTTCTTTTTCAGCTCTAAAGATACCAAAGTATAGAACAAATTTTTCTTCCATTAAATTTAAAAAGAACATCGTTCACTAATAACTAAACTCTAAAAATAAAAGCTTCAATAAAAAATAAATTGGAATAGAAATTATTAAAACAAACTTGTGTTGACTTTCTAATTGGGGGTTTATCCAACATTAATTGTGTAAGGGAATAAAACTTGCCACCCCAAAATATATTCTTGGTATAAGAATTATTTTGAGCAGAAAACAATAAAAACCCAAATGACTTGGGAAGAAATTTTGACCTTCCCTCTAACTGCCTAAAAGAATGTACATAGAGGACCTGTTCCAGGAAGAGAACTGCTGTCAGCATAGATAACTATAGTATGAACTAAGTGTGTAGACAGGGAGGAACCTAGCAAAGTCTGTTAAAATTGCTTTTTGTGTCCCATCATCTCTGGACAGCAAATGTTTGTTTACCAAACATTTGTTTTTCCATCTCTGTGTAAATTGGCTTCCTCCTCTTTGAAGTCCCAAACCAGTACCCTCAACATCTTCTTGTTTTTAGCTGAAGATGGTATTTAAGGTGAGGGCTTCAGCTATTTTGGAGAGTTACTCAGTTCTCCTGGGTCTCTCCCATGTAATTAAATTTTTGTTTGATTTTCCCTGTTAACCTGTCTCATATCAATTAAATTTTTAGGCCACCCAGAAGAACCTAGAAGGGTAGAGGAAAATTGCTTTCTCCCCAACAATTGTAAACTTCTTAATACAACATTTATGGGTATTATTATTATTATTATTTGGTCTCGATCTACACTCCAGCTGAAATTTCTGGTATTCCATTTATTTATCTTATATTCAGAGACCTCAGATTCAAATTCCCACAGGGTTAGTCAATAATGTAATAAGTGAAGCATGCTGTATTTGTTTCATAATGGTGATTCAAGTGCATATTAAAGCTGAATAAAGAGAGATATATTTTACTTCCCTAAAGTAATATGTCTTCTGTGTTTTCTTACAAATATTTCCATATATTGATACAAAACATACTTGAATTTCTTCTTAACTTATTGTTTGAAAAATAAAATAAAAGAGAGTACTGCGAGGTTGGTGATAAACCATGACTACAAGCTTTATTGTCAGGGATACAAAAGGGAATACTGGAGATTATATTAAACATAAGAATGAATGCTTCATATAAAAGATGCATGTGCTCCTGGGATTCAGACAAATTTTCTTTTTTCTTTTTTGTGGTACGCAGGCCTCTCACTGTTGTGGCCTCTCCCATTGCGGAGCACAGGCGCTGGATGTGCAGGCTCAGCGGCCATGGCTCACGGGCCCAGCCGCTCCGCGGCATGTGGGATCTTCTCGGACCGGGGCACAAACCCGCGTCCCCTGCATCGGCAGGCGGACTCTCAACCACTGTGCCACCAGGGAAGCCCAGACAAATTTTTTATGAGGTAGTAGAGTTCTGGTGTTATAGGATCTTCCAAAACTTTAGAAACATATAGAGACTCACAGTCTACAGGGGAAAGTACCAGCAATATACATACTAAATGAGTGAATTATATAATCTCTTAACATATGATAACTGCTCTGGAGAAAGAATAATGTGTGGGGTTGCAATTTTTTTTTTTTTTTTTTTTTTTTTTTTTTTTTTTGCGGTACGCGGACCTCTCACTGTTGTGGCCTCTCCCGTTGCAGAGCACAGTCTCCGGATGCGCAGGCTCAGCGGCCATGGCTCACGGGCCCAGCCGCTCCGCAGCATGTGGGATCCTCCCAGACCAGGGCACGAACCCGCGTCCCCTGCATTGGCAGGCAGACTCTCAACCACTGCCCCACCAGGGAAGCCCGGGGTTGCAATTTTAAAGAGAACAGTCAGTGTGATTTTAACTTGTAGGAAATGGGAGAAGAAGTCATGCTGGTATCTGGGGACAAGAGGCAGAAGAAGCTGTTATTGTACAAGATGGTATGTTGAAAGAAGGATAAGGAAGCCAATGTGGCTACGGCAAAGGGAGAGAAATAGGCAGTGAAGTCAGAGAGGTAAGGCTACAGTGTGGGCAATTCTAGGTTTCTATACAGAATTGTAAGGAATTTTATATGTTTCTGAATGAAACATGGATCCATTGAAGAGTGTATTTTTTTTTTCCATGTGACATCTCAAGCTTTTAAAAGTTGGCAACTATTTACTCTTTTTTTTTTCTTTTTTAACACTGTGAGGGTCAATCTGAATGCACTTATGTGCAGCCAAATTCATGTGGCAGGCAGCCAGTCTGCCATTCTGCCACTGAAATGTTTTTATTGCCTCATCCTTTCATAATTATATCTTGCCTTTTAAATATTCTTTGTCTTGCATTTAAAATATTTTTTCTTAATATCTTAAGCCTAATTGTTACGTAGCCTGTTTCTTTTTCTTAATTAATTTAGAGGATTGTCGAGTCCTACCTACTGTGCCCTGTCTAAATTTCGTTTCCTGCCATGTCATGCATCCTTGGGCCAAACCTTGCTCTTCCGTGTGACTATGACTCCTAATTAGACTGCTAGCCACTGTCCTTTCCCCTGCTTATTTGCAGTTCATGTTGAGTGGAACATGCTCATTGATATCGAATAAATCTGTACTACTGTCAGAGGTAGCCTCTTCTCCTGACACCTCTTTGTCCTTCTGATTCCTCCCATTATAAATGTTAGCTCTTCAATCAACTTCTCACAGGTTTGGCACTCTTACATGAAGTCAAGGAAATTAATCCACCCTGTTTCATTGAAAAACTCAACTGACCCAAAGTAGACTTACTGAAATATTTTTAAACAGAAGGCAGTAGAGGTGGCTTTGGAATAGTTATCAGCAATGTTATATTCTTTTTCACTGACAAAACTTTGCCTGTAGAAAATGGAACAGCTACACATTTAGATGAGACACTTTTATAAGTAATGAGATCTTAGAATTTAAATGAGAGAGACATTTAAGCTCTACTGCTTCTAAATTTTCAAGTTAAATGGTCAAAAGAGTCATCACATATATAGCTCTGCTTAGGGCAATCAACCTGCCCCAGGCCATCAGAGCCTGAGCTAGAGTCTGAACTTTGCTAATAATTAATTTTGCTGCTGAAAAGACAATACCTCATTCTCAATTAACATGAATAAATTGCTACTTTCCAACTTCATTTGAAAAGGAATTAGATTAAATGAAATTGTTTATATTTGCTAAATAAGGTATTTTAAAATTGGTAGTATTTTGGAGATAAAATAATAGTGGATCCCACCTTTGCAGAAATGAGATCTTGACCATTTAGATAAGAAATATAGTCTAAAGGAAATCCTGAGTCAACATAAAGCAGTAGGTTTTCTCCCCACCTATAGAGGTGAAACCACATAACAGGTGAATTACATATCATTATGTAAAACATGAATTAAAGAAATAATACAATGAACAATTTTTAGTAGAGTTTTGGCTTTAGTAAAATACAAATTTTTCTGCAGGATTTTTAAATTAATTCCATGGAGACTTCTTTTAAACATGTCTTTCTGAACATAATTCTCCATGATATAATGACAATAGATGTTCTGGAATTATTCACTTTGGAATCAAGAAATATTCTATGGAAATCCAAAAACTATTTTTAAAAATAATAAAGTATCATAATAAAATGCATTTACCAGATTATATATGAAGATACACAAACTTTAAAAAACAGACAAGCATACTGAAATGTTTTCAACATTACTTTTGGATCATTTCTTCTGTGATCATTTAAAATGTTATCAGTAACTCTGTTTTATTATTGTTGTTCTGTTTGTTTTTATGCACATAGACTAAAAGTTTTACACTTAAAAAAGAAGATGCCTACTTCAGTCACTTATGCCTCCTAAAGTAAAACCATGAAATCTGAGCTTGTGTAACATGGAAAATCTAATAAATGTAAAAAACTAATCCCAGTGGCAATAAATCACATTATTACTAACAAGAAATAATGCTAGATGAATGTTCATAGCCTAGCAAACACACGTTAGAAGTTAATTTATAACTCATTATCCAGTAAGAATGATAGAGAGATTCACTTCTTCAGACATGTGTCTGTATTTCAAAGGAGGATGCTATCCGGGAGAAGGAGACATTCCATGGCTTATAAAGTTGGAAACACTAGTCTTATATCTCCGCTGAAGAGGTTTACTTGCATTCCAAAGAGTGAGGGACCAGCATCCTTCTTCTTACATTTCTCAAAAGACTCTCTCTGAAGGGAATGGGAGACTTTCCTATATAAAGTCCAGATTTTTGTGCTTGGTCCCTCACCTACAGTACAGACCCTGTATTTGTAGGATGACATCTGGTTTTCATCGTACCACTGCAGTGGTAAAGAATGGGGCACAAGGCTTCCCTGGTGGCGCAGTGGTTGAGAGTCCACCTGCTGATGCAAGGGACATGGGTTCGTGTCCCAGTCCGGGAGGATCCCACATGCCGCGGAGCGGCTGGGCCCGTGAGCCATGGACGCTGAGCCTGCGCGTCCGGAGCCTGTGCTCCACAACGGGAAAGACCACAACAGTGAGAGGCCCGCATACCACAAAGAAAAAAAAAAATGGGGCACAGAGGAATCACACAGTTCTTATTTACTGTAAGTAGATAATAATCTGTTCTGCTCCAGAAACTTTGTACATATATTTAGGATAATAATAATAAATATAGATATTATAAAGCTAACAGTGAGAAAAATACTTTCTACTTAAAATTAGAAATCATGATCTTGAAACACAACATAATTACTAGTTATATTATCTTGTACAGTTTTGTTTTTGTTTTAACTTCCTTGGGGCTTTGTTGTTCTGTGTACGTTGGTCATTTTTACAGTGCCATTGTAAGGTTAAATGAAGAATACCTTGTTAAAAATGGTAATTTCTCAAGAACTATATGGAGAAAGGAAAGATGATGATGATGAGGAGGAGGAGGATATTGATGGTGATAGATAATAACTGGAAATTATTTGGTAAATTATATTAATATTTCCAAAAAGCTTAGTTGGGTTAAACAAAATCATTAATATTGCCTTTCTTTTTCCTCTTGTCTTTCCTTCAAAATCCAGTTCTTGAAGTTAGATTATTTTACATGCTAAACTGCTAAATTATTGCCAAGCCAAAGTCCTGGACATGATAATCTATAAATGGTTTAGTCTGTTATCATGATGTGATGCATAGATGGGACAAGAAGGAAAAAAAAGTCACAACTTTTTTCAAATGATATTTGAAGATAAGGCGTTTGAGCAGAGAGTTATGAGAAGTCAGTGTCAGATGGCTGGTGTTTGAGAAAAGCATCATTTAGAAGGTAAGGAGCAGATTGCTACCCTTCTAGTCTAGCCACTCTAAAGGAACTTTATTAGAAATGTTTGGTTTGGTATTATGATGATTTCAATAGTGAAGAAACTTTACATTGACTGATAAAATAAGAAAATGGATTTAATTGCAACTGAGAATATGTATACATGTGAGAGGTATGTGAAAAAGTAAAGCAATAATCCTAATAATTTGACAGAAAAATAAAGCTTTTTTTTCCAGCATATAGACATTTTACAGACAAATGTGTTTATTTTTCCCTTTTGCTGTATTTTATATTTAGCTTAATTTATATTGTTTCTCCATTTTAGTCTCATTGTAATTCTAATCTCTATAGGAAGATAGTATCTTGGCAAGCAATTCATGCAAAATAAAAAAGAATTCAGTTTATTTAATTTTAAATACAGATGACAAATTTTAAGAGTGCAATAAAAGATTTCCACTAATATCTTTAAACATATCCACATACCTAACTGCAGACTGACAGAAATGCAGTGCATAATGCTTTAAAAATCACTGTTAGGGCTTCCCTGGTGGCGCAGTGGTTGAGAGTCCGCCTGCCGATGCAGGGGACACGAGTTCGTGCCCCCGTCTGGGAGGATCCCGCATGCCGCGGAGCGGCTGGGCCTGTGAGCCATGGTCGCTGGGCCTGCGCGTCCGGAGCCTGTGCTCTGCAGCGGGAGAGTCCACAACAGTGAGAGGCCCGCGTACCGCAAAAAAAAAAAAAAAAAAAAAATCACTGTTAGACCCATTTTTCAAAAAAAATCTGGTGAAAAGGAAAGAAAATATTTGATTTTTCAACTTGTATCATAGGATGAATAAATTAGGATCTACAAATGAGAGAAAAGAGAGACCAGGAAGGTACCCGGCAAATTAAGAAAGCAGTCCATTTGAAGATGCCAGGAGAATGGGAAATGTGGGAGATTGAAACTAAAGTCTGCTTCCATTTCACGTATATCTAGGTACTGCCTAATATTTTATGCAGTTTACGAGGCTATAAATTGGATTATATCTGTTAGGTATAAAATAAAACCCTAAGATTAGATACTTTGGGTTTCTTTTTTTTAAGAAAATATTCCAGATAAACGTTAACTTTGGTCTACTGAAATTAATTTCTTGTCCACAGAAATATTCTGTAAATATTTCCCTTGAAAATGAAACACTTCAGAATAATTATGTACGTCTCTTCCGCTGAAATCAGTCAAAAAACCTCCTAAAACACCAACAGATATTTACATACTAAAAGCCAATGGAAAACTTCCCTTTTTCCTTCCCATTTTTGGCTTAAATTTCCACATCCTAATGTATCATAATATCTGGGTCTTATTGACTGGAAAGCTAAAGAGTTTTTTTATCCTCTCATTTTCACTTACTTCAAGTAGCATAACAAGCTAGCATCATCAAGTATAATAGTCCACTGGATATGGTCTAAAGAGATTCATATATATCCCAAAGGCACAACACTTTTACTTCAGGTGCCAAAAGTAGGCTAGATTAAATTGCTACATACCTAATCAGTTTTCAGAGTTTTGTGGTTCTAAAAGTTTTAAGAAACAGTGGTGTCATGAATTATGTTATTTATAGGTACATATTTTATACTAATCAGACTGGATCGCTTGCAGCTCCATAGACCAAAAATTAATGCTAATCATAAACCCATTTGTCCGGTTACTACTACTGCAGACAGATACTAAATTAGACATGGCATAGGTAAACCAACAAAGTCTATTAGTCCAGAAAAATTGTGCCATATAATGTCCATCTGCTCAAAGCAGGGACTCATTTGAGACAAAGTCCTCAGGACCTAAACTTTCAGGGCTGACTATACCATTGGAATATATATTGTGGTTTACCAGATGCTTAACTGCTTTTTATCAGTGTGGCTCCTCTTGATATTTAGACTTGGGGTTGCTTGGTGATTTATTGATTTCAGTATCTTACTCTAAATAAATCTGGTTTCAAAATATTCTGAGAACTGTGTCATGATATCATAATATATATCATGGAAACAATAAATATATCATGATATGTGAAGAAAAGCAATTCAATGCTTGAATGTAATTACTGCTATATAGTAAAAGTAATGACAAGTGGGGAACCATATTTTGAATGAGTGCTATATGTCATACAAGAACTACATTACTGCCTTAGTCTGTTCAAGCTGCTATAACAAACTACACTAGATTGGGTAGCTTATAACCAATAGAAATTGTCTTGAACAATAGCTGGTAGCTTTAGTTGAGATGAGTGACTAATCTCTTTATCAAATGGTTGTTTGACCACACCCTCATTTTTTACAATATGAATAGGCTGAGAATTTTCCAAATCTTTAAATTCTGCTTCCTTATTGATGAACAATTTTATCTTCAAGTAATTTCTCCCCTCTCATTTTATTATAAGCCATCCAGAGGAAGCAGGCCATCCCTTAAACATCTGGCTTAGAAATTTCTTCAGCTAAATATTCAGTTTCATTGCTCATAAGTTCTACCTTCCACAAAACCCTAGAACATGACAATTCATCCAAGTTCTTTGTCACTTTACAAGAAAAATGGCCTTTCCTCCATTGTCCAATAACATCTTCATCATTTGTACCTGACACCACATCGGAATGGCCTTTACCATTCATATTCCTACAGATATTTTGTTCACGATTACTTAGATATTATCTAACATTAAGGCTATCTCTATAGCTCTTTCCTTTTGCAACTGAACTCTCACCTGAATTACACCTAATGGTTCATTCATAGCAATGTAGGTTTTTGCTAGCATCCACCTCCAAAATCTTCCAGTCTCTAACCATTACCCAGTTCCTCAGCTCTTCCACATTTTTAGGTTTTTGTTATAGTAGCACCCCACTTCTGGTACTAATCTGTATCTTAGTCCATTTAGGCTATTATAACAAACTATCATACACTGAGTGGCTTATAAATAATAAAGTTATTTTTCACAGTTCTGGAGGCTGGAAAGTTGTAAATCGAGGCCCTGGCCAATTCAGACTTTGGTGAAGACAAACTTCCTAGTTCTTCACATGGTAGAAGGGATAAAGCAACTCTCTGGAGCCTCTATTATAAGGGTCCTAATATCATTCTTGAGGACACTGTCCTCATTACCTAAACATCTGCCAAAGGCTTTAATGCCAGATACCATCACATTAGGAAATATTTCAATATATGAATTTTGATGAGACACAAACGTTTAGTCCACTATATTCATCATTATCATCCAAAAAATTTAAACATACCTATGATTATTTAGAGTTAAGGAAATAGCCGTTAAGAGACTCACCGAGAACCATACAGTTAGTAAATCACAGAGATAAAATTTCAATTCAAGCTTTCCAGCTACAGGCTTACAATATTTTCCTAATATTATCCTTCTTTCTTAAACTCTGAAGCAGGGCAAAAATGGATGGTGACTTTTAAATTTTCCTTTACTAAAATTAACAAGCTCTAATATAGAACACCTAACCTCCTCTGTACCCCCAGTTCTTCCATAGTAATTATCTCACCAAACTTCCCTTTTTCTCTGAAATTTTCTCCACAGAATTCTTCTCTGAACTTGTCAGGACCTGTCCTTTTAAAATTAATCTTCCTGAGTCTAAAAAACCCAAAAATTGGGTAGGACCTTCAAGATGGCAGAAGAGTAAGAGGTGGAGATCACCTGCCTACCCACAAATACATCTACATGTGGAACAACTCCTACAGAACACCTACTGAATGTTGGCAGAAGACCTCAGACTTCCAAAAATGCAAGACACTCTCCACGTACCTGGCTGTGTGGCTGACAGGGTCTTGGTGCTCTGACTGGGTGTCAGGCCTGAGTCTCTGAGGTGGGAGAGCCGAATTCAAGACATTGAACCACCAGAGACCTTCCAGCCCCACGTAACATCAATTGGTGGGAGCTTTCCCAAAGATCACTGTCTCAATGCTAAGACTCAGTCCCACTCAACGTCCAGCAAGCTCCAGGGCTAGACACCCCATGACAAACAACTAACAAGATAGGAACACGATCACACCCATTAGCAGAGAGGCTACCTAAAATAATAATACGTTCACAGACACCTCAAAACACACCACCAGACGTGATCCCACCCATCAGAAAGACAAGATCCAGCCTCATCTACCAGAACACAGGCACAAGTCCCCTCCACCAGGAAACCTACACAACCCACTAAACCAACCTTAGCCACTGTGGGAAAACACAAAAAACAATGGGAACTACAAACCTGCAGCCTGTGAAAAGGGGACTCCAAACACAGAAAGTTAAGCAAAGTAAGAAGACAGAGAAATACACAACAGATGAAGGAGCAAAGTAAAAATTCACCAGACCAAACAAATGAAGAGGAAATAGGCAGTCTACCTGAAAAAGAATTCAGAGAAATGATAGTAAAGATGATCCAAAATCTTGGAAATAGCATGGAGAAAATACAGGAAACATTTAACAAGGACCTAGAAGAACTAAAGTGCAAGCAAACAATGATGAAAAACACAGTAAATGAAATTAAAAATATTCTAGAAGGAATCAATAGCAGAATAACTGAGGCAGAAGAACAGATAAGTTACCTGGAAGAAAAAATAGTGGAAATAACTACTGCAGAGCAGAATAAAGAAGAATGAATGAAAAGAATTGAGGACAGTCTCAGAGACCTCTGGGACAACATTAAATACACCAACATACGAATTATAGGGGTCCCAGAACAAGAAGAGAAAAAGAAAGGGACTAAGAAAATATTTGAAGATATTATAGTTGAAAACACCCCTAATATGGGAAAGGAAATAGTCAATTAAGTCCAGGAAGCACAGAGAATCCCATACAGGATAAAACCAAAGAGAAACACTCCAAGACACATATTAACCACACTATGAAAAATTAAACACAAAGGAAAAATATTAAAAGCAACAAGGGAAAAGAAACAAATAACATACAAGAGAATCCCCATAAGGTTAACAGCTGACCTTTCAGCAGAAACTCTGCACACAAGAAGGGAGTCGCAGGACATATTTAAAGTAATAAAAGGGAAAAACCTACAACCTAGATTACTCTACCCAGCAAGAATCTCATTCAGATTCAACAGAGAAATTGAAACTTTTACAGACAAGCAAAAGCTAAGAGAATTCAGCACCACCAAACCAGGTCTACAACAAAAGGTAAGGAATTTTCTAGGCAGGAAACAAAAGAGAAGGAAAAGACCTATAATAACAAACCCAAAACAATTAAGAAAATGGGAATAGGAACATACATATTGATAATTACCTTAAATGTAAATGGATTAAATGCTCAAACCGAAAGACAACTACTGGCTGAATGGATACAAAAACAAGACCTGTATATGCTGTCTACAAGCGACCCACTTCAGACCTAGAGACACATAGAGACTGAAAGTGAGGGGATAGAAAAAGACATTCCATGCAAATGGAAATCAAAAGAAAGCTGGAATAGCAATTCTCATATCAGAAAATATAGAACTTAAAATAAAGATTATTGCAAGAGTCAAAGAAGGACACTACATAATGATCAAGAGATCAATTGAAGAAGATACCAAATGTAAATATTTATGCACCGAACATAGGAGCACCTCAATACATAAACCAAATGCTAATGCCATAAAAGGGGAAATTGACAGTAACACAGTAAGAGTATGGGACTTTAACACTTCACTTTCAGAAGTGGACAGATGATCCAAAAAGAAAATAACACAAGCTTTAAGTGACACATTACAGAAGAAGGACTTAACTGATATTTATAGGACATTCCACCCACCCAAAACCAACAGAATATACTTTCTTCTTAAGTGCCCATGGAAGATTCTCCAGGAGAGAAAATATCTTGGTAAATTTAAGAAAATCAACCCTTGGTAAATTTAAGAATATTGAAATCATATCAATTATCATTTCCTACCACAATACTATGACACTGGGAATCAATTACAGGAAAAAAAAAACTGTAAAAAATACAAACACATGGAGGCTATACAATCCACTATATATAACCAAGAGATCACTGAAGAAATCAGTGGAGAAAAACAAAAATTGCCTAGAAACAAATGACAATGATAACAAGATGACCCAAAACCTATGAGATGCAGTAAAAGGAGTTCTAAGAAGGAAGTTTATAACAATACACTCCTACCTCAAGAAACAAGAAAAATCACAAAGAAACAATGTAACCGTAACCTAAAGCAATTAGAAAAAGAAGAACAACAATGAAAACGTTAGCAGAAGGAATGAAATAATAAAAATCAGATCAGAAATAAATGAAAAAGAAATGAAGGAAACAACAGCAAAGATCAGTAAAACTAAAAGGTTGTTCTCTGAGAAGATAAACAAAATTGATAAACCATTATCTGGACCCACCAAGAAAAAAAGGGTGAAGACTCAGATCAACAGAATTAGAAATGAAAAAGTAGAAGTAACAACTGACATGGCAGAAATACAAAGGATCATGAAAGATAACTACAGACAAGTATATGACTATAAAATGGAAAACCTGGAAGAAATGGACAAATTCTTACAAAAGCACAACTTTCTGAGGCTGAACCAAGAAGAAATAGAAAATAGAAGCAGAGCAATCACAAGCACTGAAACTGAAACTGTGATTAAAATCCTTCCAACAAAGAAAAGTCCAGGACCAGATGGCTTCAAAGGCAATTTCTCTCAAACATTTAGAGAAGATCTAACACTTATCCTTCTCAAATTCTTCAGAAATATAGCAGAGGGAAGAACACTCCCAAACTCATTCTACAAGACCACCATCACCATGATACCAAAACCAGACAAAGATGTCACAAAAAAAGAAAACTACAGGTCAATATCACTGATGAACATAGATGCAAGAATCCTTGACAAATTACTAGCAAACAGAATCCAACACCACATTAGAAAGATCATACACCATGATTGAGTGGGGTTTATCCCAGGAATGCAAAGATTCTTCAATATATGCAAATCAATCAATGTGATAAACCATATTAAAAAATTGAAGGATAAAAACCATGTGATCATCTCAATAGATGCAGAAAAAGCTTTCAAAAAATTCAACACCCATTTATGATAAAAACCCTCCAGAAAGTAGGCATAGAGGAAACTTACCTCAACATAATAAAGACCGTATATGACAAGCTCACAGCCAACATCATTCTCAATAGTGAAAAACTGAAACCATTTCCACTAAGATTAGGAACAAGACAAGGTTGTCCACAATCACCATTATTATTTGACATAGTTTTGGAAATTTTAGCTACCTCAATCAGAGAATAAAGAGAAATAAGAGGAATCCAAATCAGAAAAGAAGAAGTAAAACTGTCACTATTTGCAGATGACATGATACTATACATAGAGAATCCTAAAGATGCTACCAGAAAACTGCCAGAGCTAATCAATAAATTTGGTAAAGTAGCAGGATACAAAATTAATGCACAGAAATCTCTTGCATTCTTATACACAAATTATGAAAAATCTGAAAGAGAAATTAAAGAAATGCTCACATTTACCATTGCAACAAAAATAATAAAATATATAGGAATAAACCTACCTAAGGAGATAAAAGAACTGTATGCAGAAAACAATGACACTGATGAAACAAATGAAAGATGATACAAACAGATGGAGAGACATACCATGTTCTTGGATTGGAAGAATCAACATTGTGAAAATGACTATACTATCCAAAGCAATCTACAGATTCAATGCAATTCCTTTCAAACTATCAATGGCATTTTTCACAGAACTAGAACAAAATATTTCACAATTTGTATGGAAACACAAAAGACCCCAAATGGCCAAAGCAATCTTTTAAAAGAAAAATGGAGCTAGAGTAATCAGGCTCTCTGACTTTAGACTATACTACAAAGCTACAGTAATCAAGATAATATGGTACTGGCACAGATACAGAAATATAGATCAAAGGAATAGGAGAGAAAGCCCAGAGATAAACCCATATGTATATGGTCACCTTATCTTTGATAAAGGAGGCAAGAACACACAATGGAGAAAAGAGAGCCTCTTCAATAATTGGTGCTGGGAAAATTGGACAGCTACATGTAAAAGAATATAATTAGAGCACTCCCTAACACCATGCACAAAAATAAATTCAAAATGGATTAAGGACTTAAATGTAAGGCAGACACTATCAAACAGTTACAGGAAAACATAGACAGAACCCTCTATGACATAAATCACAGCAAGATCCTTTTTGACCCACCTCCTAGAGAAATGGAAATAACAACAAAAATAAACAAATGGGACCTAATGAATCTTAAAAGCTCTTACACAGCAAAGGAAACAATAAACAAGATGAAAAGACAACACTTAGAATGGGAGAAAATATCTGCAAACGAAGCAACTAACAAAGGATTAATCTCCAAATATACAAGCAGCTCATGCAGCTCAATATCAAAAAAAAAAACAGCCCAATTGAAAAATAGGCGGAAGAACTAAATAGACATGTCTCCAAAGAAGATACACAGATTGCCAACAAATACATGAAAGAATGCTCAACATCACTAATCATTAGAGAAATGCAAATCAAAACTACCAAGAGATATCATCTCACACCAGTCAGAATGGCCATCATCAAAAAGTCTACAAACAATAAATGCTGGAGAGGGTGTGGAGGAAAGGGAATCCTCTTGCACTGCTGGTGGGAATTTAAATTGATACAGCCACTATGGAGAACAGTATGGAGGTACCTTAAAAAGCTAAAAATAGAACCGCCATATGATCCAGCAATCCCACTACTGGGCATATACTCTGAGACAACCATAATTCAAAGAGTCTTGTACCACAGTGTTCATTGCAGCTCTATTTACAATAGCCAGGACAAGGAAGCAACCTAAGTGTCCATCAGCAGACGAATGGATAAAGAAGATGTGGCACATATAAACAATGTAATATTACTCAGCCATAGAAAGTAGGGAAATTGAGTTATTTGTAGTGAGGTGGATGAACCTAGAGACTGTCATACAGAGTGAAGTAAGTCAGAAATTGCAAAACAAATACCATATGCTAACACATATATATGGAATCTAAAAAAAAAAAAAAATGATTCTGCAGAACCTAGGGGCAGGACAGGAATAAAGACTCAGACATAGAGAATGGACTTGAGGACATGGGGAGGGGGAAGGGTAAACTGGGACGACGTGAGAGAGTGGCATGGAAATATATACACTACCAAATGTAAAATAGTTACTGGGAAGCAGCCGCATAGTACAGGGAGATCAGCTTGGTCCTTTGTGTCAGCCTAGACAGGTGGTTAGGGAGGGTGGGACGGAGACACAAGAGGGAGGGTATATGTATATGTATAGCTGATTCACTTTGTTATATAGCAGAAAGTAACACAACATTGTAAAGGAGTTATACTCCAATAAAGATGTTAAAAAAATTTTTTTAAATAAAAAATAACCCTCCAAAAATAAATAAATACACACACGTGCACAGACACGCACGCACACACACACACACACACACACACACACACAAAACATGCTCTAACATAATATCTCTCTGAAAAACAACCTAATAACCTATGCATAGCTTAGAAAAGCCCTATAGAAGTCAATTGCCTTATGGCATTCAGAACTAGAGCTGATCATCTCTATTTTCATAGATAAAGTGAAATAAAAGCAATTGCTCTTCAATATCATAAATGGAAACCATTTTTGACATATTGTTTATCTTTCTTTTTCAAAGTAGTCCCTTATTCTCAAAGAAATATTCATTCATTTCATGATATAACATTTTATTAATAAAAATATATACCTCAGAATGGAAAAGTAATTGCACATTATTTTGTATTTAAGCATTTTGTACTGTAGGAAATGTGGCATTTATTCTGTTTAGTATGTATAAGACCTGCCAAGGAGTGGCTATATCAGGCCCATGAAAATATACTAGAAACTATTCTAAAAAAGCAATACTGTTTAGATAAGATATTCAAACTGGAAGACTCAGGGGTCCTTCAGATTTCAAAAGAAAAACATGTTTACAGGTGTTTGTGTCCTGGCTACTTCTCCTTGAAGCGGCATTTACTTAAAGGATTTAAGATCTAGAACTGCAGCCTTTTAGCCAGGTTACCATCATTCCTCCAGGTTAGCAGCAGCGTATCTGCTTATATTCCTCTGCTCCCAGTGGGATTTTTCAGTAACAAAAAACCCCTGCAGGAATGCTGATTATTCAACAGACCATGCTCTGGCTGCACACTCACATCTCCAAGACATGTATTAAACTCTTTTTTTTCCTGAATGATTAGGGAAAGGGACAAAATAACCAGGGGGGAGGGTGAAGAGGTTGGGAGTAAAGGGGCAAAAAAGAGGAAAAATATCTTTGGCCTCACAGCTGTGCCATATGAAGTTTAGTTTTTCCCAAACTGTTGGCAGCTTATCAGTGTTCAATATTTTTGGTAGAAAGTGTAGTCAGCTATTGATTTAATTAAGGAGAGTTGAGATAAAGTTCAGTTATGTAGAGGAAAAAGAAATCACAGGAGAGATTCAGATAACATGAAAATACATTTCAAAGACACCACAAAGGAGAATCTGCAAAGGGAGTAGATGGAAGGCTTTAAAGTGAGAGAGTAAGGATTTCACAGGAACGAATTCATATGCATTGCACAACTGGCTAAAATCTTAAGTGCTTCATCATGTAAGAAGAAAACTTTTAGTAAGTATATTAAATGTTTTTCCCCCATTGGTGCTGCTTTGCCACTCCTTACGTTAGACTCCTTAACAGAAGATATAGCTCCATGCAGTTTTCTTCTTCAAGGACACAAAGATCATGGTCACTGCATTGTAAGATTATAAAATATCAATGTAATATTATAATATAAATTTATATGGGGAGGAACTACTGTTTTCTTAATACAAAATAATTCAAATAAAGATTTATATTTCTGTATGATGATGTGGCATGAATTAAATATATGAGAGACAGCAGCATAGTGACAAACTTAAACAATTATGTGCTGTTAGAAAGCCACATTTTTAATTCTCTGACTAGAGGGAAGCAATTTGACATTAAAAAATGTAACATAATTGGAAAAGAAAACTTTTAGTCAGGCCGTCACTTGTTTGAATCATAGCTCTGTTACTTATTATTTGCAATCATGTGCTGATTACTCCAGCTCCAGGTTTAATTTTCTTATTTTAAAATGGACACTAAATAGGAATTATCCCTTAGAGTCATTTCTGAGTGAAAAATCAGATAATACATTAAAGGTTTCCAGCACAGAGGCTGGTCAGAAATTATATATAACTAAATACCTATAACCATAATAGCCTTTATCATTATTTTAAATATCATCCATTTGACACACAAATCTTTATCTCTACCCTTAATATCTCCCTTAAGCTGTGTATAGACCTTGCTATCCAACTGTCTTTCCAACATGCCCACTTGGGTACAAAGTGCACAACTCATATGAAATATACCCTAAATATTACATTTCAACTCCTACCTCATCTCTGGCTCCTTCCTTCTTCCCATTGTTCTGAACAACACTATAATTCCCACGTGTTGCCAACACCAAAACCTCAGAAGGATTCTTGATCTTTCTTTTTCTCATCACACACATCCAATCTATCAGCAAATCCTGTAAGCTCTGGTTCCAAAACATAGATTGTTTCAAACCAGTTCTCACCATTTCAACTGAAAAACACTAGCCCAGGCCTCTATCATACTGGCTTATACAACTTTATAACTAGTATCCTTCTTTGCAGTTTTTCACAGCCACATTCTGTTCTCCATGTAGAAACCAGAGAATTTTCTAAAATGTGCATCTTATTTTGTCACTTCCCTTCCTGAATCTCTTCATTAGTTTTGACTGAAAAAAAATGGCAGTCTAACAACTGAGAATTATGTTTTATTTGGCATACATACTGAGAACTTAAGCCTGGGAGACAGCCTCTCAGCTAGCTCTTAAGGACTCTTCTAAAGAGGTAAGGGAGAAGCCAGGATATATAGGAGTTTCTGCAAAAACAAACAAACAAAAAAAACAAAAACAAAAACCAGATAGTTGGAACATCAAAAGATTACTGTTAATTAAAGAAACCAGACATTTCAAATTAATGAATTTAGCACTTTTCTATGTATGGGAAGATGTAAGAGTCTGGGTTTTCGAAATCATTCCTTTGATATGCACCTTGACTATGTAAGTGCATAAAAACAGTATCCTGTTTTTCTTCATCCTGAATTCCTTCAGTGTGCACCATTGGGGGTGGCTTCAGTGACTGATGGTTGATGGCCACATTGTCTTTTGTTTATTGATATGGCAGGTGACATTCTTCCATTCTTCATGCATATTAGTTTCCAATTACAATTACATTGAATTCCTAAACATTCATCATGATCAACAGAACCAGTCATTGTCATGTATCTGCCTTCCTCCACTGCATTATCTTGTCCCACCCTTACCCTTGATCACAGTGTTCCTATCACATTAGCCTTCCTCCACCTCCTTTATTTCCCTTGTAGCTTATTTCCTCTTTTCTTGAGTAATGGTATCTAATGTTTCTTGGGTACTAAATATGTTCCAGACACTGCTCAAAATACTTTACATGATTTAATTCATTCAGTTACCACAACAATCTAACCTAATAAGGTAGCTACTATTTTTAGCACCATTTTATGTGAAATGAATTTGAGGCTGTGAGGGGTTAATAATTTATCCAAGGTCATAAAATTAGTAAATGACAGAATCTAAATTCTAAATCTGGGCATTGTTTTCCAGAACCTGCATTGTTCACTTCTGCTTTATGCTATATTCCATATAATATTTATTTTTCAGACCCTTGTAGATCTTCTACTTTATATTATTGCAATTTTTAGTCATTTGTAGTCTTGATATATGGTAAGTAAAAGTACTCAGGTTTTGTTCTTGTTTTTCAAGGTTACCTAGACTTTTTAGCCTTATTAATTTCCATGTACATTTAAAAATCTATTTGTCAAATTTGACCAAAACTTCTTGAAGTTTGGCTAGGACTGCAGTGAATCTACAGATTAATTGAGAAAAATGAGATATTTACTATTGAGTTTTCCAGAACATAAGCATGCTATATGAGTCTTCCTTCATTTGGGTCTTATAATATTTCTCTCACAAACATTTTCTAGTCTTCAATACAGAAAGCTTATATATCATTTTTAGATATATTGCTAAGCAGTCAATAACTTTGATGCTATATATGTTTAACATTCTATTTCAAGTTTATTATTGGTATATAGAAATACAATTGATTTTTGTTTATTGATTATGTATTCAACAATATTGCTGAATTCACTTATTCATATAAAATGGGTTATTTCACTCTCTTACTTTCAATCTATTTCTGACAATAAATATGAGTGTTCTGGACCAGAAACAGGTAATTATTTACTTATAGAGTATTTCAGTGTCAATTTTTCATACCCATTTTTCCTCAGAGGTTGACCTCGTATAAATCAGATGAGCTCTGCATGTGCAGGCTTGGTCTGCTTTATTGGAAAGGAACCCCAGAATTATGAAAGTTGGAGTTTATATATAACATCTTGAATAGCTACACCTCTTCCCCTCAAAAGTAAAGGAGAAGAGAAAGAGAGAAGAGAGAGAGTGAGCTTGCAAGGGAATATGGGCACTCATCTTTCTAAGGTATACAAATCTCTCTAGGAAGAGGAGGGAACAAAACATCCTTTATCCAATCACCCTTTGAAATGTAAATAAATGGCTCCAGGAGAGATAAACCTGCAATTTCTCTGACTTTATTCACTATCGCTAATTTCCAAGGTTTATTTGCCATTCAATGATCCTTTAAGCCATGGAGACAGTAATTTTTGCTCTGTAAGTTCTGACCATGAAGAGACTTGGAAATATTCACATTGTATCCCAAGAGGTATAGCTATAGATTTGCTTTTAGATTTTATTTGTGCACAGACTTTTATTTTTTCTATTCCAATCCTATGCTTTTAAAAGGATTTTATTCTCTTATTGTACTGCCTTAGATTTCCAGTACAATGTTTAATAGCAGGGGCATCTTTTTCTCATTTATCATCTCAGGGAAAAGTGTTTAATATTTCACCATATAGTATGATGTTTTCGATAAGACTTCTATAGTTAGTTTTCATACGATTCAGTGAGTTACATTTTATTTCTCATTTGTTAAGGATTTATATATCACAAATAGTGTTAAATTTTGTTAAATTAAATACTTTTTCTTCATCTATTAAAATTCATATTATTACCTAATTTTCTTCTATAAATGTGATGATTCATATTGTTTGTTAATATTTGAATATTAACTACCCTTGCATTTCTACAATTAATCCCCCTTGGTCAAACTACTTTATTATTTTATATATTGCCAAATTTAATGAGTTTATATTTTGTTTAGGATATTTATATGCAATTGATTAGAGAGTCTGTAATTTTCTTTTCCTGTGACATTTTTGTCTGTTTTTTAAATCAAGGTTATGATAGACTCTGAAGAGCATTTGTGGAACATTTCTTCTATTAATAGTTTCTGGATGAGTTTGAGTAAGATTGATGTTATACTTCCTTAAATATTCAGAAGAAATTACCAGTGAAACCATGAAGACCTGGGTGGTTTCTGCTGTTATTTTGATTTTTTTTTTCTTCCGTTTCTTTGAGTTTAAGGCTATCCTTTGTTTCAGGATAACCCTGAGATACAAATTAGGTCATTGCTTTTCAATCTTTCTTTTTTACCCCTACTATATGCATTTAAGGCTGTACATTTCCTGACATTTAGCTGCATTTGTCGAAATTCTGATATTTTGTGTTTTTAATCATGTTCAAAATATTTTCTAATTGTTTTTAACCATGGGTTAACTCCCTGGTGGTTGAAAATTTTTAGTTATCTTCTTAACATTTTTAATTTTTAATTATACTGTGTTTAGAGAGCATATTTTAAGTGATTTAAATTCTTATAAAATTTGTTGAGGTTTTATATCATTATTGGTTATTTGTTTGTGTATCAACCTGCAGGCCACAGATTTTTATGTTTTTCTTTCTTTTTTTTTTTTTGCTTATTATATTTAATAGTGGAGAACAAATCATAATGATTTGATTCATTATTAGAACATACTGTCAGGGAATACCAATATCATTTCTGATAGTTACTGATATAGAAAAATTCAAAAGTAAGAACTGAAAATCAAAAAGAAAACAATTAGAAAAGTATCACTGTTTGAAAGTAATACCAAAGCAGCCATTTATGAAAATGCCTAAGCATGATGTAACATAATGCTTATTATTTAATAGGTTTTAGATTATCTTTATTGTAAGCTTAATGAGAATGTCAAATTATGGGCTCATTTGTTCTAGTTGTTTCTCACAAATCTTGGACTTCCATTTATGATTTTAAACGTGATTATGATTATTATTTGTATAATAGGATCAATTCAATATAACTATTCTCTTACAATTTAAAAATACCTTTTAAAATTAAAAATTAACACATGTGAATTAAATAAAAGAAATATGAACGTTAAAATTTGATGTTATTGGGCTTCCCTGGTGGCGCAGTGGTTGAGGGTCTGCCTGCCGATGCAGGGGACACGGGTTCGTGCCCCGGTCCGGGAGGATCCCACATGCCGCGGAGCGGCTGGACCTGTGAGCCATGGCTGCTGAGCCTGCGCGTCCGGAGCCTGTGCTCCGCAATGGGAAAGCCACAACAGTGAGAGGCCCGCATACCGCAAAAAAAAAAAAAAAAAAAAAAAAAAAATTGATGTTATTAATTTAGGTTAAAAAAAGTTTCAAGAAGTAAACTGTCTTATCGGTAGAGCTTCTGTTGAGAGTGTAAAACAGTATAAATATCTCTGAAATTCAATATTACTGAGCCATTAATATTATCACAAATTAATAATATCTTAATGTTGTAAAGTACTTTTCAATTTACAAAAATGTTTTCACTCATATTGCTGGATTTTACTTAAGCCACACAACAAGTCTCAGAGTCTGGCATGGCTAGTTGGAAGGAGCTGGTGATTTCAGTATTTTCCTGTGGTTTCTCAACTAAAAGGTGTAAGAATTAGAATACAATGCATATATTGGAAATAAATGGATGCTTCAATTTGCTATTTCTGTTGACTGCTGAACTGATATTATGTTGACTGATATTTAAGTTCATACTCATTCATTTCATGAATATTTATTAAATGCCTATTATGTACATAAACAACTTTTTAATATTAGGTACTGATCATTATTTGTCATTTGTAATTTTGTGAAAGCTTAGGTTATATGCATTTTAAGAGCTGGATATTACTTCCGCTTTACTAATTTTCATTTGTTTATATTTTCACCTGTCAATTTTAACCCAAACTCATTGTATGCTGCTAATCCATGTTCACTGTAATATGATTAATAAGATACTAATGCAGTTTCTTCTTTGGTAGGATGTGTAAAATAAATACTATTATTGTTGTCTTAAAATAAGATGCCTATACATTACCTTTTGGGTTAAATCTGGATCTTTCAATAGGAGGTCTGGAATAAGAGGAATAAATTTTCTCTTTTTACTTCACTTCCTTCCTTTGGAATGATTTGGGGTATTTTTTTTGTTTTGTTTGCTTGGGAAATACTCAGTTAAGAGGATCACATGGCAGCAGGATTAGATGCCAAAGGAAGGGAAAGAGGAGGACCATTCTCTTCAGTACTCTTCTGGTGATTGAACTAAACTTAAGAGATAAAAAAAATGGCACAAGTTTGCTATCTCTGAGCTCCACACATTATTCAAATTATTTTACTAAGGGTAGAAAAGCAAGTTTCTAGGATAAAGCCAAAGTAAGGAATGAAAAGGGCTCATTTTTCCTTAAATACAATTCTTAAAAGTATTTAGGGAATTAGGATTAGTAACAAGCTAAAATCAAGAACAATGGTTTCCAACTTGGCTCCACATTAAAATCATTGACAGTCTTTCTTAGAAATAGTAATGCCTGAGTCCCACAAGAGACCAACTGAAACCAGCTCTCTGCGGGTAGAGCCAGTTCATTTATGGTTTTTAGATGTTTCCCAAGTGATAGAAACAACTATCCTATGCAATATGTAAAAAAAAGTTATGCACTCTCCCACCCAAAAAAATAAAGTTTAACAGCCTTGTGCACATGCAACTCTATTACTAGTGGAAACAATGCAAGATAAATAGACCATTGGTTGAGGGCCGGACTTCGTGTGTATATGTGTGTGTGTGTGTGTGTGTGTGTGTGTATGCATATATAATATACTTATAGAGCAGTTCTGTACAATTGCAGATAAACATTTATGCCCTTTCAAGAAAAAAAGCACATTGATATTTTAAAGAGGTTTATTACTGTTGTAACACACGTGTCAAGGTACTTCTGGTATTTATTAGAAAAATAAAACAATGAAGCCATTTCTTTGTATTTTAGAAAATTGTTTCTGTGAACTCTGCTTAGATGACTTTTAAAGCAAAGAAAGGTGCTTCTCACTTGGAAAGAGGCTCATTTATTCTATTTAACTAAACGTCAGAGCAAAATACCTAATGGTTTTCAATGAACCTAAATTGTTCTTTGAATTCAATATATGCATGACACAGTTTTTCTAATACATAAAATCTAAAGAGAAATTTCTTTTATTCCTCATTTGCAATGCTACCTGCTTAAATACTTAAGTCAAAATGTGAGAAAAACAACTTGGTGACACAAGCTACCAAGACACTAAGAAATTTACTGTGATCTCTGTAACTAAGTATATAAGAGACAATAGAATTTTCTTCTATAAATGGAAAACAGAAAGTTAAATCAAGTTGTTTTATTTTTTTCTTCCTATGAGGTATAATTTAAAACAGCATGGGCTTTTTGATAGAACTTCTTAATCTAAAACTATCTAAAAAGAATGAAATAAAGATTTCTTCCAATACACTCATGCTGTGTGACTTTGCCCCAGTAGTCTTTGAGAGATTTTGTAACGATCTACAGTTTTCTTGACTAGAAGCAGGATTTTCTAAACCTGCATCATTTCCCATTTAGACTCTGGAAAATATGGTTTCAATGTATTTGGGGACCAGACAATTTTATTTGATTAGAAAACTTAAAATCTAAAATGGAAAAATATTACCTTTTGCAGTCCTTCAAAATATTTAGTACTATATGAAAAACAGCTTAATGAAACAAAGCTAAAAATTTTTCACCATTCTCATTTATATCCTGATGTATTAAGAAAAGTTCACTTCATTATTAATATTTCCATCAAAAATATTTCTCTGAAATTCTTTCTGAAAGTTCAGATTCATTGAACTATGAAACTGAAGAATAAATTTGAATGATGTTTAATTCATGAGTTCACGTGTATTACATATATAACTGCCTTTCCTTTAATTTTCATTTTTGTTCAAAATGTATTTTTATACTTTTCAAGTATACTTTTAAAGGATTATATGCAGAAATGACACATAAAGCTAAATCTTTTTAAGATGTTTTAATCAATTTTCACATATTTTATAGTAAGTTGAATCAGGACCACCTATGCCCCTATCTTCCTCATTTAATATTTTCTACTCAAGTCACAAATAACCCTTTTTTCCTTGACTACTATTTATTGAGAGTTTCTCTGTGTTGGGTATGCTGACAGGGGCAAGTTTGCAGTGGTGTTTCGTGGAAAGGTGAAAATCATTATCTAGTGGAAAAGGCAAACATTTTAGATCACCAATATGTATTGGTGCCGAATGTGAAACTTCTTATACAACAGGATGCAAGGAAAAAGATTCTCTATAGCACAAAAGAGGGGATATCAAATATTTCAATGTTACCTTCATGGCCGAATTTTTTTTTTTAATCTCCATTTCCTTAAATTCTAGAATTTTATCCTCTACCTCAATGCCTCTGCTCTATCCAGGCAATACTTAGGATGTCCTAAAACTTGACCAAGGTAAAGGTTGATAAGAATAAAAATGTGTCTATTCTCAGATTTTGAATTTCAGCAGAGATTTTCAGTGTTGGGACCTCCATTATGGCAAAGTGAAGAACTCAGAAAAACCTCTCCCCAAAAATCAACTATAAAATTGGACAAAATGGTCAATAACCAAAATTCCAGGGCTCTGAAGTAGATGGAAGGTTTACAATGGTTGAGAGATGTTATTCTTAAAAATCTATTAAACTATTGAACAGTGAGTGCTCATGGAATTCTTGCCTGAACATCCCTCTCCCACCATTTGGTGGGAAAAGCTAGAAAAACCAACCACTTTGCTGATGGATGGAGTTTACTTGACTTGGATAGGAGAAGAAAAACCACTTGCCTAATCATTAACAATAGTGATTTCAGTACCTAATGAGCAGGGATGACAGTGGCTTAGCTAGTTTTAGGTTATAATCCTGATAGGGAAATTTAACAGTGAGGTCTTGGAAATGAGAAATCCATAGAAGGCTGTAAGAAGTTCTCCATACTATCCTGGCTTTCTGTGAACCTTAATAAATGTGCAATAGAGATGTAAGTCAGCCATGCAGAAAAAGAAACCTGGGAAAGACTTGAAAACTGCCTGAACTTTGAATACACAGCCCAACCCACACAGAGATCCATTGGAGTGATGGAAATATTCTAATTTTGGATTGTGGTTTTTATTGTAAAAATCTGAATACTTATTAAAAGTCATTGCATACTTACAATGGGTGAATTTTATGGCATGTAAATACTACTTTAATAAAAGCTGTAAATTTGGGGAGGAACACTCAATGCATTTTATTCTGCAATTAATTTTCAGAGACAATAACTTGATATAAAAATGTTCTGGGCATTACAAAATTGTCTTTTGAGGTTTTGAGGTGTCCCTAGCCAAGGACAGAGAAGAGGAAACCAAGAGGCAAGTGAGGTGGACCTCACTGGAAATCCTTGAGAAGAAGTTCTTTATCCTACTCATTTCCAGGTTAACTGGCAAATGGTGGCTAGCAGGTGGGATAAAGAAAATGGGAGAACAAAATATATCTAAAATATTTTTCCCTTCAGAAGAATCAATAAAGCAAACAAGCAAATCGCCTGTTTTCCTGGCAAATCAGGTGAAAAAGCAGACTTGCAAAAATGGATATGGGGTATCAGTTGGGAAGAGAGGCCTGAAGCAGATTTTGAAAGTCCCCACAAACTCCAGGACTATATGGACTGCACACAAGTGATTCCCAATAAAGCCATGGATGGGTAGATGCCACAAAAAACAGCAGAAATGAGTTGTAACAGCAAATTCCATCAAACATGCCAGCATGAACAGTGGATTATAAAATATTCTGTGTCTCTCTCTAGCACCTTGGCCACATGAAATCCTCCCAAGAATTTAATAGCAACTCTGTAATCTAGGGGAAACCCTGAATTAAATTAATTGGTGGACATATATTTGAATTGAATAATATTAATTTCCAACTATCATTGAAAAAGGCACTTAAGTGAAAAATATGTCCAGAAATATGAAAATAGAAAAGTTAAATATCTTACAGACCTGATTTTAAGACCAAAGATTTATACCCTCTCTAAAATGTACACAGGACAACTTTCAAGGACACAAGTAAGTACAGAAAGACTGTCCAGTGAGTTAAAAATATTTTTATGACTCTCTACCACCTCATATTACATAAAAAATTACTAAATATCATCAGCATCATCAAGAAATACCTATTAGAATGTTTCTATTCACATAAGTTGTTTCTTTTTTTTTTTTTTTTTGATAATCAGGTTGTTGAAAAAGGCACTGATGTGAAAGTTAGAAGAATGAGGTTCCAATTCACATTATCCTACTAATTAAACTGCAAAAATAATTTAAAAACTCTGGGCCAGTGCTTTCTTATTTTTGTAAATGAGACATGAAACAGATGATCTATAAGCCTCTTTCAATAATGAAATTTTATGACTATAATATAGGCTATATGCTGCTTCAAATACTTTGTTCAGCAAGATTGGGCATTTAATTAATTAGTCAACTAATTAAATCAGTCAACATTGTCAGAGATAACTAAACTGACCCTGACAAATACATAGCTTACATAAAATGAATTATTTATATTAACTTTATTATATGAATTAAAATGTATTAAAGATTTTAAGAGACAATGACTTTTTTGACATGATTCATAATAGTTTAGTCAGAGGATGAGATTTTGAATGCAGGATATTTTTCTGAATGAAAATGTATGGGCAATAATCTTGTCAGTAGTTTGGCTCCTTCTAAAAATATTTGTACTCTCTATGAACAGTAAAAAATAATATACATTTAGATTTATATACTTCTGATAAGTAATTTTTCAAATATACAAGACTCTTTTCCAAGCAAGTCCAAATAAATACGTTCAACAATTTCCAATGAGACAAGGAGTTACTGACAGAAGTTACCAATGTAGCCAGAAGCTATTGAGACCACAACTACACTTAGTCATGTTCCAAACAATGAAACCCCAATGAAATCAATCTTATGAGGAGACAATTGGATTACTAGGAGAAAGATTTTGAAAACCTAGTGATTAATTCAGGTAAAGAAAAAAATAATAATAAAATACTACTCTTGTACTTACTGAAACACAAAAAGACAATTATGCAAAAAAGACATTTAAAAGTTGTGCTGCTAAGAATGTAGCACTAATCTTTCTTAATACTAATAACTCTTCCTTTCAAGTACCATTTTCCCAAAAATTTCTTCATTTTAAATTCTCTTCAGAAATATACATTATATTCACTCTCAGGTAGCACTTAGTGAATCCATTTTTCTGTCTACTGTCAAACTTAAATAATACTCCTTTCACTGCTCTAAAACTCATCATGTTTCTTCTTAATAATTATGTTGAATTTTTTACAAATTCTTTCACCATTTTTTTCCATGCAAGTACAGGATTTTAGGAACCCAGAAAATAGGAATAGCTGTTTTCTATTTTAAAATCAATATTCTTGTGGAATTTTGGAGAGTGGCAAAAAGGGTCTTTCAGGATTCTATTTCATGTCTCACACCTTATTCATCTCTAATATCCATCACCTATCATCGGGTCTGACATAAAATCCATGTCTAGGGTAGCAAAATTTGTGGCAAATTTTGGTATCTGTTTGGCATGAGGATTAATTTAGGCTGATAGCTTTTAAGAAGCAGAAGACTCAGGAAGTTTTTCTTCTTACTTCTCCCTTAACTGCCTAAAAGAATGTAGATAAAGGGCTTATTCTTATAATAGAGCTATCACCAGAGATATCTATAAAGAATATGGGCTAGGTATTGTGGGGGAAATTTGGCAGGACCTAGAGATCAGAGTCTGTCCCATAGTCTCTGCATGGCACAGCAAACATTTTTTAATCAAACATTTGCTTTTCCATCTCCATGTGAATTGCTTTATCACCTTTGAAGTCCCAACCATTACCCCCACACACACATTCTCTTTTGTTTTTAGCTGAAGATGGTATTTAAGGTGAGGGTTTTGGCCATTTTTACAAATCATTCAGGTTTCCTGGGTCTCTCCCATATAATACATGTGATTACATATATGATTTTCTCCTATTAATCCGACTCATGTTAATTTAATTTCTTGAGCAGCCAGAATTTAGGAGGGTAGAGGAAAATTTCTTCCTCTCTGACGAATGCAACCTTAGTATTTAACAGCTACCAAATGAACATTGTCGTAGATGAAATTGAAAGCCAAAGGATTTGACTGAAATGGAGTATGTAGGTGAATATCTGAAGGTACCTCAAACGGTAATATCTAAGAGGATGCATGAAGTGAAACTGAGCAGGACCCTGTCAGGTTCCTGGACACAAATGCCTTTCTGTCCCCTGTTTCTTGTTTCTTGGAACAGACTCCAGCCTCCATGACCTTCCCTGAGTTCCAAAGGGCAGATTTGAACAGTTGGTAATCAAGGGAGGAACAGTCAAGAAACCTCCTGAGGCAAGATTAAAGGAACCAGAGAAGCTCATCAAGATTAAGAGACCACCTGAGATGAGATTAAAGGAGTGCAGGCCCTGCACAACCCCTAATCTTATAAGCAATATCACCTTTGAACCACTACTATAAAACTCCTCATCAAATCCTCCTGGGTTGGGATACATAGTTTTTTACAGAGCAGGAGCTGCTCTGTACCCCTTTGCCTGGCAAAGCAATAAAGCTATTCTCTTCTACTTCACCTAAAACTCTGTCTCCAAGATTTGTTTGGCACCAGTGCACAGAGGCTGAGCTTTCAGCATCAAATCCACTAATTTAAGAGACCAATACAATGCATAAATCCAACTGGAAGGAAGCAAATACTCAGAGAGGAGAATCAATTTCAGCAATAAATTATATCACAGTTATAGCTTTATAGCTGGTAGTGCACCTCATTATTTTCTAAATCATCACCTCAATAATTTGTTATTTATAGTTTGATTAGAATAATTTCCTTGTAACAAATTAACAAATGTTTTATTATGTATATATAACATTTTTGATTGATGGTTTTCATTAACTTTGCCCTTGAATCTTTCCTATTTTGTTGGTTGATTCACTCCCTTTTGAATCCCCTCATCTACTAAAGGATTATCTGTGGTTTAATAAATATTTTTAATTATGATTTCCCCCCACCAAAAATTTTAAAAGTGATTAAGAAAGATAATTGAGTTTAATCAGGAAAAAAATATTATCTTTTTTTAACTACAATAATATATATTATTACTGAAACTTTTGAAAAACAATTTATTCACATATTTCTTATAGTATAAAATCTGCCTCATATATGACAACTAATGGAGCACCTTATTTTAGTGGATTCATTTAAAAATCTAGGGTTTTTTTTTAATGACGTTTTTAGGCACGGTTATTTTATTTAGTTTAAATTCAGATTGAGAAATAGGAAAAAAAAACACACATTTCTCTCATAGTTTAGCTTTTTGTGAAAAGCAGTATAATGGAATGATTGGGACACTAACTGTGGAGTCAAACTACAGTTTGAACCTGGCTAAATCAGTTCCTACCACTGTGACACTAAGGAAGTTACACAACCTTTGTGTGCTTCAATTTTCACCTCCTTAAAGTTGATCTAATAATAGAAATTACCTCATATAATTGTTAAGCTAAAATGATATATTAAATACCTAGAAGTACTGGGCACATAGAAAATGCTGTAAAGTGTTTGCTATTATTTTTCTCCTTACTTCAAATCTATGTTAATAAAAATATGTTTCAAGCTTGTAATGTGAAAGATTAAAATTAATAAAAATTTGAGAATTTGAAAAACAAAATTTTAGGGAAAAACAAAATAGGCGATCATGAGATCATTTTCAATCTGAAGAAGCCTACAAGTATTAGAAAAGTGAAATGGAGAACATATAAGAGATATGATAGAGAAGAATAACAAAGATAAGAATAAAATGAGAAAGGAGGGAAAGACAAAAGATAACTACAAGAAGGAAAGCAAATAGAGAGCTGTGTTATAAACCGGAGAAGTGTAAAAAGTTCAAGGTAGAAATATGATACGCCGATCAAAGAGAAATAGCTGTGAACAAGAGATAAATACTGTAAGAAGGTAGTAAGTTTACCCTTTTCTATATTCAAATTGCACTTGAAAAGAAAGGAAAAGTAGCCTTATAATAAAGTATATATATAAAAAAAAGAATTGTGAGCATATTTATATACTTTAGGCAGCAGCCTCAAAGATTCTTGTTAATGAAGAAAAGGAAAAAGAAAACATTTAAAACAAAATAGGTAATAGTTATAGAAGCTCTGCTGAAATGTAAAACAAAATAGACCAAAAAATAAAAATGAAATAAAGAAAGAAAAATAAAAGAAACGTGAGTTCATCAGAGACTATACTAGGAAAGAAATGGAAAATAAAAGTTTTCTATTTTGGGTTTTAGAAGATAGTCTCATAAGAAATATTCCCTGTAATATTTTAAAGTATTTCCATTTAAGCTTTCCCCCCCTCCCCTTTCTTATATAGCATTTATATTCCACAGGATACTTTTTTTTAATTTTTATACATAACAATAAAAAATGTATCTTCTTTCATTTGCACATTTCAAACAGATCAAAATACCTATTTAGATAAAATAGCATCTGAAAGAATGATAGGTAAGCTAATCAAAATGTTTAGGTGTTCTTTTGCTGATCACAGTTCAGTTTAAATTTAAAACTATTTCTACATGCTTTCTTCAAGAAAGAAATAGAAAATAAAAAGAGCCTACCTTTTTTTTCAGTATTTACTTATTTATTCATTCATTCATTCATCCATCCATTCATTCATTTCTGAAGTTCATAAACCAAACACAGGACAAGGAGCACAAGATAGAAAGGGATACAACATTTATCCTGAGCTTATTATGATTCAGGCATCTCTAGAGCTATAATTTAACTTTCTCTCACCCTTACAAAAGCTTTTAGAAATATACCATCAGAAACAAAACCAACATAATTTCACATGCTTATGTTTAACTAAACAAATAACAAGCACTATTAGCTTATTTATCTGTTCCAGTTATACTCACTCCTGGAAGATAAGTCTGGGAATAAAATCCCAATTCTTAATTATAACTTTTAAGACAGCATAATCTGACTCCCATTGATTTATACAACCTTATTTTATTTTTCTCTTTCCTCACCTTGCCTGTTTTCCACTCCTCAAAAAAGCCAAATCCTTTACACTATTTTTCCCTATATGTAGAATATTTACCTCACTGGTCTTCAATGGCTAATTTATTCATATTCTACAGGACTCCATTCAAATGTCACAAGTGACTATTTCACTTAAAGTGGCTTTTCCTGTGTCTTTGTGAACCACATTTTTTAATTTCCTTTTATTGGATGATTTACAATCTGTGCTCATTGTCATTACTTATTTGTTTTATCTGGCCAAGTAGATTGCAATCTAATGAGTCAGAGACTTTGTCTATTCTCCTGACTGTTTTGTCCACAGCATCTACCACACTTGTATGTTACAAAGAATGGAACTCAACAAATATTTATTGAATGGGAGTAAATGATTAATTGGTACATAACTACCAAGTAGCTCTCTCCCCATTTTGTGAATTTGCCAGAATAGAGTCAGGAGAAATTATATTCATAAAATGAAGAAGTTTTGTAGCAGCAGCACATTTCTTTTATACTTCAACATGTTTAAAATTACACTTTTTTTTGCATGTCATACATGAACACATTTCTGATCTAAAGCTTCCAATAATGAATATGTCTATAGATTAAAACATAAAAAATTTCCTATTCACCCTCCCTGTATTTCTTCCTTATTCCTGAGATAGCCTGATAAAGTGGTATGCACTGTTTCAGTTCACTCTATTTTCATACACAAATATACTTACACAAATGTGTAAGTATACTCAGCATGTATTGTAAATATAACATAAAGCATGGTAAATATGTTGTCAGTAGTTTAATAACATAGACAGAGGATATGCATATGTCTACCTTTTTCTTATTGATGACTAAGTAGAAATCCATATAAGAATGCAATGGGATACCCCATAATGTTTTAAAGTCTACACTTTAAAGAGATTTATGATAATTGTTATTGCTGTTGCTGCTGTGTGTGTCTTGCTTTTTCTTCTTTTAAAAAAATGCTTTTTAAAAAATATTACGTAAGTTTCAGGTGTACAGCATTATAATTCAACATCTATATACACTACAAAGTGATCACCACCACAAATCTAGCTACTATCCATCATCACCTTACTCTGACCCCTTCACCCATGTCGCTCATCCCTTAACCACCATCCCCTCTGCTAACCACTAATCTGATCTCTGTATTTATAATATAAATTTTGCTATTTTTTCTCAAGATCATTTTGGCTATTTGGCATCTTTTGTGGGTTTGTAACTTAAATATAAGAGTTAGGCATGGACATGTATTTTTTAAAATTATTCTTGTTGTGTTGGTTTGCTTTTGCTGGATTTCTACAAAAATAATTGTTGACTTAAAGGCTTTGAACATACTTTATTATTTTTAGTTCACCGAGAGGAATCTGAGAAGACCTATTTTCCAGAAATTTTGTCAAAATATGACATAATATGCCCTATAAAATATTGCTACTCTGATAGGTAGGCAAGGCATTATTCATTGTACCTCTTTAGTTATGAGAGAGATTGCATATCAGTTACTATACATTGGCCACCTACGTGTCTTATTTTCCTATGAGGTTTGATGGTTAAGTATTTTCCTCAGTTTTTAAAAATAATTTATTATATTTTACTTTGGGCATTCTCTGTATTATGAATAATAATTCTTTGTCATTGTGCCTTTAATGGGTCAGTGGTTTTATGCTTCATGAGGCCATATTTTTTTCTTTCTTTTAGGTCAATGGCATTACTGTTTTAAGAGCACATGATGATGATAATTTCTCTTCCTTATGCTTTTTCATTTTTTAAATTTATTCTTCTGAGATATAATTGACATATAACATTGTATAAATTTAAATTATGTGATGTGTAGATTTGAAACATTTATATATTGCAATATGATTACCACCCAACATGGCATTAACTAACACCACTATAAGGTGACATAATTATTATTTCTTTTTTGTGTTGGGAACAATTAAGATCTAGTCTTTTAATAACAGTATTGTTGTCTATAATCACTATGTTATGCATTAGATCTCCAGGACTTATTTATCTACTGGCTACAAGTTAGTAACTTTAAACAGTATCTTCCCAATTCCCCCAACCTCCACCCCCTAGTAATCACCATTCTACTATTTTTATGAGTTAAGCTTTTTTACATTCTACATATAAGTGATATCATACAGTATTTGTCTTTCTCTGTCTGACTTATCTTGTTTAGCATAATGCCCTCAAGGTTGAAGCATGTTGTCACAATTGTCAATTTCTTGACCTTTCCCTATATGATTATGGGGTTTTGAATATTGCCAAGAAAAGCCTTTTTCATACTGATATTCATTTTTTAACCATGTATTTTGTCTGTTATGGACTGAATGTTTGTGTCTCCACAAAATTCATGTTAAAATCTTACCCCCAATGTGATGGTATTAGGAAGTAGGACATTTGAGAGGTGATGAGATCATGAGGACAGAGTCCCCCAAAATGGGATTAGTACCCTTTTGACTGAGACTCCAGAAAGCTTCCTCCTCCCTTCTGCCATGTGAGGACACAGTGAGAAGGCAGTTGTTTATGAGCTAGGAAGCAAGTCTCATCAGACGCCGAATCTGCTGGCGCCTTGACCTTGGACTTCCCAGCCTTCAAATTTGTTAAAAATAAATTTATGTTGTCTTTAAAACACCTAGTCTATGGTTTCCTTTTATAGTGACCTGAACAGACTTAGACATTATCTGGTAAGTTTAATAAATGTATTGGAAATATTTAGCAATCTTAGTAAGTAAAGGTTAGTTTATTACTTAATTTTCTATTTTTTTATAAACTAAAATTATGGTCTTTTCCTGAAAAAATTTCCTGCACTTAAAGCTTTTACACTGATCACTTATCTATTCACATCCAATCTTATATAATATAAATTAATCTAGTTTATTATGATATAAGTATATGGTATAACTTTAGGGCAAAATTATTTGCCAATCTACACTTACTTTTCATCTTTTATATAGCTTATAAAAATTAAGTAATGTATTAAAAAATAAATTTTCTTGAAAATTTTATTGAAAGTATGTTGAATTAAGAGAATAATTTCAGAATAATTAAAATTGAATTAAAATTCACCTGTCAGTGAATTTGCTTTAAATAATTTCTGTATGCTTATTCCTACATTTAATGAGTTCTTCTCTAGTAGCTTTGTCTACTTTGTGTGTTTTTTGACTGTTTATTACACAGAAGTGTGGTGGGTTTTGTCAAATACTTATAACAATGTTGATCAGTGTTTAAATATTTTTAGTAGTTAGTTTTCCTTTTTCATTCAGAATTTTCACATTTTGTTCATACTTGTAGAATAGTCACTGTAAGAATGTGATGAGAACAGTATCTCTGAGCCTAGGTTTGAATCCTGGATTCTCCACTTACTGCTTTGTGATGTTGAGCTGATAGTCATTCCCCTGCACCAGTTTCCTCACCTAATAGTAGTGATAGTAACTATCTCAAAGAATCTTCTGGGTATTACATAGACTAATTTATGTTTAATGGTTAGCAAAGGCCTCAAATATAGTAAGACTGCAATAGATGCTAAGAATGATTAACTGTTTAAGTGAACTTGATTAATTTTCTTTTCTTTTTTTTTTTTTAATTTCTCTCATTGGTATTTAATACTGGAAAGTTTCAGTTTACTTTCTTACAGTGTTGCTGGCATCTTTTAATGTTAGCTCTGACTAATTGTTGATGCTTTTTCTCATTATTAAATATTCTTGAGAAAAAATATGATAATTTGTATTTGCTTTGGAATCCCTACATTACCCAGATATTTAAATATTTTTGGCATAAAGTAATTAATCTAACACACACTTGAATATACAGATCTGGTGGTCTTCATCTAAAAGGAGGCAATTTCCAAACCCTCTGATGAAAACCACCAGTCTGTTACACACTTATGAAAAATGCAATGAGAAATCACCTCTGGGATTGTGAAAGTCTTAATAAGAAGATAAAAGGAGGGAGAATAAATTGCCACCTTGCCACTATGTTAGAAGGGCTCATTTAAGATCCTTCAGGATGGCAATGGTGCATGTGCTGATTATACTCAGTAAAGCAATTGCCACAATGTATCATTGTGGTGATAATGGTGGCTGTGAGCTAATGCAAGCCAGCTCTGAAAGGAAAAGAATTGTGTAAGAAAACAAACTTGAATCAGGTAATAACATTAAAAGATGGCCAGAACTACTTCAGAAAAATCCATCATCAATCAGCAGTCTTCCTGATATATTTACCAGTCTTAATGAGCTATTGTACTGGGTGAGTATCTTACTACATAAACTAGGATACACATGGTTTGTCATAGTAATTCATTTTCTTCAAATCAAATTAAATCTGACTTTGCTTCTCATATAACCAAAGTGCAAAGAGTTGTAGAATTGATCATCATTGGGGTCTTTTAATTTTCTCATGGTTTGTAATATATACTTGTGGCATTAGGCAGAACAAGAAAAGTAACACATATCCACACACACAGAGAAACACACACTCATACCACACATACACTCTTAGTTCACTCTGGTTTTCATTTGATGACCACTTCCAAGTCACCATTGCTTTATGAAGGCCTATGACATTCCAGGATATGCTGGTGACATAAAGAAATACTTACCAAATATAAGGATCACAGTTCCCAGGTTCATGCTTCTCTTGATGCTTCCTACTGCTCTGAGTCATCTCTCTCCATTTATGTTTCAATGCTCAAGGTCCTAATTCTTGGGGAACCAAAGAGATACTTTTCACTTTGATGGAGAACCTTTCACTATCACTTCTCTGGGTGTTACTGGACAGTGAGGTCACAAAATCCCATTTATTCTGGGCACAATGGACTTCTTTGTCCTTCTTAATCTTAGGGTCTCTCTCTCTCTCTCTCTCTCTCTTTAATTTTTTCTGCTTCACCTTTGTTCATTCTTAAGAGAATAGTCCCTTCAAGGGAATGCAGGTCTACCCCATCATCCAACAAATTGAGAGGAAGACAAATTGTTTTAGAGGAACTTCTCCTTTGGACCCTGCAACTTAATCATTTTCTGAGGTACAGGTGACTAAAAGCCCTAGCTAATTTCTCTAAAATGGCAAGATAACTGGGAGGAAAAATACAGTGAAAACAAACAAAAAACCTTTATATGTTTATATGATGTTATATAAATAACTTTATATTTAATAATTATTGTGGTAAATAAATAAAAAAATTAGACTCTAGGTCAGTAGGAATATGGGGGAAAATAGTGAGCTACATGAGAAGACATGAAGTCCTAGGCTCAACACAGCTGATTAGAAATGAATGCTAAAGGAAGTGATTGCTGTAAACATTTTACTTGAGTCCACTTTAACAAAGTATTTTAATATAAAATTTGAAAAATACCGTAGAGCCCCCATGAAATGAGATGACTAAAATTCAGGTAAGGAAAAATTGCTTTGGTTTATTAATTAGATTTATTTTCCCCACCAAAATTAACACATGAACATGTGATGAAAACAGAGACATCCTAAAATGCCCTTTCCAGAGGCAATTCAGAAAATGGTCATAAACTGCTGGACCAAAACCATAACATGTGTTGTCACTGCATCTTCCTTATCTTCAGTTCTCACTGTAGTTCATCTTGAATGATGGACTGTGGTTTCTTAGTGTACTGAAGATTTGAGAAACTGTTATTGGTGAATATTCTTACTGAAATATACTTTGTTCTTACTATAATTTTAGCACTTCCAGGAAAAGATAATCAAGTTCCTACTGCTGATTCTTTGAACAGACAGATGGAGAATAATATTTATCTTCTATTCATGCTCTATTTATGTATCTAGGAATATATATTTCTGATAAAATGAAGGAAAGAAGTATTACCTATTGTCCGCTTCTGTTTCTTTATCTCTGTCCTATTTGCAATGACACTTGAAGGGTAAATTTTTCATTCATCAAATGGACATTCAGTAATATAGACACTCAACACCATATTCACCATGGCCATCATCCAGTAAAACCATTAGCAAGATAGAATAGCATCCTCCTAAAATATATTAAAAATATTAGAGAAATTTTATTTAACAGAAATGGATACAGGCATGAGAGAGATAATGGAATCAACAATAACATTAAAACAGCTTTGTTCAAGGATAAAAAGGAAAAAATGAAGATAATGAGAAGACAAATTGGTAATATAAAAAAGGAGCTGACTTCTGAGTTGAAATATTCACATATGAAATAAAAATTTGAATATGATTAATAGCAGATGAAATAGGTATGAACACAACATAAAAAAATTATTAAAACTAAAGCACATTGACTTATATACACTAATATGTATAAAATGGATAACTAATATGAACCTGCTATATAAAAATAAAGAAAATAAAATTCAAAGAAAATAAAAAGAAATAAAAATAGAACTACTTGAAAAACAAAAACAAACAAACAAAAAAAAACTAAAGCACAAACAAAAAATTCCAAAAACTTATGGAACTCTTGAACTATTTCAAATTAAGTAGTGTTTTAATAACTGGAATCCCAAAAGAATAGAAACAGCAGGGAAGAAAGAATATTTGAAGAAAAATGGCCCAAAATCTTTCAATTTAATGTAAGCAAAAATACCTACAGATCTAGAAAACTCAAAGCACCCCAAACAAGACTTAAGAAAGACAGAAGGACAGAGAGACAGACAGATGGAAATAAACAGAGAAAAAAATAGTGTAATAGTAACAACTATACCAAGGCACATCATAATTAAATTTCTGGAAATCTGAGATAAATAGAAAATACTAAAAAGATCTTGAGGCCAGGGGAAAGCATTATACCCAGAGAAAAAAACATCATGGAAGGAATTGACAGTGAAATGACATCTCTAAATCTCTGAAAGTAAAATATGAACTCTAAAGCTAGAATTTTATATCCAGCAAACAAATTTATTGATTAATAAGACAAGATAAATGTTACTTATGACAAAATGGAAGAAAAGTAGATAAGAATATTTATTGATTAGAGACCTGTACTAAAAGAAATGTTTAAGAAAAGTTTTCAATATAGATAAAACTAATACCAGATAGAAGTAGAAATCTATACAATTAGTTGAAAAACACTGTAATTATAAGTATGTGGGTAAATATAAAATATATTTTTCTTTATAGTTACTTAAGTGAAATAATTGTTAAAGTAAAATAATTAAAATGTAATGTGAGGTTTATAATTTATGCAGGAATAAAAGTATGATAATTATACCCTAAACACTCAATTTGGGGATACAAAAGTGCAGTGCTATAATATTCTTACACTATATATAAATTGGTAAGATATTATTTGAAGGAAGATTGTAATAAACTAACAAAGTGTGTTGAAAAACTCAGAAAAACAAAATATGTTAATTAGTTACAATAAAACCAATGAAAGAGATACTTACTGTAAGTCAATGTCTGCAAAGGTACACTTAAAATATAATGATGCAGAGTTTTTTTTTTGAAAAACAATCTCACAGCATTTATTGTCATCTGGTAATAACATAAAGGTGAGCAAAACAATATGAATAAATGCTTTAGAACTACACTTCTAACAAAGGACACCTAAACAAACTGTACTGCCTTCTCAACAATTTCTCACTTCATTGGTCATTTCTAGTTGGAGACACTTTGGAGCAGAGTAATGCCATCTCCTTTTAGCATTTTCTGACCCAGTTGTTTTTTTGACTTTGTTTTATAAATGGTATGTATCTTGTTCTGTTAATGTTTTATAACAAATACTATAGACTCAGTGGCTTATAAACAACAGAAATGTATTTCTTACAGTTCAGGAGACCAGGAAGTTCAAGATCAAAGTGCAGGCAGATTCAGTGTTTGGTGAGAGCCTGCTTCCTGATGCATAGATAGCTGTCTTTTCACCATAACCTCATATGATGGAAGAGGCAAGGGAGCTCTCTGAGACCTTCTATAAGGTCACTAATCCCATTCATGAGAACTCCACCTTAATAACCTAAGCACCTCCCAAAGGTCCTACTTCCTAATACCATCATATTGAGGTTAGGATGTCAACATATGAATTTGGGGGACACAAACATTCAGACCACAGCATTCTACTCAGCCCCCCAGAATTCATATCCTTCTTGCATGCAAAATACATTCATTTCATCCCAATATCCCCAAAAGTCCTAACTGGTTCTGGCATCAATTTTAAAATCTAAGTCTAAAGTCTCATCTTAAATATCATCTAAATAAGATATTAATAAGATATGATTCATCCTGGGACATATTGCTCTCCAGCTGTGAACCTATAAAATCAGACAAGTTATGGGCTGCCAAATTAGTATGGTAGGACAGGCAGAGGATAAACATTCTGATTCCAAAGGGGAAAATTAAGAAAAAAGAAAGGAGTCATAAGTCCCAAGTTAGTCCAAACTATAAGGGAAACTCCATGAGATCTTAGGACTTGAGAATAATCCTTTGACTCAATGCTCTGCCCTGCATGCCAAGAGGCAGAGGTCTTACATTTCTGTGGCAAGAGTCCCATCTTCTGGAACTCACTGGAGCAAAGGTTCCCTACTTTGAAGGAGTTAGGCCCCCAAGGCTCTGGGTGGACCTGCTCCTATGGCAGCAGGGACACTGTCCACCTGGGCACTGTCCTCACAGCTCTGAGGGACCGTGGTTCTGTTCTTTAAAATCTAAGTAGAGTCAGCCATGTCCCCAGGGCTTCTGTACTCTGGGCCTGTGATGGGAGGGGCAGGCCTAGTGATGTCCCAATTGTCTTTCTGGTCATTGTTCCATTGTTTTTGGAAGATAGATCTGGCTTCTGTGGAGATGGCTGATTCATATTAACCTCATTATCAAATGGTCCCTGGCTACTCCCTTAGTTTTTTGTTTGTTTGTTTTTTCCCAAGCAGGCTTTCCGATTCTTTTCAATATGAATCATCTGAGAACTTTCCACATTTTTCAGTTCTGCTTTCATCCTAATTAACAATTCTGTCTTCAAAGTTATTTCTTTATTCTTATATTTTACAATGAGTCAGAAGAAACCAGACTACTCCTTCAACAGTTGCTTAGAAATTGCTGCAGCTGATTTCATAGCTCACAGTTTCTACACAAAATACAAGTGCACAAACACAATTCAGACTTCATTTCCAATTAATATCAAGGATGACTTTTCCTCCATTTCCAAATAACATTTTCCTCATTCCACTCAGGAATTATGGATGGTAAAGACCATTCTGATGATGTCATAATCAACATTATGTTCAGGATTACTTAGGTATTCACTAACAAAGTTGAGGCTTTCTCTACAGCATTCTTCTTTTCTTCCTGGGATCTCACCATAATCACCCTTAATAGTTCACTCACAGCAATGTAGGCTTTTTCTAGCATAGACCTCAAAATGCTTCCAACTTCTGTCTATAATGCAGCTCCAAAGCTGCTTCCATATTTTAGATATTTTTATTTTAGGAGCAGCACTGTCCTTCTTGGTACAAATTTCCTGTCTTGGTCTGTTTGGGCTGCTATAACAAACCATCATAGACTGTGTGGCTTACAAGCAACATAAATTTATTTCTTAATGTTGTGGAGTCTGAGAAGTCCAAAATCAAGGCATCAGCAAATTTGGTGTCTGGTGAGTACCCAATGCCTGGTTCATTGGTGGCTGTCTTCTTACTGTGTCCTCATACAGTGGAAAGGATGAGAGAGTTCTGTAAGGTCTCTTTTATAAAGACACTAATTCCATTAACAAGGTTCCACCCTCATGATCTAGTTATCTCCCAAAGTCCTCACCTCCCAATACCATAATGGTGTTTGTCCAGTGACTTTTTCCTTTTTTTTTTTTTTTAAAGAAACTGTATTCCTTGCCATGCATGGTCACTGAAGTGTCTGTTTCTTAGAGTATGCTCAGCTTTGGTTCTCTAAAATTTCTATTTCTTTTATTGATATTTTCTATTTATGAGACATTTTCACACATACCCTTTACTTCTTTTAGCATAGTTTCCTTATCCTAGAGTGACTCCACCATTTATGCAGAGCTAGGGGTAAACTTCAGAAAGAAAAAAAGAACAGAGAAAAGTGAAGAGTCTAAGTGAGTTACAGGACATCAAAAATGGACCAGCATATACATTTTGGGAGTTCCAGAAGAAAAAGAGAGAAGGGGCACACAGAATATTTGAAGAAATGGTAGCTGAAAACTTCCCAACTTTGATGAAAAACATAAATGTAAACATCCAAGAAGTTCAAAGAATTCAAAATAGAATAAACATAAGGACAGAAAATTAAACACATTAAGCTATGAAAGACAAAACAGAGAGAATCAGGAATGCAGCAAGAGAAAAATGACTAGTCACATACAAGGGATCCTCATTAAGAAATCACAAAGGCAATTGAAAGATATAGAAATCATTGACCTAAGAAATCAAGAGGAGAGTATTTATTCACAGATAACATAATCATATATAGAGATGATTTTATACAATATACACACACACAAAAAAAAAGACCCACATATAGACACACAGACAAAACCCCAAAGCTGAGTGAGAATAGCAAGGTTGCAAGATACAAGACTGATATATCAGAATTAATTTTATTATTAAATAGTAGCAATGAGCAATTAGATAATGAAAATATTTAAACAAAATTTTACAATGGCAAAAAACCCACTGTAAAACAGTTAAGTATTTTTAATGAACTCTGTATAAGGTATATTCACTGAAAACTACAAAACTTGGAAGATCTAAGTAAATAGATATTCACTGAAAACTACAAAACTTGGAAGATTTAAGTAAATAGACTAAGTGTCATATTCATTAGTCAAAGACTCAATATTCTTAAGAAGATAATTCCTCCCAAATACAGCTCATAATACCATTAGGTTTTCTGTTAAAAATTGACAAGCAAATTCTAAAATCTATATAGATATGCATGAAGACTTAGGAGAGCCAAAAGGAGTTTGAGTGACATTCAAGAAGGGTGACTTAAATTGTCTTATTTTAAGATTTCTATTATTTTGCATCAAAAGTATAATGACGGTATAAAAATGGACATGTAGATAAATATAATAATATAGGATTTTATTTTCTGAATGCATTTGGAGTTAACTCCCTTCTTTCTCTTATTTTTCTTTACAGTTGTTATTATGATTTTTACTCAGTCATTAAATACTTAATAACAATGGAATGTCTCTGAAAAGACGGAGAGGAGAGAAACAAGTCATCTTACGACAACCCCCTCAAAGCTGTTCACAGATTTTCTCCAAGAAACAGAAGCAAAAATATCTATAAGACAGATGGAGAGAAAGAAAGAAAGAAAGAAAGAAAGAAAGAAAGAAAGAAAGAAAGAAAGAAAGAAAGAAAGAAAGAAAGAAAGAAAGAAAGAAAGAAAGAAAGAAAGAAAGAAAGAAAGAAAGAAAGAAAGAAAGAAAGAAAGAAAGAAAGAGAAAGAAAGGAAGGAAGGAAGGAAGGAAGAAAGAAAGAAAGAAGGAAACAAAGAAAGAAAGAAAAAGAGAGAGAGAGAAAGGAAGGAAGGAAGGAAGGGAGGGAGGAAGGATGGGGCAGGGAGGGAGGGAAAGAGGGAGGAAGAAAGATAGAGGATAGATAGATACATAGATACATAGGTAGATAGGAGATAGATCTATTCAATTTTTCAATGATTCAGAGCTTCCTCTTGTCAATATTTTAGTTTAAAACACACACTATTTTCCAAAAGTGCAAATATCTGTTTCAGAACAAACCACTAAAAAAAATTAGGAAACAATGTTTTAAGAGCTCGTTAAATGATTTTCACCAGAGGTTATGACTGCTGGTTTTATAGTCACTACTTTAAAAATATAGCTTTTTTCACAATTTGTGATATTCCTTCGGTTATATGTTATCATGTATATTTGGCAAAATGCTATTACAAACACTGACATAATATATTACTTTAAATTTCTCAAATGTCCAAGACTAAAGAGCAGGAAGAATATGGGGTACAGAAACAGAATGAAGAACACATGGAAAGTGTGATATAGGAGGTTTAAAGTTGTATGATTAATGTCTTAGCATAAATTAAATATTCTGTAACCTTATTTTCATAATGTAGCACTTCTGATGTAAATAATTTACCAAAATAAACGTCAGATAATATTGGGTCTGTGTGGGATGGGTTTACACTTGGATCTAAAATGAAGTATATCTCTTATAATGACAGACAGAGAGATACAGTATCGTATGTTCCTTGCTTTCAAATTAGTAGTTCTATCTGTTGAACTAGTTGTCAGTTTCATCCAAATACTGTGATATGTATGGTGATTTGTGAGGATTCTGGAATATGATAAACATCTTCCTTCTGGTATGTGATAACTTCCAGGCCACTGAATCCAGAAAATAGCTAATGCAAAGTGATGATAAGGACACAAGTAGAATATACCAAAAATCACAAAATTTGAGCCCAAATTCTGAGTTACTAAATCATACATCAATAATTATGCCAAATATTACAGTCATCAAAATTGGCTGCTTCAGTTGTGCTGTGTAGTGCAAAATTAAAGCATGTGGCTCCTTATTCATTCTTATTAAGAATTTTAAGGCAGCAGCACCAGAATGCCTAACCAAGACTGGGGCCCTTTTACACACAGGGTGTTGTGTGACTATACATGTTGGGTGTCCAGGAAGCCAGTGGTGACTGTAGTCTTATACTTCAAATATGCCATTAAGTGTAAGCTGTGACATCAAACCCAAGACATGCCTTCAAAATTAAACAGCTTTTCATAGTTTAAAAAAAAAAAACCTCAATATTAATTATAAAATTTAAATTAAATAAGAACCAGAATTATACAAATATTAAATTGAATTGTACAAAGTACATCTTAAATTTAATTGAATGTGATGCTTAACATAATTTAGTTTCTGAAATGTATACATTAAACCAATCTACATAAAGTAATAAGTTCCTCTCTTCCTTTTTTTTGCTTCCTTCTACTTATATTTTTTGCTTTGTAAACTTGATAAAGGTCACATATATGTTTGCCCAGTTGTATCCCCCTATATATAATTAAATGGTAAAGAGCTTATTGATGGGAAGTTTCAAAATCCCACAGGAGTATCTGCTAAGTTCCCTCAGGACTTTATGTGCCTTTAGCAATGCTATGACCTCCATTAATTGTTATACCTAGTGTATTCTAGAAAATAGGAGGCACACACTAGAGTTAGTGCTTGGGTTCAAATCCTTGTCCAAAGATATAGGCAATATCTGTAACTTTGGACAAGCTACTTGCTATTCTTATTATTTTTTATTTGTTTATCTGTAAATTAAGTACTCATTTTAACATTTACCAAGATAAGTGCAAATAATACAGTACTATTATGCTTACCTCATAGAGTTATGAGAATTAATTGAAATAATCTATGTGAATCTATGAACATAGATAGAATGTAATATGTATTGAGTAAAGGTTAGCTATTGTGAAATACATTATTTTGTATTATTTGTGTGCTACCCATAGGGAACAAGGAATTACTCCCTTCTATTGCACAGGGAATAATTACAAAGACCAATAGCAGGAGACATGTGGATGGTGGAGAATGTGAAGGAAAGAAATCACTGATAATTGTTTTTCAAGAAATAGTGCAGGTTTGGGACATTCTCAGAGAGTAAATATAGCTGCCATCTATCTTGAAGACTGTAGAGATAGCTTACTGGATACCTGAGAATGTTCCTGGCTAAAATAGGCTTAGAAAAACTAAGGTTTAGACTCCATCTTAAGTTTTCTTCAAGAGTATAATTTAGTGAGTTGTAAAATATACAGATAGGGCTTAGGAGTTACAAGAGAAAATTGTATGTAATGTTTTATATCTTTTTTCTCAGAGTGGGCTGACTCTTTACTATCTTCAATCTTGTACCGCTGCCCCCATCCCCACCCAACCACTCCTTTCTTGAGGGTAAGGGTACTTGCACTGCTCTATTGCCCAACCTTTTTTTCTTTTATTTTTACCAAGTTCCATCTTGAAATAACAGCCAATAGCTTTCCAAAAAAAGGTTTCCTTTCTTGGGGAATGAAGTTAGGGAAATTCATTAGCCTTATTGGCTAGTCCCTATAATTTCAGTTTTTAGCCCCTTTTTAATCTTTATATATTTCTCATTTCCACATTTCTTTATTCTATGTCTAAGTTGGTCTCAACTGAAAGAATGTCTCCTCTTACCATTGGCACTATTTTTAGCTGTTGTCATCCTGTCCTTTGTTATGTCTGACATAATTTTTCACTCTTCAAACTGTAATCTGCAATGAGGTGGATATTACCACTGTATAGTTAACACCAGAAGCAGATTTTCCCTTTCCCTGGGAAGGGATGTCTACCTGTTAGGGGGCAGTCCTATGGTTCTTGCACTACAGCAAATACACACACATGAGTCAGTTTGAATAAAGTTTATCAAAGTTTCATGGTATTTTTGAACATGAACAGGCCCCTGTTTTAGTTATCTATTACTCAGTAATAAATCCCATGAAAATTTAGTGGCTTAAAATAACAATAATGAACATTTCTCTTTGACCTTTAGATTGAATGAGCTTAGGAATAGTTCTAGCTTAGCGCCTCACATGTAATTGAAGTCAGATAATGCCTGAAACTGCAGACATCTGAAGCCTCTTGGGTGGGATAGCCAATATAAAATTTTTCACTCATGTGACTGGTGCCTTGATACTCTAGTTGGTGTTTTAATCTGGTTGGTGTTTTAATCTGGTGTTAATCTGGTGTTTTAATCTCTAGTTGGGCTGCTTAGAGATTGATGATGTCAGTATAGTCTCATTTCTTACATGGTTGCTGGCTTCTAAAGGAAAGCATTACAAAACAGCTAAAAGGATCATCTGCAGCTAGGAAAGGAGGCAATCAATGTAGCTCAGGATATAGAGGGAGAAGAGAGAGCAATGGATACTTGCTTTTGAAAATCATATAACTCATATGCCTACATCGCAGAGTTATTTTAAGGCTCAAACATTTTTTGCACAATAGAGTGCTTTGTAAACTGTGACATACGTTTTACAACTTTCTGAATGTAAATTTCATTAATCAGAATAAAACTTCACCAATATCACCCTAAAAAATTATTAGGCCGGTTATAAGATAAATAAGTTCTAGGGATGTAATGAACAACATGGTAAATATAATTAACACTGCTGTATTTTACTATGAAAGTTGTTAAGAGATTAAATCCTAAGAGTTCTCATCACAAGGAAAAAATATTTTTTTTCTATTTCTTTGATTTTGTACCTATATGAGATGACTGATATTCACTAAACTTATTATGGTAATTGTTTCATGATGTATGTAAACGAAATCATGCTGTATATCTCAAACTTGTACAGTGTTGCATGTTGATTATATCTCAATAAAACTAGAAGAAAAAATAAAAACAAATAAACTCAAAGAAAAGAAAAGGAAAGGAAAGACAGCTTGGAGGAAGATACCAATTCTCTCAGTGGTGAGGCCTGGAACTGACTAGAGTCATTTTCACCATATATGATTTTTCAGAGCAATCACATGCCAGGCCAGATCAAGAGGGTGGAGAAATAGATGTCATAATTTGATGGCATGTGTGTACTGAGGGGGTAAAAATAAATGGTAACATGTTGGACAGAAGCTACCCCAACTCATATGCAGTGACCATAACTTTTTTTTCTTCCCTCCATGCTTTCCTTTGTTCCACAAACATATATTAAAATCCACTCTGTGCCCTCAAATGCATTCAGCATTTAACTCATTTCTTCCCTTTTATTTATAATTAAAATTGAACTATAATATAAACTAAATGTTTTTGTCTTTTCCATGTCATCAACTATTTCCAATTTCCATTAGAAATTACTATAGACAGTCCCAACTGATGATGGTCCAACTTACAATTTTTCAATTTTATGATGGTGCAAAAGCAATAGTTTTTCAGTAGAAACTGTACTTTGAATTTTTAATTTTGGTCTTTTCCTTGGTAGTGATATGTGTTGTATGATGCTCTCTTAGGAAGCTGGACAGAGTCAGTGATCTGCAGCTCCCAGTCATCCATGTAATCACAAGGGTAAGCAACCAATACACTTACAACCATTTTGTTTCATACTTTCAGTACAGTATTCAATATATTATGCAATATATCTATCACTTTACTGTAAAATAGACTTTGTGTTAGATGGTTTTGCATGACTGTAGGCTAACATAAGTGTTCTGGGTACATTTAAGGCAGGCTAGGCTAAGCTATGATGTTCAGTGGGTTAGCTGTATTAAATGCATTTTCAACTTATGATATTTTCAACTTAAGTTGGGTTTTTTGGGAGGTAACCCACCCCATGGTAAGTCAAGTAAGATACATATTTTTCCGTCTATACTTTAAGGCCAAAAAAAGCACAAATTACATTGCCAATAGCAATTTATTGAATAGGAAAAATAATTTATTTACTTAACTACGTACATATGTAATATTATTTTTCTCTCCTTATAATGCTTTTTGTTTTTTCCGAATCTGATGTAAAATTTTTAGCAAAAAGACTGCAAATAATCTATTTAGTATTTTGTGTCCTAACACAATGTTCAATACATTTCTACCAAATTAGTAATTCTAACAAAGAATGTGTACCGTGAAAACCTAATCATAATTTTCTTGGTTTGTTTTTTATTTTCCTATAAGCACTTATGATTAATATTTAAGCAAATATGATTTTGAATATGGAAACCCAAAGAATTTCTACTTCAGAGGTAAATAGGAAATTCGAGGGTAATTTCTACCATCACATCATTGTTAACAAAGAACATGTACATCTTTGGGACCTTGAGAATTTTGTTAGAATTAATCACATCATGATTCTAAGTCACCTTGAAAATATATAGAGCCATATTAAAAGGAAAAGAAGTCTAATAACATATTATGTCTATACTAAAATGTTTGCTCTATGATAATGGGTGCCAGTATTTTCTGACAGCTCTTCCGGAAATTCTTTTTTTGTTCCTTTGATATTGTGCTATATATAACTGACACTATTTTCTGACCCATCAGCAAAAGTATTTAAATACAAACAGTAGAAATATTAATGCAAGCAGTGAAGAACTTTTGATTGTTTTCTTCTCAAAACTCTATGATTTAATATGAAGTTTACAGTATGTGGTTATAATTCTTCCTCTCATACAAGCTTTCAAAAATAAGAAAGGTATATTTTCCTTTGACCTGAAAAAGGAAAAGTAGGGAAGAGTTTATCTTCTTCAACAGACTTTTTTTTTTTTTCCTCAGAGAACTTAACATAACTGTGGATTTGCTTCAGTTGAATAACCTGCTTTTAATGCACAAAATCAGACATGTAAAGCCTTAAATTTAGTGAGAGGAAAAGTTTTGAGATGTCTTAGATTCATTTGAAGGGAAACATTGAGATATACTTATAGTCACTGTGGATGGATGTATAAATTAAATTTTCAGCTACATTTCCACAGCATAATATCATATATTTGCAACATTTATTTACAGGTTCAAAAGTAAAATAATAAAAAATACATAAAATTTATTGGAAACCTGATTTAAAGAAGTAAAACATTTACTGGGAAAAAATCTTATTAAAATTATTTCTGTGCCTGTTATATAAGTTTATGTTGGAAATTGCCTTTTATTTTGTTTGAAAATAATTTCTAATTTTTCAGCCACATAATTTCTAATTTTTCAACCAGAATTTGTTAAATTTGTTAAATTCCTAGTACATGCATAGGTTTTAACTGAAGGTATAAGATTCACAGGTAGAAGAATATAATCATGGTATTTGAAATCTAAGAATGCTATGATTATAGCTCTGCATGGTTTATCAATAGAGTGAAATTCAATATATACATTCTGATTATATATCTGGTTGAGTATTCATAATATCTTTGAATATTGAATTATAAAACTTTATAAACATTAATGTACTAAAATATCTTAATAGAGAATTACAAATAAACACTTGGAATTTGGAGAAATCTAAAATGGCTGCTTGCCTCAAAGTATAGTCCCTGGTAGCTTTTCACCAGTTTGAACTTGTTATTACTCAGTCTTGTGACCAACCATACCCCTAACATTGAGGTGTATGTATTCTAGGGTATACCCCATGTTGAACCATAGGGTAGGAGAAGAACCTGGGTAAGTATGGCACATCCTCCTAAAGCATCAATATTAATAAAAGATTGGAGAATGTATACATCTAAATTAAACTTAGGGTTGCCAGATTTAGTAAATAAATACAAGCCTGACAGTTAGATCTAAATTTCAGATAAACAATAATTTATTTAGTGTAATATGTCTTTTGCAATATTTGGGACATACTTATACTAAAAATAAAAATTGTCAGTTATCTGAAATTCAAATTTAACTGTGAGTCTTGTATTTTACCTGAAACACTAATAAAAATATTAACAGAAACATAAAATATATTAACAGATGCAAACATTTAGTATAATTTAACAATAAAATGAAGTGATTTAATAATAAAACAAGGTGATTTAATAACATTTTCTTTTAGAGTAATATTATACTTCCAGAACTGTCATTATTTCCTCCCTTTGGATAATTTATTTTATTATTTTTATTTTTTATGTGGGTAATAACACTTAACATGAGATCTACCTTCTTAACAAAATGTAACAATAGAATATGTTAACTACATTACATAATGTTGTACCGTAGATCTCTAGAACTTACTCATTTGCAAAACTGAAGCATTATACCCATTGAACCGCAACTCATTTTCCTCTCCCCCGGGCAATCATTTTAGCTTCTGCTTCTCTGAATTTGACTATTTTAGGTACCTCATATGAGTAGAATCATGTTCTTTTTGTGATCAGCTTATTTCATCTAGCAGGTTCACCTATGTTGTCAAAAATGGCATCCTATCTTTTTTTCAGGCTGAATAGTACTCCACTTTATGTATATATCACATTTTGTTTATTCATTCATCCATCAATGAAAACTTAGGTCTTGGCTACTGTGAATGGTACTGCAATGAACATGGAAGTGCAAATATGTCTTTACAATCCTGATTTCAATTATTTTGGATATATACTCAGAAGAGTGGGATTGCTGTATTATACAGCAATTCTATTTTAAAATTTATTTTAAAACTTCTATACTATTTTCCATAGCAGCTACACCACTTTACATTCCCTCCAACAGTGCACAAGTGTTCCAATTTCTCCTCAGTATATATAAATGTAGAGATATATGTAAGTATATAATACATATACATAATGATATATATATTATATACATGTATGTAATGATGCATTATGTATATTATATATGTATATTTATAATAACCAGGCTAACATGGGTGAAGTTATATCTCACTGTGGTTTTGATTTACCTTCCCTAATGATTAATGATGTTGAACTTCTTTTATGTTTTCATATACATTTTGGCCATTCAGTCTTCTTTGGAGAAATGCCTATTCAAGTCTGCAGCCCATTTTGTAACTGGATTATTACTGTTCACTATTGCATTGTATGAATTTTTATATATTTTGGATAATAACCTCTTTTCAAATATATGATTTGCCAATAATTTCTCCTATTTCTTAGATTGCCTTTTCACTCTGTTCATTATTTCCTTTGCTGTGCAGAAGATTTTTAGTTTGATGCAATCCATTTTGCTTTTGTTGCTTGTGCTTTGGTATTATATTGAAAAAGTTATTGTTAAGCTTGATGTTATGAAGCTTACCCATTGTGTTGTATTCTAGGAAATTTAAAGTTTCAGATTTAGTTTATTCCTGTGTATGGTGTAAGATAGGAGTTCAATTTTATTCTTTGTCATATTGTTATCCAGTTTTCCCAACACCATTTATTGAAGAGACCATAATTTTCTCATTGCTTATTCTTGGCACACTTGTTGAAGAGCTGGTGGCCTTATATGCATGGGTTTGTTTCTCAGCTATATTCTGTTCCATTGGTTTATATGTCTTTTTTTTTAATGCACTACCATACTGTTTTGATTACTGTAGCTTTGTAGTATAGCATGAAATCAGAAAGTGTGATATCTCCAGCTTTGTTCTTCTTTCTCAAGATTGCTTTGCTGCAGTAAGTCCTTCCACACCTTTTCCTTTGTTCCTAGCTATCCCAGGCATCTAGACTATGCCAGTTCTTTCAGTGCTCTGTTAGGTGAGACAGAAGCCAGACCCTTAGGAAGCTCACTGAAAGGCAGGGGACTTTGGCTGTTCACCCCATCCCCCCAACCTGAGGTGGAAGTTGCAGCCCAGGGTGCTCACTTTTCATATTATTTGTGCCAACCTGGGAAGGTGGCTGATGTGGGTAAAGTAAAATTGCTCTTCTTGTCTGTTTCAGTGCACTTGTTTTGTTTTGGGTACATCGGGGTTACTGCAGCTTCTTAACTGAATTCTGGACCTCTCATGAAGTATTTTAGTCCTTTGATTGATGCTTCTGTTTGGGAACAAGGGCTGGAACTTCTTATTCTGTCATCTTATTGATGACACTTCCCCCCAAACTGCAGCTATTGTCTATTCATTCTTCAGAGGACTCATTTTGGTAAAATTTTTGCAAAACCTTTTCATAAATACAAAAACTTAAAGTGTGCAGGTTTAAAAACATGGCTGCTAATACTTTGACATCTCTCTATGGAAATGGGGTATCCACACCCTCTCTCCTTGAAACTGGACAAGTCTGTCAGTGTTTGGAGTAGTTGAATACACTGGGAGTGAAGTTAATGCAGAAATGATCATTTAACTTCTGTCTTGAGTTCAAAAGAACATTTTCTCTTGAACTCCTGAGATGCCATGTCAGAAGTATTACCATCCTAAGGTCTAAATACTCTGAGAGGCTCAAGTTTCTTGGTAGGCCTAATGTAGACATTTTAATCTAAAATTCAGATATGCCTAACCTTCTAGACATCTCAATCCAGGTGTCAGTTTTGTGAGTGAAAAACTCTCTAAATAATTTCATCTCCCTGACATTCAGGTAACCCCAGGAAGTTTAAATCTTTCCCACAAAGTCCCCAGACATTGTGGAGCAGATACAAGTCATCTTTGCTGTGCCCTGTCTGAATTTCTTACTAACAGAATAACATAGTTGTTGTTTCAATCCACCAAGCTTTGTAGCAGTTTGTGACTTAGCAATTGATAACTGAAATGGCATATGACTAAAAAATTTAAAGTGTTAACTGTTTTTAACACAATAACAGGGATATTATTTTGAAAATATATATATATATTTTATATTTTCAGAACTGAGAGCAGAAAGATAGCTTAGAGTAATTTAGTTTGAGTTGCTTAAAATTTAATGTGCCTATGAATCACCTGAAGATCTTATAAAAATGGTACTTTTGATTCAGTAATTCAGAGGTGGGGATAAAATATTACATTTCTAATAAATGTCCATATAATGCTGATGCTGCTGGTCCCTGGGCCATGTCTTGAATTGCATACCTCTGTTTCAAATCCCTCATTTTGAATTTGAGAAAATTGAGATTTAAAGTGATTAAATAGTTGTCTCAAACTGACAGATAAATGGTGACAAGCCAAGTTGTATTCCTCAGCAGAGCCCATGGCCCTGGGTTGTGGATTATCAAGAGGAAATTATAAATAATGGAGAAGAGCTTTATTATTTGGTGATCACCCATATGCCAGTAACTATGTTAAAAATATATATATATATATATATCTCACCTCATGTTTTCTTCACTATAATACTTCAAGAAAGATAATTTTATACTCAAATTGTAGAAGAGAAATTTAAGGCCTAAAGAGATCAAATGACTTATTAGAGGCAGAGTTTGAATACAGGGCTTTTGGGCCTTAAAATTTGTATTCTTCTTATGGCATAAATTTTCCATGGTCACTGAGGGATAAATGTCATTGTGGCTATGCTGGAAAAAAAAAACAAAACAAAATGGAGTGTCATAGAGAACAAATGGATGAAGAAAAATATAACTTCATGTTTTATACCTCTATCAGGAACTGTATCCATACTATAACAATATTATTGAATAACACTCTTAAACTTGATCAAAACATGCATTTTTTAGCTTTAATCTAGTGACAAATGTAAATATTTATTTATTGTCTACCCAGTTATTCATTCAATTAACATTTATTGAATAAAAATACATTTTCACACTCAATTTTATGTATTGGGATATACACATGCAAAAGAAACATAAAGTTCCTTTAGGGGCAAATAGCCAAGTGTTTTTATATGTGTTAAGGTGTAATTTTCAAAATTGAAAAACATGTTTCACATAAATAATGAATATGTGTCAAAAAGTTTATTCAACTAATTAATGAGGTAACCAGTCAGATATTAAAACTTGTTCAGAGAGCGTATGGAGTGCTAAGAATTTATAGGCAACTAATAAAGAAATGTTAGTATAAGACTGTTAGATTAAATACAAAACTAGTTAATGTTCTACAAGGTAATAAGACCAAATCACTGACGTTTTTTCCACTGAGTGATTATATGTATATCAACCAGACAAAAATCTGAAGATAATAAGGAACTTCACCAAATCTGGATATGTAAATGAATTGTCTTAACATTCCTTTCCATGGTGATTATAAAAAGTCTCTAAAAGTCATTCTTAATTGCAAAAAGGGGCAGGTTTTATTATGTTTAGACTGATTATTTACATAGATGCAACATGATAAAGACCTCCCTGAGTTTGCACTATGAATTTAGAGCCATATAAATCTATTGTGCAACTATTAAGCCAGAGAATTAACCACTGTCTACAAAATGTAATACTAGTATTTTTTGTGTGTAAATTCTTCTAATTTTGAGATGCCCCAAATTTGCTAAAGTTTCTGGTCTGCAAGGAAGTAACCTTCCTTTCCAGCTAGGAGATTTGGTCCCAGTAAGCCAGACATCCTGTGGGTTTAGCAGGAACGGGCTCCATATGGAAAATTCTTACTGAACATGACTGAAGCAGAAACAAAAACAAAATTACAAAATCATTGGAGAAGAAAAAAGAAAAAATGCAGATAAACAGGCTCAGAAAGTTAATGTTCTACTGCCACTTGGGATTCATTCTGGGAGATAAGAAAATGAGCGTGACAAGGCTTAAGCAGCCCATGAAGTGCACTTCTTAAATAACATTGTTTAAATGATTATCAGGTCACTCTACTTGGGACAAACTCTAAAACTATTGAAGTATAATTTCCAAAAAGTTAAGAACATGACTCATAAAACTATATAATGAATATGTATCAAAATTTTATCCAAATCATTTATTAATGGGAGATTCAAAAGATTTCCAAATTGTTAGAAGACCATTTAAGAAGCTAGGTGTTTACATGAATTTAATAAATGAATTTTAGCATAAACTTCTGAATTAGATACAAAGATGGTTAATATCCAACTGTGTATTTAGTCTGACCTTTGAGGTTATAATTTCCCCAGCACAGAAATTATATCCATCTCAACTGAAAAAAATATGTAGGTTATAATGTACTTTTACTGTATCTGAAATTATCAATCAATAGTTTTAACAGAGCTTTTTTTCTGAAAACCCAGTGAACATAAATTTTACTTTTTTCCCTGAAGATTCATAAAAAATAATAAGAGCATATTTTTTGAAAAAGAATGCAGTTGATAATCTCTCCTAAACCCCTCTAGGATAGATTTCCTCCCAGTTTATCACCCTACTATGTATGTTTTTCTTTATTCTCTCTTTTTCCTTGATTTTTTCACAATTGAAATCCACTGTCAATGAAGAGTTCTTTTTTTGAGACTGACTTCTAAATTGGTGGGAAAAAAATCTGATTTCACTAGAAGACAATTTTTTATTAAATTTTTAAGTTTAAGAATAAACTATATAATAAAATTTATATTAATTTCTTAGAGATGTGCCAACTACCTATTTTGCCATTTAGAAAGAGTGGCCTACTTTTAGGAACATAATCATTTCTATATTAAACCTGATGAGAAGCTTTTGAAAAACTTCTGGGAACCCTTGGGACCTCATGATTGTTTACATGTTTATGAGTTTGAATGTCTATTAAAACATATAAAACTCTCCTAAATTTTTTAGATAATATCTCTGAAATATCCAATATTGTGCCTTTTATCTATGACTTTCTGTGATTATGTTGTGGTCATTTAACCCCCAGGATACCAAGAGAAATATAAATGAATGAATATTGCCACATATTCTTTTGGCAAAATGTAATGGTCCATTGCATGATAAAGGTCTTCCCATTGAATGGCCAACTGGAAGAAAATACCACATTTTCTTTTTGTCCTTAATCATTCATTATATGATTTTCAGAATTATATGATCAATTTCACTGTCATGATTAATGTCAACAGAGCTGCTATGAATAATGTTGCATTCATCTTCTGATTCATATAATTGTAAAATATCTTCTTTCAGTTTTTGCTACTAAAAGAATAAATTTTAAGATTCTGAATTCTCTACCTAGTGAAATCTAAAGGAAGAATATAATACGTTCATTAAAGATGCAATACACTAAGAAAAATGAGAGACAATCAATTTCTCATTGCATCATCTTTCTAGGTGATTCTTTCATTCTTCTGTTCCATTTTCTTTTTGTTTTAAACTTTTATTTATTTTTTTTTGAATAGTTGGGAATAATGGACAAACAACTGTGAAATAATTTTGAGGATAATTAACAAAATATTTCAATGTATAGGAAATATAAGATAACTAAGATCCAGTATGTATGTTAGATTCATAAAGAGATGCAATGAACCTATATTTTAATTATGGGATAGAATGAGTTATATTCAATTAAAAAATATGAAGTAAATTATTTTCTTGTTCTTCGAAGGACAGTTAAGAAAGACTAAATATCATAAAATATCAAGTCTTATAAAGAGTTAGAACTCCTCAAAAAAAGAAATTCAAAAACTAAAATTGGTTTCAGTGGATCCTGATGACATACCACCTAGGGTGATACTACTACTGCATAGATAAAAGGCTATCAACCAAGATTAGTTGCATGGTCATGTTTGAGAACAAGGAGCTAAAAATCCAGATAACTATAAATCAATATGAAACAATTTAATCTACCAGTAATTTGTAAATAAAATCCCAGTTGTCATGAATATGATCACACAAAAAAGAAAAACTTTTACTATATCCCCTAGACTATGTCTAACCAACATTTCAGATTATAAAATTGACAGTATCATCAATGAAATTAGTGCAAATTACTAATTTCATGATAAGGTAATCATTTAGTTGAGCAAATAAATATAATTTTATTTGTATAAATTTAAGACACGGTAGGTAACATTTTTTTACTTTATTAAATAGAATCCAAAAGTATAATTAACAATGTTCAGGGCTTCCCTGGCGATGCAGTGGTTGAGAATCTGCCTGCTACTGCAGGGGACACAGGTTCGAGCCCTGGTCTGGGAAGATCCCACATGCCATGGAGCAACTAGACCTGTGAGCCACAACTACTGAGCCTGCGTGTCTGGAGCTTGTGCTCTGCAATAAGAGAGGCCATGACAGTGAGAAGCCCATGCACTGTGATGAAGAGTGGCTCCTGCTCACCACAACTAGAGAAAGCCCATGCACAGAAACGAAGACCCAACACAGCCAAAAATAAATAAATATACTAATTAATTAATTAATTAATTAAATTAAAAAACAAACAAACAAACAAAACAATGTTCAAGTATTCTTTGTGTTTTTGGAATATCTAAAAATATATTTATTGACATAAGCTGATAGGTTAGAGTACATAAGGATGAATTAACAAACTAATCATGCAAATTAATATGTTTTAAAACAAAAACTTTATCCAAAAATAAACTTCTTGTATGTGTCTGATATGGAATGGCATTAATTCATTTAAATGTCATTTACTATATTATACTTTAATACTTATTACATTAAAGCATAATAACTTTCTTTTTCCTTCATACCCAGGCACACTTTGAGCTTCATAAACCAACTAATATATCTTGTTCTCAGCTCATGGAACTGAATGTCAAGGTACAGAAGAGACAAACACATTTTTTATGTTGCAAATAGAATTTCTGAAAAGTTAGTTAATTAATTTATTAATTCAAAAAATATTTATCAAGTACCTACTGTGTTCTGGGCATTCTTTCAGGCCTAATCACTAAGTCAAATTTTCCTTAGACTACCTGGTGGGCATGTAAAATAAAACCCACCTTTTGTTTTAATAGATTAGCTTCTTAAAATGTCAACTTCTCTCTACCTAAGAAAGACTGATAGCCCTTGTTTAGATATGATTACACCTCAGATAAGTTGATGTTAGATAAATATCTCAGCTTGTGGGCGATTTTACTTTATCAGTCAAAATCTTTAGAGGGAAGTATTCTATCTTAATAGTTAGGAAAACATATTTTTCTATGTTTTTATGAGTTATTTACTTGCTATAGTCTCTTTAAATAAGTTTTCTGAAAGATGTGTCTATTCAGGCATCCAGAAATAAATAATGTTAGATAATGAATGAATAGACTTTGGCTGTATCAACATATATTCTGTATATTATATCTTTTATTCTTTTCTGACTGAATTCTATTAAAGTGGGCTTCTTTGTCCTCTTTACACAGGAATTTACACTTTAGCTGTGTAGTACAATGTCTTTAAATAATTATCTTAAAGACTGAGACTGTACCAAAGATCTATGGCTGAAGTGTCTATAGATCATCCTACATTTAGGCTAATAAAAATAATTATTTCAATTGTGCTGTCACATCTCATACAGATAGTTATACAAATACCTCAAGAATACATTCTTTAACACGCTCTTTCAATTCAATAATATCTTAATGATTTTTCACTTCCCTACTTAAAAGGTGCCTTCTAGGAAGATTTGACTATATGATTAAGACTAAAGTTATAGAAATCTAAGAAAGAAATATTTACTAAAGAGAGATATATGATTGTGCATGAAAGAGATAATAGGATTCTATGTGTGCACATAAAAGAGATAATATTCTGAAATGCTGCTCTTAAAAATGTTTTGCCACACATACTTAAATAATTCATCATTTCTGTATTTCTCAAGCATTACCAGGACTGTTCAGCTTATTCTTTATATTTTTAACACTAATGGCAGAGGAGGGAGAGATATATATGTTCTTAACTGATATCTAAAGCCACATCTCTGCTTTAAAACATATTACTGTTTAAAGACAGTATTTCCAAATGTCAACATGAATGGATGTGTCAAATTGATGCTTAATACTAATTTGTTTATTTTTGTTTGACAGTACTTAGATGGTAAAAATTTAGGTATCAAAAATAAAGGTTCCTTATTGTGAAACACTGAAGTAGATTTTCCCTTGGTTTCATTGCCATAAATCCCATTAGTGTTAATTGGAGATTGGCGAGTGCATTGAGAGTATAATATACATCATTATTCATTGAGTAACAGCTACTGACTTTTAAAGGCCCTTTAGAATGTGTGACAGGAAACAAATAAAAGCACACCACTTAGCTTTTTGAAAGTTATTTTTGTATACCAGAAAATGAAACAAAAATATCTTCACAAACATTCCACTGCCATAGTTTTAACTTTATAATTTCAACAACAAAATCTTTAAAACCCCCTTTTGTAGCTTAACTAGCTAGTGAATATGTGAAGTAAGTATATCTCCAATCTGCTTAGTGGTAAGTGACCTTGGCTCTGAAGAGCATATGCTGTTTACTTTGTTGTTCTTGTTATTTTAGTTATTTGAACCATTAAAAATCTACTGTGAAATAAAATAATGATTTTAGTCAAAAATAATTAATATTTTGTGAAAAACCACTTTGGAATATTATGATAAAAAATATCTAATAACTATGGGGTACTTATGAGACAGTCACTATTATAAGTACATTTCAAACATGAACTTGTTTAACACTCAGAACCCTGTGAGTTTGGTATCATAACTATCCCTATCTTATAGACAATACAATACAATTTACCAAAGGTAAATTAACTTGCTCAGAGTTATACACATACTGAGTGGCAGAATTGACATTGGAACCCAGGGCGTGTGACTCAAAAACCAGGGTGATGCAATTATATTGGCGTGAAGAGTCAGCTTTGTTCTGAAACATGAACATACTAGTAAGCAAACTAAAACCTTCTAGCTAATCCAACTCATCCTTTTTAAGAAAGCATGTTAGATCAAAATATATTACCCATGCTTCATAGCTTTGTCTCCTCAATCACCTCATGTAGTTTAGTAAAATATTTCTTCCAAGCTCACACTGAGAAGATTTTCCAGTGACAATTTCAGAGTTCTTATGATAAGAACTAAGATACACAAAGAGCATCTCTATGGCAGATGCTATTCTAAGCATATGTTTTTCATATATTAAACTGTTTCAATCTAACAAAAATCTTTGAGATAGATATTGTTGCTTTAATAGATGATGAAACTGAGGGAGGGAAAGGGCAACTGATACTCAAATTTGAAAAGCAGTTGAACCAGAAAGATTTAATTGATATTTATAGGACATTCCATCTGAAAACAGCAGATTACACTTTCTTCTCAAGTGCACATGGAACATTCTCCAGGACAGATCACATCTTGGGTCACAAATAAAGCCTTGATAAATTTAATAAAATTGAAATCATATCAAACATCTTTTCTGACCACAATGCTATGAGATTGGAAATCAATTAGAGGGAAAAAAAAACTGAAAAAAAAAAAACAAATACATGAAGGCTAAACAGTGTGCTACTAAGTAACCAAGAGATAGCTGAAGAAGTCAAAGAAGAAATAAAAAAATACATAGAGAGAAATGACAATGAAAACATGATGATCCAAAATCTATGGGATGCAGCATAGGCAGTTCTAAGAGGGAAGTTTATAGCAATACAATCTTGCCTCAAGAAACAAGAAAAATCTCAAATAAACAATCTAAGCTTACACCTAAGTGAACTAGAGAAAGAAGAAAAACAAAAACCCAAAGTCAGTAGAATGAAAGAAATCATAAAAGTCAGAGGAGAAATAAATGAAATAGAAACAAAGAAACAATAGCAAAGATCAGTAAAACTAAAATCTGGTTATTTGAAAAGATAAACAAGATTGATAAACTTTAGCCAGACTCATCAAGAAAAAGAGGACGAGGACTCAAATCAATAAAGTTAGAAATGAAAACAGAGAAGTTACAACAGACACTGCAGAAATACAAAACATCATAAGAGACAACTACAAGCAACTCTATGCCAATAAAATGTACAACCTGGAAAAAATGGGCAAATTCTTTGAAAAGTATGACCTTCCAAGACTGAACCAGGAAGAAATAGAAAATATAAACAGACCAATCACAAGTAATGAAATTAAAACTGCAATTAAGGAACTTCCAACAAACAAAAGTCCAGGACCAGATGGCTTCACAGGTGAATTCTATCAAACTTTTAGTGAAGAGCTAACACCCATCCTTCTCAAACTCTTCCAAAACATTGCAGAGGAAGGAACACTCCCAAACTCATTCTACAAGGCCACCATCACTGTAATACCAAAAGCAGACAAAGATACTACAAAAAAAGAAAATTATAGACCAATATCACTGATGAATATAGATGCAAAAATCCTTAACAAAATGCTAGCAAACAGAATCCAACATCACATTAAAAGGACATACACCATGATCAAGAGGAATTTATCCCAGGGATACAAGAATTCTTCAATATATGCAAATCAATCAATGTGATACACCATATTAACAAATTGAAGGAGTAAAAACATATGATCATCTCAATAGATGCAGAAAAATATTTTGACAAAATTCAACATTCATTCATGATAAAACTCTCCAGAAAGTGGGCACAGAGGGAACCTACCCCAACATAATAAAGGCCATATATGACAAACTCACAGCAAACATCATTCTCAATGGTGAAAAACTGAAATCATTTCCTCTAAAATCAGGAACAAGACAAGGATGCCCACTCTTGTCACTATTATTCAACATAGTTTTGGAAGTCCTACCATGGCAACCAGAGAAGAAAAAGTAATAAAAGGAACATAAATTGGAAAAGAAGAAGTAAAACTATCACTGTTTGCAGATGACACAATACTATACATAGATAATCCTAAAGATGCTACCAGAAAACTACTAGAACTAATCACTGAACTTGGTAAAGTTATGGGATACAAAATTATTGCATCTTTCTTTAATCCTTTGCATTCCTATACACTAACAACAAAATAATCCCTTGCATTCCTATACACTAACAAAAAAATCAGAAAGAGAAATTAAGGAAACAATCCCATTCACCAGCAAAAAAAAGAATAAAATACCTAGGAATAAACGTACCTTAGGAGGTAAAAGACCTGTACTCAGAAATCTATAAGACATTGATGAAAGAAATCAAAGATGACACATACAGATGGAGACATATACCATGTTCTCGGATTGGAAGAATCAATATTGTGAAAATGACTACACTACCCAAAGTAATCTACAGATTCAATGCAATCCCTATCAAACTACCTGTGGCAATTTTCACAGAACTAGAACAAAAAATTTCACAATTTGTATGGAAAAACAAAAGACTTTGAATAGCCAAAGCTATCTTGAGGGAAAAAAAACAGAGCTGGAGGAATCAGACTCCCTGACTTCAGACTATACTACAGAGGTACAGTAATCAAAACAATATGATCTTGGCACAAAAATAGAAATATAGATCAATGGAACAGGAGAGAAAGCCCAGAGATAAACCCACATACCTATGGTAAACTAATCTATGACAAAGGAGGCAAGGATATACAATGGAGAAAAGGCAGCCTCTTCAATAAGTGGTGCTGGGAAAACTGGACAACTACATGTAAAAGAATGAATTTAGAACACTACCTAACACCATACACAAAAGTAAACTCAAAATGGCTTAAAGACCTATATGTAAGACCAGACACCATAAAACTCTTAGAGGAAAACTCTTTGACATAAATCACAGCAAGATCATTTTTGACCCACCTCCTAGAGTAATGGAAATAAAAACAAAAATAAATAAATGGGACCTAATGAAACTTAAAAGCTTTTGCACATCAAGGGAAACTATAAACAAGATGAAAAGACAGCCCTCAGAATGGGAGAAAATTTTTGTAAATGAATCAATGGACAAAAGATTAATCTCCAAAATATATAAACAGCTCATGCAGATCAATATTAATAAAACAAACAAGCCAATCAAAAAATGGGCAGAAGGCCTAAGTAGACACTTCTCCTAAGAAAACATACAAATGGCCAAGAGGAACATGAAAACCTGCTCAACATCACTAATTATTAGAGAAATGCAAGTCAAAACTACAATGAGACATCACCTCACATCAGTTAGAATGGGCATCATTAGAAAATCTACAAGCAACAAATGTTGGACAGGGTGTGGAAAAAAGGAAACCCTCTTGCACTGTTGGTGGGAATGTAAATTGATACAGCCACTATGGAGAACCGTATGCAGGTTCCTTACAAAACTAAAAATAGAATTACCATATGACCCAGCAATCCCACTACTGGGCATATACCCAGAGAAAACCATAATTCAAAAAGACGCATGCACCCCAATGTTCATTGTGGCACTATTTACAATAGCTAGGCCAGGGAAGCAAGCTAAATGCCCACTGACAGAGGAATGGATAAAGAAGATGTGGTACATATATACAATGGAATATCACTCAGCCATAAAAAGGAATGAAATTGGGTCATTTGTAGAGATGTGGATGGACTTAGAGGTTGTCATACAGAGTGAAATAAGTCAGAAAGAGAAAAGCAAATATCATATATTAACACATATATGTGGAATCTAGAAAAATGGTACAGATGAACCAGTTTGCAAGGCAGAAATAGAGACACAAATGTAGAGAAAAAAATGTATGGACACCAAAAGGGGAAAGTGGGGGTGGGGGATGGGCAATGGAGGTGGGATGAATTGGGAGATTGGGATTGACTTATATACTTATATACTATACTTATATATTTATATACTAATATATACAAAATAGATAGCTGTTAAGAACCTGCTGTACAATAAACAAATAAATAAATAAGAAGAAAAAGAACTTTCTGTATAGTGTAGGACAAAAAAAAAAAAAAGAAGTTGAACACAGGCAGCCTCATTCTAGACAGAGACATGACATGATTGAAGAAAAGTAGATGCTGGATTCAATGAGCCTGAATGTAATCCCATATCTCAATGCCATGGAGGAAGAAAGGGAGAGAAAGCATTGTCTATAGAGAAGTGAAGAAGAGTAGAAACAAGAAAAAGTTGGTCTGCTTTTTATTTTCATCATGTGCAGGGTATTTTTTAAAATGTCAGTGATAAAACCCTGCTCCCTACTGAGGTGGGCTGTTCCCACCATCTTTACCTTTCTACTTTCATATATTACCATGACCTACCCTCATTGGATGTTTTGAGCCTGAATTAATAATATGAAAATTGGACTAGTAATAGGTAGGCCACAGCGTTTTTGTAAATGAGAAAGCATAAGTGAAGTAAGAAGTCATAATATAGTCACCACCAAATAATGGGAGTCATTTAATTTGTGGCACACATTTTATCACACTTGATTTCTGAACAATGTTCCAGCACTTGGCCAGCTGTAGCCCTTCCATGTTATCTCAGTGTTCCCACTTCCAGAGCCAGAATAAGGTTCAAACAAACAAACCTGGTGAAGGTGGGTAATGCAGAGTCTCACTCTACAACTACTATGCATGCAAGCTTAGTAGATTGTGATCTGTAATTTTCAAATTCCAAAATACTGATTATAGAGTTTTGTGGGTTTTCTTTGTTTCTTGACTCAGATTAATTCATTTATAAATGAAGGAGAAGAAAATATTCGGATCTTAATATCATACAGTAGATACAGTGCATCTCTCAGGCTCATTATCTATTTGTTTATTAAACAAATAGTATCAAACATCATGTGCCAGGCATGTACTAGATTCTGGGAATATCATCTACTATTTGCTTTCTATGGCTGCAGTAACAAATTATAACACACTTAGGGGCTTAACACTGCAAACTCTATTACCTTACCATTCTACAGAAGTCTGACATGTTATCATTAGGCTTAAATCAAGTTGCTGAGGGAGCTGCATTCCTTTCTGAAGCACTAGATGAGAACCCATTTTCTTGAGTTTTCCAGCTTCTAAAGGCTACCCATATTCCTTGGCTTATGGCCACTCTCCATCTTCAAATCAGTAATGGTTGGTGTAGTCTTTCTCACATTGAATTATTTTGACATTGAGTCGCCCAACTCCTTCTTTTGTTTTTAAGGATATATGTGATTACATGATGCCCACCCCTTGCTAATCCAGGAAAATCTCCCAATTTTAAGGTCAGCTTAAAATTATTGCAAGCATAATTCTATCTGAAACTTTAATTCCTCTATGCCATGGAACATAACATATTAATGTGGACATCTCTGGGGATCATTATTCTGTCTACAGCATCATCTCTGTTCACACATTACTTAAAGCTTGTGGAAGAGAGATGCTGATCCCACTAGTGAGCAAGTAAATATATATTCAGAAACTGTGATACAAGCTATGAATATTTTATATTGTTATGAGTTCTTAGATAAGGAAGAGCTGAGAGATCAGGGAATTTTTCCTTAGTTGGTTATATTTGTCTTGACATCTGGAGGAAAAGTATAGTTCAATCAGCGAAAGGATCAAGAGAGAGTTTTCTCACAGAATTGTATACAATTGTTTAGAAGTAAGGGAAAACTAGACTTAGAGAAACAAAACAAAAGCCTGTGTGCCTGGAGCAAAGTGAGCCTCATAATTCAAATTCAAGCCATTACCAATGATCTGTATTATTCTACTGGTTGAGATGTCAAGAAAAAAACAGGAAAAAATTTGCGTTTATCATTCTTTCCCACCTCTAGAAATGGCTCATGCCCTTCGTAAAATATATCTTTGGCTCTGGGTATTGTAAAAGTGTTTGCTTAAATGTGTACAGAGTGCACTGTTTTTCTTCAGTCCTCTGAGATATGTAGAATATGTTTAAACATATCATGCAAGTAAAATCTTCAATAGTTCTGTAGAATTTTAAAGTCTGTCAAATCATTCGTCACTTACTATGTTTACACATGCTTAGTGATTTTCCCCATTTTAATTTGAGCTTTTTATAGATTAATATAATAACTTTACCCATATCAATATTAAAGTGTTGGTCTTTTTTTTTTACATCATTATTGGAGTATAATTGCTTTACAATGGTGTGCTAGTTTCTGCTTTATAACAAAATGAATCAGTTATACATATACATATGTTCCCATATGTCTTCCCTCTTGCATCTGCCTCCCTCCCACCCTCCCTATCCCACCCCTCTAGGTGGTCACAGAGCACTGAGCTGATCTCCCTGTGCTATGCAGCTGCTTCCCACTAGCTATCTATTTTACATTTGGTAGTGTATATATGTCCATGCTACCCTCTCACTTTGTCACAGCTTACCCTTCCCCCTTGCAATTTCCTCAAGTCCATTCTCAAGTAGGTCTGTGTCTTTATTCCTGTCTTACCCCTAAGTTCTTCATGACATTTTTTTTCTTAAATTCCATATATATGTGTTAGCACACGGTATTTGTCTTTCTCTTCCTGACTTACTTCACACAGTATGACAGACTCTAGGTCCATCCACCTCATTACAAATAGCTCAATTTCATTTCTCTTTATGGCTGAGTAATAATCCATTTTATATATGTGCCACATCTTCTTTATCCATTCATCCAATGATGGACACTTAGGTTGTTTCCATCTCCTGGCTATTGTAAATAGAGCTGCAATGAACATTTTGGTACATGACTCTTTTTGAATTATGGTTTTCTCAGGGTATATGCCCAGTGGTGGGATTGCTGGGTCATATGGTAGTTCTATTTGTAGTTTTTTAAGGAACATCCATACTGTTCTCCATAGTGGCTGTACCAATTCACATTCCCACCATAAGTGCAAGAGTGTTCCCTTTTCTCCATACCCTCTCCGGCATTGATTGTTTCTAGATTTTTTGATGATGGCCATTCTGACTGGTGTGAGGTGATATCTCATTGTAGTTTTGATTTGCATTTCTCTAATGATAAATGACATTGAGCATTCTTTCACGTGTTTGTTGGCAGTCTGTATATCTTCTTTGGAGAAATGTCTGTTTAGGTCTTCTGCCCATTTTTGGATTGGGTTGCTTGTTTTTTTGTTATTGAGCTGCATGAGCTGCTTGTAAATTTTGGAAATTAATCCTTTGTCGGTTGCTTCATTTGCAAATATTTTCTCCATTCTGAGCGTTGTCTTTTGGTCTTGTTTATGGTTTCCGTTGCTGTGCAAAAGCTTTGAAGTTTCATTAGGTCCCATTTGTTTATTTTTGTTTTTATTTCCATTTCTCTGGGAGGTGGGTCAAAAAGGATCTTGCTGTCATTTATGTCATAGAGTGTTCTGTCTATGTTTTCCTCTAACAGTTTGATAGTTTCTGGCCTTATATTTCGGTCTTTAATCAATTTTGAGCTTATTTTTGTGTATGGTGTTAGGGAGTGATCTAATTTCATACTTTTACAGGTGACTGCCCAGTTTTCCAAGCACCACTTATTGAAGAGGCTGTCCTTTCTCCACTGAACATTCCTGCCTCCTTTATCAAAGATAATGTGACCATATGTGTGTGGGTTTATCTCTGGGATTTCTATCCTGTTCCACGGATCTATATTTCTGTTTTTGTGCCAGTACCATACTCTCTTGATTACTGTAGCTTTGTAGTATTGTCTGAAGTCAGGGAGCCTGATTCCTCCAGCTCCGTTTTTCAATCTCAAGATTGCTTTGGCTACTCAGGGTCTTTTGTGTTTCCATAAAAATTGTGAATTTTTTTCTTCTAGTTCTGTGAAAAATGCCAGTGGTAGTTTGATAAGAATGGCATTGAATCTGTAGATTGCTTTGGGTAGGAGAGTCATTTCACCATGATGATTCTTCCAATCTAAGAACATGGTATATCTCTCCATCTGTTTGTGTCATCTTTAATTTCTTTCATCAGTGTCTTATAATTTTCTGCATACAGGTCTTTTGTCTCCTTAGGTAGGTTTATTCCTTATATTTTATTCTTTTTGTGGCAATGGTAAATGCGAGTGTTTTTTTAGTTTCACCTTCAGATTTTTCATCATTAGTGTTTAGGAATGCCAGAGATTTCTGTGCATTAATTTTGTATCCTGCTACTTTACCAAATTCATTGATTAGCTCTAGTAGTTTTCTGGTAGCATCTTTAGGATTCTCTATATGTAGTATCATGTCATCTGCAAACAGTGACAGCTTTACTTCTTTTCTGATTTGGATTCCTTTTATTTCCTTTTCTTCTCTGATTTCTGTGGCTAAAAATTCCAAACCTATGTTGACTAAGAGTAGTGAGAGTGGGCAACCTTGTCTTTTTCCTGAACTTAGTGGAAATGCTTTCAGTTATACACCATTGAGGATGATGTTGGCTGTGGGTTTGTCATATATGACCTTTATCATGTTGAGGAAAGTTCCCTCTATGCCTAGTTTCTGCAGGGTTTTTATCATAAATGGGTGTTGAATTTTGTCAAAAGCTTTCTCTGCATCTATTGAGATGATCGCACGGTTTTTCTCCATCAATTTATTAATATGGTATATCACGTTGATTGATTTGCATATATTGAAGAATCCTTGCATTCCTCGAATAAACCTCACTTGATCATGGTGTATGATCCTTTTAATCTGTTGTTGGATTCTCTTTGCTAGTGTTTTGTTGAGGATTTTTGCATCTATGTTCATCAGTGATATTGGCCTGTAGTTTCCTTTCTTTGTCACATCCTTGTCTGGTTTTGGTATCAGGGTGATGGTGGCCTCGCAGAATGAGTTTGGGAGTGTTCCTCCCTCTGTTATATCTTGGAAGAGTTTGAGAAGGATAGGTGTTAGCTCTTCTCTAAATGTTTCATAGAATTTGCCTGTGCAGCCATCTGGTTCTGGGCTTTTGTTTGTTGGAAGATTTTTAAACACAGTTTCAATTTCAGTGTTGTGATTGTTCTGTTCATATTTTGTATTTCTTCCTGATTCATTCTTGGCACATTGTGCTTTTCTAAGAATTTGTCCATTTCTTCCAGGTTGTCCATTTTATTGGCATAGAGTTGCTTGTAGTAATTTCTCTTGATCTTTTGTATTTCTGCAGTGTCAGTTGTTACTTCTCCTTTTTCATTTCTAATTCTATTGATTTGAGTCTTAACCCTTTTTTTCTTGATGAGTTCGGCTAATGGTTTACGAATTTTTTTTATCTTCTCAAAGACCCAGCTTTTAGTTTTATTGATCTTTGCTAAAGTTTCCTTTATTTGTTTTTCATTTATTTCTGATCTGATATTTATGATTTCTCTCTTTCTGCTAACTTTGGGCTTTTTTTGTTCTTCTTTCACTTATTGTTATAGGTGCAAGGTTAAGTTGTTTATTCGAGATGTTTCCTGTTTCTTAAGGAAGGATTGTATTGCTATAAACTTCCCTCTTAGAACTGTTTTTGTTGCATCCCATAGGTTTTGGGTCACTGTTTCTCCATTGTCATTTGTTTCCAGGTATTTTTTTATTTCCTCTTTGATTTTTAAGTGATCACTTCGTTATTAAGTAGTGTATTGTTTAGCCTCCATGTGTTTGTATTTTTTACAGATCCTTTCCTGTAATTGATATCTAGTCTCATAGCGCTCTGGTCAGAAAAGATACTTGATATGATTTCAATTTTCTTAAATTTACTAAGGCTTGATTTGTTACCCAAGATATGATCTATCCTGGAGAATGTTCCATGAGCACTTGAGAAAACTATGTACTCTGTTGTTTTTGGATGGAATGTCCTATAAATATATATGAAGTCCATTTTGTTTAATATATCATTTAAAGTTTGTGTTTCCTTATTTATTTTCATTTTGTATAATCTGTCCATTGGGGAGAGTGGGGTGTTAAAGTCCCCTACTATGAATGTGTTACTGTAAATTTCCTCTTTTATGGCTGTTAGTATTTGCCTTATGTATTGAGGTACTCCTATGTTGGGTCCATAAATATTTACAATTGTTATATCTTCTTCTTGGATTGATCCCTTGATCATTATGTGGTGTCCTTCTTTTTCTCTTCTAATAGTCCTTATTTTAAAGTCTACTTTTTGTGATATGAGAATTGCGACTCCGGCTTTCTTTTGGTTTTCATTTGCATGGAATATCTTTTTCCATCCCCTCACTTTCAGTCTGTATGTGTCTCTAGGTCTTAAGTGGGTTTCTTGTAGACAGCATACATATGGGTCTTGTTTTTGTATCCATTCAGCCAGTTTGTGTCCTTTGGTGGGAGCATTTAATCATTTACATTTAAGGTAATTATCAATATGTATGTTCCTAATCCCATTTTCTTAATTGTTTTGAGTTCGTTATTGTAGGTCCTTTCCTTCTCTTTTGTTTCTTGAATAGAGAAGGTCCTTTAGCATTTGTTATAAATCTGGTTTGGTGGTGCTGAACTCTCAGCTTTGGCTTGTCTGTAAAGGTTTTAATTTCTCCATCAAATCTGAATGAGATCCTTGCTGGCTAAAGTAATCTTGGTTGTACATTTTTGTCCTTCATCACTTTAAATATGTCCTGCCAGTCCCTTCTGGGGAGAGAAGAGTTTGCAGAGTTTCTGCAGAAAGATCAGCTGTTAACCTTATGTGTTATTTGTTGTTTTTCCCTTGCTGTTTTTAATATGTTTTCTTTGTATTAATTTTTGATAGTTTGATTAATATGTGTCTTGACATCTTTATCCCTGGATTTATCCTGTATGAGACTCTCTGTGCTTCCTGGACTTGATTAATTATTTCCTTTCCCATATTAGGGAAGTTTTCAACTATAATCTCTTCAAATATTTTCTCAGTCCCTTTCTTTTTCTCTTCGTCTTCTGAAAGCCCTATAATTCGAATGTTGGTGTGTTTGATGTTGTCCCAGAGGTCTCTGATACGGTCCTCAGTTCTTTGAATTCTTTTTTCTTTATTCTTCTCTGCAGTAGTTATTTCCACTATTTCATCTTCCAGGTCACTTACCCGTTTTTCTGCCTCAGTTATTCTGCTATTGATCCCATCTAGAGTACTTTTAATATCATTTATTTTGTTGTTCATCATTGCTTGTTTCATCTTTAGTTCTTCTAGGTCCTTGTTAAATGTTTCTTACATTTTCTCTATTCTATTTCCAAGATTTTGGATCATCTTTACTGTCATTATTCTGAATTATTTTTCAGGTAGACTGCCTATTTCCTCTTCATTTGTTAGGTCTGGTGGGTTTTTATCTTGCTCTTTCATCTTCTGTGTGTTTTTCTCTCTTCTAATTTTGCTTATCTTACTGTGTTTGGGGTCTCCTTTTTGCAGGCTGCAGGTTTGTAGTTCCCATTGTTTTTGGTGTCTGTCCCCAGTGGCTAAATTTGTTTCAGTGGGTTGTGTAGGCTTCCTGGTGGAGGGGACTAGTGCCTGTGCTCTGGTGGATGAGGCTGGATCTTGCCTTTCTGGTGGGCAGGTCCACATCTGGTGGTGTGTTTTGGGGTGTCTGTGGACTTATTATGATTTCAGGCAGCCTCTCTGCTAATGGGTGGGTTTGTGTTCCTGTCTTGCTAGTTTGGCATAGGGTATTCAGCACTGTAGCTTGCTGGTCATTGATTGAAGCTGGATGCTGGTGTTGAGATGGAGATCTCTGGGAGATTTTCACTTTTTGATATTATGTGGAGCTGGGAGGTCTCTTGTGGACCAGTTTCCTGAAGTTGGCTCTCCCATCTCAGAGGCACAGCACTGACTCCTGGCTGTAGCACCAGGAGCTGTTCATCCACACGGCTCAGAATAAAAGGGAGGAAAAAGTAAGAAGAATGAAAGAAAGAAAGGAGGAAAGAAAGAAAGAAAGGGAGGAAGAAAGGAAGGAGGGAAGGAAGGAAGGAAGGATGGAAGGAGGGACGGAAGGAAGAAATAAAGAAAAGAAAGAAAGAAAGAAGAAAGAGGATACAATAAAATAAAGTAAGATAAAATAAAGTTATTAAAAAAGTAATTTTTAAAAAGGTTTTTTTTTTAAAGAAAAAAAAAATGTGGACCGATAGAACCCTAGGACAAATGGTGACAGCAAAGCTATACAGACAAAATCTCACATAGAAGCATACACATACACACTCACAAAAAGAGAAAAAGGGGAAAAAATTAGTAAATCTTGCTCTCAAATTCCACCTCCTCAATTTGGGATGATTTGTTGTCTATTCATGTATTCCTCAGATGCAGGGTACATCAAGTTGATTGTGGAGCTTTAATTGGCTGCTTCTGAGGCTGCTGGGAGAGATTTCTCTTTCTCTTTGTTTGCACAGCTCCTGGGGCTCAGCTTTGGATTTGGTCCCACCCCTGTGTGTAGGTCGCCTGAGGGCATCTGTTCTTTGCTCAGACAGGACGGGGTTAAAGGAGCAGCTGCTTCAGGGGCTCTGGCTCACCTAGGCTGGGGTAGGGAGGGGCACGGAGTGTGGGGCAAGCCTTCGGTGGCAGAAGCTGGCATGACGTTGCACCAGCCTGAGGCGTGCTGCGAGTTCTCCTGGGGAAGTTGTCCCTGGATCTCAGGACCCTGGCATTGGCAGACTGCACAGGCTCTCCGGAAGGGGGATGTGGATAGTGACCTGTGCTCGCACACAGGCTTCTTGGTGGTTGCAGCAGCAGCCTTAGCGTCTCATGCCCATCTCTGGGGTCCGCGCAGTTAGCCGTGGCTCACTCCTGTCTCTGGAGCTCCTTTCAGCAGTGCTCTTAATCCCCTGTCCTCGTGCACCAGGAAACAAAGAGGCAAAAAAAGTCTCTTGCCTCTTCAGCAGGTCCAGACTTTTCCCCGGACTCTCTCCCGGCTAGCTGTGGTGCACTAACCCCCTGCAGGCTGTGTTCACGCCACCAACCCCAGTCCTCTCCCTGTACTCTGACCAAAGCTGGAGCCTCAGCTCCCAGCCCTGCCCACCGTAGCGGGTGAGCAGACAAGCCTCTTGGGCTGGTGAGTGCTGGTCTGCACAGATCCTCTGTGTGGGAATCTCTACGCTTTGCCCTCCGCACCCCTGTTGCTGTGCTCTCCTCCACAGCTCCGAAGCTTTCCCCCTCTGTCACCTGCCATCTCCGCCTGCGAAGGGGCTTCCTAGTGTGTGGAAACTTTTCCTCCCTCACTGCTCCCTCCCACTGGTGCAGGTTCCGTCCCTATCATTTTGTATCTATTTATTCCTTTTTCTTTGCCCTACCCAGGTACGTGGGGGAGTTTATTGCCTTTTGGGAGGTCTGAGGTCTTATGCCAGCCTTCAGTGGGTGTTCTATAGGAGCAGTTCCACGTGTAGATGTATTTCTGGTGTATCTGTGGGGAAGAAGGTGATCTCCGCGTCTTACACTTCCGCCATCTTCTGGTCTTTTTTTTTTTTTTTTTTTTTTTAATGTTTCAAAGGAATAAGAGGAAACTCTGCACACTAGAAGTATTTCACGATATAAGCACTTCCAATGCATTTTGGGTAAGACTATTATCTTAACAGTTTCAATTCACTCCTTCCTTTATCCATTCAGAAAGTATCTCCTGACACAGGCTTTATCTAGACACTGTGATAGGTACCAGGATTTTAGTAGTAGATATAATGGATATATTCCCCTCAAGGTGTACAAAAATCTATTTTAAGGTCTGTTACTACAGGGAACAGATTAAATAATTTTGTCAGTCTGGTCTTAAGAAATAAAAATATTATGGAATGTAAATAACAGTATCAGTACAGCCAGTTGTGCATAGAATCTGAAAAACAGCAATAGATACATGTTTTCAGTTTATTCTGAAGGGCAGCTAGTGAGTGATCCAAATTCCTATAATTAAGTTCCTCCCCCTTACCATGTATTAGTGCTTCTTGTAGACTCTATATGATCATGTAATTCATTACTGAAAAGAACTTATTTAGCACCTGTCTTTCATTTAGGATAAAAGAATTTTAGAGGCAAGTACCATAAATTATTTGCCCCTTTCCCCTAGAAATGCCATAGTATATGGAATAAAGTACATACTGAGTAGCTTTAAATTAAACTGAAATCAAATATCATTTAAAGAAATCAAATCATATTGATGGGCAATTTATTTATAAAAATTTTATGCTGTTTCACAGCTACTTCAACACATACAACTTCAAGAAATGATACATTCATCAATTAAAGATAGGATATAACGGTTTACAAATTTAAAATTATGTTTCAGTAATACAAGTGCAACTAGTATAAATATGATCCCATGCTATTTCAGCAATATAAGGAGATCTACTAAAGATCAGAATAGAACTTTTCTTAAATTCATAAATCTCATTGCTCAAAGGCACAGCTCTGTTTATATTAATGTCAATTTTTATGACCCATGTCATTTGTGAATCTATAGTTGGATAGACTATCTTTTTCCATCATATAAATCTCATGGGAGAGAGACAGGAGAAGATGGCCGAAGAGTAAGATGTGGACATCACCTTTCTCCCCACAGATACATCAGAAATACATCTATACGTGGAACTGCTCCTATAGAACACCCACTGAACACTGGCAGAAGACCTCAGACCTCTCAAAAGGCCAGAAACTCCCCACGTACCTGGGTAGGGCAAAAAAGAAAAAAAAAATAGAATAAACAGAGACAAAATAATAGGGACGGGACCTGCCCCAGTGGGAGGGAGCTGTGAAGGAGAAAAGATATCCACACACTAGGAAGCCCCTTCGCAGGCGGAGACTGTGGGTAATGGAGGGGGGAAGCTTCAGAGCCACGGAGGAGAGCGCAGAAACAGGGGTGCGGAGGGCAAAGCAAAGAGATTCCGCCACAGAGGATCAGTGCAAACCAGCACTCACCAGCCCGAGAGGCTTGTCTGCTCACGCACCAGGACGGGCGGTGGCTGGGGGCTGAAGCTTGGGCTTCAGTCGGATCGCAGGGAGAGGACTGGTGTTGACTGTGTGAACACAGCCTAAAGGTGGCTACTGCACCACGGCTAGCCGGGAGGGAGTCCGGGAAAAGTCTGGAGCTGCTGAAGAGACAAGACACGTTTTCTTGCCTCTTTGTTTCCTGGTGTGCGAGGAGAGGGGATTAAGAGTGCTGCTTAAAGGAGTTCCAGAGACAGGCGTGAGCTGTGGCTATCAGTGCAGACCCCAGAGTCGAGCATGAGACGCTAAGGCTTCTGCTGCAGCCACCGAGAAGCCTGTGTGTGAGCACAGGTCACTATCCACACCTCCCCTCCCAGGAGCCTGTGCAGCCCACCACTGTCAGGGTCCTGTAATCCAGGGACAACTTCCCTGGAGAACGTGTAGCGCGCCTCAGTCTGGTGCAATGTCACGCTGGCTTCTGCCGCCTCAGGCTCGCCCCACAATCTGTACCCCTCCCTCCTCCTGGCCTGAGTGAGTCAGAGCCCTGAATGAGCTGCTCCTTTAACCCCGTCCTGTCTAAGCAAATAACAGACGCCCTCAGGTGACCTACACACAGAGGTGGGGCCAAGTCCAAAGCTGAACCCCGGGAGCTGTGTGATCAAAGATTAGAAAGGGAAATCCCTCCCAGCAGCCACAGGAGCAGTGGATTAAAGCTCCACAATCAACTTGATGTACCCTGCATCTGTGGAATACCTGAATAGACAAACAATCATCCCAAATTGAGGAGGTGGACTCTGGGAACAAGATAGATTACTTTTTTCTCCTTTTCCTCTTTTTGTGAGTGTGTATGTACATGCTTCTGTGTGAGATTCTGTCTGTATAGCTTTGATTTCACCATTTGTCCTAGGGTTCTGTCCGTCCTTTTTTTTTTTTCTTTTTTTTACTTATTAAAATTTTTTTCTTAATAATTATTTTTAAATTTTTATTTTAATAACTTTATTTTATATTACTTTATTTTACTTTATCCTCTTTCTTTCTTTCTTCTTTCTTTCTTTCTTCCTTCTTTCTTTGTTTCATTCTTTCTTTCTTTCTTTCTTTCTTTCATTTGTTCTCCCTTTTAGTCTGAGCAGTATGGAGGACAGTCTCTTGGTGCTCCAGCCAGGCATCAGGGCTGTGCCACTGAAGTGGGAGAGGCAACTCCAGGACCCTGGTCCACAAGAGACCTCCCAGCTCCACGTAATATCAGACGGCAAAAATGTTCCAGAGATCTCCATCTCAACAACAACACCCAGCTTCATTCAACGAACAGCAAGCTACAGTGATGGACACCCTATGCCAAACAACTTGCAAGACCGGAACACAGCCCCATCCATTAGCAGACAAGCTGCGTTAAATTATAATAAGACCACAGACACGTGAAAACACACTACCAGACATGCACCTGCACATCAGAAAGACAAGATCCAGCCTCAGCCACCAGAACACAGGCACTAGTCTCCTCCACCAAGAAACCTACACAATCCACTGAATGAACCTTAGCCACTGAGGACAGACACCAAAAACACTGGGAACTACGAACCTGCAACCTGTAAAAAGGGACCACAAAAACAGTAAGATAAGCAAAATGAGAAGACAGAAAAACAAACAGAAGATGAAGGAGCAACATAAAAACCCACCAGACCTAAAAAATGAAGAGGAAATAGGCAGTCTACCTGAAAAATAATTCAGAATAATGATAGTAAAGATGATCCAAAATCTTGGAAATAGAAGAGAGAAAATGCAAGAAACGTTTAACAAGGACCCAAAAGAAATAAAGAGGAAACAAACAACGATGAACAACACAATAAATGAAATTGAAAATACTCTATAAGGGATCAATAGCAGAATAACTGAGGCAGAAAAATGGATAAGTGATCTGGAAGATAAAATAGTGGAAATAGCAACTGCAGAGCAGAATAAAGAAAAAAAGTAATGAAAAGAACTCAGGACAGTCTCAGAGACCTCTGGGACAACATTAAATTCACCAACATACGAATTCTAGGGGTCCCATAAGGAGAAGAGGAAAAGAAAGGGACTGAGAAAATATTTGAAGAGATTATAGTTGAATACTTCCCTTATAGGGGAAAGGAAATAGTTAATCAAGTCCAGGAAGCACAGAGAGTCCCATACAGGATAAATCCAAGGAGAGAGATGCCAAGACACATATTATTCAAACTATCAAATGTTAATACAAAGAAAACATATTAAAAACAGCAAGGGAAAAATAACAAACAAGGGAATCCCCATAAGGTTAACAGCTGATCTTTCAGCAGAAACTCTGCAAGCCAGAAGGGACTGGCAGGACATATTTAAAGTGATGAAGGACAAAAACCTTCAACCAAGATTACTCTACCCAGCAAGGATCTCATTCAGATTTGATGGAGAAATTAAAACCGTTACAGACAAGCAAAAGTTGAGAGAGTTCAGCACCTCCAAACCAACTTTACAACCAATGCTAAAGGAACTTCTCTAGGCAAGAAACACAAGAGAAGGAAAAGACCTACAATAACGAACTCAAAACAATTAAGAAAATGGGATTAGGAACAGACATATCGATAATTACCTTTAATGTAAATGGATTAAATACTCCCACCAAAAAACACAAACTGGCTGAATGGATACAAAAACAAGACCCATATGTATGCTGTCTACAAGAGACCTACTTCAGACCTAGGGACACATACAGACTGAAAGTGAGGGGATGGAAAAAGATATTCCATGCAGATGGAAATCAGAAGAAACCTGGAGTAGCAATTCTCATATCAGACAAAATACAATTTAAAATAAAGACTATTACAAGAGACAAAGAATGACACTACATATGATCAAGGAATCAATCCAAGAAGAAGACGTAACAATTGTAAATATTTATGCATCCCACATAGGAGGACCTCAATACATAAGGCAAATACTAACAACCATAAAAGGGGAAATTGACAGTAACACAATCATAGTAGGGGACTTTAACACCCCACTTTCACCAATGGACAGATCATTCAAAATGAAAATAAAAAAGGAAGCACAAGCTTTAACTGATACATTAAACAAGATAGACTTAATTGATATTTATAGGACATTCCATCCAAAAACAACAGAATACACATTTTTCTCAAGTGCTCATGGAACATTCTCCAGGATAGATCATATCCTGGATCACAAATCTAGTCCTGGTAAATTTAAGAAAATTGAAATCGTATCAAGTATCTTTTCAGACCAGAACACTATGAGACTACTTATCAATTACAGGAAAAGTTGTGTAAAAAATACAAATATATGAAAGCTAAACAATACAATACTTAATAATGAAGTGATCACTGAAGAATTCAAAGAGGAAATCAAAAAATACATAGAAACAAATGACAATGGAGATATGATGACCCAAAACCTACGGGATGCAACAAAAGCAGTTCTAAGAGGGAAGTCTATAGCAATACAATCCTACCTTAAGAACCAGGAAACATCTCGAATAAACAACCTAACATTGCACATAAAGCAATTAGAGAAAGAAGAACAAAAAAACCCAAAGTTAGCAGACAAAAGAAATCATAAAAATCAGATAAGAAATAAATGAAAAAGAAATGAAGGAACTGATAGCAAAGATCAATAAAAGTAAAAGCTGGTTCTTTGAAAACAAAAACAAAATTGATAAATCATTAGCCAGACTCATCAAGAAAATAAGGGAGAAGACTCAAGTCAATAGAATTAGAAATGAAAAAGGAGAAGTAACAAATGACACTGTAGAAATGCAAAGGGTTATGAGAAATTATTACAAACAACTCTGTCAATTAAATGGACAACCTGGAAGAAATTGATAAATTCTTAGAAATACACAAACTGCTGACACTGAACAGGAAGAAATAGAAAATACGAACAAACCAATCACAAGCACTGAAATTGAAACTGTGATTAAAACTCTTCCAACAAACAAAAGCCCAGGACCAGATGGCTTTACAGGCGAATTCTATCAAATATTAGAGAAGAGTTAACACCTATTCTTCACAAATTCTTCCAAAATAAGCAGGGGGAGGAACACTCCCAAACTCATTTTACGAGACCACTATCACCCTGATCCCAAAACCAAACAAAGATGTCACAAAGAAAGAAAACTACAGGCCCATATCACTGATGAACATAGATGCAAAAATCCTCAAAAAAATACTAGCAAACAGAATCCAACAGCACATTAAAAGGATCATACACCATGATCAAGTGGGGCTTATTCCAAGAATGCAAGGATTCTTCAATATACGCAAATCAATCAACGTGATACACCATATTAACAAATTGAAGGAGAAAAACCATATGATCATCTCAATAGATGAAGAGAAAAATTTTGATAAAATTAAACCCCCATTTATGATAAAACCCTGCAGAAAGTAGGCATAGAGGGAACTTTCCTCAAATAATAAAGGTCATATATGACAAACCCACAGCCAACATCGTCCACAATGGTGAAAAACTGAAACCATTCTCACTAAGATCAGGAACAAGATAAGGTTGCCCGCTCTTACCACTCTTATTCAACATAGATTTCGGAAGTTTTAGCCACAGCAATCAGAGAAAAAAAAGAAATAAAGGGAATCCAAATCAGAAAAGGAGAAGTAAATCTGTCACTGTTTGCAGATGACATGATACTATACGTAGAGAATCCTAAAGATGCTACCAGAAATCTACTAGAGCTAATCAATGAATTTGGTAAACTAGCAGGATACAAAATTAATGCAAAGAAATCTGTGGCATTCTTATACACTAGTTATGAAAAATCTGAAAGTGAAATTAAGAAAACACTCCCATTTACCACTGCAATAAAAAGATTAAAATATCTAGGAATAAACCTACCTAAGGAGACAAAAGACCTGTATGCGGAAAATTATAAGACACTGATGAAAGAAATTAAAGGTGATACAAATAGATGGAGAGATATAGCATCTTCTTGGATTGGAAGAATCAACCTAGTGAAAATGACTCTACTACCCAAAGCCATCTACAGATTCAATGCAATCCCTATCAAACTACCACTGACATTTTTCACAGAAGTAGAGCAAAAAAATTTCAGAATTTGTAGGGAAACACAAAAGACCCCGAATAGCCAAAGCAATCTTGAGAAAGAAAAATGGAGCTGGAGGAATCAGGCTCCCTGACTTTAGACTGTACTACTAAGCTACAGTAATCAAGACAGTATGGTACTGGCACAAAAACAAATATAGATCAATGGAAAAAGATAGAAAGCCCAAAGATAAACCCATGCACATATGATCACCTTATCTTTGATAAAGGAATCAAGAATATACAATGGAGAAAATACAGCCTCTTCAATAATTGGTGCTGGGAAAACTGGACAGCTTTATATAAAAGTATGAAATTAGAACACTCTCTAACACCATACACAAAAATGAACTCAAAATGGATTAAAGACTTAACTGTAAGGGCAGACACTATCAAACTGTTAGAGGAAAACATAGACAGAACACTCTATGACATAAATCACAGAAAGATCCTTTTTGACCCACCTCCTAGAGAAATGGAAGAAAAAAACACAAAAATAAACAAATGGGACCTAATGAAACTTCAAAGCTTTTGCACAGCAAAGGAAACCATAAACAAGATGAAAAGACAACCCTCAGAATGGGAGAAAACATTTGCCAATGAAGCAACTGACAAAGGCTTAATCTCCAAAATTTACAAGCAACTCATGCAGCTCAATAACAAAAGAACAAGCAAGTCAATCCAAAAATGGGCAGAAGACCTAAATAGACATTTTTCCAAAGAAGATATACAGATTGCCAACAAACACATGAAAGAATACTCAACATCATGAATCATTAGAGAAATGCAAATCAAAATTACAATGACTTCCCTGGTGGTGCAGTTGTTGAGAGTCCGCCTGCCTATGCAGGGGATACAGGTTTGTGCCTCAGTCCCGGAAGATTCCACGTGCCATGGAATGGCTGGGCCCATGAGCCATGGCCACTGAACCTGCATGTCCGGAGCCTGTGCTCCACTATGGGAGAGGCCACAAAAGTGAGAGTCCCACGTATCGCAAAAAAAAAAAAGAAAAAGAAATAACTACAATGAGGTATCATCTGACACCGGTCAGAATGGCCATCGTCAAAAAATCTAGAAACAATAAATGCTGGAGGGGTTGTGGAATAAAGGGAACACTCTTGCACTGTTGGTGGGAATTTAAATTGATACATCCACTATGGAGAACAGTATGGATGTTCCTTAAAATACTACAAATAGAACTACCTTACAACCCAGCAATTCTACTACTGGGCATATACCCTGAGAAAATCATAATTCAAAAAGAGTCATGTACCAAAATGTTCATTATAGCTCTATTTACAATAGCCAGGACATGGAAGCCACCTGGGTCCATCAACAGATGAATGGATAAAGAATATGTGGCACATATATACAATAGAATATTACTCAGCCATAAAAAGAAAAGAAATTGAGTTATTTGTAGTGAGGTGGATGGACTTAGAGTCTGTCATACAGAGTGAAGTAAGTCAGAAAGAGAAAAACAAATACCGTATGTTAACACATATATATGGAATCTAAGAAAAAAAAACCCAAAAGGTCATGAAGAACCTAGGGGTAAGACGGGAATAAAGACACAGACCTCCTAGAGCATGGACTTGAGGATATGGGGAAGGGGAAGGGTAAGCTGTGACAAAGTGAGAGAGTGGCATGGACATATGTACACTACCAAACGTAAAATAGGTAGCTAGTGGAAAGCAGCTGCATAGCACAGGGAGATCAGCTTGGTGCTTTGTGACCACCTAGTGGTGTGGGATAGGGAGGGTGGTAGTGAGGGAGACGCAAGAGGGAAGAGATAGGGAACATATGTATATGTATAACTGATTCACTTTGTTATAAAGCAGCAAATAACACACCATTGTAAAGCAATTATACTCCAATAAAGATGTTAAATAAATAAATAAATAAATAAATCTCATGGGTCCTCTTTGTTAGTAACTGTTGATAACAGTTGAATATTTTTATAACAATTATAACAAAAATAAAATTTCCAATTTTAAAATAATCTTAAACAGTAAAATTTAACATTATTTTCAGAGATAAGACTATTTTAATTTGGTAAACCTGAAAAACTTGATTACAACAAGGATAATATAAAGTCTTTCTACAAGATGATATATATTGGATTAAAAATATTAGGTATACCTTTAATAAGCGAGAATAAGTTGACTTTTTTTTGTCCTGAAATTTGGCTTATAAGAGGAAAGAAAAATAAAAGTAAACTTACAGTTAATTTAGTAACTATATACACTCACAGCATTTAGACAATTGCAAAAGTCATTGCCATAACACAATTAAGGAACTTTGGGGTCAGGTACATCTGGTTCTGAATTTCACTCAATGGCTGAGTGAACTTCTCAAACTAACATAAGTTATTTTAATCTCTGATTCTGCATCAGCAAAATGAGATAATAATACCACAAATTTTTTATGGGGATCATACGAGCTTAAGTATGTGCAGTGATCAATACAGAGCTTCTAACAGACAACTCTCGACAATTAGTAGCTATTATGCTCGTTATTAAATAGTCATTGTTAATCTGAGCCATAGTATTATTGCTAATATATTTCTATTGTTGTACTATTTATCTCCTTAACAGTAAATGTTAAAAACAAAAAAAAAACTAATGAAGAGTGATAGAAAAAGTGATGCAAAGTAGCTTTTCTAACCTTGATATTTTTGAAGTTTTGGCTGTGACATGATATTGACCTAAGGGCATGTGTTTAGAGTCTTCCTGGGTTTGATGTTTCCCGACCTTCTCTGACATTCTTCTGACCCTCCCAGCAGTTTTTCTCCAGCTCTCTTCAACATTTCCTCAGCTTCCTGGCTGTGCTTCAATACTCTTGGAATATTTCCCAGATGATTCATGAAAAAACATGTAGAGTAAGAACCTCAGCGTCACAGACTTAGAAGAGGGGATTCTAAAGGGCAAAATAAGACTATCCAGTACAAAAGTTGTTCATGCCTTAACAGAGAAGTTTTAAGTAAAAGGAAATGTTATTGTACTGAATAGAATAAACATGAGGATTTCATAGAGTCAAATAAGTCATCTAAAGACAAGAAAACTGAACTGAGTGTGAATGGTTTTTCTAGTGGAGTTTTTATTTTAATAGTGTTTTTTTCAGGTTGCACAGTTCATATAAGGTCTCTCTTACACACATGCACAAAGAGAGATTCATATATCCAGGCAAACAAAATATCTTTGTAATTTCCATTAAACATACAATAAAATAGTTAGAACATAAACCAAGGCCCAAAGAAAGATCACAGTTCTAAATTTAAGCTTTATGATAAGAATACATATGTCATAATAGTTGTTAAAAGAAGTAACTTTCAAAATGAATATTTTAAAACAAAACTTATCAGTGGAAGCATTGGGGTTTGTAAGATAAAAGGACTTTAAAATTGATTGAAATGGTAACTCACTATGATTAGGCAATAGCTGTAGGTATATAATACTGTGTGTCTCATCTACAGATGGTAATATTTTTGATGATACTGTTTATGTTGGACAATCTATCTTTCTCTGCCTGACTTAGAAACCTATCAGAGTTCTTATTTGTCAGTATGTGCATGATCTACTAAAAAAATTCAGAGGTGGAAAATCGGAGCAGAGAGTTGATATCCTCTTGGTTCAAGTCACCTCATTCAAGGCCCCTCAAATCTGAAGGTTACTATGCAAAGGGTATGTTGCCTGCCATTCTAATAAACAAAGAATGTTGCCCACAATTTCAGTTCTCCAAGGATCAAGCCATCTGCCACTACAGCTGCCTACCTCCACTACACATGGTGTGCCCTGAGGGGAATTCAGGATGGAGAAAAACGGAAAGCATTCTATGCTTTGGATAAGGGCCTTATATAGATAAGATGCATATCTCTGGACTTAGCTTTTAAAAAAGCTTGGAAGAGTCCCATGGTTCCTTGATTTTAAGCTACTATGATTTCCAGCCTTAAAAAAATAAATACCTTAGATAAAGATTTGCAAAGGACTTAGCTGTCTGTTTGAAGAACAGTTAGATATGAGAGAAAGTGGATACATGCACATATCTCAACATATTTTTGTTAAGCATTTTGATCCATAATGGATTGTTCCTTACCTTCTGTCCTTGCAAGATATCATCGTCCTGAGCCTAAGTTCGCCCATTTAGCAAACATTGTATTTATTGAGCCTTTATAAGCAAGATGTTGTGTCAGGTGAAAGATATACAATGGTGATCAAAATGAACTTGTTGCTATTATCATGGAAATGGCAGAAGAGTGGAAAAGACCAACAGCAAACGAATATGCATAAAATTATCATATAAGAAAATAGACTATTACAAGAGACAAAGAAGGACATTACATAATAATCAATGGAATCCAAGAAGAAGATATAACAATTGTAAATATTTATGCACCCAAAATAGGAGCACCTCAATACATAAGACAAATGTTAACAATCATAAAAGGTGAAATCAACAGTAACAAATCATACTAGGGGATTTTAACACACCACTTTCACCAATGGACAGGTCATCCAAAATGAAAATAAATAAGGAAACAGAAGCTTTAAATGATACATTAAACAAGATGGACTTAATTGATATTTATAAGACATTCCATCCACAAACAACACTTTCTTCTGAGGAGCTCATGGAACATTCTCCAAGACAGATCACATCTTGGGTCACAAATCAAGCCTCAGTACATTTAAGAAAATTGATATCATATCAAGTATCTTTTCTGACCACAATACTATGAGACTACATATTAATTACAGGAAAAAAATCTGTAAAAAATACAAACACATGGAGGCTAAACAATACATTACTTAAAAACCAAGAGATGACTGAAGAAATCAAAAAATACTTAGAAACAAATGACAATGAAAACACGAAGACCCAAAACCTACAGGATGCAGCAAAAACATTTCAAACAGGGAAGTTTACAGAAATACAATCCTACCTCAAGAAACAAGAAACATCTCAAATAAGCAACCTAAACTTGCACCTAAGGCAATTAGAGAAAGAAGAGGAAACAAATCCCAAAGTTAGCAGAAGGAAAGAAATCATAAATTTCAGATAAGAAATAAATGAAAAAGAAATGAAGGAAACAATAATAAACGTAAATAAAACTAAAGCTGGTTCTTTGAGAAAATAAACAAAATTGATAAACCATTAACCAGGCTCATCAAGAAAAAAAAGGGAGAAGATTCAAATCAATAGAATTAGAAATGAAAAAGGAGAAGTAAAAACTGACACTGCAGAAATACAAAAGATCATGAGAGATTACTACAAGCAACTATATGCCAATAAAATGGACAACCTGGAAGAAATGGACAAATTCTTAGAAAAGCACAACCTTCTGAGACTGAACCAGGAAGAAATAGAAAATATAAACAGACCAATCAGAAGCACTGAAATGAAGACTGTGATTAAAACTCTTCCAACAAACAAAAGTCCAGGACCAGATGGCTTCACAGGTGAATTCTATCAACATTTAGAGTAGAGATCACACCTACCCTTCTCAAACTCTTCAAAATATAGCAGGGGGAAGAACACTACCAAATTCATTCTACAAGGCGTCCATCACCCTGACACCAAAACCAGACAAAGATGTCACAAAGAAAGAAAACAACAGGTCAATATCACTGGATGAACATAGTTGTAAAAATCCTCAACAAAATACTAGCAAACTGAATTCAACAGCACATTAAAAGATTCATGCACCATGATCAAGTGGATTATCCCAGGAATGCAAATATTCTTCAATATGTGCAAATCAATCAATGTGATAAACCATGTTAACAAATTGAAGGAGAAAAACCATATAATCTTCTCAATAGATGCAGAAAAACTTTTGACAAAATTCCACACTTGTTTATGATAAAAACCCTCCAGATAGTAGTCATAGAGGGAACTTACCTCAACATAATAAAGGTCATGTATGAACAAACCACAGACAACATCATTCTCAATACCATAAAACTGAAACCATTTCCACTAAGATCAGAAACAAAACAAGATTGTCCACTCTCACCACTATTATTCAATATAGTTCTGGAAGTTTTAGCCATAGCAATCAGAGAAGAAAAAGAAATAAAAGGAAGCCAAATCTGAAAAGAAGAAGTAAAGTTGTCACTGTTTGCAGATGACATGATGTTATACATAGAGAATCCTGAAGATGGTACCAGAAACTTAATAGAGCTAATCAATGAATTTGGTATAGTAGCAGGATACAAAATTAATGCACAGAAATCTCTTACATTCTTATACACTAATGATGAAAAATCTGAAAGAGCAATTAAGGAAACACTCCCATTTACCATTGCAACAAAAAGAATAAGATACCTAGGAATAAACCTACCTAAGGAGGTAAAAGACCTGTACTCAGAAAGCTATAAGACACTGATGAAATAAATGAAACATGATATGAACAGATGGAGAGATATACCATGTTCTTGATTAGAAGAATCAACATTGTGAAAATGACTCTACTACCCAAAGAAATCTACAGATTCAATGCAATCCCTATTAAACTACCAATGGCATTTTTCACAGAACTGGAACAAAAAGTTTCAGAATTTTTATGGAAACACAAAAGACCCTGAAGATCCAAAGCAATCTTGAGAAAGAAAAATAGAGCTGGAGGAATCAGACTCCCTGACTTCAGACTATACTACAAAGGTACTGTAATCAAGACAGTATAGGACTGGCACAAAAATAGAAATATAGATCAATGGAACAGGGTAGAAAGCCCAAAGATAAACCCATGCACATATGGTCACATTTTTTTTGATAAAGGAGGCAAGGATATACAATGGAGAAAAGACAGCCTCTTCAATAAGTGGTGTTGGGAAAACTGGACAGCTACAAGTAAATGAACAAAATTAGAACACTCCCTAACACCATACACAAAAATAAACTCAAAATGGATTAAATACCTAAATGTAAGGCCAGACACTATCCAACTCTTAGAGGAAAACATAGAACACTCTATTACATAAATCACAGCAAGATCCTTTTTGAACTACCTCCTAGAGAAATAGAAATAAAAGATAAAAATAAATAAATGGGACCTAATGAAAGTTCAAAGCTTTCGCACAGCAACGGAATCCATAAATAAGATGAAAAGACAACCCTCAGAATGGGAGAAAATATTTGCAAATGAAGCAACTGACAAAGCATTAACCTCCAAACTTTACAAGCAGCTCATGCAACTCAATATCTAAAAAACAAACAACTCAATACAAAACTGGGAAGAAGACCTAAACAGACATTTCTCCAAAGAAGATATACAGATTGCCAACAAATACATTTAAAAATGCTCAACATCACTAATCATTAGAGAAATACAGATCAAAACTATAATGAGGTATCACCTCACACCAGTCAGAATGGCCATAATAAAAAATCTACAAACAATAAATGCTGGCGAGGGTGTGGAGAAAAGGGAACCCTCTTGCACTGTTGGTGGGAATGTAATTTGATACAACCACTATGGAGAACAGTATGGAGTTTCCTTTAAAAATTAAAAATAGAACTACCATACGACCCAGCAATCCCACTACTGGACATATACCCTGAGAAAACCATAATTCAAAAAGAGTCATGTACCACAATGTTCATTGCAGCTCTATTTACAATAGCCAGGACATGGAAGCCACCTAAGTGTCCATTGACAGATGAATGGATAAAGAGGATGTGGCACATATATGCAATGGAATATTACTCAGCCATAAAAAGAAACAAAATTGATTTATTTGTATTGAAGTGGATGAACCTAGAGTCTGTCATACAGAGTGAAGTAAGTCGGAAAGAGAAAAACAAATACCGTATGCTAACATATATACGTGGAATCTAGAAGAAAAAAAATGATTCTGAAGAACCTGGGGTCATGAGAGGAATAAAGATGCAGACGTAGCAAAAGGACTTGACAACAGGGCGAAGGGAAAGGGTAAGCTGGGACCAAGTGAGAGAGTGACATTGACTTATATATACTACCAAATGTAAAATAGATAGCTAGTGAGAAGCAGCTGCATAGCACAGGGAGATCAGCTTGGTGCATTGTGACTATCTAGAGGGGTGGCATAGGGAGGGTGTGAGGGAGATGCAAGAGGGAGGAGATATGGGGTTATATGTGTTGCTGATCCACTTTGTTATAAAGCAGAAACTAACATTGTAAAGCAATTATACTCCAATAAAGATGTTAAATTAAAAAAATATATCATTTGTGAGATAAAAGAACAGGACAATATTCATAGATTCCACATTGAAACAAAATGCTAATACTATATGTATGCTCTGGAAGTTAGAAACCTAGGCTGCTAGGAGCACATATAAAAACCCTGCAGCAAATGGACAATTCATCATTGAGTAAGGGAGAAAGAAACATGGTGATGAATTTGGCTTCATTCCTCATGTCCATGAACTAATAGTTTCTAAGAGGATAAAACCCAGCTTTATGGTTGAGATGACATTTAGATTGAAACTTTAGGATAAGGATGATAAAGAAATATGATAAAGGGCACTGGCTTCCAGGCAGAAAGAGTTAACTCCACATCTAACCCTTATTTAATGCCCCTTGGATTATAGGACTTATCTGGTTCATTTACATTTTCTGCTATTCCTGGTACTTGGTGGTGATGCTCCCCACCTAACATGGGGTAAGAGATAAGAGCAAAGATCATCATTTCTATTATTATTTAGCTGAGTAAGATTTTTTTGATAATCTACAAAGAAATCCCTAAAAATTTAAGAAAATGTTATGAATAATGCCAAGTTTGGAAGCTTATGAAGTTAGAAAAATATAATGATATCTATTAAAACTTAATAAAGTTTTGTCAAACTAACTGATATTCAGACAAACCCCAGCTTCTGTTTTCTTTCCCTTAACTTAAAACAAAACTGAGGCACTTTCATTCAGACCTTAGCCATTTTTTTCCTAACTTTTCCTGTTTTGGTTTTAATTTTTCAGCTTATAATGAGTACATAGAAGTTAACGTTATTATTATTTTTTAAATATATATATATTATATATGCTTTGGATGTCTGATAAATATATGTATGCATTCTGTAAGATTTGCATGTCTGATAAAACAATACATTTCTTATTAAAATGAAAAGTTTGGGGAAGAAAAAAGATTGAAAATTAATGACTTATTCAAGAAGAATTGAGTTCTGTTCAACATAGTGTATACTTATCAGGATTCTATTACATCTCAGGAATACTCCTATAACAATTGAAAACTTAGTTACTAAAACATAATTGTCACTCTCAAACTGGAAAGACAATATTCAGGCAAATTGTCAAAAATTAAGATTCATACCCTTCAGATGTTCTCTATTATCATTACCAAAATATCCTTACAGAAGACATTGTATTAATAACAAGTAGCTTGTGTGTGCAAATGTTCATTGATGTGTGTGTGCCTATCTTATCCCTTGTGTTAAAAACCATCTTGTCTTAAAACAAAAATGTACATGCAATACTACCATAACTAATAAATCATGTATGAAAAATGTGAAAAAATGCATTATATATCAGTTGATGTTTCCTTGTATAATTAGATATATTATATTTTCTTTAGTTCCTGTAGACCATCTATGACATTTTTGCTTTAGAAGTTCATTCATAATGTAAATGAATAATGCATTTCCCCATGATGGACACCCTGAACACTAATGTCATGTCACTGATGGTGGGCTGTCACAAATGTGAGAAGAGAAATGATAGCTAGAAGAGTTATTTTTTACCTCACCAAATGTTATGGGGAAAAAATCGGTATACATTAGCATTGGACAAACACTCTGCCCACTTCCACAATTTATAAGGATCAACTTTCTAGAAAGCCAAGGATGCCTTCCATCTGTTGATTTACTCTAGAAAGGAGGAAATTTCAATTTTGCCCCTATTTTTCCACATGAGAATACAAGGAGCAATTTATCCCTGATAAGACACTAGGGGCAAGTAAAGCTCTATAACTTGTAACCCATTGGGGAAATTTCTTAATAGGAAACACCCTTTTAGGATTAAATAACTATTTTAATAAGGAAGACAGATTTTCAAGTTTGAGTTTGCTTGACACAATTCTGAACAAAGTCAAATATTTCACAATATATATATGGAAGACATGTTTATATTGATTAATATATATTATTTTACAACTCCTTCTCATTTATACCATCCCATTCTACTCTGACCACAACCTTGCTACACAGTGTATGCATACATAGTATTATTAACCTAGTTATGATAATAAAACAAATCATAGTGAGGATGGTGTGAAGTAAATCCCAAGTTTCCTCACCTGTGATAGGTTAAAAAGAAACCAAAAAACACTTTCACCTGAAATATTTAAATAATTGAAACAAAAATTATGCATTGTTTTAAAATGGTTTTAGGGATACCTCAAATTACCTAGTTATGTATCATCTCTTCCCTATAGTTTAAATTCCTTAAGTGCCAATTTTTAATAACTGTAGATCACTGTATACAGCACAAGTTGTATGATCAACAAATACTTGTTGAATAAATAGACATGTATTAATGAAATTTGTTTTAGCTTAATTGTTTAACTACTATCTTATCAACTTGTTCTTTTTACTCTGCCAGAAAGAAAGGGTTCCCTCTGGCCTTTCTGGTCACAGAGTATAATATAATTCAGATTCCCACACTTCTTTTTATCCAGTTAAATTCAGAGAGAATAGCCCCAATTCACCTCAGAAAAAGATCAAGGTATACTTCCAGAAATAGGTAGAATAAAGTCTGGAGTCTTATATTTAAACATATGACAGTATGATATATGTAATTTTAATGGCTAAGTTTCCAATTGATGTGGGAGTGTCTTAAATGTAATAGTACACTTAGTGCTACATGAATATAGAACACAAGTCTTGAATAAATCATTTATCAATGTATTTTTCTGCCCAAAGATTTTCATTATTCTAAATTTTAGTACCACCACACACACAAACACACAATATAAAGATTTGTATGATGAGTTCTTGAGGAAAAGTAGATATTGAAGATATCATAAATCTTTTACACTCATTAGAGCAGAGAGAAATGAATTTGTATTCATTGTACTCTGCAGCCCACACTAAGCATGTGTTATATATCTTTATATTGTTCCCATTCCCACTACTAATATCTTTCCTAAGGCCCATATGCAAATAGGTATACACTTTCAGAAGAAAGAAACTGAATGAACACATCCTTCAGAACTGAAAGCATATATCAAACGATGTGCCTCAGCTTTTAAAAGCTCTTTACATATATACGCATCTTTGATGGAATATGTAATCAGATAATTAAACTTGTGATAATTTATATTTTTTTCATAGTTTTGGAAGGACATTTGTGGCTTATAATAATTTGAGTGGTAGACATGATTATGAGTCCATAGACATGTAGATACACTGTTCTATAGTGAAAAGTGTTTGAGTTGGAATCACAACTTTTCTACTTATTAATCTTGAGCAAGTTAGTTGACTTTTCTGAGTTCTAATTTTCTAATTGATACAAGTGATAAAGGGATAATAATATATTCATTATAGATGTATCCGTTATCTATTGATAAAATAGTGGGTAACAAACCACTTTAAAACACTGTGGCTTAAACAATAAGCTTTTATTCTTGCTCAGGAGTCTGGTCATCTGGGTTTTGCTGCTGATCTTGCTGATCTGGACTGGGATTGGCTCATTTTTGTCTGGGTTCACTCATATCTGTAACTAGTTAGCAAATCAACTGAGGGCTGGCAGTTCTAGGACACCCTCAATGGGAACTGTTCACCTCTGCTTCACATGATCTCTCATCCTGGAATAGATTTCCTTCCCTCTTTCCTTTGGGATCCTCTTGAGTAAGTATAAGTACACAAAGCATCTGAAAGCTTGGATCTGGCCCATCCGGATTCAAGGAGTGAGGCACAGATTTTATCCTTTAAAGAAGGAGTAGAAAGTACCATTGTAAAAAAAAAGTGGCGAATTGGGGTCACTTCAGCAATGAATCTTCCATTATATGGTTTTGTAAATTTTAAGCGCAATGATGTATAACATATGTACAGTCCTTTGCAATGCTGCAGTCTTCCAATACCCATCTCTTACTTTACAGAAGAGGAGACAGAGGTATAGAGAGGGTAGTGGGTTTATAGAAGGCAAACTAATATTAAAAATCAGATCTGGGTCCAGAACCTAGATATCCTACATCCTTATGTATTTGCATAGCATCTTATTTATTATTTTATTTTTTTTTAATGATTTTAATGAACTTAGATAACCTATGGAGTCCATTGCTTTTGGAAGATTATTTATTTTTTTTTAAACATCGTTATTGGAGTATAATTGCTTTACAATGGTGTGTTAGTTTCTGCTTTACAACAAAATGAGTCAGTTATATATATACATATGTTCCCATGTCTCTTCCCTCTTGCATCTCCCTCCCTCCCACCATCCCTATCCCACCCCTCCAGGCGACCACAAAGCACCGAACTGATCTCCCTGTGCTATGCGGCTGCTTCCAACTAGCTATCTACCTTATGTTTGGTAGTGTATATATGTCCATGCCTCTCTCTCACTTTGTCACAGCTTACCCTTCCCCCTCCCCATATCCTCAAGTCCATTCTCCAGTAGGTCTGTGTCTGTTTTACCCCTAGGTTCTTCATGACATTTTTTTTCTTAAATTCCATATATATGTGTTAGCATACAGTATTTGTTTCTCTCTTTCTGACTTACTTCACTCTGTATGACAGACTCTAGGTCTATCCACCTCATTACAAATAGCTCAATTTCATTTCTTTTTATGGCTGAGTAATATTCCATTGTATATATGGGCCACATCTTCTTTATCCGTTCATCTGATGATGGGCATTTAGGTTGTTTCCATCTCTGGGATATTGTAAATAGAGCTGCAATGAACATTTTGGTACATGACTATTTTTGAATTATGGTTATCTCAGGGTATATGCCCAGTACTGGGATTGCTGGGTCATATGGTAGTTCTATTTGTAGTTTTTTAAGGAACCCACATACAGTTCTCCACAGTGGCTGTATCAATTTACATTCCCACCAACACTGCAAGAGGGTTCCCTTTTCTCCACACCCCCTCCAGAATTTATTGTTTCTAGATTTTTTGATGATGGCCATTCTGATTGGTGTGAGATGATATCTCATTGTGGTTTTGATCTGCATTTCTCTAATGATTAGTGATGTTGAGCATTCTTTCACGTGCTTGTTGGCAGTCTGTATATCTTCTTTGTAGAAATGTCTATTTAGGTTTTCTGCCCATTTTTGGATTGGGTTTTTGTTTCTTTGTTATTAAGCTGCATATAAATTTTGGAGATTAATCCTTTGTCAGTTGCTTCATTTGCAAATATTTTCTCCCATTCTGAGGGTTGTCTTTTGGTCTTGTTTATGGTTTCCTTTGTTGTGCAAAAGCTTTGAAGTTTCATTAGGTCCCATTTGTTTATTTTTGTTTTTATTTCCATTTCTCTAGGAGGTAGGTCAAAAAGGATCTTGCTGTGATTTATGTCATAGAGTGGCCTGCCTATGTTTTCCTCTAGGAGTTTGATAGTTTCTGGCCTTACATTTAGATCTTTAATCCATTTTGAGTTTATTTTTGTGTACGGTGTTAGGGAGTGATCTAATTTCATACTTTTACATGTACCTGTTCAGTTTTCCCAGCACCAGTTATTGAAGAGGCTGTCCTTTCTCCAGTGTACATTCCTTCCTCCTTTATCAAAGATAAGATGACCATATGTGCTTGGGTTTATCTCTGGGCTTTCTATTCTGTTCCATTGATCTATCTTTCTCTTTTTGTGCCAGTACCATACTATCTTGATTACTGTAGTTTCGTAGTATAGTCTGAAGTCAGGGAGCCTGATTCCTCCAGCTCCATTTTTCATTCTCAAGGTTGCTTTGGCTACTCGGGGTCTTTTGTGTTTCCATACAAATTGTGAAGTTTTTTGTTCTAGTTCTGTGAAAAATGCCAGTGGTAGTTTGATAGGGATTGCATTTAATCTGTAGCTTGCTTTGGGTAGTAGAGTTATTTTCACCATGTTGATTCTTCCAATCAAGAACATGGTGTATCTCTCTATCTATTTGTATCATCTTTAGTTTCTTTCATCAGTGTCTTATAATTTTCTGCATACAGGTGTTTTTCTACTCCTTAGATAGGTTTATTCCTATATATTTTATTCTTTTTGTTGCAGTGGTAAATGGGAGTGTTTTCTTGATTTCACTTTCAGATTTCTCATCATTAGTGTATAGGGATGCCAGAGATTTCTATGCATTAATTTTGTATCCTGCTAGTTTACCAAATTCATTGATTAGTTCTAGTAGTTTTCTGGTAGCATCTTCAGGATTCTCTATGTATAGTATCATGTCATCTGCAAACAGTGACAACTTTACTTCTTCTTTTCTGATTTGGATTCCTTTTATTTCCTTTTCTTCTCTGATTGCTGTGGCTAAAACTTCCAAAACTATGTTGAATAAGAGTAGGCAACCTTGTCTTGTTCCTGATCTTAGTGGACATGCTTTCAGTTTTTCACCATTGAGGATGATGTCTGCTGCGGGCTTGTCATATATGGCCTTTATTATGTTGAGGAAAGTTCCCTCTTTGCCTATTTTCTGCAGGGTTTTTGTCATAAATTGGTGTTGAATTTTGTTGAAAGCTTTCTCTACATCTATTGAGATGATCATATGGTTTTTCTCCTTCAATTTGTTAATATGGTGTATCACATTGATTGATTTTCGTGTATTGAAGAATCCTTGTATTCCTGGAATAAACCCCACTTGATCATGGTGTATGATCTTTTTAATGTGCTGTTGGATTCTGTTTATTAGTATTTTGTTGAGGATTTTTGCATCTATGTTCATCAGTGATATGGGCCTGTAGTTTTCTTTCTTTGTCACATCCTTGTCTGGTTTTGGTATCAGGGTGATGGTGGCCTTGTAGAATGAGTTTGGGAGTGTTCTTCCCTCTGCTATATTTTGGAAGAGTTTGAGAAAGATAGGTGTTAGCTCTTCTCTAAATGTTTGATAGAATTCGCCTGTGAAGCCATCTGGTCCTGTGCTTATGTTTATTGGAATATTTTAAATCACAGTTTCAATTTCAGTGCTTATGATTGGTCTGTTCATATTTTCTATTTCTTCTTGATTCAGTCTTGGCAGGTTGTGCATTTTAACGATTTGTCCATTTCTTCCAGGTTGTCTATTTTATTGGCATAGAGTTCTTTGTAGTAATCTCCCATGATCTTTTCTATTTTTGCAGTGTCAGTTGTTACTCCTCCTTTTTCACTTCTAATTCTATTGATTTGAGTCTTCTCCCTTTTCTTCTTGATGAGTCTGGCTAACAGTTTATCAATTTTGTTTATCTTCTCAAAGAACCAGCTTTTAGTTTTATTGATCTTTGCTATCATTTCCTTCATTTCTTTTTCATTTATTTCTGATCTGATTTTTATGATTTATTTCCTTCTGCTAACTTTGGTTTTTTTTGTTGTTGTTGTTGTTGTTCTTTCTTTAATTGCTTTAGGTGCAAGGTTACGTTGTTTATTTGAGATGTTTCCTGTTTCTTAAGGTAGGATTGTATTGCTATAGACTTCCCTCTTAGAACTGCTTTTGTTGCATCCCATAAATATTGGGTCATCCTGTCTCCATTGTCATTTGTTTCTAGGTTTTTTTTAAATTTCCTCTTGAATTCTTCAGTGATCACTTCGTTATTAAGTAGTGTATAGTTTAACCTCCATGTGTTTGTGTTTTTTACAGATCTTTTTCTGTAATTGATATCTAGTCTCATAGCATTGTAGTCGGAGAAGATACTTGATACAATTTCAATTTTCTTAAAGTTACCAATGCTTGATTTGTGACCCAAGATATGAGCTATCCTGGAGAATGTTCCATGAGCACTTGAGAAAAATGTGTATTCTGTTGGTTTTGGATGGAATGTCCTATAAATATCAATTAAGTCCATCTTGTTTAATGTATCATTTAAAGCTTGTATTTCCTTATTTATTTTCATTTTGGATGATCTGTTCATTGGTGAAAGTGGGGTGTTAAAGTCTCCTACTATGAATGTGTTACCATCGATTTCCCCTTTTATGGCTGTTAGTATTTGCCTTATGTATTGAGGTACTCCTATGTTGGGTCCATAAATATTTACAATTGTTATATCTTCTTCTTGGATTGATCCCTTGATCATTATGTAGTGTCCTTCCTTGTCTCTTCTAATAAACTTTATTCTAAAGATGATTATGTCTGATATGAGAATTGCTACTCCAGTTTTCTTTCGATTTCCATTTGCATGAAGTATCTTTTTCCATCCCCCTACTTTCAGTCTGTATGTGCCTCTAGGTCTGAAGTGGGTTTCTTGTAGCCAGCAAATATAAGGGTCTTGTTTTAGTATCCATTCAGCTAATCTGTGTCTTTTTGTGGGAGCATTTAGTCCATTTACATTTAAGGTAATTATAAATATGTATGTTCCTATTCCCGTTTTCTTAGTTGTTTTGGATTCGTTATTGTAGGTCTTTTCCTTCTCTTGTGTTTGTTGCCTAGAAAAGTTCCTTTAGTAGTTGTTGTAGAGTTGGTTTGGTGGTGCTGAACTCTCTCATCCTTTGCTTGTCTGTAAAGGTTTTAATTTCTCCATCAAATCTGAATGAGATCCTTGCTGGGTAGAGTAATCTTGGTTGCCGGTTTTTCTCCTTCATCACTTTAAATATGTCCTGCCAGTCCCTTCTGGCTTGCAGAGTTTCTGCTGAAAGATCAGCTGTTAACCTTATGGGGATTCCCTTCTGTGTTATTTGTTGTTTTTCCCTTGTTGCATTTAATATGTTTTCTTTGTATTTAATTTTTGACAGTTTGATTAATATGTGTCTTGGCATCTTTCTCCTTGGATTTATCCTGTATGGGACTCACTGTGCTTCCTGGACTTGATTAACTATTTCCTTTCCCATATTAGGGAAGTTTTCAACTATAATCTCTTCAAATATTTTCTCAGTCCCTTTCTTTTTCTCTTCGTCTTCTGGAAGCCCTATAATTCGAATGTTGGTGTGTTTGATGTTGTCCCAGAGGTCTCTGATACGGTCTTCAGTTCTTTTCATTCTTTTTTCTTTATTCTGCTCTGCAGTAGTTATTTCCACTATTTTATCTAACAGGTCACTTATCTGTTCTTCTGCCTCAGTTATTCTGCTATTGATCCCATCTAGAGTATTTTTCATTTCATTTATTGTATTGTTCATCATTGTTTGTTTCATCTTTAGTTCTTCTAGGTCCTTGTTAAGTGTTTCTTGCATTTTGTCTATTCTATTTCCAAGATTTTAGATCATCTTTACTGTCATTATTCTGAATTATTTTTCAGGTAGACTGCCTATTTCCTCTTCATTTGTTAGGTCTGGTGGGTTTTTATCTTGCTCTTTCATCTGTTGTGTGTTTTTCTCTCTTCTCATTTTGCTTATCTTACTGTATTTGGTGTCTCCTTTTTGCAGGCTGCAGGTTCGTAGTTCCCAGTGTTTTTGGTGTCTGTCCCCAGTGGCTAAGGTTGGTTCAGTGGGTTGTGTAGGCTTCCTGGTAGAGGGGACTAGTGCCTGTGTTCTGGTGGATGAGGCTGGATCTTGTCTTTCTGGTGGGCAGGTCCACGTCTGGTGGTGTGTTTTGGGGTGTCTGTGGACTTATTATGATTTTAGGCAGCCTCTCTGCTAATGGGTGGTGTTGTGTTCCTGTCTTGCTAGTTAGTTCGCATAGGATGTTCTGCACTGTAGCTTGCCAGTCATTGAGTGAAGCTGGTGCTGGTGTTGAGATGGAGATCTTTGGGAGATTTCTGCCATTTGATATTATGTGGAGCTGGGAGGTCTCTTGTGGACCAGTGTCCTGAAGTTGGCTCTCCCACCTCAGAGGCACAGCACTGACTCCTGGATGCAGCACCAAGAGCCTTTCATCCACATGGACAAAAAGGAAAAGGGGAAAAGATCATAAATCTTTCTCTCAAAGTTCACCTCCTTAATTTGTGATGATTCGTTGTCTATTCATGTATTCAACAGAGGCAGGGTACATCAAATTCATTGTGGAGCTTTAATCCACTGCTTCTGAGGCTGCTGGGAGAGATTTCCCTTTCTCTTCTTTGTTCTCACAGCTCACAGGGGCTCAGCTTTTGATTTGGCCCCGCCTCTGCGTGTAGGTCGCCGGAAGTCGTCTGTTCTTCGCTCAGACTGGATGGGGTTAAAGGAGCAGCTGATTCGGTGGCTCTGGCTCACTCAGGCCAGGGGCAGGTTGGGGCACAGAGCGCGTGGCAAGCCTGCGGTGGCAGAGGCCGGCATTATGTTGCACCAGCCTGAGGCATGCTGTGCGTTCTCCTGGGGAAGTTGTCCCTGGATCCCTGGACCCTGGCAGTGGCGGGCTGCACAGGGTCTCAGGAAGGGGGGTGAGGATAGTGACCTGTGCTCACACACAGGCCCCTTGGTGGCGGCAGCAGCAGCCTTAGCATCTCATGCCTGTCTCTGAGGTCCGCGCTTTTAGCTGCGGCTCACGCCTGTCTCTGGAGCTCCTTTAAGCAGCATTCTTAATCCATTCTCCTCGCACACCAGGAAACAAAGAGGGAAGAAAACGTCTCTTGCCTCTTCGGCAGGCCCAGACTTTTCCCTGGACACCCTCCCGGCCAGCCATGGCGTACTAGCCCCCTTTAGACTGTGTTCACGCTGCCAACCCCAGTCCTCTCCCTGCCTCCGATGGATGCCCGAGCCTCAGCTCACACCCCCGCCCACCCCGGTGGTGGAGCAGACAAGTCTCTCGGACTGGTGAGTGCTGGTCGGCACCGGTCCTCTGTGTGAGAATCTCTCTGCTTTGCCCTCCGCACCCCTGTTGCTGTGCTCTCATCCGCGGCTCCGAAGCTTTCCCCCTCCACCACCCGCAATCTCCGCCCACGAAGGGGCTTCCTAGTGTCTGGAAACCTTTCCTCCTTCACAGCTCCCTCCCACTGGTGCAGATCCCGTCCCTATTCTTGTGTCTCTGTTTATTCCTTTTTTTTTTTTTTTTTGCCCTACCCAGATATGTGGGGTTTTCTTGCCTTTTGTGAGGACTGAGGTCTTCTGCCAGTGTTCAGTAGTTGTTGTGTAGGAGTTGTTCCACGTGTAGATGTATTTCTGGTGTATCTGTGGGGAGGAAGGTGATCTCCGCGTCTTACTCTTCCGCCATCTTCCTGGAAGCCCGCACCTTATTCTTATAGAAAGTGTAAATCGTATATTGAAATGAACAAAGCACCTGAGACTTGCTTATTCCATATTATGCCTATAGTTTTCCTTACAGTAGAGCAGTATCTCTGGGTGATAATTATGTTACATCCTAATCCTGGGTAACTCAAGTAGCAAATTTTTACTTTATTTTGTTATTAATTTTTAGTACTTCCCAGTCTGTTTTCATCAGCAAGATGATCTTTAACTTGAAAGAAAATCAAGAGAAAACCGTTTCAATTTTCATATGCTTCTTGTTGGAAAGCAAAAAAACAAAACAAAACAAAACAAAAAACCATATCAAACATACTTAGGAAAGTGTCAATTTAAACCCTGATAGAAATACAAGTGTTAATTTATTTTTACTTAGGTTTGTAGTATTTGCTATTCTTAGATTTCACTTTTTATTTGCTGTGCAATTTTAAAGGCATCAGGAAAAACATCTCAAATGATTAAGAGAATTGGTAAATCTCTAGTTGTCATTTGGATGAACCACTGGTCAGTACTGTTGTAGATTCTTCTTTTGACCTTGATAAATCTTCCACTCACACCAGATGAAAATGAAACAAGCCATACTAGGCCTGACATCAATTGTATAGTAGCCAAGGAAAGCAAGGCTATTCCTAAAGACAATCAGTTTATGGTATGAAATATGTATCATTTCATTCTACCTTTATTTTATGCAGAATTACAATTATTTCATAACATCTTTGTTGTTAGTTTTAATGGCATTCTTTGCCAGAGATTTGCCTTATCTAACTGTACTTTGTATAAATTATTTAATGTGTTTGTAATTCATACTGGCATATTTAATTTATTTTATTCTAAAATTACTGTTTTGCACTTTACATAAGATGTTGCTTTCAGTTTTGTTAAGAAAAAGTTCCTATATTATTTGTTAAGAAAAAGTCCCAATGTGATTTCTGTATTGAAAAACTAAAAACACATGCTTCCAGTTGTTTCCTTTGTGGATTAGTCTCCTTGTCCTTGTTTGAAAAATTGAATTTGAATAGATCTACGCATGAGAGCATCTGGATTTTGGTGGGGTGCGTTCCTCAGCATTCCCTCATCCTTCTGCTTCATTGGCTCAGTTTCTCTCTGACAACCTTAGTGCCCAACAAAGGGTGTTACCTTTTTAGCTTAATATGACTACTTAGCTTAATATGAACATAAATAGAAAATATGAAAGTTGTTCTATATTTTATTTTATTTATTATTTTTTTTTATTGCGGTACGCGGGCCTCTCACTGTTGCGGCCACTCCCATTGTGGAGCACAGGCTCCGGATGCACAGGCTCAGCGGCCATGGCTCATGGGCCCAGTTGCTCCACAACATGGGGGATCTTCCTGGACCGGGGCATGAACCCGTGTCCCTTGCATCAGCAGGTGGACTCTCAACCACTGTGTCACCAGGGAAGCCCGGTGTTCTATATTTTAGATTAATTTTATAAGATAGTGAGGAAAACACCTAAGTGTGTTCTTTCAGACTATTGAATTAATATCTCAAGGGAAGAAGCTTCAGGATCTGTATTTTTTAACAAGTGTCCCAAAGAATTCTTTAAGACCAGGACATTTTTCCACTGGAGAACTGAAAATACTGTAAACTAGACATCTAAGGACATGAATTAGGATCTAAACTTAGTTAACTGTGAATATTGTGACCATTAGTAAATAGACTAATCACACCAGACAGCCAATTTTTATGTTATAGAATAATTAAAAAACAAAATATCACACACGTTTCTTACCTTTCGTTCAACTATTTTTGGAGTTAAAATGAAATTCATTTGGAAACTTTTAATAACATTTATACAAATATAAAATATCATTTTTCCTGTGCTTATGAGTGCTTCTATCTATTTTTGGGGGTACAGCCATTTACTTTTTTCAACCCTCAATAAAGGTGGTTGATGGCTGTATCTTTCGATTTTGTTTTGAAATTTGTGTGTGATTTAATAATCATAAGAATTAAAAGAACACATGAAATGTGAAATGTTATCTAGTATCAGAGATTGTATGCTTTCTGAAATAAATGTATTTCAAGATCTTCTTAAAAAGTCAGAAACTTTGACCTAAATATAATAAAAATAAAGGTGATTTTTTACATTTATATGTCATGCAGCACTGTCAAAATAAAATATTTATTTTTTATTGATAGAAAGTAAGTTACAGCACCATTTCTTTTCCTGCTGAAGTACTACAAGTTAAATAAAATATGAGCTCTAGAGAGAGTTTTTACTTCATTTCTCTATATGGATTTCAGAACTCTCTGTTCTCTCTCCTAGAGCATACCTCAAACTGATTTCTGGCTAGTGTATTTTTATGCATTCTGGTACTTTTAATTCTAAGACAAACCAAATTCCTGAATAAGTTAGAATATCAGGAAATTCAGTAATTGAGTTTGGGTTCACTAAGTAAACTTTGATCTTTATCAAGAAAACAGTGTGAGAACAGTTATAAATAGGCCCTTTGCTAATAAATAATAAGAAAAGAATAAGGGAACTCCATCATAGAATTCTCTAAGTTTAGCATGAAAAAAATGAGAATAAAATTCCATATTATATTTGCATTTCTATCAAATTGAATACATCTGAACTATTAGTATTTTATTCTCAGAGGTAAGTAAAAGAAAAAAATAATGGTTTATGCTAGCCAATATCTAATTCATTCTGGAATGGACAGATGTTTTTATTTCTCTAAAATTTAATCTCTAGTGCTGGTAATATAAGTCTATGTCAAAACTTCTCTGTTTATTTGATATGCCCCTTCCATCCTACCTAATAAAGGAAAAGGAGAAGATACCATGTCTGTGCTGGAGGTGCTCTTAGTGGGGATAGGTGAAGAGAAGGAATATTGAAGTGTCTCTGCCCTTTCCTTGGATCCCTGGGAAACAGTAAGTGTGCTGACAGAGGACAGTATAATGAATACCTTTTTCTGGAGCTCATCATGGTAGCAAAAATGGAGCAGCATAAATGTGTAAAGGGGACATCATCTCTACAGGAGAGAAGGAAACAACTAGGAAGAAAGTCATATGTCCTACAGGTAACCCTGCTTGAACCAGGGTTAGGCACTGGGTCCTTGTACATCAGAAGAGGAAATAGTTGATGTAGGAACTATTCTACATTCCCTTATGATCTCTGAAACTAATCTCATGGGGAATCTCTTTGCTAGGGCAGGGGGTGTGGAGGGAAGGAGATTAGATCTTGAATGATTATGATAATATCTGAAATTCTAAGTAAGAAATTAATCTCTTAAACAGAAATGAGGGCCTCTGCGGGCAATAAGTTTGAGGGTTCTGTGTGACAGTGTGAATGTATGTGGTGAATGTATATGCGGGGCTTTTCTGATTTTCAGAAGGATCAGTGATTAGAATCTGTGCTAAACTATTGTAATTGAGATTAGGGCTCCATTGTGTTGCAGGAGGCTTGTCAAATTATGATGGTCAGGCACCAAGTTTCCTACTCCAGGGACATAAGGGTTTTATCTGTGGACTCTCTGAGGTCTCCATGAAACGGAGTATGAATAAAAGAAAACAGTCTGCAGTATTTCATGCTGAAATGCTGAGGACGTGAGCTCACCTAGTACTACTTGCAGACTTTTTTTCCCTTAAACTAAAGAAGAATGATATAAATATATTTATATTGCAAAGGAATTTCAGAAATTTCTCTTCTTTTATGTGAATTGTTTATAGTAGTTTATTATCTTTAGCTGCAGGGTCATTCTGTCTTCCACGACAGCATGCTGTTATATAGAGAAGCTGTGTGTGTGTGTGTGTGTGTGTGTGTGTGTGTGCGTGTGTGTGCATGTACGTGCAAGTATGTGATGTTCTAGGGGAAGTGGAAAGGTTAGTAAGAACAATTATGAAGAAGTAAACCTCTTAATAGCCCATTGCTTTCCTGCAAGAGGAGAAGAGTGATCCCCTTTCCTATCCCTGCTTATATAATTTATCTTTGTTTGACATTGAGAGAATTTGTATGTATAGAGGAATCATATGAAAAAAGCTCATCCATCAACTGTTTTTGCAGCTTTATAAACATCCAGAACTTGATGTGAGTACTTTGTTGTTGTCACTTGCATTTCCTCACATTGTTGGACAATCAGATTATCTGGTGTGTTTTTAAAGTAATTATGAGCACAAAAGTGTCTACTGTTGATTATGACAAATGCCTGTCAAGCTGTGAACTATCTGGAAAAGTGCTCACATCTATTAAGAACTTTGATGATCTTTTCCATAATTTATTTTACTCTAGGCAGAGGCTGATATGACAGAATTAAATTTAAGATTATTCTGTGATACTAGATTACCCCAGGAACTATCATTGATGACAGTCAAAGAAGGAAAAAAAAAAAAAAAGAAAAGAAAAGTTTTAAAAGGATGCTACACTAACATTTTAAAATAAGTCAAACTAGAAAAAAATGTTTTTATGTATGTATTAATTAATTTAAATTAATTCAAAGACTCATTGATTTATTAATGTGTCAGACACTATATTAGGTACAGAGACAGTGAAGAATCAGTCACTTTCTCTGCCCTCAAGTGTTTCAAATTTGGTTGTGAAGACCAGAAAGTACAGAGTCAAATAGAATATAAAATAAAAGTGTGAGTAAGGTAAGAAAGGTCATAGGAGAGACAAGTAAACAGGTCTTAATGGATAGAAGTTCCCAGAGGAAGAGTTATTTAAATATTTGGATGGTATAGAGGAGTTAGTCAGTAAGGACAGGAAAGAAAGGCAGAAGATAAGTTATTTCCAGATAAAGGTATAGCATATTCAAAATATCAAAGGAATCAGAGACGCTTATGAAATCAGTAAATTGAAAATTGTTCAGTATGCTACAACGTAAGAGTGGAAGATAAACATGCCAAAAAGTGGGATGTGGGAGTTTTACAGGATCTTAGGAGGTGGATTAAAGAGTGTCGAATCAGTAGGGAGCCAGTGAACATTTTTAATTAGAGGAGTGATATCAGATGCTTAATAAAAAGAAAAGAAAAAGAAAAATTTTATTGCTGTCAAGGGGAGAATTGATAGGAAGCAAGACTGGATAACGGGAGATCACATTCAGCAGATACATCGTTGGGACAATTTCTGGGATGGTACTTCCATTTCCCACTTGGATGACTGAGTGTTTAATGGTTCAAATCACTGACATCAGAGACCTAGGGAAAGCAAATTTCTTTGTGTGAGGAGACAGAGTTCAGATTCAAATATTATGAATTTGAGAACACCTGTAGAATAGGCTCATGAGAGAGAGTTGGAAAGCATCAGTGTGTAAAACAGTTACTGCCAACCCAGACATTAAGAGCAGTGACCACTAGTCAACCAGACCCTATACTAGTTAATGTAAGAGCTGAGTAAGTAAAGCATCACCGGTAAACTGCTTCCTCTCCGGGTAATGGGCAGAGATAAATAGGGAGGAGGTAGGGGTTCTCTGAATCTTCTTTTTCTCTGTCTCTTAATCTTCTGATCTAGATAACCTAGATTGTCTATTTGCTTGTATCAATAATTTACTTTGAACTTAGAATACTAGATTGTTTGTTTCCGACCTAAAAGATCTAGGTAGTCTACAGCTTTATATTTATTATGTGTAGCCGCCAATGTAAGTGTGTCACCCGCGTGGTCTTGGTCCCACAGCCCTTTTTATTACCATGTGTTTGTCTATCATGAGGCTTCAGGGTGCTTTTGCTTCCAACAGCCAGCACCTACAGCTTCTAAAGCTTGCTTTGCCCACGAGGTCCAAAAGCCAGAAGTGCCTGGGAATTTGCATCTTCTTTTGGTGGCCACCAACCAAAGACCAACAGATGTGGGACTAAGAAAGACCCAAATTCCTTGGCACAGGGCAGTGTAAGTGTATAACTTACACTCAACATATTGTTACTACCTTGAGGATTCTGCCTGAGATCACACCCTTGGTTGGCTTACACCCACATTTCTGCTTTTTCAGTTCCATTTTAGTTCCCTGAAAGGATTTCCTTAAGAAATCACTTTCTCACAAACTCTCATCTTAGACTTGACTTCTGGGATCCCCTCTCAAGACATAACCTTTTCACGTTTACCTTACTAATCCCCATGTCCCTCCACATGTTGGTTCACAAGGACCTATGAAATGTCTGTGGTTCCATATCAACATATAAATCTGAAACAAGATCCTTGATGACTCACAAGATGGTCCTGTTTCTGATCTTTGTGTAAAAGTATATAATGTAAACATCCTAAGTTTTGAATGCATAGCAGGAATAAATGTTTTATATATGTGTTTGTATGCATATGTGTGTGTATTTGTGTGTGTGTGTGTGTGTGTGTGTAGTAGCAATAGTGAATCTACAGGCACACCTCAGAGATATTGTGGGTTTGGTTCCAGACCACGACAATAATGTAAGCAATGCAATAAAGTGAGTCATACAATGTTTCTGATTTCCCAGTGCCTGTAAAAGTTATGTTTACACTATAGTGTAGTCTACTAAGTGTGCAGCAGCATTATGTCTAAAAAACAATGAATGTACCTTAGTTTAAAAATACCTTATTTCTAAAAAATGCTAACAATTGCAAAGGAACAAAATTTGCCACCTCAAAATATCTCTCCTTGGCGTGAGTGTTAGGGGAACCACTACGGAAACCTCCTGCCTTGGCCAGGCAAGATAGTAAACACTTGCATGAGTTATCTTACAACAGGAGATCCTGGTAAGGAATGTGGAACTAACAAGCTACCAGCAACAGGAAGAATTTGTGAAAGGTCAAAAGGAGAGGGGAGATGCCAATCCATATGTCCTACCAACCTCCCAGAATCCTTCTCTCTAGAATCCATCTTGGCTGAGCTATGTGCGCTCCACCAGGAAGGATCCTGAGTCAGAATGATTGGCTAGAGACAACCCAGAAACTAACTCCATTACCATAAAATCCGAAACTGCGAGCCACATGGCAAAGGAGTTCTCCTGGGTTCCCTTACCCTGTTGCTCTCCACTCAGGCACCCCTTCCCAATAAATTTTCTTGCTGTGTCAGCTCATGTGTCTCCTCAGACAATTCATTTCTGAGTGTTAGATAAGAGCACACTCTCAGGGTCTGGAAGGGATCCCGCTTCTTGCAACATGGGGATTAATATAGGTTGATTATTTTCAAGAAACAAAAGACTCAGGAACTGGTTTTATTTTATTTTATTTTTTTACCTCCCCCTTAGCAGCCTAAATAATTTAGACAGAGGATCTGCTCCCTAAATAGAGCTATTACCATAGTCATCTACAAAAACTACATGCTATGTGTGGTGGAGGAAATTCAGCAAGACCTGGAGATAGGAGTCCACTGTGTCCCTTTGTCTCTGCATGGCCCAACAAACATTTGTTTATAAAACTTTTGCTTTTCCATCTCCAAATGAATTGCCTTCATCCACTTTGAAGACCCAAACCACTAACCCCAACATCCACTTTTGTCTTTAACTAAGGATGGTATTTAAGGTGAGGGTTTTGGCCATTTTGGCAAGTTACTTAGCTCTCCTTCGTCTCTCCCATGTATATATGTTATTAAAGTTTTGTTTGATTGTCTCATTTTAATCTGTCTCATGTCAATTTAATTCTTAGACCAGCCAAGAGAACCTAGATAGGTAGAGGAAATTTCTTCCTCCCTAACAATATCATCTAAGGCTTCAACGAGTCAAAATATTTTTGCTGGTGGAGGCTCTTGTCATGTTGATGGCTGCTGACTGATCAGAGTGGTGGTTGCTGAAGGCTGGGGTGGTAATTTCTGAAAATAAGATAACAATGACGTTTACGGCATCAATATACTCTTCCTTTCACAGATGATTTCTCTGTAGCATGAAATGCTGTTTAATAACATTTTAGTCAAAATTGTGTTACCAAATAAATAGCCTGGACCCATGCACATCCCGAGCCAAGACCCCTTGTCTCAGTCAAGGAGGTTCTTTTACTGCTCCGATTCACACAGCCAATAAGGAAACTGATGCTGAAACTGGAAAAGCACAAGTTTTATTCAGTGGCCAAAGAATGGAGAAATGGGAACTTAGTTCTCAAATCAACTTCTTAACCTGATTCGGGTAGAGACTATATATATATATATATATATATATATATATATATATGTATGTATATATGTATATGTTTATGTATATGGGTCGGGGTAAAAGGAAAGGACTTGGAAAGAGTAAGGGTAATATTCATGAGTTATCTGAGAACAGGGGTGTGGTTTGGACCCGGAACTTACATAACACTCCTTTTCAGTCCTTGTATGGGCTTTTCTGGTTGTTGTCATGGCAATTGTCAACTGTCATGGTGAAGGTAGGTGTGTCATTTAGCATGCTAATGTATTACAATTAGTGTATAATGTGGTTCAAAGTCTACTGAAAGTCAAGTCTTCCACCATCTTGGGACTAGTAAGTTCTAATCAGTTCTTGTGTCTTCCTCTTTGCAGCTTCCTCCTGAAACTTAAATAAGATCAATTGGTTTCCAATGGAGGGAGGGGCAGGGGTATGATTCTGGAGCAACAGCCTTGGTAATAGCAGAACTTCTTTCAAACTTGAAGTAAATCCTTTCAAACCCTGTCACTGCTTTATCGATGAAGTTTATGTAATAATCTAAGTCCTTTGTTGTCATTTCAACAATCTTCACAGCATCTTCACCAAGAGTAGCTTCCATGTCAAGAAACAACTTTCTTTGCTCATACACAAGAAGCAACTCCTCATCCATGAAAATTTTATCATGAGATTGGAGCAGTTCAATCACATCTTCAGGTTCCACTTCTAATTCTAGTTCTCTTGTTATTGGTTACTTCCTCCCCTGAAGTTATCCATGAGGGTGGAATCAACTCCTTTCAAACTTCTGTTAATATTAATATTTTGACCTCTTCCCATGAATCACAAATGTTCTTCATGGCATCTAGAATAGTGAATCCTTTCCAGAAGTTTTTAAATTTACTTTGCCCATGTCCATCAGAGGAATCCCTATTTATGACAGCTCTAGCTTTACAAAATATACGTCATAAATAATGACTTGAAATTCAAAATTACTCCTTTATCCATGATCCATGGAATTGTTGTGTTAGTAGGCATGAAAACTACATTAATCTCATTGTCCATCTCCATCAAATCTTTTTGATGACCAGGTACATTGTCACTGAGCAGTAATATTTTGAAATGAATCTGTTTTTCTGAGCAGTATCTGTTAACACTGGGCTTCAAATATTCAGTATACCATGTGTTAAACAGATGTGCTGTCATCTAGGGTTTATTGTTCCATTTATAGAGCACAAGCAGAGTGGGATTAGCATCATTCTTAAGGGCCTTAGGATTTTTGAGAATGGTACGGGAGCATTGGCTTCAACTTAAAGTCACCAGCATCATTGGTTCCTAACACAAGTCAAGCTGTCCTTTGAGTTTTGAAGGCAGACATTGACTTCTCATGTCTAGCTATGAAAGTTCTAGATGACATCTTCTTCCAATAGAAAGCTATTTTATCTACATTGAATCTTTCTTGTTTAGTGTAACCACCTTCATTAATTATCTTAGCTAGATCTTTTAGATACCTTGCTGCAGCTTCTACTACATCAGCACTTGCTGCTTCCTTTTGCACTTTTATGTTATGGAGATGGCTTCTTTCCTTCAACCTCATGAACCAACCTCTGTTGGCTTAAGACTTTTCTTCTGCAGCTTCCTCACCTCTCTCAGCCTTCATAGAATTGAAGAGAATTAGAGCCTTGCTCTGGATTAGGCTTTGGCTTAAGGGAATCTTGTAGCTGGTTTGATTTTCTATCCAGACCACTATAACTTTCTTAATATCAGCAAAAAGTCTGTTTTGCTTTATCATTTGTGTGTTCGCTGGAGTATCACTTTCAATTTCTTTCAAGAACTTTTCCTTTGCATTCACAACTTGATTTGAATGACTAACTCTTTGATGCAAGAGGCCTAGCTTTCTGTCTATTTCAGCTTTTGCCATGCTTTCCTCACTAAACTTGCTCATTTATAGCTTTTGACTTAAAGTGAGGGACCTGTGGCTCTTCCTTTCACTTGGAGGCCATTGTAAGATTATTAACTGACTTAGTTCTAATATATATATATTGTCTTTGGAAATAAGGATTTCTGAGGAGAAGGAGAGAGATGGGGAATGGCCAGTCGGTGGAGCTGTTAGAATGTATACATTTAGCAATTAAGTCTGTCTTCTTGTATGGGTGTGATACCTGGCACCTCAAAAAAATCACAATAATAACATCAGAGATCACTCATCACAGATCACCATAATGCATACAATAATAACTAAAAGGTTTGAAGTATTAAAACAATTGCCAAAATGTGACACAGAGATATGAAATGAGAAAATGTTGAAAAAATGACACCAAAAGACTTGCTCTATTCAGGGTTGCCATAAACCTTCAATTTGTAAAATACACAATATATTGCAAAGCACAATGAAGTAAAGTACAGTGGAAGGAGATATTCCTGTACTTGTATTTGTCAGGAGATTTTCAATTCTAACTGACAGAAATCCAACTAAAATTAGCTTTAAAAAAATAATAATTATGGTCTGCAACTGACATGTCCAAAGAGTGGGACTGGGCTTGACTACTGTAGAACTGAGGACTTGATGGTGTCATCAGAAGTGGATCTTCTCCTGCATATTTTGCATGTGTTTACTTCAATTACCTTCATTCTCAGGCAGGCTCTTTCCATTAGGAAACACAATGGTTTCTGGAAGCCTTAAGCCTACAGTGTCCTCATAAATCTGGTTTCTGTGGTTTGTAATAAAGAAATGCAATTTATTTTCTTTTCTTTGTCAATGACCTATTTGTTTTTTACATCTTTGTCTCCAGAAGCTTTTAGAATTTTCAATTTACCCCTGTTGATCTGCAATTTCACGATGATTTGTATCATTATGGATCTTTTCTTAATTTACTGTGCTGGACTCTCTGTGGACTTTTTTAGTCTGGAAACGTCTATTATTCAGATCATACTATGTTCAGATCATATTCATGTTCATATTATTACATTAATAATAACCTAACTTCCATTTCCCCTTCTTCTTTCCTGAAATCTGAATTGTTTTAGTCAAGTGTAGTGATAGAATTTTCTTATTTCCATTTCAACCTCACTTTTTTCTTTTTTCTGGGTGAAAATTTCAAGTTTATATATTATATTTACTCTTTATTTATTTATTCATTTATTTTTAAATTCTAGTGTCTTTTTTTCCTTTTTATCTAGTGTTACATTTCTTCTGGATGAAATATCTTTTTTGAATGATTTTTAAACTTCTTACTGATTCTTATATTTTTCTCTTTTTCTCTAAATTTCTTTATTTCATTGTTCCTTTTTGTCTGGCTTAAATCTTTAGGAAGTTTCCTTAAATATCAGGTGACTATTAGGTGTCTTGTCATAGTTATGTGCAATGTGCTAAAAAGTTACTAGAAGAATTCTCTGCATGTGGGCAAAACTGTGGTGGATGGGTGAATTTTACTTTGTGTTGATCAGATAAAGGTGCAGCTTTTTCATTGGGAAATCATGAAAGGTCAGTATCTATTGGTCTTTTCTCTTCACTTTAGTCTTTTCCCTATGTGTAATTCCTCAATCATTTGCCTGTGTATATCTCCTGTTTCCCTCTTTCTGGAAGACATTGTGAAAAATAGGCTTTCACACAAAGATATTCACTTAATATCACCCTAAGACTTGTATTTGGTGTCCATGAAATCAGAAACTATCTTGATCAACCCTTTCAGAAAACCAGCCTTCAACAAACTGTAGAGGTTGTATAAGTTCTTACTGCTTAAGTTATCCCCCAAATTAGTGATTTAAAACAATAATTATCATTTATTATCTCTTATGGTTTCGGTAGATCCAAAATTCAGAAGCAGCTGCTCTGGGCAGTTCTGGCTAAGGGTCTCTCACTAAGGTTGTAATCCTATGGATGCCAGGCTTCGGGCATCTGGAGGCATCACTGGAGCTGGAGAATCTACTTTCCAAGGTGGTTAACTGACATAGCTGACAAGTTGGAACTGGCTCTTGGTGGAAATCCTCCATCCCTCTTCAAGAAGGGCATTCCCCCAGGGCTGCTGCAGTGTACTCAGAGCATGTAATTTTCCTATAAATTTATATAAATTACATATATATATATATATATATATACACACACACACACACACACACACACACACACACACATATACAAAATCAGTAAGACCTCTTAGATAATACTATATTCTTTACATCATTGCCCAGATGGTTCCAGGTTTGGCCTTGGAGCTCTTTCAGTTGGCTCCTTTGTCCTTTTGACATGTCCTCTCCTTTTCTTTCTCTCTTTTTTTCTTTTCTTTTTTTTTTTCAGCATTTCCTTATTTTCTGACATTTCAAATTCTTCATGTTGATATTATATTCCCTGTCCCAGCCCTAAAATCAAGCATTCTCCAAGAAGCCCTGGTTCTTTCTATTGGTGAATTCTATTAGAAACCAGGATTGGGTGCTGGGTGTGTTCATTGCTATTGGTGTGTCATTGCTTCTGGGCCCTTTAGGCAGACAGAACTAGAAGGTATATGCATGTATTCTAATCCATGCAGACACACACCAAAATGATTACTTTATCAATCTATCTAGAATTATGATAATCATTGTTTATAGGGATGCCCCCAAGTAATCCCATACCATATGGCTCATTCTAGACTTTTCCAGGGCATACATTTTGTAGTACAGAATCTGAATATAGACCATGGATTCAAGGCATCCCTTTGATTAAATAACAGAAGTCAACCAGACAATTTTGTCTGAGGAAGTCCAAAACCCACCCTCAGGGAAAAGGTCATTTTGCATAATTTTTGTTTGCTTCTCATATGCATGGTTTTCTCTAGTTAGCTATCTCTTTAGAGATTTTGGGGGGAAATGATAACAGGGAATGATTAAGTTTAGTTGAATTTCAGTATTCTCAATCTCAAATGGAATAATTAAAATTAACATGCCCAGTTATATTCTATGTGTTTTAACATCATTGGTACTAAACTGATTAAGATTATTAATATTTTATGAGTTGATATCCCAAGTGTCAGAGTATATTAGAGCTGTTTAACATTAGTGTCTCCTGTAGAATTTACCTTTCCCAGCAGTGAGCCATTTTAAAATTCAAATCTCTAAACACAAACTTTTGTAAATACTTTTTATATCCACCAGCTATGTGTGTTCCATCACAACAATGATCTAAGCATAAAGCTTGCTCTATAGTAAGTAGAAGGAGCAGCTGCTTTAATTACAATGGAGTCTCACTGGAAAATTACAGTGGCCCTCACTGGAAAAATAAATAAAAAGGGACATCATTACCATCCTTATAACTGTACCCTAACAAACTTTATCTGAAATCAGAGAAAAAATTTTAACTACTTGCATTAAGATTTAAAATTGTGTTAAAATGTAAATATACATAAGGTGTGCCTTTTTGAATTTTAGTTCATGTATACTCTTAAAAGCACACAATCACTGAATATTATTTACGGTATTTTCCCTATAGAGTATCTAGTACAGCAATATTAACAATAAGCAAACAACCTTGTCTGCTAAAGGAGAAAACAAGTTCTAGAGACATTGAGTAGGCTTAAGCCTCTGATTAACCCAGCATATCTGTTACACAAATTACCTATTGTGTAAAACTGGAAAAAATAAAATAATCTCCCTAAGCCTCATTTTCTTTATTGGTAAATTTAGTGATGATTACATGTATATCATGAGATTATTATTAGGATTAAATGAGAAAATATGTGTAAACTTCCCTGTTTAGTGACAGGTATGCATGTTGCACCACAAAGATTGGTTCCTTTCACTTCCTTAGGTAGCATGAGGAACAGACACTGGATAAAACTTAATCTATTGTCTCTGATTCTCGTGTTAATAAGAGCTTTAGATAATCCAAAATGCACAAAGCAACAATTCAAATAGCCCCATGGCTTAAGCCCACTCTCCTATGAACCCTCCAAGTGGTGTGTTTAATTTATATGTGAAGTAGAAATTGGTGATTGAATAAGGAAATCCATCATGCAATATTGTTCTTCCATGCTGCTATTTAATTGTTGATTTACTTGTGAGTGGCCCAGAAAAAGAAAATATTAGGCTCATCTCATGGCTCCAATGGTATCAAGGAAAGGTGTTACACTGGGGCCTTTAATAGCAGCCCTGGAAGTTCATGCATGATGTCTCATTTTCAAACTTCATTAGGTTGCCTGGTCCTGAAGAAGACAGGACCTAAATAGGAGGAAAATTATATAGCTATATAATATATATATATATTTATATATATAATCTATAAATAAATCTGTATCTCTCTATATATTATAGAGAGGGAGAGAAAAAGAGATTACAGACTGAGACAAAGTAATTAATAGAACTCCATTATTCTCCATCCTCTAAACCATTGAGCATAAAGATTCCATTTTATACACTTATAAGTATTTTATTTCTAAACATATTTTCAGAAACATATACTCAAAATTAGAAAGCTACCTATAAAGGAATTGTTTGCCATCTCTTTATCTCCATCTAGATTCTCCTCAATATGTGGTCATTATTTTAGTTTGTAATTTTTAAAAGTACAGATTTTCTGAAACATTTAAAAAGTAGAGTTTAACCAATGCCTCTCAAATTCACACGTTTATGACATTATAGTCACATAGATGTACATTTTCATATGCTCTTACAGAAGTTTTATCAGTAGATAGCTTAAGGCTAAAATGAGATTTCCACTCACATCTTAAATAAAAATGTGCCTTAGTTATCTTAGAAATAGTTGTTTTAGAAATTACATAACTGTGCATGTATTCAAAAATATCAATGCATGCAAGCAAATTCATTTGTTTCATTCATTTTTGGAAGACACATTATGATCTTATGCTCCAAATATTTGCAGGTGCAAATATTTAAAAGATCACAATTACAAGAATTTGATCATAGTGGATTACTCACAGCTGCAAATGATTATATAGCTAGCCCGTCATTTATAGCAACTCCTAAAGCACTAAGAGCATATAAGAATACTGTGATAATGATGTAACAATATGAAAACATTTAGATAATGCTTACATTTTAAATAACTTCTTTCTATGAGTCATCGTATTTGATTATAAGAAACTATATGCCCTTGGAAATACTGTGTCATCTTTTTCTCTGATTGGCTGTTTCTACTCTTGGTGTTTTTCATCTGTTGCCTAAACTAACCTCTCCATTCTATTACTGTTAGTCACATTGTTGATCAAGTTGCTATAGATGGGATGTACTATTTCCCCTTGTAATACAGACTGGCACCTAAATGTTTCCTCTAATAATCAGAAGTAAAATGTCTCACATTATTTCAATACACCTGACCTTTTAAACTTACTGGTAAGCTTCCCATTACTGTATAGAGCAAAATTCTCTGTTCATTTGTGGGGAAGTGTATAACCACTAAATGATAATTACCATATCATTCTATTTCCCCAGAGACATACCTCAGCAACTGTTGTATAACATTTCAGTCCATAATCATACCCTTACAGTTTTATACAAACACACACACACACACACACACACACACACACACACGTATCTCTTACATGATTTTGCAACTCAGGAGAGAAGTGTAATTCTTCAACTCTGCTCTTGACCTTAGAATTGGAAATTAAAGTAGCATTGCTCTGTTCAGCAAACTTCTAGAATGCTTGTCTCAGTCACATGTGGATGTGTAACAAAGCACCCCAAAGCTTAAAAACACAATTTTTTATTTGCTCATAATTTTGTGGGTCAGCACTTTTGGCTGGATTTAGTTGGCGTTTATTCTACTAGTCACTCTAAGGATAACTTATGTGGCTTTGATGTCCTGGTGGCTTGACTGGAAATAAGTTAATATAACCTCACTCACTCACATTTCTGGGCTGCGTTTGGCTGTTGACTAGGACATGGAATCTAGCAGGCTGGGATAGGATTCCGCACTTGTTGGGGGAAGAGTTCTAGCCAGCAACATGAGAGGGATCACTGCAATGTGTAAGTATGTTTCAAGCTTCAGCTTCTAGTATGTTGGATAATGCCTTATGTCCAAAGCAAATAGAAAGGTCAATTGTCAGTGTGGAAGAGGATTACACGAGAATGTGGTACAAAGAGAATTTATCTATTAGAAGATATTAACATATCAGTGTCCTATATACATTAGTGTACCAGAGTCCTATATGCTTTCACATAGTCACATGGTTATAAGGTGAAAACTTCAAGGGACAAGATCAATACGTTATTTTTCTTAAGTTGGCATGTTGCACTCATTGATTTAGCAAATTCAACAAGGTCTAAAATCATCCCTTTGGTATTGTCCTGACAAAAGATATTATGAAAACACTGAGGCACTGAATTAGGTTATGTTTTTTCCTGGGTTGATGCATATTTATCAAAGTCATAATATTGATTAATAAAATCAGAATGTCTATTTGGAATTTTATAGAAAGAACCACAGCTGGTTTCAACTAGCCTAATATTAGGTTAAGATTACCATTTTATAATAGACATGGCATTCCTTATGGGATCAGACCACTCATATTTGATTGACTAAGGCTCTTCAAACTCCTGGACAGAGTTGGGCTGGGTATGGCTTTGTCTAGGTAAGTGATATCTAAACATTTTTATCTTACACTCTGCTATTAAGAATCATTTTAAATACTCACCCCAATGTCTATACATTAATTCATGCAATACAGTTCTAATATATTTTAAATATTATAAAACATACAAATATACTCTACAACATAGGTTAAAATGAAACAATAATAAATACACATTAGCTATGATTTTCATCCTGTATTGCACTGGACAGGCATGCCCATTTGCCACATATGAGGACCACTGGCCCGGGTTTCTGATTTTTCCTCAATAGCCCTCTGAGTTTACACAGTTAAAAAAAAAGTATATTAATATATACATAGTTAATAATTAACATATACGTAAGTCCTGTGCTGGCTTAAGCACAGGGGGCTGGTGAGATTGTTATATATCTTTTAGATGACGTTGCATAGCTGTACTTGAATCTTGGTATTCATTATGTTTTGATCTCAAAAATTAATTCTAATACTGTATTTCTCTCATTGCCAAGCAATGGTGACACTTACTATAGCTTATGGCCTATAAGTTACATTTATCACTATTGTAACATTCCCTTAAATATTTTTATAAGTCAAATTACCAGTTTAAGCATGTGTTGAAATGCTCAATTTAAAATTGTAAATGTGCTGAAAACTTGGCACTTATTCCTTCATAACAAAAGAAGTTATTTAGCAGCTACACACAAACCGTCAGTGATACGGAATATAGCTTTCTAATGTTGATTAATCCATAGAATTCCAAAGTATAATACGGAAGCACTTTGCAGATTAAATTGTCTTTCACACATATAACAAGGTGTTGATAGAATAAGTGTTTTTTTGCCAGTCTAATTTTTAAAATGTGATATTTGCCGAAGCACAAATGTTTGCAAATCAGAGCCCTGTGAAATATGTAAAACAATTCCAATCTTTTCCCTATTTGCAGAAGGAAAAATTGGTCTAGTCTACTTCTCAAAGTAGCAGTATGTTTTATATGATTAGTTGTTTCAATTTATTTCTGCACAGAAGGAAACAGCATTATGAGCAGATGTTTTATTAGAGCCACATGTTTCAAAACATAATATATTTTACACCATATTCAATATTTATTTTTATATTCTGGCTTTATTTTAAATTAAAAAAGAACAGTGCTGAACAATTGTATCAATTTTGTTAGATTGTCTTGTTAGGAATGATTGCATGATAAATAGATTATTTGACTATGAACTAATTAACTTTTTCTAATAATTATGAGAATGGGATACAATTTTATCAGGACAGGAAAACAGACATTTATCTGTAACTTTATGGGAGGTTAATATATATACATGTGTATATATTTATAATTGCATATACATACAGATTATGTATAGTCAATTGGGAATTAACTACTTTATTTACAGTAAAACCAAAAAATAGATGGCAATGACAAAGAAAATTCAGAATCCTTCATCAATGTAAATTTGAAAATGAATGGAAGCACAAATTAAAATCATTGTATATGTCACATTATAAAAATTTCCTCTAAGAAGATCTATTATTTTCAGGGAAGAAAGCAGTCAGATTATATGATGCATCTTTAGAATTCAAAAATTTATATTTCATTAAGACACCTAAACACCAGTAACTTTGTTTGCTGAGCAATTACATGGCCTAAAAACTGAAATTCCACAGAGTAACTATAGATTGGGAAAGTATATACAAAAGTAGATATAAAAGTGTCTTCCCTGATTTACAATAGGGTTACATCTGGATAAACCCATCACAAATTGAAAATGCATTTAATACACCTAAAATACCAAACATCATCGCTTAGTCCAGACTACACTAAATATTCTCAGAACACTTACATTAGCCTACAGTTGGGCAAAACCATCTAACACAAAGCCGATTTTATAATTGTACTCAATATCTCATGTAATTTATTGAATACTGTACTGATAGAAACAAAATTGTTGTATGGGAACAGAATGCTTCTAAGGGTATAGTTTGTTTTCGTTCATAAGTGTATTGGTTGTTGACCTTGTGATCACGTGGCTGACTGGGAGCTGTGCTGTCACTGCTGCTGTCCAGCATCATATCGCTAGCCTGGAAAAAAAACAAAATTCAAAATTCTAAGTGCGGTTTCTAAATATGTATCACTTTCGTACTTTTGTGAAGCTGAAAAATTGTAAGTTAATTTTTGTAAATCAGGGACCATCACTAGTAGTTTGACTTACACAATATAAAAGAAAAAGTAATACTAAGATATAATAGCTGTTAAGAGAATTTAGCTCCCATAGTCACAATGAATTTTTAAATAAAATAGAAGCATGCACTTTTAGAATAGGTATATAGGTATGCACTTGTTTCTGTTTGGGGGAAAATGCTTTTCTTTTGAAAGGAGGTAGATTTACCAAGAAGCTAATGTAGCTTAATCTTAAGGACCTGTCTTTGCATAGGCTCCTTTTTGACAATACTTTCATAAGGTCACATGTTTTTGTAAAATTTTTAAAACTAAGATATTCTGACCACAGTTGGTTGGAATAATTGTCTCTTTGTATCAATTTTCTCTCCATCACAATTCCCCTCTGATGGGTGACACTGAAGACACCTTAGGCATTTTGTGGAGCTAAGTAACAGGAAAATGAATGGAGCACATTTGTGGGTGGAGCAGTGGGTGATGTTTATGTGGTTCATAGGCACTTCCATATCTAGTTAATTACTGTCCTCCTCTCCACTGAAGGAATGGCTTCCAGGTATATTTCTATTATTTGCTGTGTTGACTGCCCCAGCCTAGTGAATGAATTTGCAGGTTTAGAGGCCCTACTATAAGAAGAAAATTTCTTATGATATAAATGGTGGAGCATAAACAAGATTAAAAATATATGAAACCAGAAACAAGTCTGTGGTAAAGTTATATGTAACAGGGAGAAATAGACAATCATAATAGCATTTAAAACAGATAACTGCCAAGTATATTATTAATTTAATTTTTGAAATTTTGTGTTGATTTTTCAGTTTTGTAGAATGTCTAACTTTTATCATCTGTCTTCTCACTGCAAATAAATATATACTTGAAAATTAGTTTTTGATTTTTTTATTTCTCAAAGAGAGACCTCCAAGCTCTATGAAACCTGAATTGCCTTCTTTGATATGAAGTATGCTGTACATTTCTTAATTTAGAGAAGTGTCTTCCTTGTAGGTGTTTCAAAATGTGTGGAGGCAAGGATATTAATTGTCCTGCAATGCAGAGGTAGTTTCACATAGTCTATTCTTAAGAATAAACAGGGCTTCCCTGGTGGCGCAGTGGTTGAGAGTCCACCTGCCGATGCAGGGGACACGGGTTCGTGCCCCAGTCCAGGAAGATCCCACATACCTCTGAGCGGCTGGGCCCGTGAGCCATGGCCGCTGAGCCTGCGCGTCCGGGGCCTGTGCTCTGCAATGGGAGAGGCCACAACAGTGAAAGGCCCGTGTACTGCAAAAAAAAAAACAAAAAACAAAAAACAATATGTGACACAGCACTCTTTCCCAATATAAATTATAAAATGTCCAGTGTGTTATATGCATGTGTATTAACTTCTCCCTAAGCAAAATCAAAACATTTTATTATGGAAATTTAATATAAATTGCTTCAATTGTGTTTAAGTGTTTCATCTTCTTATATTTATCTAAAAGTAGTTTAATCTTATTTAATGTTGAAAATTATTTATATCATGATCAATTATTATGATTTTGTTGCAAATATAGTTTTAGTTTACACATATACATACACACACATGTGGCACACACATATATACCTTGGGAATGGAACCTAATGAATTATAGCTGGGCCTAAATGTAATTTGGGTCAAGAATTTTGATGTTTCTCTTTGATCCATTGCCTTATCATGAAGACAGAGCTGATTTCCTTATCCATTCTCTATTTTCCAATTCACATAAATTAAAACAATCCACTTGCTGGGTTCATAGTGGTATGGGCTTAAGACATAGTATGTCATATGTTGTTGAATGATATGACCTTTTAAAGTATCTTCCAATGTTAACAATCTAAGAGGAAAATAGTACTTCCTAGAAGTGAGGCAAATAATTAACTTCATTTTACAGATGAGGAAATTGAGGAAAAGTAAGCTGGATTAATTTGCCCACAGGTACATAGCTAACAAATTTGGAGTTCAGATTTGAATCCAAGAGCGGGATTCCAGGGCTTCTGCACACACCATCAGTCCAGGAGTTCTTGCTTCTGCTCAGACCATACTGCTAATCTAATGTCATCTTTTTATTGATCAATCACTGTTATTCTTCTTTTCCACCATCACCCCTTAATTTTTAAAAACACTGTCAATTAATCATAGCCATTGTGTCATTCATTACCTTCCATGGCAGCCGGGTAAAGGTTGCTCTCTGATCTTCAACTGTGGGGGGCATAAGTGATCAAACATCCCTGTTACTGCTTTCTGAAATCCATAATCTAGTGGCTCTGAGGCCACACCTCTCACAGTGACCAACCAATGATTGGCTTAGCAGGGATAGATACCAAGACAGGCTCATTCCTAGGAGAGTGGGACTCTTCCAATGGATGACTTTGGCTCAAGATTCCCATTTGGCCCCATCAAAATTGTTAAGATTGCCTTCCCATCTGAGATTCTTTCATCCTGCATTCCTTCTTTCCCTCTTTTCTTCACAAGGCTCAGAGCTTGCATCAGGGTCCATCAGCTCTCCCTGTCTCCTTGGGCTCCCTCTTCCTTTCTCTTACAGGTGTTTTCCTTAATAAATTCCTTGGATGTTTAATTCCATATTGGTCTCTGCTTCTTGGAGGACCTTAAATAACATGTATTTTTACCAGTTAGCCAACAACACAAAGAGCAATTTCTTTGTTCTTTAGTTTCACTAGGCAGCATCTGTCCCAGTTCAAAGGTTGCATGTGTGTGTATTAATGACTAAAATCATTGTTCCCTGTCCATTATAACTTCCAACTATAAAGCCATGTCAGAAAATTATGAGACCTGAAATCTGATTTCTAGAAAAACAAGCTATATTTTTAAATTGTTTACATTTCTCATTAAAAAATATTATTCATGGAAACAATTGGCCAATATCTGTGTTTGAAAAAATAAATTAGATTTTATTTTAAAAATCACCTTTAAGATACCATTTAATAATTTAATTTAGACTAGGTATTGACTATTTTTACTGGGTAATTTGATACTATTATTACATTACATTTAAGCATATTAAATCAGCAAACATTCATTGTACATATAATATACAAAAGGCACTGTGTGAGGTAGCAAAATAAAAAGATAAATAGATGATACATGAATAAGAGATATTTCTAATATCCACAGAACTCCCATAGTAGTGAATTATGCAAATGTGTATGTAATTAATGAAAACACAAATTAGTTAGGATAGTGGAGGTAGGCAAAATGGAAGTGTGGAAAAGGTAAGAAAATTTTAAAGTAACATGAATATGAATATAATATTGTTCCCAGGAAGCTTTAAGTTTTCTGGAAGATAACTTTTCTAACTTTCTATGGAAAGTTTCTTTTAATGGCTTGATATTTTAAAAGTTAGAGCCAGTTAGGTTGGAAGAATGGCTTCAGAAAGCATACCTGTTCAATATCATGATATATTTATTTCCTCAATTAAGGACCTTAATTAAAGAAGCTATGACAAATAGGTGAATGGTCAGAGAATTAATCCTGAACTGAATATTTATGGCCACAAAAGTCTCCCAAGCAAATTGTCTGCTGATGTGTTAATGTTCATCTTTCCTCAAGAGTACAGGATAATTAAAAAAAAAATTGTTGTACTCTTTTATTCTAATAAAAGAATTCTTCCCTTGGAATGCAAAAATGTGGGCTCTTTTTAAGAAGTTGGGAGCAGAGAGACCATTGTACAGTATTTATGTTTTTGCCAGTAATTTTCCTTTTCACAAATCCAACTCTTCGTAAATGAAAGGAGTATGGAAGAAAGATTATATTACAATGGCCAAATACCTGTGTATAATTTCACATCCCTTTCTCCAAAAGCCCCATCGCACTCTACTCCCACCCCACCTGCAAAAGACATTTATCTCAACTGTGTCTCCTTATGCCAAATTGAAGATTTGGACCCAATATATCTGTTGATATTAATTTTCTTACATAAAAATTTTATGGTATCAAATAAATCCCCAGCTAATAATGTATAGCCACATTGATATTAATTCTTCTAAGGAGGAGGGATAATTTCCCAAATATTATTTTACTCATTTAACTCAAAAATTTGCCACTTACTATGCATATGAATTTTTGAACATTTGACTATAGCTAACAGAAAACATAGACTATTTCCATCTTCTATCAAATTTATGCTCTTATGGTCTTGAACCAATACTCATATTCCTAGAAATCCAATTTAACACCAATATCTCTGAATTTGTGATATGTTGGGTCATTCAGTCAGTTCCTGTCTTGTTCATACAGAAGTTTTCTTTTCTCGATACAGTGATTTATTCTATCTGCTCAAAGCTTGTACTTTGCATTTTCCATTTTTCTATACTACAGAATTAAAATTAATCATATGAGAAAGATAGAAAGTGAGTCAGAAAATTCATTTTCTTTATTCTTTTCAATATAAACCTCCAAAATGTCCAATTCCTAAAATCCAATAAGAAAGCTTTCCTTTATTCTGTAACAAGATATCAAATAGTGAATTCCAAAGGCATTACAGCAGATACATAAAATGGGTTTAAGGAAAATCTACAGGGAAAATAAAATGCTATGTTCTTAAGGAAAAAAATACTTCTATTAAATGGGACCACTACACATGTTTCTTGTTAATGTCTGAGCTAATGATTATGTTGCTCATTCTCCCTTTCCTTTATCTTGGATATATATTGTTATTGCAGAACCTAGCACCTGAGGAAGGTACATGAAATTCACCTTGATAAACATAAATATAAACCTTACAGCATTACTTAGGACTGTCCTACCATTGCACAGCCTGGAGAGAAAGAAAGTCATTTCCCTCATTCCACGATCAATCTAACTGTGATTTTTAGAGTAATTTCAGGCTATAAAATAGGATTCTTGGTAATCACTAACAAATAGTTCAAAATGTAATATTATAGCTTTCTATTTCTGTTTGCTAATCATGTGAAAACTCCTGTTTAAACTTATGCAGATAGTATATGCATTTCATTTTATTTTCTCAGTATAGCAGTAACCCGTATATGTTTCATATTGTTGTGCTCTAAATTTCCTTCTCTATTTTTCTATTTCATCTTTTCTTAATGTTCTTTCCTTCCCTATAATTTCCATAGCCCATCCTCTTACTTTTCTTTCCATCCATCTTTTTTCTTCTTCCCTTTCTTTGCTGCTATATTCTTAGTCATTCTGGCTTTTCCTATAATTCTTCATTCTCCTCCACATCTTTCATTTCTTTTTCCCCCTGACTTCCCATTTTTTCTCAATCCACATCTTACATATTTCTAGTGGCAACATGATTTCTCTTTTATCAAAGTGTAAGTACCACATTAAAACTCTATTACTGGTAATAGAGTTAATGTGAAAATACAGATTACCTATAATTTATAACAAAGTAATTCTATGTCTTAGTCACTATAAGGAGTTTCCAATTTAATTTAAACATATTAGATATTCACCAAATGGATACTGAGCTCATTTTATGCATTTAGTGTAGAACTGATCATTACTGAATACCTAAAATGTCATCCTGCAAGATTTTTAGCATAATAAAGTTATTTTGGACCCTAAATCACAAGAAGAAGACAGAATTATTAAGAGCAAAGTCTTTATACTAGATACTGTTTTATCTCCTTTCCTTTTTGAATTCTTAGAAATGAATTCATTTGTTTTTCTATTTCAACTATTTTTGATAGAGTAGTAAGATTCTTATAAAAAGATTAGAATAAAGGAAGTTTAATATGCAGTTTTTGAATTACCTGTGTAACAGTCACATATGCCCTTGGGATACTCAATCATTCGTTCAACACTTAGCACTTGCTAAATGACAAAGCTCTATATGGCACTGGAGATGTATTAACAAAGAAAATATCATCACTTTTCTGGAAGGGTATATAACCTACCTGAGGAAGATGGGCAAGTGAACAGAGAACCATAACATAGCCTGATGTGATAATGAGAAGCCACAGAGCTCTCTGAGCACATGATGTTCTGGGAACCCAGAATGTTAGAAAGTTCCTGTAAAACTTCCAGAAGAAGTGACATTTTCATTAGTTTTCAGGATAAAACACTGCTGATGAAATGAAGAGACAAAATGAGGTGAAGGTGTAAGTGAGGAACACTCCAGAAAAAAAAAATGGCATTTTCAAAAGCTTAGAGGCAAGAGAAATTTCACGTAATGTTTATAATATAAACAGTTCAATAATTCTGAGACATGAGTTGTGGAGTATGTATGTAAGGTAGGGAGAAAAATAGTGGTAACACGGAAAGGCCTGGAAGTAACCAGGAATCAGATAGTGAAGGGCCTTGCATGGCATTGTTAGGAGTCTGGACTTCACCTTGAAAATTAATAAAGCCGTGTGGAGTCCTAAGCAAAGTAATGCTCTGATCAAATCTGATATTTTAAAACAACAAAATGTGGAGAAAGGATTGTAGAGGTAACATTTAAGACAAAGGCCATTTAGAGGGTGTTGCAAGCTATTGAATGGTCATGTTGAATGAGTCACATGGTACATGATGCAATAAAGAATATTGATTCCCTAAGGTAGTAGGGATTTCAGACAGATTTATCATGGAGAAGAGAGAGAGTTTGGCTTTTACTTGGATGAGGGAATAAATAAAGCAAGAGTCAAAGATAACAAAGGGATCTCTGCTTTAGGCAACCAAGTGTATCACAGTGCTCATCCTGAGATGGGAACAAATTGGTTTTGCCTTGATAGGCAGGTTTGGTGCTGTGTGAGGAGTTCTTTTAGGTTCTGCTGACTTTATGGAACTCTTGACTCTTAGCAGTGGACCTATCCAGCAATTATATAGGTGTGGCAGATTTCATTGTTAGTGTCTTATAACTTCCTACATTCTTCCTAAGATCCCACTCCCTTTCCAGCTCAATTTATTCCTTTGCTTCAGGAGAGATTTCTGTCAGAGTCTAAAGCAGAGCTAGGTATGTAAGAAAAATTATGTGAAGGGGTTGTTGGAAGAAGCGAGATGGAGAGAAGGACATTCAAGATGGGAAAAGAGTCAGTAATCTGCTGATCCCAGATCTTGGTGGGAGTCTGACTTGCAGTGTTACTCTGAGAGCTGGCAGGACATCAAAGGGAAATGATATTGTATTACCTTAGGAAGCTCTTTCAAAATTTGCTTTCCTCAAGGGTGGCAGGAAAGTCACTTAACCTCCTCATTCAAAGAACTATTTGAGCTTCAAATACAGGTACCAGTGACTAAATGTTAGCAATCTTTCCTCTGTTTCTGAATAAATATCTTATATTCTTGTGAGTCCCCAGAAAGATGAGTGAGTCCCCATCCTCCAAATGTCACCAGATCATATAACTGATAACAAATACTCGAAGATTCAGATAGGATGGGCCTTGAGTCTGATTGTTTTTTAAAACTGAAGTACTATGATCTCTATTAAACTCCTAAATGTAGAGTAAGATTTATATTCAGTACATGTGGATGTGAATGTCGGGAAAAGGTTTTTGCTAAAAAATAACAGAGTTTGTGAAAAAGTGATGGAATTAGGAAAATGAGTGACTGAATTTTAAGAGTCCAGATCAATAGCAGATATTTGCTTTGTTTAATTTTTGTGGAATAAAAACTTCCCAAATTCAATGGCCACACGAAATGCTCATGTCTTCCACATCTAGAGACATGATCTTAGCTCCTCTGGCCCTCTCTCCATTTCTGAGTGTGGGTTTCCCCAATCTGTGCAACTTAGAGGTGTTGTTCTCAAGATGCATTAATTTCCTAGGGTTGCCATAACCAAGCAGTTAAACAACAGAAATTAATTGTCTCACAGTTCTGGAGGCTAAAATGTTGAGGTTTCAGGGTTGGTTCCTTCTGAGCACTGTGAGGGAGAATCTGTTCTTCTCTCTTCTAGTTTCTGGTGTCCATCACAACTTTTATTGTTCCTTGGCTGTAAGTGCATCACCCCAATGTGCTTTAGTACTCACATGGCATCCTCCCTATGTGTACATGTCTGTCTCTGTGTCCAAATTTCCCTCCTGCCCTTTTAAGGACACAAAACATATTGGTTTAGAATCTACCCTAATGACTTTATTTTAGTTTGACTACCTCTGCAAAAACCTTACTTCAAAATAAGGTCACATTCTGAGTTACTGGGGGTTAGGACTTCAACACATCTTTCTTTGGGTACCACATAATTCAACCCATAACACAAAGGTATCATCAGAAGATGAGAGGAAAATCTCTCTGATGTTGAGTTACTTTCTTTCTCCCAATGTATTTTCTTTTGATTCTCCCTCCCCCACCCAAAAAAGGGAAAGAAGATAAGAGTCTTGGGCAGTTACCCCTTTTAACAAATTGCTGTCTCTACCTTTTGTTTTTTCTGGCTGCACTGTGTGGCATGCAGGATCTTAGTTCCCTGACCAGGGATCTAACCCATGTCCCCTGCAGTAGAAGCATGGAGTCTCAACCACTGGACTGCCAGGGAAGTCACTTTCTCTACCATTCTAATGATGATTTTTTTTTATTCTATGAGAATCTGAAGACAGAGGGAAAAAAACAAAAATTAAAAAAAGAAAATCATTATCACTACTCTAACTCTACATTTACTAATCTTCTCTCCCTATAACAGACAATGAGGGTGTCCTCTCTTTATGAATCTTGGAACTAGGTGGTCTGGATGGTTTGAATTCCATCTTTGCTATCTACTAGTTGTATGAATTTAGTCAACTTGTTTAACATTTGTGCCTTGGTTTTCTCATCTGTAAAATGACAATAATACCAATATATATCACATAGGACAGCCTTGAGAAGTAAATGAATTCATACATGAAAAAGAATTTAGGATTACACACAGCACAGAATTACACCACCTGTGTATTAGTTATTGTTCTAAGGAATGCTAAAGCTGTTATTGGAAACTTCTATCAGTGAAAGTGCTATGTGACTAGAATACATACTTTGCTAACCTGTAGGGGGTGATATATAAGACCCTCCAAAGAAGGAGTGCTTTAGTAACAAAGCTTAATCTAAACATCCTTCTAGGGCATTCATTTGCTGAGTGGGACAGCAATTTCAAGACAAAACTGAGTCATACTGGACAATATAGAAGAAAGCCAAAGATGCCATCAGCAGTCTTTCCTCTCTGCCTTTTCTCACAAGTGCTCAATCTGTTCTCTACATTTGGGAGAAATTGTTAAAGAATATTTCTTTAGGGAATTACCAATGTATTAACTTATGTAGAACCCACATTTCTAAGTCTACTAGAACTTTGTCTTAACTCTGTTCTCCAACCAAAGTGATTCTTACCCCTGAAACTTTGATATTTCTTAATCCAAGTATTTAAGATCCACTATGGGTTATATAAACTACTGACACTTGGGTGTTAAACTGCTATAACCTAGTTCCTATGACTAAAATAATTTTTTAAATTATGTTGCAAAATAGAAATCTGGAACTCATCTCATTCCCTCGTTGGTAAGTTGAGGATTAATTACACAAAGTTATGCAAACAATCGGTGCCTCAAAAGATGAACAAAGCACTTTATAAAATGACTGAGGCATCTTAGAGGATTGAAATAAGATCCTCACAACATCATAATTTTTTTTCCTTCCTCCTTCTCTCCCTTCTTTCTTCCCATCCTTGCTTCTTCCTTTCTCACTCACTCCCTGCCTCCTTCATTTTTTTTCTTTCCTTTCCTCATTCCCTTTCTTTCTGTCATCTTACTTATTTAATCTTTTAATTTTCATTTAAATATAAACTGCTATCTTAAAAAAAAAAAAAAAACAACTTTGAAAACAACCTCTACAGGGAAAAACAGTTGAGCTTGTCAGGTCATAGTTGTCTCTCTGCCACTTACTAGATGTCTGACCTTGGGTGAGGTATATAATCTCTTAGGCTTCTGTTTCTTCATCTGTAAAATAAAGTGGGTCGAACTAGGTGATCTTTAATGTCCTTTTCTCTCCTTTAAAAAGTCAGAGTCTAAGTATAGTAACACTGATTCCTGAACTAGTGCCAATTAGCCATTCCATAATTCTATTTAAACCTTGGAAGATATTTGGAAGACTAGAGCCTAAATATAGATGCTGTGAATTGAAATATATTTTTGTAATTTTCTATGAAAATAGGTTTTTAATAAAAATGGATTATTAAAAGGCAGAAAATATAAAAATGTATAAGAGAAAAAATAGTTATTTCTGTAAAAAAATCATTCTAAGCCTGTGAGCTTCACTGAAGTGAAATGTTTCTACCAAGGAAATTCCATTCTTGTATTTGATTTTTATTCGATTTTAAGACCTTGATAGCTGGAGCCAGAATGTAAATTATTAATACCAGAATTAATAGACATCTGTTGCAGAGAGAGGATCAGAATAAAATGATTTATATTTAATTGTGTTGATGTGAGTATACTTAGATCTTTCTTCTCTTTCAATTATAGTTCTTTTATTTCTCTGTAGCCAAGCTTAAATCTTACTGTATGTGACACACTGATATTCGAGAGGCACTAAAGGGTGGCATATCTCTCACACAAATAGTTGAATGGGGGGAGGACATTTAAATGTGTATAACTATTACCCTCAATAAGTGTGTATTACATCCTATTAGCCTTAGTGAGATATTATAATCTAACAGTTCTGCACCATCTTCACATTAATATACAAATGGAATTAGAATACAAAATTAAATGAAAATGAAATTTGGAAGCTAATTGACATTTTTGTCACAAAAGCTCAGAGAAACACTATTTACAGTTTAATGGTAAAAGGCTAATGTGTCATCCTGGGGAGGGGGCCACATCAATCTCAGCTACAGTTATTTCCCCAAGTACAGTGTTAAGTACTGTTTGTGTGTGCAAGTTGCCAGCCTCCCTCACGTAGGTGGTCCCATCACTGCAAACCTGCACTAAATTGCTACCATCCATTATACACAGTGGCTGCCTGGATGGCTGCCTGGCACTGACTTACACAGGCCATCTATTCCTGTCAGAAATATGATATGTCACTGACAAAAGCTTAATTACACCATTAATTAATAGGACAATTTTCAAAATGCCTTGAAACACAGCTTGACACTCATTAGTGCCATTTATGAATAATTTCTCCTAGGAAATAGTACTCTGAAGAGCACTTTAACACAAAATACAGTTTTAAAGTGAAGGTATCTATAAAACAAAATAAATATGTGGTTGGAAGCTGTTTTTTTCCCCCGTCTCTCTCAAATGTGACCTATCTGTTCAGCAGCGGCAAAGATATTTTTTTAAATAATGAAATTATTATTACAGTTTTGCCACAAAATGCCCCATTTTGCTTGTTTTGTGCTCACTTTAGAAATATAGGCACTTGTTTTCACCCTTTTAGAATCTTAATTACTTTTAAAAACACACCATGTTTTAAACTTTAAACAGTAATAAAAATGCATTAACCTCAAAATAGGGTTCTAAATATTTATTGGCATGAAATGTATCTTTTTTCTCTTCCCTCATTTTTCTGTATCTTAGTAATGCCGTGTGTGGCAGGAAGGAAAATCAAATGCGTCAATTCAGTGGGGATCACAATTTCACAATTTATTCTTACTTACCCAGCTTGTGGATTCTTTGATTTACTAAAATTTTGTCATATTTCTTTTAGGTCAGCAACATACCAACTCAGGGCATTTTACCATAGTCCGTGATAAAAATATAAGACATTATTTAATATTAAAACATCATCCCCCCCATAAAATTCCTTTTGACAGTAAAGCCAGCATGCCTAAGTTGTTTAAAGCCACAGCATACTGTGCATAATTAATGCCCTCTTTGTTACTATTTGTTATTTGGCTACGGTAGTTCTATGATTATTGCACTATATTATGGCAAACTGGAAGAGATTTCAAGGCTAAAGCCAAATTGGCCTCTCCCAAAGGATAAAGGAAAGAATTAAACATCTCAGATAAGAAACTGCAACTGGAAATCAGAGATGGGTGACAGAATGAGAATAAGACCTTCTTTATCTAGATATAGAAAATGTCAGTGTGTCCAGATGTGACTGGGTTATTGACTGTTAGATTACTCTGCTCCTTTAAATTCCACATCCTACTACCTTTCAAATCTATTGCTCTTCCAATATCTTAGTTCATTCTTTTAAAATCTCTCAGTTGGATTACTGAAACAGACTCTTTTCTGATTTTCTTATTGCCAGTTATGCTTCTATTCAACCTATTTCTACATTACAGAAACAACTAATTTTCTCAGATAAACTGGAAAACAATAATTCTTGACAATAGTCATCTTGAAAGAGAATGGAGAAGTTCATGATCAAATGAGTTTGAAAAACACTGCATAATAAATCTCCCTCTGTGACATCAGTAATGAATGTCAACATATTAATGACACCATGAAGTTATGAATTAAAGAATTCCATTTAATTGTATTTAACCCAGTGGCTGATTTACATATTTGATGACAGAAAGGTTTGCTTTTTGCTCTAAGAAATAAATTTGGTCATGACCTTGTGATGCTTAGCTACAAAGGCTACCAGTTGATTACAGAATAAATTCCCAACTCCTTGGCACTTTATTCAGGTTTCTTTACTATTTAATTTCTTATTACTTGTTCATCCCCACTTGACACTTTCTCTTCCTTCACATTCTTTGTTCAACCGATATTGAACAAATACTAATACATTGATCTTCTCATCTCCCTTTTAAGCCTGCGTATTTGTTGCTCTCTCTGCATGGAAAGTTCTTCCCATCCTTTTCCCAACTACCTTCAGGTTTCAAAAAGCCTACACCAAGCACCAAGACTACGGTACAATCCCCTTGTATGTGGTCTCATAATATTTTTTACTTACTGTTGCTTGTTTTACCTTTTAAGTACACTAGAAAGGTAGCTATTTGAGGGCAGGGGCTACAGTTTGCTCTACACTGTGTCTTTATAATCCAACATCATGATAGGTAGGTTAGCTTCTGGATAATTTTATTTGAATAAATCATGTAATAAATTGTTTTTGCAAGATTGAGATTGAAATCAGTAACATACAAAGTTAGTTCAAAGAAGAGGGAAGGCTGAAAAAATTAATTTTTCAAATTTAGAAGACTTTGAGTTTTGTGCTGGTCAGATAATAAATAAACCTACTGGGTTATCTTTGGCAAGTCACTCAACGTCTCATTCTCAATGTTATAGAGAAAATTTAGAATATGGAAGGAAAGAGTAAGGAAGAACAATAAAGAATACTTTGTGTTTACAGACATGGAAAATCAGACTTCTTCACTTCTATTTTTATGACTTTTTCTGTCTTCAGTTTTAACATAGGTCTTGTTTGCAGGTTAATTTCTATTGTTTGTTGTTGTTGTTCTTGCAGCCTTAAACACAAGGACAAAAAGAATGCATAATTGTGATGTATTCATAGCAGAAAGGAGTTAAATCACCTGTCCTAAGATCTGCTCACTCCCTTCACCAGGAGGATGTCCCCAGGGAAAAGGAAAGATGGTAAGTGGTTAAGTTTAATCTCCTTGTAAGCAGGACTCCCTTATAAGTAGACAAATAATGATATTTGCTTGGAGAAGGAGAATTTATCTATGAAATGTCCTTGGCAAGATGACCCTCTATGGATCAATTATAGTAAATAGAACCCAGAATCTATGAAGCTGATTTTCTGGAGAATGTCACATAAGCTATTCAAAATTCTGGAGTATAAGATGGAGATGTTTAGTAACAGAAATCTTCCCACTATGCGAGGGGTCTCAGTGGAAAACTCATTTAGAAATCTTACCTATTCTGAGCCAGAGGGGCAAGTCCAGTGCAGGGAGAGGAAACTTGAAGACCTGGCCTTGATGTTCCTCTCCTGTCTAGGCTTCATCTGAGCCTCCTTCTTGATCATCTTTATTCTTGAAAATGTTTATACTAAGATCTCCAATTCCTCTGAGTCTGACAACTTTTCTGATCCTGTGTGTTTTCTCAATAAGGCAAATCGTTTTGATTTCCTTAAGCCTCCCAACTGTGGTTTGTTACTGTTGTTTTGAGGTTTTTTTTGTTTTGTTTTTGCCTCTCCATGATGCTGTCCCTTTCCTCCCTCTTATCTTCTCATGTCTTAAACTCTGAAATGCTTCAAAGTTAAAACAACTGATACTAATTTAACTGGGCTATTCACATTTTTTAAATAGCTATTAAAGCACTGAGCCTAAGGGAACAATACTGATAGTAGAATCTGAATGGCTTTGTTAGTATACATTTTATTGTTCCATTATTTTATCAACTAAACTAAAACTGTTGCTGACTTCTCTGCAGTTCTTAAGGTGTGTATGGAATAATTCTCCATACCCAAACCAAATTTTGGGTGGGGGCCATCTGTCACTGCAGGGTACCAAAATGTTAGACTACCTCATGTCTATATTAGCATGCTAATTTTATATTGGCCAGCTTACCAATTATCCTTTTTAATTAAATAACACTGAAGTCCAGTTTGCCTGTAATTTCTAACTCTAGAAAGTAGTGTTAACCATCAGAATTTGGGCATCAGTTACTTTAGAATAGAGTGTTTTTAAAATTTCTTTCTTTATTCATATATTTATTGGTGGATGTGTTTTTATTTATTTTTTAATTTTTAGTGAAATATAGTTAATTTATAGTGTTGTGTTAACCTCAGATGTACACTAAAGTGAGTAGAGTGTTTTAGTGTGTTTCAAATAACATTGCATAGAAAGCCCTTCCTGTTTACATATTGCATCCCTTTGGGACTTCTCAGACATTTTCCTTCAATCCTTGAAATAGGGTCATAAAATCATTACTAATTTTTTAAAAAAAGGAATAAAATTATTTCACTGTAGGAAGGGATACTGATAAGCAAGATAATTAGCTCAAAAATGGCTAAGGGCTGGAAGAAACAATGTTACAATAAATGATTGATGGGCATTGCTATGTCCTAAGGAATTAAAGAGGATACAAATATAACCAACACTTATTGTACATGTATAAGCACCACACAGTGAAATGAATTCTTTATAAACATTAGCTAATTCATCCTTGAGTTGACCTTTGAGATGATTGTTTTTATCTTTATATTATAGATAAGAAATTTGAAACCCAGAGAATTTAAATTCCTTCAACAAGTCATCACAGTTGGCAAGTGATAGAGACGGGATTCAGATCCAAATCTTTCTAAATGCAAAACCCATGCACATAACCATTAAATTCTTCAATTGCATTACATTATGCATTAAAAATAACAATACTTTCTAGCCCACAATTTTAGTTTAGATGTGACTTGTTTGAGTACAGGATAACAGAAAGCTCTATAGTTAAGAGTAAAGTCTGGATCTTCTTAAACCAAAGTCCATGTTCTTTTGACCATTTTATGTTTCTCTCAACTCAGAATCATAATCACAGATTTGGAAGGGGCTTAAAGGATCAGCTAATATGTACAGACTCTTCCCTGAGTATGTCTGATATAAAGCATCCTCCAAGACCCATTTTCCATCTAGATAGTCTGCATCTCCATTTTGCAAACAAATGATGCTTGCTCTATGCTGAAAAACAAGACCAAAAACAAAACAAAACAAAAATCAAACTTAACCAAATTTTACAAATAAACTCATGTGTTGTTTTCTAAGTGAATAATTCATATATTTAATATATTTGACTAAAAGTTTTATGAGTTTCAGGAATTCATTATCCTAATCACACTGTTCACTGTCTTAGACAATTTTACCCCCCTTTTGCTGTGTTCCAATTACTTTTCTTTATCATGTTATCTCTTACTTTTCTTTATAATATGTTATCTGTTAGTAAATCATTGCTGCCTGTTTATCAACTTTAAGGGAGAAAAAAATGGCTTGCTATTATAATTTGAGGAAATTTAACTTTGTCATGTGGTGTAAATTTGAGGGATAAGGGGTATCATACAAGTCCCTGAGTTAGTCTCTCCTCTCTCTGTCTCTTACTGGTTTAATTTAATTTAATTTTATCTTATTTTATTTTATTTTATTTTATTTGTGTCTTAGCTGGGGTTAAGTAGAAAAGGGCCTTTAGACAATTAAGATGCAAATGGCACATTTTACACCATAGGCAGATTCTTCACAGATTGACTTATTAAAAATGCATGTATATTTTTATATCTGTGGTTAAAGACTAAATTCACCACATAATTGTTCATATTTCTGCTGTACATTGAGAAGTTATAGAGAATTTATCAATATTGCCCTGCTGCACTTTGTTCTTCAGCAGCAATTTGTCTATTGTAAATTGCTCTCATTTCCTTTCAGTTAATTTTGTACAACAGGAACCAATTCATTTTGACCTTACTCTTCAGTGAAGGATTCATGAAGATTGATAATGTGCATAACATTTTCTCTAGACACTTACACATGCTCGTCTTAATTACCAAATAGAAGAAAAGAAAGAAAACAAGGAAATATAATATAAATATGATATTACTTAAAGCTCACCAGATATCTGGTAGCATATAATTGATGGTATCTCTAACAACCAAGCTACACTAGACAGTTCCACATCTATTTTAATGGCATGTCTACATTATGGTGTTATGTTACCTTTCATATAAAATTTCACTGTACTAGAAGGAAATGTCACCAGTTTGGGGGGTCATTTTTGAGTTACTGGTTTTTATTAATTTATGGTTTTGTTACAATGCATTAAATTTAATGAGCTGCATAATGGGGAAGAATGCTTAACTTGAAACTAATATCAGCCATGTAACTAGTTAACTTTGAATTTGATCAAGATACTTTCCATTTTACTTTCCTGAGATTTCGAATCAGATCAATAGGCTTGCCCTGGTAGACACAATGGAATATTATAGGAAATAGTTACATAACATCTGTTGTTAGTTGTAAAGTTATCAGAGATAGTACAGGAGGAGTTTATGGAGTTTGAAAGATAGGAAGGAAGTGAATATTGAGGAAGAATATAATTAAAATCTAGCACAATGTATGTGCGTTAGCCCTGTGGATAGCGATTTAGACCCTGTGATATCAAAGTTTGCTAGATCCTTAATGTCCCATCATTGTTGAGTTGTAAACTGAGATAAAATCATGAAAAGCTAGAAACAAAAGCTAGTTAGAGCCTGTAGACCTGCTTTTATTTTACTTACTAAGTAATTTATTATTTAGAACCCCCTTCACATATATTTCATGGAGAAGCTAGGATGGCAGGGGGGGAAATGATGAACAAAATCACAGTGGTGACCCAATTAACAGGGGAGTCTACAATAAACTGTGTGTTACTGGTGGTGCTGTCAAGTCCTGTTCCATGAAGGTTATTGTTTACCCTGAGAATATGTATGTTACAGACTTTATCTGTTTGGCTCTAAAGCTTTTCACCTTTGCAATCTTTTAGGGTATTGCCTGTGATGTATGGCACATTCTGGTGTAATGCTTATTAAAAAATAAAATTGTTCTTTTTCTCTAACACCTTTACAGAGAGGTTTTCTGAGTTGGGAGAAGATTTTGGTTTTAATTGTATTTCCCCAACAAATAGCAATGTGTGTGTGTGTGTGCACATGTGTTCATGTGCTCATTCTGGAAAATATCAAGGGCAAAATTGAGGATGCTTCTACAGTTGACACTTGAACATGAAGTGGATGTCAACACCTGACCCGTCAAAAATCCACATATAACTACAATCTGCACTTTGCGTCAATGGTTCCAAATCTGTGGATTCAACCAACCAAGGGTTGTTTAATAATGTAGTATTTATTTTTAAAATCCATGTATAAGTGGACCCACACATTTGTAGCATTTATTTTAAAAAATCCACGTGTAACTGGACCCACACAACTTAAGGACATGTCATTCAGAGTTTAACTCTACATTACATATATATTGTATTCAGTCCACATGGCTAATCTGTTCTATTAACTACTACATACATATAGAACCCATTGCCCATAAATAACTGGTTAACAGTTTGATATTAAACTTTTATTTAAGAGGATGTATAAAATCAAAATTCTCATTAATTTTTAACATGGGATAATGTATATGCCAAATTTAACAAAGATTGTCCAAAATCACAGTTATGATAATTCACATTTTAAATAGTTCTGTAACTTATAGCTATCTATTTTTGAAATAAGTTTCTAGGCCCACGATAGGGCAGCTCCTGCCCAGAGTGTCATATCAGCAAACTGAAGCTTAGATGACTTTCATGTCCCTGTAAATACTCCTCTTGGCCAGAAATGCAACATATTCATTCAGTCAGCCAATCCCCAGACACTGAGCTAACTCTGGGCTCTGTATTTATTTCTTTTTTCCTTCTTACCGGAAGCAAGTTAGACTCTGTGGCCCCAAACAATCAGGTATTTTCTATTTATCTCTCTTGTTTTATATTCTTTATCCTGTAAGCCTTCCTGCCTTCTGCCCCATGTTGCAGTTCTACAAAAGGACACTGTCCACTTCATCAAGTATTAAATGAATTTGTTTGCATCACCTAAACTGTTTTCTTTAATCCATTTTAACATTATTTGAAAAGAAATTCATTATTCAGTCTATTGAAGACACATAGATGGGTACTAGGTCAGATCAGAGATTCTGGAAATTAGGTGGCAGTTATTCTTTCTACAGAAAAGTAAAGTATATAGGATCGCTATAGGTAAAATTCAAAAATCTAAAAAGAGTTGCCTCAGTTAGTTGCAAAAGTTAATATGGGACATAATTAGAATGACTATTGTAAAGTCACCTGATATTATCATCTTGAATGAAATACTCTTTAGAATACATCCCAGTTTTGTGTAATAGTATGAGACTGTAGGTCATGTTTTCTGATTAAAAATACAAGTTTTGAGGGGACAGTTCAGGAAATAGCCAGAAATGTGTTAAAATTTCTTTCTAATATCTAATATATACATTTTTAAAAGACTGGAAATTTCCAGTTACAAATTGCATATTTACCATACATTTATCTCTTCTCTTCCCCAGAATCCTATTAAAAAGAGGAGTTGAGGCAGATGTATCACTTTTACTGTTTTTGTATAAACCTTTTAAGCTCAACTTATTGCCTCTTTCACAATGATTTAAAACATCATTTGCCAAATACCTATTTATTTCAATTTAGAATTCATTTGTTCAAACTTTCAGATATTTTCCCATGACTTTCCTTGTAACCTACAAAAAAAAAAATTCCTTTGGACTATTTGATCCTTGACTATTTTGGAATTCTAAAAAAAAAACAAAAAACAAAAACACTGGACTTTATCATTTGACTAATGATATCACGTTACTTTTTGATGACTGATACATGACTGAAATAGAGTGATTAAAATCTAACAGAAGAAAATGCCAGCTTACAACATCTTCAAACCTAGAATCATCTTCTTTGTGCTCCCTGAGTCTGTTTGATTTCTCTCACCCATGATTTAAATGTTACTATGAAAGGAAAGACAAAAGACAGCGTTGGGTAGACTATCTACCATTTGAATTAATCTTGCTAACACTTTTCTCCAGCAGTTTAAGTTTTCAAAGGATGAATGCATTTTCTTTCCAAATCATAGTATGAGAAGAACTATTATGTCTCTGTAAAATCTCACATATATGGCCCCAAATACTCTTTTTATGGAGTTATCATTTGGTTTAATGAGCACAGTTATGCACTGAGGAGTACTTACCTCTGTCATAATGTGTCATATCATCAATTCCAGAATAGATGGATCAGCTAAGGAACTGATATCAGTGGTAGGCTGGTCATTTTATTATAAAATTAACTTTAGTATACAAAAAGCTTAAGCCACATGCAAATTGCCTAAATTATTATCTTTAATGAATTTATTTCATTTTGATGTGTTGCTCATCAAAATTTTGTATGTGTTCATTTTGTTCACTTTTTTGGTGGTTAAAATAGTTGAAAACAAATATTTGTTTTTGAAGTTTTCATTAAATGCTTGGTAACAAGGCAGAATGTAAGGAGATGTACTTTAAAAACATAATTAGCATTAATTAGATTTGCAAATATAAATCATGAAACACAAGTGTTGTGAAATTTCCCTACAAGCCAATGTCTATAGGAATATTTGGATTTGACTTAAAAAAATTAAATAGAATCACCAATATAAATAGTTTTAAGATATTGAGGTAGGTAAAGAAAATAAAACAATAGCTGTCTCGAGAGCAATCAAGCAATTTCAAAGGCAAAAACTCTGAGTCAGGAAACTAGAAAATTTGGAATGTATTGCATGGTGCCCAAATCGGGTTATTGGTTGAGTCTATCTTTTGGGTTCTTTGACTTTCTCTAATATTTAATTTGAAAATTTAAAATAAGCAATAAACCAGTGGTTTGACTGACCACATGTAGGGGATGTGACACTATCCAGACTGGTACTTCAAAAATGTCTATTTGGCTAGCTGAGCTGATACTTGAAAATTATACCACATTCCACACTGAAATGTATATTCCTGGATAGTCACTCCTCTTCAAAGAAGAATGGCTTGATTGGACTGGAAAGGCCAATACAAATTATGCTGTTGCCCCCTGAATATTTTGTACCTTGTAAAAGCTAATGGAGCAGTCTTTTCTTTCTTTTTTTTAAATTGAGGTATAGCTGCTTTACAATGGTGTGTTAGTTTCAGCTGTACAGCTAAGTGAATCAGCTATATGTATACATATATCCCCGATTTTTTGGATTTCCTTCCCATTTAGAACACCACAGAGCACTGAGTAGAGTTCCCTGTGCTATACAACAGGTTCTCATTAGTTATCTATTTTATACATAGTAGTGTATATATGTCTATGCCAATCTCCCAATTAATCCCACCCTCCCTTTCCCCCCTTGGTGTCCACACATTTGTTCTCTATGTCTGTGTCTCTATTTCTGCTTTGCAAATAGGTTCCTCTGAACCATTTTTCTAGATTCCACATATATGATTAATATACAATATTCATTTTTCTCTTTCTGACTTACTTCACTCTCTGTGATAGTCTCTAGGTCCATCCACGTCTCTACAAATGACCCAATTTTTCTCCTTTTCACACATATTCCATTGGATATATGTACCACCTCTTCTTTATCCATTCACCTATCGATGGACATTTAGGTTGCTTCCATGTCCTGGCTATTTTAAATAGTTCTGCAGTGAACATTGGGATGCATGTGTCTTTTTGAATTATAGTTTTCTCAGGGTTTATGCCCAGGAGTGGGATTGCTGGGTCATATGGTAGTTCTATTTTTAGTTTTTTAAGGAATCTCCATACTGTTCTCCATAGTGGCTGTATCAATTTACATTCCCACCAATAGTGCAAAAGAATTCTCCTCTCCACACCCTCTCCAGCATTTATTGTTTGTAGATTTTTTGATAATGGCCATTCTGACCGGTGTGAGGTGATACCTCATTGTAATAAATAGACATTTCTCCAGGGAAGACATACAGATGGCCAAGAGACTCATGAAAAGATGTCCAACATAACTAATTATTAGAGAAATGGAGCAGTCATTTTAATCTTTATTGATATCTGATAGATAATCAGCACCTTGTTAAATTACATTATGTCATAATGGTAATTAAAAGTTTCTAATTTTAAAATAGATGAACTAAAATAAAACATTTTTATAAATAGAAGAGTATTATGTTGTGAATTATAATATTTAACAAGTTTCTTAGCAGGTGAATTTAAAATAAGATAGGGAAATTTTTTATTTTGTAATTTATATGTTTCTATGGTATTAATTTAATACAATGAGCTTACATTATTTTTACAATTAGAGAAAAGAGAAATGTATGAGGAACTATGTGAGTATTGTATTCTTTTATGTAGCACTTTATATAGTAAAGAGCATGAATATATAGTTTTGAAAAAAAAATAGAAGTGAAAAGGCTTTATGGTGAGATCTTGCATGAACGCTGTTTTAGATTTAAGCTATCTGGGAACTCTATTTCATAATTAGAGAAAATAGGGATTGTTCCTGTAGGCTTATTCAATTTGAAGATCATTCTAAGGATTCAGTTTTATTACAATAATATCTGGGCTTAACCAGGTTGTACCAGAGAGTGAGATCCATGCCCCAGTGGCAAACATTGAGGAAAAAAGAAACAGAATTTTTTAAAATAAAATTTTGAAAACCAGACCATCTCCAGGAGGGCATGATACATTATGTTTTTGACCTGAGAAAGTTATAGGATGGAGGTTATTTGTTGAAGGGCACATGTAGAAAGAATCCATGGCAAAAATATTATTTTTCTACCAGAAAATAAACTATCCAGAGACCTAACAAAACTCAACCAACCACAGGGGGCCATTCATTCTGAGACAGATTCCTACAGCTAGAGAAGCAGAACTAAAGTCAGTCAAAGGCCAGAGATCCAATCAGAGAAATGTCAGTTTGAAAAATAGTGAGAAAAAGTAGCATGTGAGACGGGAGTTTCAAAAACTCCTTGGCATTTGCCTGGACAAAAAAATGTAATGGCTTTAGCAGAGTTTCCGTTTTCTTTGTAGATGAATAGATTTGGGGAAGAACTGGCAGATAATGATGGAGCTGGGAGGATAAGTGAAGAGGCAGCCTTTGGTGATTAGAAGGGCAGAGATCCAGAACAAATGTGGAGGACACTGTCTTCATTTTATCAAATGACAAGTTTGAACACACAGAAGAAGACAAGAAATTCCCAATTGAAAAATTCTGTTTTTTAAAGAATTATGAGAAAAACAAAGATAGTAAACTAAAGGTGGAGAAGCAATCATGGGGGGAAGAAAGTACTGAGTAAAAGTGCTAAGCTGAGCAGCATTGAGGAGAGGGGAAAACTAGGATTAGTGGAGGAAAGTAGTAATATCACCAGGCGGTGTTGACAAACCTTGAATTTGTTTTCCAAGTTATGTGTCTCAATACAGAGAAAGAAGTTGCAATTACAAAGGAGAGTGTAAAAGAGGGTAAGGGAAGCACAGATTTAAGTATTTATAATAATTAATGTGAAATATAAAATAGACAGAGAGGGGAATGAGGAAAACTTGCAGCTGAAGAATTCAGAAAAACTTTTTCTACTGCAGTTTAAGTTGGCTGTCTTGATTGGGCTGAAGGTTGGAATATTTACCCTAGGATTTAGAAAAATGTCTAACAAGCTCTGTAGCTCAATATAGCTTCCCAGTAGTTTTAGTGAACTTCCAATTCATGGTGAAAGATGTGGAGCCTCAACTGAGAACATATTTGATTGAACAGCAAATTAAACCCAAATAAAGTGCTTCATTATTATTATTATTACTACTACTACTACTACTTTTATTATTGGTCCCACAAATAAACCTGTTTGTAGCTAAATTCCATGCAGAGGTACCACAATCTTCATTAACGTAATAATATAAGCCACAGGTTTTTTTGTTTGTTTTTTTTCAAAATAAGGCATTAACTTTGCCATCAGTTATATGGATTTTAAGCCACATAGATCTTCTTTTAATGTGAAATATTAAAAGAATTTAATGTGAAATATTAAGATGGAGGTATGCTATTTATTATCTTGCTAATGATGTCAAATTTGATTTCTCTGCCATTCAAGTACTCTTGAAAGTCTGCTGATACAGCTGATATCTGAGAGCATGAGGAATAAGTTTGCTCTTGTTGCCTCAAAATATTCCAGGATGCATCATTGTATTAAGTTAGCTCATTGGAAATGACATACCTGAACCACACTCCTCTGCCTGCCCCCACTTCAGATTGTCTCTACTGAAAAAATTGTCATTTATGCTCAGTCTTTACCCAGAGGTACTAGTAAAGCAGTAAAAACAGAAATGTCTCTTACTATAAAGAATGTGATTGATTTTGAACTTGCTGTACACTCTGCAAAAGCCTCTATGGCAGATCTCTCTAAGAAGCTCGTTACTGGAAGGGATATTTCTCTTGATGATGTAGTCTAGTTTGGGCTACTTCGTGAAAGTTCCCTAACACGTTAGTTTACTCCTTTGCCCTGTCTGCTAAGTTCCTGACATTTTCCCCTTGCTTTATCTATTTTTATTTTTTGTTTTGCTTATTCTCTTTTTTTCCTAGTTGATTTTGTAACCAAGGATCTATCTATAAGCAACAGAGTAAACCAGCAGATCATTCCTTGATTCAGATTACCATAGTCAAATTATTTTTATTGTTTTTTTTTGTATCATTAATTTTGAAATCATTGTGGGACTTCTGGCACATTTTAAGGGGAATTTCAGGTACTTATTCTCCTAAATACATAAAATAGTAATTCACCAAACATAACCTACTTGTTATTTGAGTTTAAGATGGTAACTGTGACTTTGCCTCATAGACTTTTAAGTGATTCTGCTCTGTGAAATGAAGAAACACTGAAATTTACCTTATCATGGTACTCACCATACTTAAACCAGTGCTTTCCATTTTCATCTTGTAATTTCTTTTTATAAGAGTAGATTTAGACGATTCAAGTTTTTATGTACCCATATATGTATGTGTAGTGGTTTTATAAGAATTTGAAAATTCAAGACCCACTCAATAACAATGTTGATATTGTGTTAAAGTGATAAATATAAATATCATACAAAAATTACATCTGAGAAATGTTTAATTTTATGCGGAATTTAAACAGGCAGGAGATTAGAAGTCAGCCAAATATTAATAAAGTTTTTTACAATTGTTTTCAAACTTATATCTTGTCTAAAAGATAATACCACAAGACCAATTCAAAAACAAATCAGACAGGACTTCCCCGGTGGCACAGTGGTTAAGAATCCACCTGCCAATGTAGGTGACATGAGTTTGATTGCTGGTCAGGGGAAATCCCACATGCCACGGAGCAACGAAGCCCATACGTCACAAATACCGAGCCTGTGCTCTAAAGCCCGCGAACCACAACTACTGAGCCTGCGAGCCACAACTACAGAGCCTGCATGCCTAGAGCCTTTGCTCTGCAGCAAGACAAGCCACCACAATAGGAAGCCCATGCACTGCAATGAAGAATAGCCCCCGCTTGCCACAACTAGAAAAAGCCCGTGTGCAGCGACCAAGACTCAACACACCCAAAAAATTTTTTTAAATTAATTAATTAATTAAAAAAAAAAGAAAAAGAAAAATCAGGACAGTTTTCTTTAATTCTAAGTCTCATTCCCCATAGGGAACCAATCACAAATATTTTTTGCTGTTTTCAATTTTTTGACTGCAAATTTCTAAGTAAAATGTTCTCCATCCTTCATTCTCTCCCACTGTCCTGTGGGTATATATGCTAACTCTCTTTGCTTTTTTTCAGTTTTAGATATTATCACTGTTTATTTTTTGTGTCTAATACAGACATTAGAAGATTAGTATCAAATACCATCTCTCATATCCAACTCAAAATCACATTTCCCCTTCTGCTATACTCCCATTATAATAGATTAGAATTTGTAGCTAAATCTATATTTGGCTTTCATAATATTACAATTTGCAATTTAGACTACTTGACCTGCACAGTATATTAGCATTTTCAGTTTTGATACAATTTTAGCTTGTTCTTCATCGTTCATATATTTTTTTTGTTTAACATCTTTATTGGAGTATAATTGCTTTACAATGGTGTGTTAATTTCTGCTTTATAACAAAGTGCATCAGCTATATGTATATGTATATCCCCATATCTCCCTCCCACCCTCCCTATCCCACCCCTCTAGGTGGTCACAAAGCAATGAGCTGATCTCACTGTGATATGCAGCTGCTTCCTACTAGCTATTGATTTTACATTTGGTAGTGTATACATGTCCACGCCACTCTCTCACTTTTTCACAGCTTACCCTTCCCCCTCCCCTTATCCTCAAGTTCATTCTCTAGTAGGTCTGTGTCTTTATTCTTGTCCTGCCCCTACGTTCTTCATAACCATTTTTTTTTTAGATTCCATAAATATGTGTTAGCATACAATATTTGTTTTTCTCTTTCTGACTTACTTCACTCCATATGACTGACTCTAGGTCCATCCACCTCACTACAAATAACTCAATTTCATTTCTTTTTAGGGCTGAGTAATATTCCATTGTATATATGTACCACATCTTTATCCATTCATCCAATAATGGACACTTAGGTTGCTTCCATATCCTGGCTATTGTAAATAGAGATACAATGAACATTGTGGTACATCACTCTTTTTGAATTATGGTTTTCTCACAGTATATGCCCAGTATGAATAGTTCATACTTTTTACTTACTAACATTTAGTTCTGTGCACCATGATTATTTTAACCTCTTTTTCACTGTTTCCTTGCTTAAGATTTTCCCTTTTTAACAGAATCATGGTCCCTTAGGATAGTCAAGATTTTGTCTCAATTTTTTTCATTTTCTAGTTTTTTTGTAAGAAGTTCTATGACAGTTTGACTCCTGATTTCTTTCTTTTCTCTTTCTCTCTACATAATTCTTTAGAATATTTCATGCATCACTATTTTTTTTTAATTTTAGTTAATGTGTCTTGGAATGAAGTAATTTTTTTCCATTCTATTTTATTATTGAATTTTATTTTATTTAATTTTTATACAGCAGGTTCTTATTAGTTATCTATTTTATACATATTATTGTATATATGTCAATCCCAATCTCCCAATTCATCTCACCACCACCCCTCTCCCCTGGTTTCCTGCCTTGGTGTCCATACATTTGTTCTCTACATCTGTGTCTCTATTTCTGTCTTGCAAACTGGTAATATTCCATTGTTTATAGGTACCACATCTTCTTTATACATTCATCTGTCGATGCACGTTTAGGTTGTTTCCATGACCTGGCTATTGTAAATAGTGCTGCAATGAACATTGGGGTGCATATGTCTTTTTGAATTATGGTTCTCTCTGGGTATATGCCCAGTAATGGGATTGCTGAGTCATATGGTAGTTCTATTTTTAGGTTTTTTTTTTTTTTTTTTTTGTGGTGTGTGGGCCTCTCACTGTTGTGGCCTCTCCCGTTGCAGAGTGCAGGCTCCAGACGTACAGGCTCAGTGGCCACGGCTCATGGGCCCAGCCGCTCCACGGCATGTGGGATCTTCCCGGACCGGGACACGAACACGTGTCCCCTGCATCGGCAGGCAGACTCTCAACCACTGCGCCACAAGGGAAGCCCCTATTTTTAGTTTTTTAATGAACCTCCATACTGTTCTCCATAGTGGCTGTAACAATTTACATTCCCACAAACGGTGCAAGAGATTTCCCTTTTCTCCACACCCTCTCCAGCATTTATTGTTTGTAGATTTTTTGATGATGGTCATTCTGACCGGTGTGAGGTGATACATCACTGTAGTTTTAATTTGCATTTCTCTAATAATTAGTGATGCTGAGAAGCTTTTCTTTTTTTTGCTTTCTTTTTAAGGTTTATAGCAGCATTTTTCACAGTAAGATAAATAAAGAAAACAACCCAAATATCCCATAACAGTAGAAATGATAAAATTACAGTATTCATACAATGGAATACCAAACAGCAAACAAAATACAGACTAGTTTCACACAACATGATGAATCTCACAATATTTAGCAAAGAAGCAAGACCCCAAATAATATATACATCACCATCCCATGTATATAAGTTCAAAAGCAAGCAAAGTGAAATTACAGAGAATCATACATAGGTGATAAAGTATAAAGCAAAGCAAGAAAATATGTTCCATGGAGTCAGAGTACCTCTGGGGAAAAGAGAGGATTTTTATTGGGAAAAGGGGGTCCACAACACAATGGGGATGGGGTGGGATCCTGGCAACATTCCTCATTGGGTGTGGTTATGTGGTTGTGCAATTTCTAATTTGTTGTTTAAACCATTCATACATGTTTTACACATCCTTCTGGGTGATATAATTCACATCAAAAGCTAAGTCAAATATGGTTAGTGGGTGAAAGGGAGGGTAATGATGAGCAAGCCCATTGCCATTCAGAGGGCAAGTGTTAGAAACACTGGTGCATTATTCTTACGTTAATCCTGTTCATTTTCAGAGTTTAGACCCTGAAGGATTTCACGTCTGAGTGGACTGACAGTAGATGAGTGCTTATTTGTTCACCCTCCGAAGAACCTGAGCCAGGGAATTTGCCTGGAGCCAAGGCCACGTGGATCCACTGAGCTGGCAAGGACAGCCAGGTCTGGCTTGGGCAGAGAAGGCCCCTCCTAGGGCTGACAGGCAGGCAGAGTGGGGGGCTGGGTTTATATGAATGAGGATCAACCTCAGAATCCTAAGGGAGGACCTCTAAGCAGCCAGGAGGTGAGCAAGCCTGGATGGAGATACCTCTGCCTTGTCCCAGCAGGAAACACACTCACACCGTCTGGACGTTCTTTTTTTTTTTTTTTAGTTTATTTATTTATTTTTGGCTGCATTGGGTCTTCCTTGCTGCAGGCAGGCTTTCTCTAGTTGTGGCGAGTGAGGTCTAATCTTTGTTGCAGTGGTAAGTTTCTCACTGAAGTGGGTTCTCTTGTTGTGGAGCATGAGCTCTAGGTGCACGGGTTTCAGTACTTGTGGCATGCAGGCTCAATAGTTGTGGCTTGCAGGCTCTAGAGTGCAGGCTCAGTAGTTGTGGTGCACAGGCTTAGCTGCTCCTTGGCATGTGGGATACTCCTGGACCAGGGATCAAATCCGTGTCCCCTGCATTCATTGACAGGAGGATTCTTTTTTTTTTTTTTTAACATCTTTATTGGAGTATAATTGCTTTACAATGGTGTGTTAGTTTCTGCTTTATAACAAAATGAATCAGTTATACATATACATATGTTCCCATAACTCTTCCCTCTTGCGTCTCCCTCCCTCCCACCCTCCCTACAACACCCCTCTAGCTGGTCACAAAGCAGCTGATGCAGCTGCTTCCCACTAGCTATCTATTTTATGTTTGGTAGTGTATATATGTCCATACCATTCTCTCACTTTGCCAAAGCTTACCCTTCCCACTCCCCATATTCTCAAGTCCGTTCTCCAGTAGGTCTGTGTCTTTATTCCTGTCTTACCCCTATGTTCTTCATGACATTTTTTTCCTTAGATTCCATATATATGTGTTAGCATACGGTATTTGTCTTTCATTTCTGACTTACTTCACTCTGTATGACAAACTCTAGGTCCATCCACCTCACTACAAATAACTCAATTTCGTTTCTTTTTATGGCTGAGTAATATTCCATTGTATATCTGTGCCACATCTTCTTTATCCATTCATCCAATGATGGTCATTTAGGTTGCTTCCATATCCTGGCTATTGTAAATAGAGCTGCAATGAACATTTTGCTACATGACTCTTTTTGAATTATGGTTTTCTCAGGGTATATGCCCAGTAGTGGGATTGCTGGGTCATATGGTAGTTCTATTTGTAGTTTTTAGGAATCCATACTGTTCTCATAGTGGCTGTACCAATTCACATTCCCAACAGCAGTGCAAGAGTGTTCCCTTTTCTCCACACCCTCTCCAGCATTTATTGTTTCTAGATTTTTTGATGATGTATCCTGCTACTTTACTAAATTCATTGATTAGGTCTAGTAGTTTTCTGGCAGCATCTTTAGGATTCTCTATGTATAGTATCATGTCATCTGCAAACAGTGAAAGTTTTACTTCTTCTTTTCCAATTTGGATTCCTTTTATTTCCTCTTCTTCTCTGATTGCTGTGGCTAAAACTTCCAAAATAATGTTGAATAAGTGTGGTGAGAGTGGGCAACCTTGTCTTATTCCTGATCTTTGTGGAAAGGTTTCAGTTTTTCTCCATTGAGGATGGTGTTGGCTGTGGGTTTGTCATATATGGCCTTTATTATGTTGAGGAAAATTCCCTCTATGCCTACTTTCTGGAGGGTTTTTATCGTAAATGGGTGTTGAATTTTGTCGAAAGCTTTCTCTGCATCTATTGAGTTGATCATATGGATTTTCTCCTTCATTTTGTTAATATGGTGTATCATGTTGATTGATTTGTGTATATTGAAGAATCCTTGCATTCCTGGAATAAACCCCACTTGATCATGGTGTATGATCCTTTTAATGTGCTGTTGGATTCTGTTTGCTAGTATTTTGTTGATTTTTGCATCTATGTTCATCAGTGATATTGGTCTGTAGTTTTCTTTCTTTGTGACATCCTTGCCTGGTTTTGGTATCAAGGTGATGGTGGCCTCGTAGAAGGAGTTTGGGAGTGTTCCTCCCTCTGCTATATTTTGGAAGAGTTTGAGAAGGATAGGTGTTAGCTCTTCTCTAAATGTTTGATAGAATTCGCCTGTGAAGCCATCTGGTCCTGGGCTTTTCTTTGTTGGAAGATTTTTAATCACAGTTTCAATTTCAGTTCTTGTGATTGGTCTGTTCATATTTTCTATTTCTTCGTGATTCAGTCTTGGCAGGTTGTGCATTTCTAAGAATTTGTCCATTTTTTTCAGATTGTCCATTTTATTGGCATAGAGTTGCTTGTAATAATCTCTCATGATCTCTTTTATTTCTGCAGTGTCAGTTGTTACCTCTCCTTTTTCATTTCTAATTCTATTGATTTGAGTCTTCTCCCTTTTTTTCTTGATGAGTCTGGCTAGTGGTTTATCTATTTTGTTTATCTTCTCAAAGAACCAGCTTTTAGTTTTATTGATCTTTGCTATTGTTTCCTTCATTTCTTTTTCATTTATTTCTGATCTGATTTTTATGATTTCTTTCCTTCTGCTAGCTTTGGGGTTTTTTTGTTCTTCTTTCTCTAATTGCTTGAGGTGCAAGGTTAGGTTGTTTATTCGAGATGTTTCCTGCTTCTTAAGGTGGGCTTGTATTGCTATAAACTTCCCCCTTAGAACTGCTTTTGCTGCATCCCACAGGTTTTGGGTCGTTGTGTCTCCATTGTCATTTGTTTCTAGGTATTTTTTGATTTCCTCTTTGATTTCTTCAGTGATCACTTCATTATTAAGTAGTGTATTGTTTAGCCTCCATGTGTTTGTATTTTTTACAGATCTTTTCCTGTAATTGATATCTAGTCTCATGGCGTTGTGGTCAGAAAAGATACTTGATACAATTTCAATTTTCTTAAATTTGCCCATGCTTGATTTGTTACCCAAGATATGATCTATCCTGGAGAATGTTCCATGAGCACTTGAGAAAAATGTGTATTCTGTTGTTTTTGGATGGAGTGTCCTATAAATATCAATTAAGTCTATCTTGTTTAATGTATCAGTTAAAGCTTGTGTTTCCTTATTTATTTTCATTTTGGATGATCTGTCCATGGGTGAAAGTGGGGTGTTTAAGTCTCCTACTATGAATGTGTTACTGTCGATTTCCCCTTTTATGGCTGTTAGTATTTGCCTTATGTATTGAGGTGCTCCTATGTTGGGTGCATAAATATTTACAATTGTTATATCTTCTTCTTGGATCAATCCCTTGATCATTATGTAGTGTCCTTCTTTGTCTCTTTTAATAGTCCTTATTTTAAAGTCTATTTTGTCTGATATGAGAATTGCTACTCCAGCTTTCCTTTGGTTTCCATTTGCACGGAATATCTTTTTCCATCCCCTTACTTTCAGTCTGTATGTGTCTCTAGGTCTGAAGTGGGTCTCTTGTAGACAGCATATATAAGGGTCTTGTTTTTGTATCCATTCAGCTAATCTGTGTCTTTTGGTGGGAGCATTTAGTCCATTTACATTTAAGGTAATTATCGATATGTATGTTCCTATTCCCATTTTCTAAATTGTTTTGGGTTCGTTATTATAGGTCTTTTCCTTCTCTTGTGTTTCTTGCCTAGAGAAGATCCTTTAGCATTTGTTGTAAAGCTGGTTTGGTGGTGCTGAACTCTCTCAGCTTTTGCTTGTCTGTAAAGGTTTTAATTTCTCCATCAAATCTGAATGAGATCCTTGCTGGGTAGGGTAGTCTTGGCTGCAGGTTTTTCTCCTTCATCACTTTCAGTATGTCCTGCCACTACCTTCTGGCTTGTAGGGTTTCTGCTGAGAGATCAGCTGTTAACCTTATGGGGATTCCCTTATGTGTTATTTGTTGTTTTTCCCTTGCTGCTTTTAATATGCTTTCTTTGTATTTAATTTTTGACAGTTTGATTAATATGTGTCTTGGCGTATTTCTCCTTGTATTTATCCTGTATGGGACTCTCTGTGCTTCCTGGACTTGATTAACTATTTCCTTTCCCATATTAGGGAAGTTTTCAACTATAATCTCTTCAAATATTTTCTCAGTCCCTTTCTTTTTCTCTTCTTCTTCTGGAACCCCTATAATTCGAATGTTGGTGTGTTTAATGTTGTCCCAGAGGTCTCTGAGACTGTCCTCAGTTCTTTTCATTCTTTTTTCTTTATTCTGCTCTGCAGTAGTTATTTCCACTATTTTATCTTCCAGGTCACTTATCCGTTCTTCTGCCTCAGTTATTCTGCTATTGATCCCATCTAGAGTATTTTTAATTTCATTTATTGTATTGTTCATCGTTGCTTGTTTCATCTTTAGTTCTTCTAGGTCCTTGTTAACTGATTCTTGCATTTTGTCCATTCTATTGTCCATTCTATCTCCAAGATTTCGGATCAACCTTACTATCATTATTCTGAATTCTTTTTCAGGTAGACTGCCTATTTCCTCTTCATTTGTTAGGTCTGGTGGGTTTTTATCTTGCTCCTTTATCTGCTGTGTGTTTTTCTGTTTTCTCATTTTGCTTATCTTACTGTGTTTGGGGTCTCCTTTTTGCAGGCTGCAGGTTCGTAGTTCCTCCTGTTTTTGATGTCTGTCTCCAGTGGCTAAGGTTGGTTCAGTGGGTTGTGTAGGCTTCCTGGTGGAGGGGACTAGTGCCTGTGTTCTGGTGGATGAGGCTGGATCTTGTCTCTCTAGTGGGCAGGTTCACGTCTGGTGGTGTGTTTTGGGGTGTCTGTGGCCTTATTATGATTTTAGGCAGCCTCTCTGCTAATGGGTGGGGTTGTGTTCCTGTTTTGCTAGTTGTTTGGCACAGGTTGTCCAGCACTGTGGCTTGCTGGTCGTTGAGTGAAGCTGGGTGCTGGTGTTAAGATGGAGGTCTCTGGGAGATTTTCGCCGTTTGATATTATGTGGAGCTGGGAGGTCTCTTGTGGACCAGTGTCCTGAAGTTGGCTCTCCTACCTCAGAGGCAGAGCCCTGACTCCTGGCTGGAGCACCAAGAGCCTTTCATCTACACGGCTCAGAATAAAAGGGAGAAAAAGTAGAGGGAATTAGTAGAAGTATGAGGAAAGAAAGAAGGAAAGGAGGGAAGGAAGGAAGGAAGAAAGAAAGAAAGAAGCAAAGAAGGAAAGAAGGCAAGAAGGAATGAAAGGAGGGAGGGAGGGAGGGAGGAAGGAAGGAAGGAGGGAAAGAAGGAAAAACAGAAAGAAAGAAGATACAGTAAAAATAAAATAAAGTATAATAAAGTTATTGAATTAAAAAATTCTTATTTAGAAAAAAAAAAAAGGGACAGATAGAACCTTAGGACAAATGTTGGAAGAAAAGCTATACAGACAAAATCTTACACAGAAGCGTACACATACACCCTCACCAAAAGAGGTAAAGGGGGAAAAATCATAAATCTTGCTGTCAGAGACCACCTCCTCAATTTGGGATGATTCGTTGTCTAAAGGAGGGAAGGAAGGAAGGAAAGAAAGAAAGAAAGGACGAAGGTAAAGTATAATAACGTTCTTAAAATTAAAATTGATTATTAAGAAAAAAATTTTAAGAAAAAATCATGGACGGATAGAACCCTAGGACAAATGGTGGAAGCAAGACTATACAGACAAGATCTCACACAGAAGCATACACATACACATTCACAAAAAGAGGAATAGGGAAAAAAATCATAGATCTTGCTCCCAAAGTCCACCTCCTTAATTTGGGATGATTGGCTGTCTATTCATGTATTCCACAGATGCAGGGTACATCAAGTTGATTGTGGAGCTTTAATCCGCTGCTTCTGAGGTTGCTGGGAGAGATTTCCCTTTCTCTTCTTTGTTCTCACAGCTCACAGGGGCTCAGCTTTGGATTTGGCCCTGCCTCTGCGTGTAGGTCGCTGGAGGGCGTCTGTTTTTTGCTCAGATTGGACGGGGTTAAAGGAGCCGCTGATTCGGGGGTTCTGGCGTACTGAGGCCGGTGGGGAGGGAGGGGCACAGAATGCGGGACGGGCCTGCGGCGGAAAAGTCCGGCGTGACCCTGCACCAGCCCGAGGCCCGCCGTGCGCTCTCCCGGGGAAGTCGTCCCCGGATCCCGGGAACCCGGCAGTGGCGGGCTGCACAGGCTCCGCGGAAGAGGGGCGTGGAGAGCGACCTGCGCTCGCACACAGGCCCCTTGGTGGCGGCAGCAGCAGCCCCAACGTCTCCCACCCGCCTCTGGGGTCTGCGCCTCCAGCCGCGGCTTGCGCCCGTCTCTGGATTCCGCGCCCTCAGCCGCGGCTCGCGCCCGTCTCTGGGGTCCGCGCCCTCAGCTGCGGCTCGCGCCCGTCTCTGGGGTCCGCGCTTTCAGCCGCGGCTCGCGCCCGTCTCTGGGGTCCGCGCTTTCAGCCGCGGCTCGCGCCCGTCTCTGGGGTCCGTGCTTTCAGCCGCGGCTCGCGCCCGTCTCTGGGGTCCGCGCTTTCAGCAGCGGCTCGCGCCCGTCTCTGGAGTTCCTTTAAGCAGCGTTCTTAAACCCCTCTCCTCACGCACCAGGAAACAAAGAGGGAAGAAAAAGTCTCTTGCCTCTTCGGCAGGTGCAGACTTTTCCCCGGACTCCCTCCCGGCTAGCTGTGGTGCACTAACCCCTTCAGGCTATGTTCAAGCCGCCAACCCCAGTCCTCTCCCTGCGCTCCGTCCGAAACAGAAACCCGAGCCTCAGAGCCTCAGCTCGCAGCCCCGCCCGCCCCGGCGGGTGAGCAGACAAGCCTCTCGGGCTGGTGAGTGCCGGTGGGCACCGATCCTCTGTGCGGGAATCTTCCCGCTTTGCCCTCCGCACCCGTTGCTGTGTACTCCTCCGCGGCTTCGAAGCTCCCCCCTCCGCCTCCCGCAGTCTCCGCCCGCGAAGGGGCTTCCTAGTGTGTGGAAACTTTTCCTCCTTCACAGCTCCCTCCCACTGGTGCAGGTGCCATCCCTATTCTTTTGTCTCTGTTTATTCTTTTTTTCTTTTGCCCTACCCAGGTACGTGGGGAGTTTCTTGCCTTTTGGGAGGTCTGAGGTCTTCTGCCAGCCTTCAGTAGGTGTTCTGTAGGAGTTGTTCCACGTGTAGATGTATTTCTGGTGTATCTGTGGGGAGGAAGGTGATCTCCGCGTCTTACTCTTCCGCCATCTTCCTGCTCTCCCCCCCATCTTCCTGCTCTCCCCCTGATTCTAGGATTTTAAACCATCCCTTTAATAAAAAAAATATTCCTCTTTCTAGAAGAAAACACACTGCTCTATGAATAATTAATCATTTCTACTTAGATACTCTTAACTGAAAGTGTAACATAATAGGAAGACTATTAGTTTTTAACATATAAATAAGTAGCTCTGGGAACCTAAAATTATCTCAATTATCTCTTCTTGCCACTGGTCTGCTTGTATTCTTCTCTGTAAAATAGGGATGATAAGAACTGCCAAATCTATTTCACATAGCTGTACTTAACATATATATTAATGTAAAAATAACACACTTTTTTAAAAATGAAATAAATTATGAACGTGTAAAGGTGAATCATTATTATAAATAGATTTGACAGAAACATGTCTTATGTGGGGATGATGGATTTATACACCTGACTAAATTCAAATGACAGGAAATGATGTATTTATAAACTAGCAGGAAATAATTTTAATTGGCTGCATGGATCAAATATCTGATTTCTTAATTACTATGTATTCCAAAGTGATTAAAAATTTTCATAAAGTCAAGATTAAACAATTCACTTTTTATCTTGTTTGTTTTTGTTTGTTTGTCTGTTTTTTGTTTTTTTGTGGTATGCGGGCCCCTCACCGTTGTGGCCTCTCCCGTTGCGGAGTGCAGGCTCCGGACGCGCAGGCTCAGTGGCCATGGCCCACGGGCCCAGCCGCTCCGCAGCACATGGGATCTTCCCGGACCAGGGCACGAACCCGTGTCCCCTGCACCAGCAGGCGGACTCTCAACCACTGCACCACCAGGGAAGCCCTAAACAATTCACTTTTTGATAATAATTGTTTTTTGCATTATTAAGCTCTGGTGTTCCACGTGGAATAAGCCTGAAAATTGGCATCTATATTTACAACACAACTATGTTTCAATTAGCATAAATTTGCACCTTTGCTCAATAGTTAATATTCTAATAGCTGGAAATATTTGTGAACACTAAATACCCAGTAAGCAGTAACTTTCTTTCAAGATAATTTTGAAAAGTCACAGTCATATCTATGAAAGATTCATCACTTACTTTTTCTTTTTAGTGAGCATTACAGGAGTAAGTCCACAGACAGCTACACCTACAACAGCAAATTAAGCACTTCATCTTCTACAATATATTATTTGAAGTACTACATTTTTCAACTTCTTTCAGGATAAACTGATAAAATTTCTATATTGGCCTTAAATTTAACAATTCCACTAAGTTGAATAATTTTATCTTCAGTTTGCAGTTGCTTAGATACCTCTGGGTATTTTCTGGTTTAATCTTTGCTGCCAGAAGTATTTATGCATTAACTGGGACCAGAGATACTTTAACTGACTTGATCTTTATTACACTGGTACATAGGTTACTACTTAGATGGAGATTAACAAGCCAGTGAAAGTACTCTCTGCATAGTGAGTCTACTGTGTTGACAGGATCAAAAGCATTATTATCCATTTCAAATTCTAAAGGTTTGAAAACAATTTTAACATGCTCCACATCCCTCTGCAACTGCTGTTTTAATGTATACCACTGGGCATGCTGTACTTCCTATCATTAGTTAATTTCATGCAATAATAAAATCTTCAAAGTTAAGCTTTTAGCAAAATTCAATAATTTTTAATTGTCTATTGTTTGGCTTAAAAAAAAGTCCTTGGATTCTATCATAGTTTTATATATATATATAATGTTTTTTTCTTTTGCAGGGAAGAAAGCATCAGTCATTTATTTCAATGTGTTGAATGTAAGATATTTTGCAGAAAACAAATCAAGCTGCTTAAATTATTAAAAGGGAATAAGTAGACAAGAACTCTTTATCAAGATAAATCCATTGTAAAATTTTATCATAAATGTAGTTTTTTTGTCCAAATGGCAACATATATGAAACTGAAAAATAAAGTATTTTGGCTATTTGGCAATACATGTAATGGGTAATTAAAAAGAAAAAAAAAAACTATGATTAAGATTTGGCATGTTGTTTCTTAGAGAAAAGAATAGTTATATTTCTCTATTGTACATTCTAGTAGAATTTTAGGAGGAATCTAACATTTTCTTAATCCAGGTACCTACACTATTATGACCATGATTAAAACTGGAAATATAGATTTAACAGATGATCTATACAGTTTTAAAGCTGTGCTATTGTAAAGCAATATTAAAAATATCAAACTCCTTTCTAATCAGTTTAATATTTCAAAGAAAAATATTTGGTTATATTCTTAAAGTAAAACAATTTACAGAAACTTTTTGTTCTAAAATATGTTTTTCTTATTTTATTGAAAGAAACTTTATCAATAGCAATGATTTTTTCCTTACCATATCTGATTTTTTTCTTTACCATATCTGATTTATTTTATTTATTATTTGAATCAAAAATGCAAGAAAGCTTGAAATTGTTTCCTGTCCAAACCATGGAATAGACAAAATTATAGCATGCTTTGTTGCTTTTCAAAAATATCCTACAGGGATTTAAGATAGTAAACTCTACTTTGTAGTTTTTTGCTATGAGATAGACCTCTATTTATAACAAAACAAAATGCCATATGTTTTCTTCCACAAACTATGTATCTTCCTTTTCCCATTCAAAACTTTTCCTTTCCTTTGAGATGTTCTTACTTTTGTTGCCCTTATTATTGAAAAACTGGAAGTATCTTTTACCTTTTTTTTTTTGCTTTCTTATTAGAATGTATTATAATTTTTCATATCCAACTGCTATTTTCCTACCATCTTCAGAATTAGCTCTAATTCTACACTTTCACAGCACTAAAAGTAAACTCAGTATAATAAATGTGTTTATCCTTTGATAAATACTAAAATATATTAAAATTTATTCAGTTAACTCTGTAGTAACTAACTTTTCATAAAAACTGAAAAATTTACTAATTTTACAGATGCAAAATTTCAGTTAACCTATTTTGTTCCCTATGTAATGGAAAATAGAAGAGAAGTGAAAACTTTTTTGGTTATTTTCCACATGTATTATTTATTTTTGTATCAGTAAATCTTTAAATGATCTAAACAAGAAAACCCTGAATTTGAAAAGTAAAATTAATCAAATCTATTTTTCTGAAAATAAGTCAGGTTCTACCTTGCAGTGACAGGTTTTTGACACTGTCCACCTGTCTTTCACCTCAGCCAGGTCTCTTGATATCTACCTTCTCACAGCTTATCATTCTGGAATTAGTCTTTCCTCCACAGGTGTCATATAAAAGTATTGAATCTTCTAATTCTATACTATTACTTTATATGAACTTGCCTGCTATTTTGCCTTAATCCTTGACTTTGTATTATATATCTTGCTCTTTATTTCCAGTTGTGCAGATATCTTGGTCATTTTTGTCTGTACTTTGTAGGGGACTGAGTATGGCAATGCTTTTCTTTGTGAATAACATCTTTGATATTATTTTGTTAACTGATCTACTGAATATGTAGACCTTAATTCTGGTTTTACACTATGGTTTTCCCACCATGTTAGAATGAATAGCCTTGTTATAACTTTTAGTGCTGGAGAGGATTTCTACTCTCAATTCTGCTGTTGGTTTTATCTTTTTCTTGATTATCAGTTTCTTTTTTTCTTCTTCTTCTTCTTTCTGGTCCTATACAGATACTGTAATTAACTTTACTTGCAGACTCAGGTTTATATGAATTCCTCAATTTTAGGTCTTTATTTTAAATCTGGAATATAGAATGATTCAAATATCAGCAATTACTAATAATCTACTGAATTCTACTTCCAACCATGATGGGGTAACAGAAACTACTAAATGTAATCACCCCACTTTAGACAATCAAACATAAATGTCAAAATGAAATTTTGAAAAGATGCAGCATAGGACACTGATCTCTGACAGAAGTATTCCTGTGGTTTAGCCAGTTTACTGCCTAGAGAAAGTGTCTGGATCACAGTACATGAATGAGAACTCAAACAGAGCCCAGGATACTCCCTCAGCTAAACACAGACAGTTAAGAATTCAAGAAGGCCAAGTTGCCTACAATTTATAGAACAGACTACAGGAGGAAAGAAAACATCACTGAGGAAAGAAGTGCACAGAAAGAGAGGTCCAGACACCTGCACATGATTTCCTTGATATTTAAGCTGAGTCCTGATCAGCACATATGAGAGGAAAGCACTTGAGACCAAGAAAAGAATCACTGAAAACAAGCCAACAGAATAATTGTTAGGGAACACCAAGGCTAGAAATATACCATCTTCCTACTAGTCACAGTGGAAAAACATAATAATACATGGGCATCAAGTCAAATACTCAGAAGGCAATTGCCTTAGTGATAAATAAAAATTAATCCCACAATAAAGATTGTACTGGTCCATGTAACTTAACTACATCCTGAAAGAAAGCTCAAGTATGTTTAGGAATACACAAGTATTCATCAACCAATATGGTAAAAATTACCATGTTTAACAGCCCAAAAAAAAAATATTACACATGCAAAAAGGAAGAAAATACAATTCATAATAATAATTTTTTTAAAAGTCTATAGAAGAAGATCCAGGAATAACAGGTAGAATTAATAGACAGGAAAAATAAGAGTTAATATAACTATGTTTCATGTGTTAAAAAATTATGAATATGTTAAAGAGGGAAATAAAAAGAGGTACATAAAAGACATGTAAACTTCTTAAGAGGGAAAATAAAATTTCTGGCAGAAAATATACACTTGATCAAATTAACAGTGGATTAGATACTGCAAAAGATAAGATTAATAAGCTTGAAGATGAAGCAATAGAAACTGTCTAAATAGAAAAACAACTGAAGATAAGAATAAAATATCATGAACTGTAGTCCAATTTCAAATGGCTGACTCTATGTATAATTTTCATAACTGATATAAGGAGATCAATTTGTTTTCAAATCTGGTAAAAGCAAAACCTTCAGAACTAAGAAAGTTAAAAACAAATGAAAATAAAAATGAAGAAATCTGCACTAGGTTCCATCATAATTAAACTTATAAAAAAAATAAAAAGTAAAAAAGAGAAAATATTAACAACAGCCAGAGAAAGAAAGTCACATTATATATGGAGGAAGAAAAGCATGAATTATAGCAGATTGTTATGAAAACATTGCAAGCAAGAAAAGTGAAAAAACACATTAACGTCCTGAAATGGGAGGTGGATGTAGTGGGAGAGTTAATGTAGAATTCTATTATCAACAAAAACATCTTTCCATAATAGAAGGTGAATAAAAGGTAAAGCTTTGGACAGGTACATTTTTATTATTTTTACATCACTTAAATGATAATTGACTGCTTAATGGAAAACTAATAATAATATATTGTGGAGCTTATCACATAGTTCTAAGTAAAACAAAAACATAGAGTTTAGGACAGGAAAAATGGAAGTATATGGTTGTAAGGTAAAGTTGCATACTATTGCTATGTGTTATATGTTATATGCTATATGTTAAGTGGTATGAGATTATTTGTGATAAGTTAAAATTCTATAAATTTAAATTAATCACTAAAAAATGAAGCAGAACTTTGTGATAACTTATAAGGGAAAAGAATCAGAAAAAGAATGTATATAATTGAATCACTTTGCTACATACTTGAAACTAACACAACATTGTAAATCAATTATCCATCAATAAAAAATAAAATAAAAATAAATGAAACAGAATTGAATCATATTTAATAATCCAATATGAAAAATAGATCAAAAAACAGATAAAATAAATACAAAGCAATCACTTACAAGGAAAATTTAAATCCAGCTTTATAAATAACAAAATTAAAATTTCTACATTTTTCAAATAAAAGCAGAATTGTCACACTTTGACTATAAAACCACAAATAGATTAGAAGTAATAGAATGGCAAAAGATATTCAATGATAGTTCTAACCAAGTAACACTAGAAGCCATATGAATATCTGATTATAAAAAACGTTTCAGGAAGAATATTGCTAGGAATAAAGATAATCATTTCATTATAATGATAAGATTAATCAAATGTAAATAATAAAAAGAAGAAAATGATAAAGATGAACACCCAAAATGATAACATTGAGAGCAAAATTTATAATAAGAATCAGTGAATCCAAAAGTTATTTCTTTGAAAAGATGAGTAAAATTCTTAAACTTCTATTCAAACTAATCAGAAAAAAAAGACAGGATGTGAATTACCAATATCAGAAAGATGAGAGGGTGCATTAATATATATGTTAAAAATATTAAAATTATAATAAGAGAATATTCTAACAGTAAATTAAGCAAATTTTGTGAAATGCACAAATTTCTTGAAACACAAAACTACTGAAACTCACTCAAGAAAAATATAGATAACCTAAATAGACCTATCACCATTTAGGAATATGAATTTGTAACTACAAAGAATCTTACAAAAAAGAAAACTCCAGGCCCAGATGATATCACTAGTGTACTCTACCAAACGTTTAAGGAAGATTAATGCCAATTTTACATAAATGTTTAAAATTTTTTCAGAGGAATAGTTTCCATCTTATTCCATTAGGCCAATATTATCCTGACACCAAACCCTGAAAAAGATAGTAATGAACAGATTTTAAGGTGCTCCCATGATCCCCATCCACTGGATGCTCACATTCTTATATAATCAATCCCTTCTCCCTGTGTGTGGGAAAGGCCAGTGACTTGCTTCTAAACAATAGAATGAGGCAAATCTTATGGGAAATCACTCTTGTGGTTATATTATGTTACATAAGACTGTCCTTCTAGAAGTTTTGATCTTTACCCATCTTCCAGTTCCAAAGCCACATTTTTTGGTATCTATTACAGCAGCAACCTACTTCTGGGTACCAATTTCTATCTTAGCCAGTTCCAGCTGCTATAACAAAGTAGCATATTTTGGATGGCTTATAAACAGAAATTTATTCCTCACATTTCTGGAGGGTAGAAGTCTGTAATAAGAGTGCCAGCATTGTCGATTCCGGTGAGGTACCTTTTCCAGGTAGATTGTTGACTACGTCTTTTTGTAGCCTCAAGTGTCAGAAAGTGTTCTAGAGAGCCCTCTTGAGTCTCTTTTATAAAGGCACTAGTCCCATTTATGAGAATTGCACCCTTATGACCTAATTACTTCCCAAAGGCCCCACCTCCTAACACCATCACATTAGGGGTTAAGATTTCCACATGAATTTGGGGGAGACACAAACATTTAGTTAATTGCTAGCATATTGATTATCTTGAGTTGAAGGCACTTAAGAAAGAGGAGATGCCGGAAGGGCTCTCTGACCTCCTCTTTCTGCCTAAAAGCAGACCATAAAATTTATGATGGAAAACTTTCCATCCCTGTACTAGGAAGAGAAAAACGTTATTACCAGAGATTGGGAGTCAACACTTAAATGAACATGTATAAGTAAATCTAATGAAGTAACCCCTATCTTCCACTAGTTTCTCCTATATATTTCCTAGTCATGGTCCTACAATTTATTGCCCTCAGCCCAATCCATATTTTCTTATCAAATATCAACAATTTATTATTCTTTGTTTAAAAAGATACATAAGGTTTTGGACCCACTGGCTTCTTCAGATATTTATTTTCCTTTTGAAGATTCCTATGTACACAGAAAAATATTTAAATTTGTATGCTTTTCTCCTGTTAGCTTGTTTTACGTCAGTTTAGTTTGTAGGACTAGACACAGAATCTAAGAGAGTAGAAGAAAATTTATTCACCCCTATACTTGGCATTTCTTTTTTTTCTTGACCTTTCATTTACAGCAAAATTGGTTGGCCTTGTATTCCTGCCTTGTCTTTATAAAGAGAAGTCTGGTAAGACGAGAAAGAAGGAAATGGATATCCTGTTGGTTATTTAATAAACAACAATATTTATTCTTACTACTAAGATTTCAAAAGTCCTTATCATCTTTTACCTTCCTCTCCACTTCCCATTTTTCAAGAACTATAAAACAAATTTAAGAAAATACATATTCTTTTATGTAACTAACATTAATCACTCATGAAATACTTATGTTTCAATGTTTTATTTAAAACTCCTAATTTAAAAAGAGATAGAGTCTTTAGGAGGAAGAATATTACTATTTACCTCTTTTAACAAGCACTGAATATATGTAGAAATATTTGTGTGCTTGACAGGGATAGAAGGAAAGAATAAATGTTGTATAATTTTCCACAATAATTTGAAGAAAAATACGCTGTAGTTTTAGGAAATAAGTAGAGAAAATGTAGAAACTAAAGAAGGCAGCTGATTCTTGGGGCTGACAAAAAAATCAAAACAACCCACACCTTGTTAAAAAAATATGATAGAAATGACATATACCTGAAGCTGTTTCTGAATATCTTGTTCTCGATTTTCAGTGTTAGGCCCTCAGATCACCCCATGATAATCACAAACAATGTCCAATTAACTCCTCCTGTATTCCCAGATCCCACCTTGCAGGAAATTGATTCATGTCCTGAAGATAGCCCTTCATAGAGAATTTTCCCCACCAGCAGGAAACCTCCTTATACTTTTTGACAATAGGAAACAGGATCTTGATCTCGCAAGATGGGAATGGGAATGCACTTCCCTCTGCATATGTCATTATACACAGAGGTCAGAGAGGTATCAGGCAGTTGTAGCCACTGCATCCTCTGTCGCTGAAATAAACTTGCTTTTGGCATGATGATCTAATTATCATTTATTATATAATGTCTATGGGAAATATGCTTCCTGTTTCAAATAACATCCTCAGATATCTTAAAACATCAGAGCTGGTTTTTTTTTTTTTTTTTTCCCTTTGGAGACTGCTCATACTTTATTCCAAAATATGGACTTCAAATAACCTTTTGGAAAAGGGTATTACCTTTTTCATGCCTCTGTTTTTTATTGCTAAGGTTATGTTGATATAATTTGTTTCTCTGCTTTGCCTTCATCCTGGTTGGCGGCTGCCCAAAAGTTTCCAGTAAATTTATTTTAGTGAATTACTTTTCCTCCCCTTGCACTTCTCTTTTGCCACCTCTCTGCTTCTGGCTAGATGCCCACTATACGCTGGTATGCTTTACTGTAAGAACAGGTGAAAAAAAAATCCATTCATTGCATTTGAGACAAGGGTTTTACTTGGTTCATACAGCTGACTGGTTCTTGCAGCTCCTCTCTGTGGCTAGATGGAACACATCATCTTTTCAAGTGCTGAGTTGAGCAATTTTAGAAATTTAGATTATTTTTTAAAAGGATACTATGAAATACAGAAAGTCTTTTATGCTTTTTCTTAGATAATCTCCATTGCCCTAGCCATCTTTACTTAACCTTCTGAGTACTGAAGACAAAATAGCTTCCTACTTGAAATATATAGCCTGTACTTTATGTAAATCCTGTAGGAAATAGCAACAGCCAGCATTAAGCTAAATTATATGAAAGTGTATCTGGTCACATTTTATTAGAGGCCGAAAATTTTTCAAAGAAATAGACAATGTATTTAGCATCTGCTTAATGTCAATGTCTAGTAGGTTTTGGAATTAAAACATAAATTATGTGTACTACATACAATTACAAAATAGAACAAGGAGCTGATAAGCTTAAAATAAGACTAAGGAAAAAGTGCAGCTCTAGTCTATATATTAAAACTATATTTTTGGGGGGCTTCCCTGGTGGCGCAGTGGTTGAGAGTCCGCCTGCCGATGCAGGGGACACAGGTTGGTGCCCCGATCCGGGAAGATCCCACATGCCGCGGAACAGCTAGGCCCGTGAACCATGGCCGCTGAGCCTGCGCGTTCGGAGCCTGAGCTCTGCAACGGGAGAGGCCACAACAGTGAGAGGCCCACGTACCGAAAAAAAACAAAAACAAAAACAAAAAAAAAAACCTATATTTTCTGTTTCAGAGTAGAGTGTTTCTATAATAAGGGAAACTTTTTAGGTCCTAGAACAAAGTGGCAGATGTACTCAATATCAAACATAAATCTTTCAATGATCAACCCTGCGACCTTGAGCAAATCATTAAGTCTATGCTCCAATAAATACTAAAAATTACTTTACAAATATTTTGATATATTTGTTCCAAAAGTCTTAAAATATATAATCTATATCTGCTTCCATATTATTTATTTCTTTTTTACAACTAACTGGTTATGTTAAATATTCAATGTGACACACTGCAGATAAATTACTAGGTGGTTTGAGGAAGAAGAGACATTAGGCATTTTGCTACTTGAAGCTTTAGTCATATTTTATACATAGAAAATCTTCAACAAATGTCGGAAGCTATACACTGCCTAGTGGTATACTATTTGACTGGGCATGAGACTAGGAAAAGCAGTCTTATTCTGGAATAAGAACCACAGCTGATATGTTTTACTCTCTCACCAATGATTTTATAATTTCAATGTAGATAGTCCCTCAACAAATAGCTAACAAAGATAGATCATTACTATTGTTTATATAAGAAGTGTTTAATATTATACTAAAATATTGTTCTCAATTCTTTATTTCTTTAATATAGTGCTAAAGTATGTTTAACTGTGCCATGTCATTCTTAAACAGTACTTATATAATTTTACATATAATTTGTACTCAGCAAGTTTTATTGAATGGAAAATATTACAGCTTTTATTTTAAAGGTAACAAAATTGAGAGAGCTGTGGCAAACAGTGTTACATCTAAAATTTTTGAAAATAGTACATTGGGAATTCCCTGACAATCCAGTCGTTAGGAGTCTATGCTTCCACTGCCAGGCGCCTGGGTTCAATCCCTGGTCAGGGAACTAAGATCCTACAAGCCACATGACCAAAAAAAAAAAAAGGAAGAAAGAAAGAAAATAGTACCAAAAAAAATTTATTTATTTTTGTTACTACTAAAATTCAATGCAGTGATTTTTTTATTTGGATATTTTTATGAACCATACTTATCAACTCATTTTCTTTAGGGCAATGGATTTTTAAACTTCCAGCAGCAACACATTTATGAAAGTATGTCTTAAAATGAAATAGAATAGAATAATAGTTTTGAGAGTGTATATTTTTTAAAGAATATTTTGTTTTGTTTATATAATTATGTGTTGGGAGAGAGTATTGTGATGTGCTGTAAAATAAACATTTTTCTCTGAATCATGAGCAAAGTATTTGAAAACCACTACTTCTACAAATGTTTGCCTATGAGAGGAGTAGGGGAGAGAGACAGTGGATATCACCACCAGGGAAACAAAGGGTGCTATTTTACTTTTCATTGCACACTGCAATGTCTTCCATCTCAGGGAAAAATTGTAAGAGAAGTCAGCTAATGATCTGAGAGAATATTAACAAAATTATGAGAGCTGTCAAATCTAATGCATACCCACATTTGCCATATGAAAATAGTTGTTATAATTACTAATTATATAAAATTAATATATAATAAGTATCATTCATGAAGAGCTTGTAATGTTCTGTGACCTGCACTAAATTATTTACATTTATATTTATTTCTCACAGAGATTCTATGCCAGAATTATAGATTTACTCAATTTACAGAAAGGAAATTGTGGGGATGATTATTCTGGTTAGATTGGTTGAGGAAACTGAAGTCAGAGACATTCAATTAATTGACAAAAGTCACACAAGTAGAAAATGGAGAAGATTTGATTAAAACTCATAATCATCTGACTCATTTATATTGATTTTAGAAAGCCCCACATGTTTTCTTCTAGAAGAACTTTTTAATTGGAAAATGTTCCCTAATGATGTCATAGGCAATAAGGTAACTAAACTTCCTTTCCCTGATATTCTGTGATGTGTCTCTGGAATCATTGCTAATAGGATGAAATAGAAGACTTTTTCACATGAACTTCTGTTAATTCTAGCTTTCTTTCTCTGACTCTAGTGTTGATTTCAGGGCTATGCGTACAATCTCCAAAATCTACTATGAATATATGACAGCTCTAATCTCTGCACCAACTGTTAACCATACTTATATATATGATGTGGGAAAGGTAAGACCTGGCTAAATTTTAAACACTTCTTTCTTTTTTAATATATATTGGAATTCCTATATTTAGAAGCTTTTGACTACTAAGGAAGAATTGATGCTCCTGAGCATTTCTTAGATTGTTTTGGATTGGAGATGGGTATGAATTTGAGATATTAAGGAATCATGTATTAATTCTACCTGATGACTATTTTCATCCTTATCTAGAAACTAAATTTGGTTATCTTTTACATACAGTGGAGAGTTTATTAATAATAGCCAATTGAATGTTGACATCTTTAGACCTTGAGTTCCCAATTTTGACTCCTGATCCTTAGGCTCAGAGTAAACACAATGTTTCTAAAAGTCATAGCTAAAGACATAGTCTTTTATATATGTATACATGTGTTTAGTTATTATTCATTTATTTAAGATAAAGATATGTTTAAGTAAGTCTTGCCCTGCAAGACTGGATTTTACATTTGCTACAATTTTTGGCTTAGATAAATATGTCTTTAAGTACAAGTATAAATGAGGCCTGTGAACCAGTAACAGTGGAGACCTCCTGCAAAATAGAAAAAAAAACTCTACCATATAAAATACAGAGCCATTCTCACTCTCTCCATGGAAGCAAAGGCTTTTATTTATCCCTTTGCAACTGACTTAAAATTTACTCACTTTAAAACTTTCAGTTATTTACAGATTCCCAATTCCTTATTTTAAATTTCAAAGTCTGACTCTTTCTGAAATCACTTTTTCCTTAAATTTGTGGCATGTTCATTGGTAGCAAAACATAAACTGAACTGATATAAACATATTCATAGTCTTCATATACCTATTTATTGTGAATGCCCACAACTTTTGGTATAGAAAAATCAATATGTTTGAGTACAGAGTGTTGCTCCAGACCTCACACACATCATGGTGAACATATAATACATTACTGTATATTCATATTACCTTTGTAAGATCTGAAAACTTCAGAAATCCAAGGGATACCTTGGTCAGAGGGTATAAGAAATTGGAGGCCAGTATCCATTTCTAAATATCTTTTACATGAAATATAAAATGTGTTTACTATTTTTATGCTAATGAGCATAATTTTGAAAGAGTGTCCCAGAGCAGCTAACAGGATTGTGACCCACGCACATATGGTCACCTTAGCTTTGATAAAGAAAGCAAGAATATACAATGGAGAAAAGACACTGTCTTCAATAAGTGGTGCTGGGAAAACTGGACAGCTACATGTAAAAGAATGAGATTAGAACACTCCCTAACACCATACACAAAAATAAACTCAAAATGGATTAGAGACCTAAATTTAAGGCCAGACACTACCAAACTCTTAGAGGAAAACATAAGCAGAACATTCCATGACATAAATCACAGGAAGATCCTTTTTGACCCACCTCCTAGAGAAATGGAAATAAAAACAAAAATAAACAAATGGGACCTAATGAAACTTAAAAGCTTTCGCACAGCAAAGGAAACCATAAACAAGACCAAAAGACCACAATCAGAATGAGAGAAAATACTTGCAAATGAAGCAACTGACAAAGGATTTACCCCCAAAATTTACAAGCAGCACATGCACCTCAATATCAAATAAACAACCTAATCCAAAAATGGGCAGAAGACCTAAATAGACATTTCTCCAAAGAAGATATACAGATTGCCAACAAACACATGAAAGAATGCTCAACGTCATTAATCATCAGAGAAATGCAAATCAAAACTACAATGAGGTATCACCTCACAGCAGCCAAAATGGCCATCATGAAAAAATCTACAAACAAATGCTGGAGAGGATGTGGAGAAAAGGGAACCCTCTTGCACTGTTGGTGGGAATGTAATTTGATACAGCCACTATGGGGAACAATATGGAGGTTCATTAAAAAATTAAAAATAGAACTACCAAAAGACCCAGCAATCCCACTACTGGGTATATACCTTGGGAAAACCATAATTCAAAAAAGAGTCATGTGTCAAAATGTTCATTGCAGCTCTATTTACAATAGCCAGGACATGGAAGTAACCTAAGTGTCCATCAACAGATGAATGGATAAAGAAGATCTGGCACATATATACATTGGAATATTACTCAGCCATAAAAAAAATGAAATTGAGTTATTTGTAGTGAGGTGGATGGACCTAGAGTCTGTCATACAGAGTGAAGTAAGTCAGAAAGAGAAAAACAAATACCATATGCTAACACACATATATAGAATCTAAAAAAAAAAAAAATCGTTCTGAAGAACCTAGGGGCAGGACAGGAATAAAGACACAGATGTAGAAAATGGACTTGAGGACACGGGGATTGGGAAGGGTAAGCTGGGACGAAGTGAGAGAGTGGCATGGACATATATACACCACTAAATGTAAATTAGATAGCTAGTGGGAAGCAGACACATAACACAGTGATGTGATCAGCTTGGTGCTTTGTGACCACCTAGAGGAGTGGGATAGGAAGGGTGGAAGGGAGATGCAAGAAGGAGGGGATATGGGGATATATGTATACATATAGCTGATTCACTTTGTTATACAGCAGAAACTAACACTCCATTATAAAGCAATTATACTCCAATAAACTTGTTAGGAAAAAAAAGAACATTGCTTTGCAATCAAAAAAAGAAATTAAAAAACAAAAGAATTTCCTCTGTTTTCTGAATATCTATAGGAATGTAATAATAATGAAATCAGTCTGATAATTTCATTTTAACCATAGCATAAAAAAATAATGTGTATGGCATATTAGTTCAAATGTCATTGTTTGGGGGGATGGACTTTCCTCACTTTTTGCTCTGCTCAAGGCAGAATTCATGCTGCCTTATCTGGACTCTCATTCATCTGTTTTATAGGACATAACACATTGCCTGTGAAATGTGTGATTTTGAGATCGTGTTCTTCCTCTCTAGTCAATGAGTGTCTCCATGTTCCAAATGTAGCTCTTTCCACCTTTGAATCCTCAGCACCAACAGAGCTTATAGCTCTTAATAAGGACCAAATGATTTTTTAAAATTTATACACAAACAAGTATCATAACAATCTATTTTATTTAAATTCACAGATCTGTTGAGTAAGACTGTACCCATCACTTCCTGATTTCATGTGATACACAATTATTATTTGTTGAAATCTGTATATAGAGTTGAGTGAAATTTTACATGATTAGCAAACAGTATATGCAGTGATTCTTTTCTTTCCTTTGTATTTCTTTTTTTTTTAACTTTTTATTTTATATTGAAGTACAGTTGATTAATAATGTTGCATTAATTTCTGGTGTACAGCAAAGTGATTCAGTTATACATATACACGTATCTATTCTTTTTAAAATTATTTTCCCATTTAGGTTGTTACATAATATTGAGCAGAGTCCCTGTGCTATACAGTAGGTCCTTGTTGGTTATCCATTTTAAATATAGCAGTGTGTACATGTCAATCCCAAACTCCCTAAGTATCCCTTCCCTCCACCCTTCCCTCCTGGTAACCATAAGTTCATTCTCTAAGTTGGTGAGTCTGTTTCTGAAATAAGTTCATTTGCATAATTTCTTCTTAGATTCCACATTTAAGTTATATCATACAATATTTCTCTTTCTCTGTCTGACTTACTTCACTCAGTTTGACATTCTCTAGGTCCATCCATATTTCTGCAAGTGGCATTTTTCATTCTTTTTAATGACTGAGTAATATTCCATTGCTTATATGTACCACATCTTCTTTATCCATTCCTCTGTTGATGGACATTTAGGTTGCTTCTATGTTTGGCTATTGTAAACAGTGTTGCAATGAACATTGGGGTGCATGTATCCTTTCAGACAATGTTTTTCTCCATATATATGCCCAGGAGTGGGATTGCAAGATCATATGGCAGCTCTATTTTTAGTGTCTGTTTAGTGCCCTAAATGTCTATTTAGAGCAGAAGAACTAAATAAACATTTCTCCAAAGAGACATACAGATAGGCAAGGACACATGAAAAGATGTTCATCATCACTAATTATTAGATAAATGCAAATCAGAACTACAATGGGATATCCCCTTACACCAGTCAGAAAGGCCATCATCAAAAAATACACAAACAGTCAATGCTGGGGAGGGTGTGGAGAGAAGGGAACCCTCCTACACTGTTGGTGGGGATGTAAATTGGTAGAGCCACTATGGAGAACAGTAGGGAGGTTTCTTAAAAAACTAAAAATAAAGGACCCAATGATTTAATTACAGAAATACGAAGCTGATTTTTCAAAACAAAATATCTTCACAAAATATAAAATAAAACTGCAGCTTTTGACTTTTGAAAAAAAATTTTCCCAGTTTTATCAACATATAATTGACATACATCACTCTATAAGTTTGAGGTGTGCAGCTTAATGGTTTGACTTACAGATATTGTGAAATGATTATCACAATAAATTTAGTTAGTATCAATCATCTCATAGATACAATAAAAAGAGAAGGCATAAAAAGAAAAAAAATGTTTTTTCCTTGTGATGAGAACTCTTAGAATTTATTCCCTTAATGCCTTTCAAATATATCATACAGCAGTGTTAACTATACATCCTTCCTACTAATTTATCTTGTAACTGGAAATTTGTACCTTTCAACTACATTCCTTGGAGATTTTTTTACATATATATGCTAAAGTTTCCTTGCTGTATAATTTTCCAAACTGATTTTGCTAAGATTTTACATATTTTCTATAGAATTCTATATATTTTTTTATAGAATATCATCAATATAGAATAGAAAAAGTAAAGTAAGTATAATGGTAATTAATGGTCTTTGTCAGTTTGAATATGAAGATATTACAATGCTTATTGTTCTGATTCATATTTCAAATGTTCATGTTATGGATGTTAGTCACCTGCTCCAGGTGGAGTTAGGTGTTGTTTCTCTAGGCTTAAATAATACTCTAATATGTGATCAATCTTAGAAAATGTTCCTTTTACACTTGAGAAGAATGTGTATTCTACTGCTGTTGGGTTGAATGTTACACACACTCACACACACACACACACACACACACACACACACACACACATATATATATAGCATGCATTTTGTCTATAGTGTTTTTCAATTCCTCTGTTTAATTATTGATATTCTGTATGGATATTCTATCCATTATTGAAAGTATTGAAGTGTTCTACTATTACTGCATTACCATTTTTCCTTTAAGTTCTCTTTGCTTTATATATCTAGGTGCTCTGATGTTGAATGCATACGTTTTTAATTGTTATAGTTTTCTGATGAATTGACTTTTTTATTGTTATATAATGTCCTTCTTTGTTTCCTGTGACAGGTTTTGGCTTAAAGTCTATTTCATGAAGTCTATTTTGTTTGATGTGAGTATAGCAACCCCTGCTCCTTTTTGGTTACTATTTTCATGGAATATCTTTTTCCATCTCCTCACTTACAGCCTATGTGTAAGCTTAAATCTAAAGTTAGTCACTGAGGGCTTCTCTGGTGGTGCAGTGGTTGAGTGTCTGCCTACCGATGCAAGGGACACGGGTTCGTGCACCGGTCCGGGAGGATCCCACATGCTGCTGAGCGGCTGGGCCCATAAGCCATGGCCGCTGAGCCTGTGCGTCTGGAGCCTGTGCTCCACAACAGGAGAGACCACAGAAGTGAGAGGCCCATGTACCACAAAGAAAAAAACAAACAAAAACAAATAAAGTTAGTCACTGGTAGAAAGCCTATAGTGGGACCTTGTTTTTATATCCATTCTTTCGATCTGTGTCTTTTGATTGGGAAATTTAATCCATTTACATTTAAAGTAATTATTAATAGGAAAAGATTTATTATTGTCATATGTTAGTTGTTTTCTGTTAGTCCTGTATTTCTGTTTTTGTCATTCCCTCTCTTTTTGTCTTCCTTTGTATCTTGCTACTTTTGTAAATTGGTATGCTTTGATTCTTTTCTCTTTTTCTTTTGTGCAACTTCTATAAGTAGTTTTATTTTATGGTTACATTGGGGCTTACATAAAATATCTTACATTTGTAACAGTTTATTTTAAGCTGATAACAACTTATGGTCAGTGATAAACAAAAATGAAGGGTAGTTTTGCCAGGTGTTATAACCTTGTTTGATATTTTTTTCCCCAGGAATTTGAATATAACCTCCTATTCCCTTCTGGCCTGTAAGAATTCTGCTGAAAGAATCCACTGATAGTCTTATGGGTAGGGGATTTCACTTGTATATGATAATTTTCTTTCTCTTGCTGCTTTCAAAATTATCTTTTTTGTATTTGAATTTTGACAGTTTGATTCTTATATGTCTCCATGTGGATTCTTTGGTTTCGTATCATTTGGCCTTTTTCAGGCAACTTAGATTTGAATGACCCTTCCCTTCTCCAGATTTGGGGAGGTTTCAGCCATTATTTCTTTGAATAAACTTTCTGTTCATTCATCTCTTCAATTTCTATAATTCTCATAATGTGCATATTGGTCCACTTGATAATGTCTCTTAAGTCCCTTAAGCTTCCTTCACTCATCTTCATTCTTTTTTCATGTTGTTCCTCTGATTAAATTATTTCCCATGAACTGTCTTTGAGTTTACTGATCCTTTACTCTGCTTGACTTAGTATGCTGTTGAACCCTACAGTAAAATTTTCAGCATAATTATTGTGCTTTTCAGTTCTATTATTTTGGTTTGTTTGGTACTTTTAAAATTTTTCTATCTTTTTGTTGAAATGTTCACTTTGTTCATTTATTGTTCTCTTGACCTCAGTAAGCATATTTATGAGAGTTACTTTTTTTTTTTTTTTTTTGTGGTATGTGGGCCTCTCACTGTTGTGGCCTCTCTCATTGCAGAGCACAGGCTCCAGACGTGTAGGCTCAGCAACCATGGCTCATGGGCCTAGCTGTTCCACAGTATGTGGGATCTTCCTGGACCGGGACACAAACCTGTGTCCCCTGCATCAGCAGGCAGACTATCAACCACTGCACCACCAGGGAAGCCCATGAGAGTTACTTTTAATTGTCTCTTCAGGTAAACCTTCTAACTTTATTTCTTTTGGGTCAGTTTCTTATTCCTTCATTTGGAACATCTTTGCCTGACTCTTTACTTTTGTTGACTCTCTGTGTTGATATCTATACATTCAACAAAACAGGTCTCTCTCCCTGTCTTCAGGGACTGACCTCATACAGAAGTGAACCCCAACCAATAAGACTGGTCAAAGATTCTAAGGGCCTCTAACAATTCTTTACCAACCCCAAGAAGAGGCAAGTAGATGTGAATTTTGTCTGCTTACTCTGCACTGAAATGGGGGAGGGGGGTAGCTATGGCATCTACCAGCCCAAGACACATCATCTCTGTCCTCTCCTGGGCATCTAGACTGTGACAGACCCATCAGCACTCCATTACTGGAAAGACAGATGATAGGTTTTTAGGCAGTCCTGGAAAAGTTGTGGCACTGGATGTATAAATCAATGCCTTCTTTCCTCAGGGGGAAGGTGAGACTTAGATTCTTTTTTTTTTTTAATCTGCTTACTCTATACTGAGAGGGGGTAGACTGTGCTGGACCCATCAGAGTTCAAAGACTGGCAAGACAGAAGATGATACTCTGGGGAGCTCCTTCAGAAAGCTGAGGCACTGGACATGAACCAATCTATTGTCTCCTTGGGTATAGCTGGGATATATGAGTCTCTTTCTCATCAGATGGCATGGCACTAGGGACAAGTCTCTGGTGAGAGGATGTCCCATATCTCCCTATCAGCTTTGGTGCGTTGGTTTCACATTATTCCAGGGTTCAGAACCATTTCAGTTAGTTTCCAATTTCTCATAAATGGAATTTGTCTTCGATTTATTGCTGTATCAGTGTGTGTGGGGGGTGAAGGAAGGTCTAAGGCTTTTTATTCTACCTTCTTTCTGATATCACTTCATGTTTCTTTCTATGTATTAGGAAAGTAGAGGAAAAAGTGGCTAGAGGATTTACTATCATACAGTTGGCTATTGGTTGAAATGGTGCAAAGATAATCACTCCCGGTTTCCAACTGAATTCTCTGACAGCAAAAGTCTTGTAAGCTTTGTATACTATTAATCCATTCAATACCTCAGTATGTAATGCTTCTTCAGGGCTCTATTTAGCTTAAAAGAAGGGAATTTTTTGTACATTTAATTTCAGAGTTCTTTCTACAATTTTTTTTTTATTGACCTTGTAGCTAACTAGAGTGTAATTTGGAGAGAAAAAAATGATTGAAAAAAAAAGTGAAGTATTTCAGCTGGCAATGTAATTTCTATCACATTATTTCCAATTCACATAGATGTAGGGATGAGCAGAAAATGAAAACAGAACTGAGTCATTCAACTAAAACCAACTTAGTTTTACTGTAAGGCAATAGTCATAGCTTTGAATAGTCTTTTTGCTGATAATGCTTTAGTAAAAATAATAATACTTATTAAATTTATGAATGTTATTTAGAAAAGTTTTCTACTAAAATGAACAAGAACCTGACTTATTGTTCTAATTTTTGTATATAACAATAAGTGTGGGGCAATGCTTTTCTCTGTAAATAGAATAGACTGTGAGAAAATTTTTGATATAGATTGTTGTATACTAAATTTATTCAGTGATAAATTGTTTCCCTATAACTAATATTATACACTGATGTTTGAGTAGATTTTTAAAAATCTTATAATTGTGTTAAAATGATCATTAAATAATATACTGAATCAATTATAAAAGCTATTCTTTAAAGCCATAAATAGGATAACATAATTTAAACATATTAATTCATTTATCAATTAAAAATGTCATTTCATTTATCTCTGATTCTAATCCCCAAAATATTACCTTAAAAATTAAATTGAGGTTTGCCTTCTGATCTGCTTTTTTTTAAATGAAAATCAACAAAACGCAAAAAAAAAAAAAACACCAAGTTTTTCTTTTTTTGTTTTTGTTTTTTAATCTGTTGGTGAAATGTGATATCAACTAATCCAAATGTGTTAAATTGTTGGAAAGAAATTAAGAGACATCCAGTGTACCTATAATCTGCATTCTCTAATCTAATGCTTGAATGCACAATACTATGAGAATATATCTGTGGTAAATAGACAGCTAGTTTATTTGGATACTAGTTATAGATTATGAAAATACTTTGATTTTAATTAATTTTCATATACCAGAAAGGCAATTATAAATGTTAATTTTAACTTTATTTGAATATTTTGAACAAGATATCACAGGATGTAATTATTTGCATTTTCATAAGCATTTGCAACTTATGGACATACGTTATTCACATTTTCTTGCATGTAAGAAAGCATGTAATTGTCAATACGGTATACACCGTTTCATGACTATTAAAATTAACAGGGATACTTTATTCACAATTCATATTCTTCTTGAGAAAATTTTCACCACTGGATTATAATGCTTTTATATTATGTGGAGACCAAACCAAAAGAAAAAAGGCAGGGAGTATGTTTTTTCCCAATATATTGTTGATTTCTTTGTGTCTAGAAGCCAAACACACACACATGCAAAAGAAAAGGAAGATAATAATAAAAGAGAATAAAGTTGGCTTTTCCTATCTTTTACTGATTTTCCAGTTGAAAAATAAGGTGTGTGAGCAATAATTGCATGGCCTTGTGATAGAGACTGAGCAAAACTGCATTTCGTGGAAGAAAATCAGTTAGAGCACTGTTAAACATAAGCCTTCATTCAGAACGTTGCAACAAAAGATGACTCCAAAGGAGTATTCTAATTTTGGGGGAAAAAAATGGCACAATATTTTTAGAGCTTTAGCAAATGTGTCAAAGTTCAGCTACTTTCAAAGATAGTTGGTCAAAATGGTTCTCCAAAGAATTAGGAAACATTTTTGTAATTTAACAAGCATTAAGTGGGTAATTCAGTTTTAGCAAGGTGAGGGGAGTGGCACAGTGGCCAGGGCTAAGGTCAAGGGCAAGAGAAGCCTTCATGAAATAGATGTAGGGACTAAAATCACACAAGAACCATCATGGAAAACTACAGTCATCATGTTCTTTTATAGACAGACCCTCTTCTTGTTTAGTGAAGAAATTGAGTGTCAGTGTTTCACATAAACAAGTTAATTTGAGAAATGTTCAATCATTCAGGGTCTTTTATAATTTTTATAAGGCATGAAGGGCTGCAACTCTACCATAAGACAAAATGATTATTTATTTTGTCTATGGTTGTTTCCTATATTAAACAATACACATTCCTACTTTAATCACTATCTTCTCATTAACTTAAAACATGTGTATCAGGGCTCTAGAAGACATTCTAACTTTGTAGCATTCATTCTCAGAGGAACATAAGGTCCTTCTGACCTTTTAATCTTCTAGCTTAATCTTTATGAAAATTGGAGAGGGAAGAATGGATTTCCTCTTCTCCATTCTTCCTGCTATGAACCATACCTCCCTCTATCTCAGTCACAATTGTGCTGACATAGGGCTCCCTGAGGTGATGATTCTATGACTTCACTTATGAAAAGAGGGTAGGAATCACTAATTCAAACCCTCCACATACTATAAAATCATTATAATCCAGTGGTAAAGATTTTCTCAGGAAAAACATAACGATTCAAAATATGTGTTAATAATCTCTGAAATAAACTGTGCTTGTCATTGTTAATTTTTCAATTCTTCCAACTCAGCTCCAACATCACTTATTCAGAGAATAATACCTGGATTCATTTCCTATCTCTCACAAATACCAGGTCCTGTGTTCTGATCATAGGCTTTCATAGCATTACATTCATCTCCTTCAAATCACATACTTATTAAAATGATTAAATTATTTGTTTAAAGTAGTTTTTCTTTACACATCATGCAATTAATGAGCACAAAAGTTATCTTTTCTACATTATCATTGCAGAGCACTGTTTCTGGCACATAGCCTATGGAAAATAAGAATCTATTATGAATAATATTTGTTTACTATTTTTTCTTTTCTGTGTCTTTTCCCAGATGACAGCTAATTCATATGCCCTATACTTATAGACAATTTTCTTTTCAAATGTTTTAATATTCCCAATATTTAAAGGAATAACAAAGTTATAAGGCATGTTAGGCAGGATTTTACTTCCCAGTTGTCTATATCTACACTGCATTTTTATTGCATACTTTCATTCATTGAATTTTTCTCTTTCAACTATAGTTAGTCATTAAAAGTGAACATTACTTGTTCTCACCTTTAGAAACTTTTCATAATTAGCATTAAAACTGAAAAAAAAACTTTAGCTCAAGTTTAGTACTATATTCATAATAATTCAGGTTATATTTCCTTTGACAAGTTAAGGATACTTCTGTTACTTTCTATTTTTGATACCAAATTATAGAAACTCCTTCTCACTGTAAGTTACAATATTTTATGGTCTTTTTAATTAGGGTTGGGTTTAAATGGACTTTTTTTTTTAGTTAAAACATTCTTGAACTTATACAGTGCTTAGCTGAATGTTTTTGTCCTGTGTTTTGCAGTTGACAGTGTTGCTAAGTTAGTGAAATACCAATGTTAAGAGAAATGTTAAGAGAAATATCAATGTTAACTTTTAAAGTTTAGAAATACCAATGTTAATTTTTAAAGTTTTAATTTTAATTAAAAATTAAAAGTCCAAACTGAAGTGAAATTTTGGAGTTATTTCAATTATTCTCTACAATTAAAACTTTCACTACAAATTTATCAATATTAGAAATAACATTGTGTGTCAGTTTGCATTTCAGTTAAGAAACACAAATAGTTGTATGTAAAACATTTATTCCATGGAATAAAAATGATTATACATTTTATGTATGTATCACAATATAAGTAAAATTAACCATAGGACCTTGTTCAAGTGGGAATAAAAACATGAATCATGTCAACATTATGGTCATGACACTGACTAGAATATTTTTGATTTACTATTGCTCATGTATATAAATGTTATACAAACTATATAAGCTCTGATTTTTTTTTCTTTTTTTTAGAATAAAGGAAAGAAGAAATCATTTAAATCTGTCTGGAATTACTGGGAATATTTTTACTGAAGTGATATTTTCTTTGAAGACTATTTCACAGTGTTGTAAAAATGAAATTAGATTACACATACATAAGTTTGAGTACTGTATTTATATGGTAAGCATTCAATAAATATTGACTATCCTTTACTTTTAATTATTAAGCACACATTATCAGAAGTGCAAAAAACATGTGCAAGGTAAGGATCTTACAGGCCTTATGAAGGTAATCCTGTCATTCAATGTATACTTCAGTCCCTCCAAATTGAAGGCACTCAGCATTTTCATAGGCCTCACTCACACTCTTACTACTTTTCTTGTGTCATTCAGCCTCAGCACATGTTTGTTTGACAACAGTGTTTGGGTATTCCTTCTCTGCCTAACTAGACTGAAAACTCCACAATGACAGGAATTTATTTTAGCTCTTTATTTCACTGCCGAAGGTCCAGTGCCTAAAGCAGCATCTGGCATATGTTTGCCTAATCTTTGAAAACTCCTATTACAGAGGCTCTATTGTTATCCTCATTTAATTGAGAGGTAACTGAGGCAGCAAGAGGTTAAGTGACTTGCACAAGGTCACAAAAATAGGTCACCAGAAGACTTTTCAAGATAAATTGCATGGTACTCACATTAAGAAATACTTGCAAAATTAAAATTTTGTTTGTATAAGAAAAAAACCAGAAGTGTATGTGTGTGGGGGCGAGGGGGTTAATAAAAGAGAAAAATAAAAACTCAGACAACATGATTAAGATAAAAAAAAATCTTTAGAGTCATTTTGAGGTGGCAAATAATGATATAAATGTTTAGAAAAGAATGTGGGTTGACTTCTGTTTCCTGCAATATAGTAGACTGACACTTCTCCAGAAAAAAACTAAACCTCTTGGTTTAAAAACATTTTCAATATCATCTTAAATGCAGCTATAAATTGTCAAGAAAGGAAGGGAAACTTAAATGAGTATAAGAACTCAGAAAAGTAGACTGAGCCCTGAAGCTTGTTTTAGTCTTGCAGGCACTTTGATGAACCTATTGAATTTCACACCAATGTTCAAGTTCACTGTGTTCAAGAGGAATTGAAGACAAAGCCAAGGGCCTGTCCAAGTGTAGTGTTGAAAACTCTACCATAGAGCTAGAATCTCTGATGAGAAAATGACAGGTTAAAATTGAACTAGAAAAAAAAATCATGCTTTACCCAGGAGAAACTAAGAACAAAAAAAATCCATTTTAAACCTTGGTGCATGGTAGAGGGCAAAACAAGATTCTCTGATAGTTTGGAATCAAGTTGACTTGATTTTTCATCTCAAATTCATATTATCCAATATTTCCAAAAAAAAAAAAAAAGGCTAAGCTTAGTCATATCTGACTTTAGGAGACCCACATACATGACAGATGCCAATGCAAACCTATTTTTGAGGAACACACACCATCTCAGTTTTCAAGCTCTAGCACCAAGAAAATTCCATATAATTGGCATACACATATTATTTTAAAGAAAATGAAAAACTCCCATTCTATCACTAAACAGACAAGAAATCAAGAAACCAAAGAATCAATAAGAGACAACAGGACAAAAAAAAACTGGAATCACAAGCATGAAGACAAGAGATTTTGGAAATAACAAAGAATATTAAGTAATGTATTATGATTCAAAAATTAAAGGTGATAATTAATATAATGGGTAAATGGCTATCATATGTGTAAAGGAACCCAAACAAATCTACTAGAAACACACACATACACATACACATGTGTGTGTCTAGTGGTGTGAGTAGAGGAGTCTTGGTTCCATGATCCAAGGAGACAGAGGCTCCCTGAGTTGGGTGCCTCTTGTGGTACATTTCCCGTAGGTGCCCCCAGGTTTCTGGTGTCTCTGCATGAGGGAGGAGGTATTCAAGCCTAACAGGGAAGCAGAGTGCTTTCCAGATTCAGCACTTATGGCAGGATCCCCCTTGCGGGTCCTGACAGGCCTCCCAGTGTCTTTGGGTATTTCCTTTCTCCACCTAGAGACTCTTGGCGACTGGACAGCTCCAACAGGAAATCACACCACAACAAACAGTCCACACTAGACAGAAAGTGTCTGCATGCCTGTGGCCAGAGAATCCCTTCCCCAAGCTAAGACTTGTTGACCTGGTGACACTGACAAATGGGATCCCACTACAGTAAGCTTCCCGGTCCAGGAATACTCTTAGTTATGGTGGGATGAAGGCTTCCTTCTCCACCTACAAGCACATGTGCCAGGTGGTCTGACCTAGGGAACTCTCATCTGTCCCCACAGGCAGCACCAGCAGGAACAAGTATTATAGATTCCCAGTGGGGTCAGATTGAACAAACTCACCAAAATGGCACGTCAAATTAAATTTTCTTTGGAAACACAGAACACAAAAACAGGTCAGAATCCACATTTTAAACCTAAAAGGAGTGATTGCCTGAAAAAAATAAAAGATTCAAATTATACCTAGAATATCCTAACGTAATAAAGTGTCAATGATTCAGTAAAAAATTACCCATCATACCAAGAATCAGGAAAATGGAAACTTGAATGAGAAAGGAAAATCAACTGACACCAATGACAATATGAATCAGATACTGGAATTATCTGACAGGGATTTTCAAGCAATGGTCATAAAAATGCTTCAACAAGAAATTACTTTCAAAACAAATAAAAAGTAGATAATTTCAGCAAATAAAGAGGAAATTATTATGAAAATAATGAAATTCCCACAGAAGAGAAAAATACAACTAAAATTTTTAAAGTTATATATTACTGAATAGGTTCACCAGTGGAGTTAAAATGACAGAGAATAGAAACTGTGAATTTAAGAAAAGATCAGTAGAATTAATCCAATATGAAAAATAGAATTTAAAAATGAAAAGGGACTCTAGGATGTATAGAACAATAACAAAATATCCAATATTTGTATTATCAGAGTCCAAGAAAGAAAGAAAGAAAGAAAGACAGAAAGAAAGAAAGAAAGAAAGAAAGAAAGAAAAAAGAAAGAAAGAAAGAAAGAAAGAAAGAAAGAAAGAAAAATGGGGACAAATGAGTATTTGAAAAAATAATGGCTGATAACTTCCTAAACTCAGAAAACTACATAAACTTACAGATTAGAAAATGGAAAAATGACTTGAACAGACATGTTGCCAAAATTTATACAGATTGCAACATAAAAATATGTTCGACATCATTAGGCAATAAGGAAATGTAAATTAAAAACACAATGAGATATCACTACAAACCTATCAAATGGCTAAATTTTATTTTTAAATGACAACACCAAATGCTGCAGAGGACATGGAGAAACTGGATCACTCATATATTGCTGGTGGAAATGTAAAATGGTAAAACCCCTCTGGAAAAGAGTTTTAAAGTTTCTTATAAATCTTAACATGAAATTACCATTTGACCTAGTAGTGTTATTTTGGCATTTATTGCATACAAGTAAAAACTTATGTTCACACAAAAACCAGTACATAAATGCTCATAGCAGCTTTATTCATATTATCCTCAATGGAAACAACACAGATGACTTTTTATAAGTGAATTGCTAAACAAATTCTGGTACATTCACAACAAGGAAGACATACAGATGATATATAAGCAGCTTGGATGAAACTCCAGGAAATTATTCTGAGTGAAAAGAAGTCAATCCAAAAAGGTTACATACTATGTGATTCTATTTACTTAATATTTTGAAAATTATAGAAATCGGTAACATTATTCGATTAATATTTTTTACAGGTAAGGCACAGATATAGGGTTAGTAGAGAGATGAGCTGGTTATAAAAAGCAACAAGAGAGACTCTTGTGAACCTACACATGTGAAAAAATTGCATGTAATTAAGTACACACATATGCACACAAATGGGGACAAATAAAACTGGGGAAATCTGAAATAGGTCAGTGGAGTTAAAATGTCAATATCCTGGTGATATTGTACTAGAGTTTTGTAAGATATTACTTGCGGGAAAACTGGGTAAAATTTACATAAGCTCTCTCTGTATTATTTCTTACAACTGCATGTGAATCTGTAATTATTATTATATGACAACTTTAGCTCAATAGAGCTGTTAAAATAGTATTAAAGTATTAACGTATGCATATAATACTTCTTTTATTCAATATATCAGTTTGTAAATACAGAAAACAATATTTACAAAAAATCAACTGATTCTTAAATCCTGGATAACAGATGTTTAATGGTTCTAAATTTTGTAGTAATATAATAATATTTCTGTAATTTGTAGTGATGTAGTGAAGAATTTTTTAAAATACCTTCCTCTGGAGTGGGTAATTTTTTGTCAAGCACAGAGTCTATCCACCAATTATTTTGGGAATATTCACATAAAACATTTTGAGCAGTATAACAGGCAAAATATTTGAGTACAGTTTTGAAAATACTTTTTAAATGAAAATTTCCTCCTGGCTGCCCTCTGAAAAAGATGAAGTCATATTATTAAATAATTCAGGAAAGTCACTGCTGTAGATTCAAAGATGATATGGTCCAAATGTGATGTTTTAGGAAAATAAATTCCTGTATAAACAAAGTTTAAGACTTCTGCAACTTAACATCTCAGTTGTGTGAGCTATCAAACATTTCAAGCAAGCTTTGATCAAAGGCTAGATTTGTGTCATGGCTGAATTCATTGAGAGCTTTCATTAAATCCAGCATTTTATGCTGTAATTAAAAAGAAGTGCACATATTGTATATATCAGGCAAGCTGGTGGCAGAGTTGACATTCTTATTACAACATTTGAAAACCCAATATTCTTCAAAAGAAAAATGGATTACAGTGGTAGGGTGGCACTCATAATTTGATGAAGGGTTTGACTCTTTATTTTTATATAAGATTCAATAAGTAAGAAGTAGAATATTTTGATTTAGGGCTGTAATGAAAATAAGTATGTGTACAGAAAATTTAGATGAGTATGTACCAAACATTCCTAAATAAATAGAATATATACTTCTTTCTCTATAAATTGTTTACTCTTTGCACAGTAATCTACTAAGGAGATATTTTGGTATATATCCTATTTTGATCTTTATTTATATTTTAAGGATATTTTATATTAGCAAAATAAGTTTAAGATAAATTAAGACAAACATATAATAGTTTATTTCAATTAAGTGTATTTTGATTGTTGGAGTAGATGACATTTTAAAGTAATTACATCATTATTTTATATCAGTGACAAACATCTTCAGAATTATTATAACATGACTTTATTAATTCTAATTTAAAATGTGTATATATGATACACCCTTTTATTTTAAATTTTGTATTGAGGAAAAAGTCACATATCATAAAATAAATATTTTAAAGTGTATGATTCACTTAGTATGTTTAAAAAGTATAAGCCACGACCTCTATAAAAATATTTTCATAACAACAAAAGAAAACCTCATGCCAATTACCAAGTCACTTCCTGTTCTCCCCTCTCTCTATGCAATCATTAATCTGCTTTTGGTCTGTTACTTATGAACTTACCTATTCTGGATATTCCATATACATGGAATCACTCAATATGTGACCTTTTGTGTCTGGCTTCTTTTACTTAGCATATTGCTTTTGAGATTCAACTATTTCATAGCCTATCCCAGTTCATTCTAAATTATCCATTGCATAAATATACCACATTTTTGTTTATCCACTCATCAATTGATGAACATTTGCATTGTTTCCACCCTCGACTATTGTAATGAGTAGTACTATAAACACTTGTGCATAAGTTTTTGTTTGAATTCATGTTTTTAACTCTTCTGATTATATAACTAAGAGTAGAATTTCTGGGTCATATGGTAGTTATATGTTTAACATTTTCAGGAACTGCCAAACTCTTTCCACAGAGCTGTGCCATTTTGCATCCCCATTAGCAACATATGATGGTTTCGATTTTTTTTACATCCTCCCAACACTTGTTGTTTTGTTTTGTAGATAATTAGCCATCCTATTGGGTATAAAGTGGTATCTCATTACAGTGTTGGTGTACGGTCCCCTAATGACTAATAAAAATCGACCATTATTCATGTGATTGTTGACCTTTAACCTTCTCTGGAGAAATGACAATTCATATCTTTTTCCATTTTTTAATTGTTTTTTTTTTTACATTTTGTTCCTGAATTGTAAGAGTGCTTTATAGGTTCTGAATAATAGAGCCTTATCAGATGTATGATTTCCAAATTAATTTTCTTGTATACTATGGGTTGTCTTTTCATTCTCTTGATAATGTACTTTGATGCACAAAAGTTTTTGATTTCCAGTTTATTAATTTTTCTCTTGTTTCTTGTGTTTTTGGTGTCATATCTAAGAAATTGCTAAATCTAAGATCATGAAGCTTTTTTTTTTTTTTTTGGAATTAATGTGTATCCCTTAGAGCTTTTTTTTTTTTTTTTTTAGATGCTGGGGGTAGGAGTTTATTAATTAATTTATTTTTGCTGTGTTGGGTCTTCGTTTCTGTGCAAGGGCTTTCTCCAGTTGTGGCAAGCGGGGGCCACTCTTTATCGTGGTGCACAGGCCTCTCACTATTGTGGCCTCTCTTGTTGCGGAGCACAGGCTCCAGACGCACAGGCTCAGTAGCTGTGGCTCACGGGCCTAGTTGCTCTGCGGCATGTGGGATCCTCCCAGACCAGGGCTTGAACCCGTGTCCCCTGCATTAGCAGTCAGATTCTCAACCACTGAGCCACCAGGGAAGCCCTAAGATCATGAAGCTTTATCCCTTTTCTTTCTTCTAAAAGTTTACACCCTTTTTTAAAAATTTTATTATTAATTTTTAAAGACTTTATTGAATTCATTACAATATCGCTTCTGTTTTATGTTTTAGTTTTTTGGCCACGAGGCATGTGGGATCCTAGCTCCCCGACCAGGGATCGAACCTGAATCTCCTTCATTGGAAGGTGAAATCTCAACCACTGTATGGCCAGGGAAGTCCCCCCTTTTATTTTTAATTAAACATCTTACATATCTAAATGCATTGTTACATTTAGAGTAAATATATTTTAAAATTCTTATGAAATTTATATTAGATTTTGTATATTGTCATCTTTGCATTTTCTTTCCTTGATAAATTATCTAATACCTGTTATATATTTATTTATCTTACATTGTGCAAACATCTTCTTTTAGAGCAGAGGAAAACTTTTAGTGGTTTGTGACCCACCTGGTTTTGACCCAAGGATTTCTGAAGTCCTATGTCTATTTTTCTGTTATCATAAACTTCTTTTACTCTCAAAATATTGATTAGTAAATTCCAGTTTATGGCTGAGAATGTGACTCTGAAGCTTTGTGTGGCATATTTTCTGTTTACCCTTCTATGGTCACTTTCCATCCTTCTCACCCTAGAAGCAAGAAAACAGCTTGCTAATCCTGTGGTCTCAGGATGGATTTAATCAATTGAGAGACCAAGTAAGAGACCAGAGAGTGGGAGAGTGGGAGAAATAGAGTCAGGATTTTCACTCCTACTGATTTCTTACTTCAGGTTATTGGGCTGACTGCTTTTGGGTAAGTTTTTTGTCAAGTGATGCTCTCCACACAAGCCTCTCTCTCACTCTCTCTCTCTTTCTGTCTCTCTGTCTCTGTCTCTCTCTCCTCTCTCCCTCTCTCCCTGTCTTCTCTGTTTTGATAAATCACACTTGCCCTTTGACCTTTCGATAATGTTGGTTCCCTGTTATCACATCTCTTTGTCAGGTGTCTCTGACTGGTAGGACCAGTCAGATTTTCTTATATTAATACCATACCTAGCACATAAGCTGGAACAGTGTCTTTGACGTGTAGAGGCATTTGCTAATGGAAAAATACCCGCCCAAATGAAATCACTATTAATAACATAAAGTTATTTTAAAACAATATGACAACAATTTTCCTTATTACATGCTTTGAAATATAAAGGAAAATAAAAGATAGCACCCAATGTTTCTGAGGCTAAGGGAAACAAATTATTCAGGAATTAGTTGACATTCCTGAATTCTAAAAATAAAACATTATACTTACCTTGGAGAATGGTTGTAAGAATTATGTAAGTTATTACATGTTAAGGATTTCACACAAAGGCTGGCATTCAGGAAGCAAACAATAAATATTATATGTCATTACTATTCTTCTTTCTCCATTAAAGCCTAGCTTTAGAACACTGATTTTTAATCAGGGATTCATGTGAGAATCACCTGTTAAAATTTCTGTGATTACACTTATACCTATTCCTTTATAAAATTTCTTTTGTCACATGAGGAAATACTTAAAATATATTGTAAATAAATAAAAGAAAATTATAATATTTATTGTCTAATTGCTTTTTAGACTATGTAGATTTCTTGATGAACAATGAAGATTGAAAACTCATGTCAATGACCAAAAAAGGAATTTCTAAAATAATAAATCCCCCAATCAGAAAAAAAAAAAAAAGATTACTTTTGACCTTTACGGATTTGGCAATATTTTTATAAAAGAATCCCAAACAGGTAGAAAAAGAGTCTTTTAGTAATTAAAACAAAAAAAACAAAACAAACAACTCCAGCAAATGGCCAGAAAATTATTCTGTGATAACTTGCATAGATGCAAATAATCTCTGATAGTGAGTTACCAAAGGGAATTTGAAAGTTCATTATGACAGAAACTCCTAGAGTTAGAAACAAACAGATGATCTCAGTTCTGCAATGATATCATGATAATAGACTCATTCTAAAGTCCTTGCTATTACTGAATTTAAATCTGGTTTGTATTGAACATTCCTTCAATCTAGCATATTAGTAGCTATTTTCTAAAGAGACAATTGATTCCTGTGTACAAATTTACCAATTAAAAAATTGAAACTTTGAAGCCATTTAATTTTATCCATCTGAACAAATACCATTTGCCAATCTTCTTTGTGAAATTAACCAAGTTGTAGCAGTATCAGATCAACCCAAGTGAAACTTTCTGCCGGTCAATGTTATCAGCTTCCCTTTTCTCAAGTTTCTGTACTGATTTTTTTCCTTATGTTTTGCATTACTTAGTAGTTTTGCACTTTGCACTTATTAATTAGCTTATTTACTTAAATAATATGCCTTTTAGTGCCTATTATGTACCAAAAGTAAATAGGATTAAAAAAAGAAATAAACACAGATCCTTTCTTCCAGTCAGTAACATTCTTTCAAGAGAAAACAAAATACAGGAAAATGTGTGCTTGAAAAAGATACAACAATAATATTTGTAAGCTCCAGCCCCCACCTCAAAATATATACCTTATTATAAGTCCTTTGTTTGCTGCGAGGAATGATAGATATAGCAAAAGAACAAAAGTGCTGAAAGACCCAAATGGGATATCTTGTTTATAAAGGCAGGCGCCACAAAAGATGTAGCTGCTTCATTAGGGAAATGTCAGTCCAGAGAGGTGAACCCAGTGGCTGGTGTCTAAGGTGAATACTTGAAGAGAAAGTATCTATTGGGGATTTTATGAGCTTCTTTCTTGCTTATTTGTTTTAACTTAGTTTAGATTTGTTTTAATATGTGATTTAAAACTCCTCAGTCAGGCTACAAATCAAGCAAAATGTATAAGGTTCCCAAATTACTGTGAAGAATAATTAATTGTTCCTATCTTAAGTAGAGCTTATATCTATTACAGACTCAAAGATATTGAAGGAACATACAAGACTGAGTCAGATTTTAAACTACCAGAGTAGCTCCCTGCTTTATTCCCTGCTTTATTCTACACAGTCAAAGGAAGCTGTCCTTCTCAACCAAAACGTTGCCAGGCACCCTTATTACTCAGGAATGAAGGCAGAGACATTTGGCCAAAGAAAATAGGCTCTTTAATTAATTTAGTAACTTAGATATCATTCATTATTTTGGTGCGAAAGGAGGTTGTTAATGTCACAGGAGGAAAAGAAAGATTATAGTAGATAAAAAGGGGTGTTAATATGAGAAAATGAGGATGCATCATTAACCATTTTAGATATATTGCTATGAAAGAGATGAGAGAAATGATATATCCAGTGCAGGATGTGGGGTCAAGGTAACTATTGTTTTGTTTTGTTTGTTTGTTTTTAACTATGTATGCTTTTCTTTTTATGTACATACTTGAACATATTCACTAATCCAATAGGAAAAATCCAGTTATTAGGGTTCACTAAAAATGAAGAGACAGAAGGGAAAAATCTAGAGTGTGAGAATCTAAAGAAGGTGGGGGAATGAAATTCAAATCATAGGCAGAGGAAGTAGATTTAAATTGGAAGAGGAGCACATTTTCTATCCTAACAGAAAGAAGATTAGAATGGATACAGTGGTACTCTCCACTACAGTGTCAGTTCCACCTTGGTTCCCGAACTAATTATTATTGAGGGAGGAAGGCTGTAAAACAAAACAAAGCAAAACAAAAAAAATGGTCAACATTGTATCTGTCAATGTAGGAGTCTTCAAGAATATTGCCTCTTTCTGTTCTTTTCCTTCATTCCCCCTTACCATTTTTTCTTCCTTCTTTTCCACATTAATTTCAAACACAGTGCATAAAATATGCATCTTGAAATTTCCTTTTAAAGACATGCCCCATCTTTCTATCTGTATGTTCAAGCTAAACATAATATCATGGATCACTCTTTCTAGTATCTTAATTCAGATTTTTAGCTCTATAATTGACATCCATTGATACAAATGATCCACAATGATTTATGCCAGTACTATGAATTTCAGTAAATTTCCATTCAGTTTAGAAACTCCAGAGACATCTTCCTAAAACACAAATTTCACTACTTTCCTAATAGCTCTAAATGATTAATTAAATAAAGATGAAGAATGTACTGCATAGCATTCAATAGTTAGTGTGATGTTTCAGAAATTACCTTAAATTCTAGATCCAGACTGTCTGTTTGTATAAATACATATATGTATATATATAAACCAATGTACAGCATTATAATTTGGCATCTGTATACATTACAAAATGATCCCCAGAAGTCTAGTTACAAACCATCACCATACAGTTAACCCCCTTCGCCCATTTTGCCTACTGCCCCCCAACTCTATCTCCTCTGGGTAATATGAACATTTCAACAATATTAATTCTTCCAATTAATATTCATACAATTAATATTCATACAATTCATCAGTGTCTTATAGTTTGAAGTACATAGATCCTTCACCTCTGCGGTTAAATTTATGTCCTAATATTTTATTCTTTTTGCTGTAATTATAAATGGGATTTCTTAAAAAAAATTCTTTCTGATAGTTCATTTTTAGTGTATAGAAACATCACATATTTCTGTATATTAATTTCATATCTTGCAACGTTACTGAATTTATTTATTCTAACAGTATTTTAGTGGAGTCATTAGGGTTCTCTCTATAGAGGGTTGTGTCTTCTGCAAACAATGACACTTTTACTTCTTTCTTTTTGACTTGGATGACTTTTATACTTTCCCCTGCCCAATTGCTGTGGCTAAGACTTTCAGTACTATGTTGATTAAAGTGCAGAGATGGGTAATCTTGTCTTGTTCTTAGAGAAAAATCTTTCAGCTTTTCACTGTTGAGTATGATGTGGGTTTGTCATATATGCTGTTTATTATGTTGAGGTATATTCCGTCTATATCCACTTTGTTGAGAGTTTTTATTATAAATGGATGTTGACTTTTGTCAAATGTTTTTCCTACATCTATTGAAATGATCATATATTTTTATCCTTCATTTTGTTAATTTAGTGTATCATATTGATAGATTTGTTGATATTAAACCATTCATGCATCTTTGGAATAAATTCCCCTTGATCATGGTTTATGATCCTTTTAATGCATTGTTGGATTCAGTTTGCTAATATTTTGTTGAGTATCTTTACATCTATGTTCATCAAGGATATTGGCCTATAATTTTCTTTTTGGCAGTTTTCTTGTCTGGTTTTGGTATCAGTGTTATGCTGGCTTCATAAAATGTGTTTGAACGATTTCCCTCCTTTTCAGTTTTTTGGAAGAGTTTGAGAAGGATACTTATTAAATATTCTTTTAATGTTTTTAGAGTCTTGTCAGTGAAGTATCTGGTCCCAGGTTTTGTTGGGAGATTTTTTATTACCCTTTCAGTTCCCCTACTAGTAATTGATATATTCAGAGTTTCTATTTCTTCATTATTCAGTCTTGGCAGATTGTATGTTTCTAGGAATTTATCTATTTCCTCTAGGTTGTACAGTTTGTTGGCATATATTTATTCATAATAATCTCTTATGATCCTTTGTATTTCTATGGATTCAGTTGTAACTTCTCTTTCATTTCTGATTTTATTTGAGTCCTCTTTCTTTTTCTCTTAGTCTAGCTAAAGCTTTAACTATTTTGTTAATCTTTTCAAAGAACCAGCCCTTAGTTTCATTGATCTTTTCTATTATTTTTTACTTTCCATTTCATTTATTTTCACTCTCTTCTTTATGGTTTCTTTTTTCTACTAATTTTAGGCTTAATTCATTCTTATTTAAAAACTGTATTTAGGAACTTCCCTGGTGGTACAGTGGTTGACGGTCCACCTGCCGATGCAGGGGACACGGGTTTGTGCCCCGGTCCGGGAGGATTCCACATGCCACGGAGCGGCTGGGCCTATGAGCCATGGCCACTGAGCCTGCGCATCTGGAACCTGTGCTCTGCAGTGGGAGAGGCCACAACAGTGAGAGGCCCGTGTACCACACACACACACACACACACACACACACACACACAAACGTATTTAGGTGTAAAGTTATACTGTTTATTTGGGATTTTTGTTGTTGTTGTTTCTTGAGCCTGTCTTTCTATGAGTTTCCCTTTTAGAAACACTTTTGCTGTATCCCATAGATTTTGCTATATAGCATTTCTGTTTTCAATTGTCTCTAGCTTTTTTTTTTTACTTTGATTTATTTGATGAGTCATTGTTTTTTCAGTAACATGCTGTTTAATCTTCATGTTTTCATGTTTTTTTCCTTTTTTTAAATTGTGATTTATTTTTAGTTTCATACCATTGTGGTCAGAGAAGATGCTTGATATGATTTAAATCTTCTCAAATTTATTGCGACTTGTTTTGTGACCTAATGTTACTGAACCAAACTTGGGTCTGCTCTCCTGCACATAGTAAAGCCAATTTACTGATATCAGGTTGTGGTGAAGGAAAGTACAGCATTTATTGCAGGGTGCCAAGCAAGGAGTTCAGACTTAGTGTGTCATTTAAGTCTGATGCTTTCATATTGACTTTTTTCTCTGGATGATCTATACATTTATGTAATGGGGTGTTGTTAAAGTTTTCTACTATTATTGTATTGCTTTCAATTTCTTTAAGTCCACTAATATTTGCTTTGTGTATCTCTTTGCTCCTCTGTTGGGTGAATATATATTTATAAATGTTATATCTTCTAGCTGGATTGACCCCTTTATTATTATGGAATGCCCTTTTTTGTCTTTTATTGTGGTCTTTGTTTTAAAGTCTATTTCATCTGATATGAGTATAGCGACCCAGTTTTCTTTTTGTTTCCATTTGCATGGGATATCTTTTCCATACTTTCACTTTCAGACTGTGTGTATCCTTTCTTCTGAAGTGAGTCCCTTGTAGGTATCATTTAGATGGGTCTTGTTTTTGTTTTTTTTAAATCCATTCAGAGACTTAATGTCTTTTGATCAATAAATTTAAAGTGATTATTGATACGTATGTACTTACTGGCATTTTGTTAATTGTTTTCTGGCTGTTTTTGTAGTTCCTCTCTGTTCTTTTCTTCTCTTTCTCTCTTCCCTTGCATTTTGCTCATTTTCTTTAGTGTTATGTTTATATTCCTGTCTCATTTCCTTTTATGTATTAACTATGTTTTTTTTTTATATAGTTTTCTGTGAGGTTCACCTATGATATCTTATGTAAATAGTAGCCTATTTTAAATTGGTAGCAATGTAAATTTGAACACATTCTAAAGTTTTACTTCTTACTCCCCCATCCCATGTTTTATAGATTCAATAAACCTTTTGTATCATTTTATATTATGCATCCCTTAATTAATGGTTGTAATTTTAGTTAATTTTAGCACTTTTTTCTTTTAACCTTTATGCTTGCTTTGTGACTTATTGATTTACAACCTTAATGATATATTTACCTTTTCCAGTGAGATTTTTTACTTTTATATGTCTTCTTCTTATTAATTAGTCAACTATTTTCAGCTTAAAGAAGTAACTTTAACATTTCTTGTAAGACCAGTTTAGTGATAATGAGCTCCTTTAAGCTTTTACTTATATGGAAAATTCTTGATCTCTCGAAAAAGCGTTCTGAATGATAGCTTTGCTGGGTAAGTAATTCTTGGTCAGAAGCTTTTTCCTTTCAGCACTTTTAATACGCCATGCCATTCCTTTCTGGCCTATAGAATTTCTGCTGAAAAATCTGCTGGTAGCCTTATATGCTTTCCCTTGTATGTAACAAGTTGTTTTTCTCTTGCTGCTTTTAAGATTCTCTTTATCCTTAATTTTTACCATTTTAATTATAATGTGTCTTGGTGTATGTCTCTATGGATTCATATTATTTGGAATTCTATATGCTTCCTGAACTTGGATGTCTGTTTCTCTCCCTAGATTAAAAACGTTTTCAGCCACTATTTCTTCAAATAATTTCTCTAGCCCTTTTTCTTCTCCTTTTTCTCTCCCCCTTTTGCAACCCTTATGAAGTGAATGTTATTCTGCTTGATGTTGTCCTATGTGTTCTTTAAGGTATCTTTGATTTTTAAAATTCTTTATTCATTTTACTACTCTGTCTAGATGAGTTTCATTGTTTTGTCTTCCTGCTTGAAAATTTGTTATTCTGTCTCATTATATCTGCTCCTGAACCTTGCTAGTGTACTTTTAAGTTCAACCATAACTTCCTTTTGATATTTCCTTATATTTTCTAACTTTAAGTTCTCACTGTGTTCATTTTTGTTCTGAGTTTGGTTAGTATTTTTAGGACCATTACTTTGAACATGTTATTAGGTAGATTGATTATCTCCATTTTGCCTAGTTCTTTTCTGAGGTTTTGTCTTGTTTTTTGATTAGAACATATACCTTCTACTCCTCATTTTGCCTAATTCTCTGTGTTTGTTTCTATGTATTAGGTAAATCACCTATCTCTCTCAATCTTAAAGGAGCAGTTTTATTATGAGATGTTCTGTGGGGCTCAGAGGTGCAGTGTCAACTGGCCACAAGAGTCATGTGCTCAAGGACTGTCTCCTATGTTGTTTACCTGCACCCTCCACTTGTGGTGGGGCTGCTGTTGGGTGCTAGAGGGAGGGGCTGATCCCCAGATTGGCTGTGGTTGCTGCTGTGGCTGTTTCAGTCTTCTGATAGACAGGACTGGCACTCAGACCAACAGTGGGGCCCAGCCAAGGCTCAGGGATGGGCAGGGCTCTCAGCAGGACATGCACACTGGCACTAACAGACTAGACAGAGAATTTCAAAGTGATATTTACCAGTGCTGGCATTAGCAAAGTAGCCTGAAATCACACAGATGGTTCCCATCAGTGTCTCAGTCCCCAGGGAGTGTCCCAGCTGGTACCTGCCTCTTCAGCAGGTGCTTAAGATTAATAAGTGGGTCTCCTTCAACTATGGTTTATGCACTTTTCAATCTCATGTATTTGTACCAGTTTTCAGGTCAAGTGAGTCTGTATGAGAGCCCTTTAAGAATTTTTTTTTTTTTATTCCTTGCTGTTTATGTTTTTTCTGGACATATTCTCCATTGGTTTTCAAAACCAGGTGTCTTGGGGGCTCATCTCTCCTGTGTAAGATCAACAGGTTGGAGTGCCTGTTGTGGACCTCAATTTTCTGATTCCATTGCTCCTGGGAAGAAAGATCTATGCCTTTGTGATCCCTGCCAATTGTGGATAGTTGTGTCTGAGATGTGTCTTTTTTTCTCCCCCCCGCCTTGGTGAGACTCTACCTATGGCTCTCCTACCTATTTCAATGTTGTCTTTTTATTCTGTGTTGTGGAGGATCTGTTTATCTAGTTTTCATGTCCATTATCCCATATTTAGTTGTATACCTTTGTGTCCATGGGAGATGGTGAGTTTAGGATCTTCTAACGCCACCATCTTGAACCTTTTCCAGACTGCCTGGGTCTTAATTTTAAATCATCAAGATCATTGATCACTAATCATTAAGTAAACCATATAACAATCTGTTTATCTTTTTTATGTTTCAGTTTTCTCACCTATAAAATGGGAAAATAATAGCACTTACCTGATGAAGACAGATTTAACATTTCCCTTCAACTTGACTAAATTTTAGACAGGTTTCTTCCTGACTGTAGGCCCCTGACCTCCCTTGTATTAAAGCATTTACTTTAGGAAATGTGCAATTGTCAATTCTTTCTCTGTCCTTCTGAGATGTAGATTTTCTCTTGCTAGTTTTCTCTTGCTAATTTTACAACCTAGAAATATCTTTCTCAGGGATCTGGGAGCCACACCTTTGAAATGTAACCATCAAGGAAAATAATGCCCCTCTGCTCCTAGTCTCTATAAGATGATGGGAGCCAAACTTCAATAAGTGCCAATTAGCAAACACATATCCTAGTCATACTGACCAATCTCCTCCTTGATGTTCTCCAGTACTTTTCCACTATCTCACCCAAGTGCTTAAAAACTCACCCGTCTTTTGTTTCAGCAGAGTTAAGTTCAATTTCTCTCCCTTACTGCAGGAGTCTTCAATAAAGTCTTCCTTGTTTGATGTCTCCTGTACAATTTTATTTGATACATTTAGAGCAGTTTTATAAATATTAAATGTGTTCATCTATGTAAAATGTTTAAAACAATGTCTGACATGTGGTACTATATAAGATTTACCTATATTTGCGATCATGCAAAATGTAATGTTAACCTTAATTTTTAGCTGACCTAGCCATCATTCTTCCTCTAAGCATACGTGACACTATGTTAAATTAAATTTCATATTGTTCCCTGAACACAACCAGCTCATTTACACTTTTTGTTTTTACACATTTTTATTTGTTTGTTTAACAGTTGCTTGGCTGTTCTTCTATCCTTACTGCAAGGCTCAAATCTGTTAGCACCAACCATAGGAAGCCTTACTTTTCTTGAGGAAGAATTCCTTATATGCTACTTCTTTGCTCAGTCAAGTCCCCCTCCCTCACTGGGCTGTAATTCCCTTGTAGGTAGGTAGAGTATTGTATTAGTAGATTGTTTGAAACATTAAAGGATTTGTTGTATTAATGAGTGCCCATTACTTGCAAATTACTATGTTATTAAATATAATCATGGTTTGTTTCAGTGAGCATTGATTATTTTTTAAGTGTTAAGATCTTTAGAAATCAAAATATTTATTCACATAATTTTAAACTAAAGTCAAAGGTAATAAATCTTCTGTGGTAATGATCTGAGTGCAAGTGATGCTGGCTTTCTTCACATTCTCGTCCTTGGTTCAGTTGTTCTTGAACAAGTCGATGCAGCTCTGTAAGAAGGGGGAGACATTGTTCCTGGCATGCTTTACTTCCAGTTCAGACATGTCAATCAGATTCTTCCTAAATGCTGCCACTCTCTTTCGTTTGAAACTGATTGGCTCTCCTTTTGCAGATTCAGAAAGCTGTTCAAATTTTTGGCAGCATTCCTGTTGGTGCGCCTCAGCTAGCCTGATGTCTTTGCTTTTTAACCAGGCCTTATCCAATGCCTTGTTTGAATTCTCATAGTCAATGAGGGCATTGGTACATCTGTATAAGAGATCCTTAGCAGCCTCTATGCAGTGTTTTCCTTGTTTCTCTCATTCTCCTAAGCATCAACTTTTTTTTTTTTTTTTGTATTTTATTCTTTACTTGAATGCCTCTTTTTATTGCTGTTTCCAATCTAAAGTTATGGATACAAACAGTTCTAGCAATATTACCGCATTAGGCTCTAAAAATTCTAATGCTGCAGAGCTATTTGAAGGACACCTTTTCTCTCTTGTAGCTAATATTTTTGAAAGATTTAGAAAAAAAAATTCACAAAAGTACATTGCCTCAGGTGGTTTCTTTCTGTAAAATTTCCTGTGGACATTGAAAGTATTAGCTTTGTTCCTATTAGCTTTACTGTGAGGTATTTGGCAGAAACACAGAGAGGTGGATAAAGAGTAGAGTTCAGAACCCACTTTGTGAAAACACCTGCTAAGAGAGGTATTCTCAAATCCCTTGACTATATTTACTTGTAAATTTGCTAGGATTTTTAAGTTTTAGGTGGAAAGATCTCTCTTCAATGACTATATATATAGATAGATATAGATATAAATAGATACATAGATAGATATAGATATATATACAAAATAGGATTTCCCATTGATCAGAAAGTAGGAAGCAGTTGCCAGGTAGGAAATAGTTAAGGCAGCAAAGATCTCGAGTAGGAGAAGCTATAGCCTCAAATTCTAAAGACAGCTGACTACATACTATCTGTGGAAAGAAGGAAGATCATGTTTCAGAGTTTCAATTTCTAGCACCTATAAAATGAGTTATAAAGTGACACATTTAGGGTCATCCAAAAAGGAAAAACAGAGTTATGTGTTTGAAAGCATTTGGAATAACATGTGGCATAAAATAGACATAAACTATCTCTCCAATATTTTTGGGGAAAAAAGTCTATCCTTGCTTCTCCCTATTTCCTTATTTCCAATTCTCCTTTCAACTACTTGCAATATATTTCCTCCTTTTAAGCTGATTTTCAAATAACACTATAATAACCATATAATTGGTAGAAATAGAAATTCCTTGGTTTTCACCTTATGTTACTTTTTTACTAGTAATGTCATTTTTGTCTTATATGAAGTTTCCATATAGAGTTGGGTCTTGGTATTCTGTTCAATAGTCTAGTTTTGTGCATATAGCAAGCTATTTTATTTACATTGGAAAATAACTTTTGATCTACTATGTGGCAAGTCCTCATAATGCACTGTTCTTCATCAAAAAATGTCTTGTTGACTCCTGAACATCTATATTTCTGACAAATTTTAGTATTAATTGCCAATTATCCCCCTCCAAAAAAAAAATACAGTTGGGTTTTTGTTGGAATAGTCCTTCCTATATTGAATAATTTGGGAGGATTAATATCCCTATGCTATTAAGTATCTTTACCCAATATTTTATACATCCTTTTATTTCATTAGATTTTTAAGTGACTTTCAATAAACCTTTACAGCTTAATTCTCAATAGTCTACACAATTGTTTTTATTTATTCCTCAATATTTTATATTTCTACTTCTTAGGCAATAGATATATTTCTTAAAATTATATTTCCTGTTTCTTGTGGTGATATATAGAAGTGAACATAATTTTTATAGATTGATTTCATGATCGAGCAGCTTTGTCAAACTCTTTTGGAAATGTTCATGATTTGTTCATAAATTACTTTGAAGATAGAAAATATTATCTATGGACAAGTTATTTGAATAGGAACAATGATTGTTCCTTTCTTTCCAACCATTATATCTTTTATTCTATTCATCTTATTCCTAAAAGAGAAAGATGTATGCCTGTATATGTATAAAATACTATATAACATCTTTTTTTAAAACATTCTTTTCCCATAAAGGCTATTACAGAGTATTAAGTAGAGTTCCCTGTGCTATACAGCAGGTTCTTATTAGTTATTTATTTTATAAATAATAGTGTGTTTATGTCAGTCCCAATCTCCCAGTTTATCCCTCCCACCATAAAATACTATATAACAACTTGTTTGAAAAACATATGACTCTCTAAAGCCAAAAGTGTAACATTGTCTTGTAAGGTTTTTTTTTTTTTTGGTATGTAGTTGTCTTACATATAATACCAAACAAAAAAGAATAATGGTAGGTGGAATCATACATGGACCTAAATGATTGCAAAGTGTCTGAAGTTTATTAGAAAAGGCAAAAAATGAAACCAAATTAATTGTGAAAATGACATACCTTATATATTGTAACTGCTAGAGAAATGACTAAAATGCGTAGTGAAAAAGCAAATAAATAAAATGGAATTTTAAAAACAAATTTCAAATAATACCAAAAAAGGAATGAAAGGGCAAACAGAGGAACAAAATAAAATGGGGGGGGGGAGGGTGAAATGGAAAACAAATAAAAACGTGATAGACAAATTTAATAATCAATAAAGTTATTAAATGAAAATGGAGTTTCCAATCAAAAGGTGGAATGGCTATAAAATAAGACTCAACTCTATGTTATCTACCAAAGACAACCCTTTGAAAATGGACCAAAAGGTTTAAATTAAATGAATGGTAATGCCATGAAAACAATTTAGAAGACTAAATATGATACATACAGGATACAATTTTGTCCAGTACACATGGTATGATCACTAGTAATGACCATATGTAGTACCAAAAAAAACTTAATAAATTTAAAAGCATATAATCTATACACACCTAAAAATTCATGAATCAATGAAGAAATACAAATTGAAACTTCTGATAGCTAATTTTATGTGACAAATTTACTGGGCCAGGAGTTGTCCAGATAGTTGACTAAACATTTTTCTGAATGTTTCTGTGAGAGTATTTTGGATGATATTAATCTTTAACTTAGTAGACCGAGTAAAGCAGATTGTCCTCTTTAAAGTGGGTGGGTCCCATCTAATCAATTGAAGACCTGAATAAAACAAAATGCTGACCCACCTCCAAGTGAAAGAATTCCTCCTGCCTGACAGCCTTCAACCTGGGATATTGACATTTTCCTGCCTTCATATCTTCCTGGGACTTGAGCCTTCAGACTGGAACTATACCATTAGGTCTCCTGGATCTCAAACATTTGGAATTACTGGAACTACACTATCAGCTCTCTTAAGTCTTCAGCTTGGCAACTCACCCTTTAGATATTGAGAATTTTCATCTTAATAATTATGTGAGCCAATTTCTTATAATTATGTGTATATTCACAAACACACACACACACACATCCCACATATATGCATATACATCACAGATACCTTCTATTTGTTCTGTTTCTCTGGAGAATGCTGATTAATAAAAAACTAAAATATATTTCAAACTGAGTAAAAATGAAAATATATCTAAAATTTTAGCAGAGGATAAATTAAAAAAAGTGAAAACCTTATAGGACTAAATTTATATTAAAAATAAAAAGTCCAAAATCACTTACATAAAGTTCTAATTTCAAAGCTAGCAACAACAACAAAAAAAAAATCACAAACTAAAATGAAGGGTGAAATTAATAAAGACAAGAACAAAAAACAAAAGAAAAATTGACAAAAAATAAAATTAACAAAGCCAAAACCTGGATCTTTGAATAGAGATAAACAAAGAACAAAACAAGGGAATTTAAAAAAAAAAAAGCAAACTACTAAACTCTAGCCATATTGATTAAAGGAGAATTAACACATATGAGGTATATCAATGAAAAAATATTTTTTATTACAGAATCTATACACATAAATATAATAATAAAGACATATACATAACACTATGCCAATGTATTTACACTTAACTATATTTTTAATATAATCATAAAATAAGATTTAATAAAAGTATCTGAAAAATCTAAAGATTATTTTCAATGATTACTAAATATAAATTCTGAGTGATAAAAGAATATTGGTTTATATTTTACTGACAGTATTTTTAACTTTATCTTAAAAGCTAGTGGAAATTATAATTAACAGACTCTTAGGGTCAGTAAAGTATTATCTACATTTGTAGGCTTAGGGTTATTATAAGTTTCTGGTGAATCGTTATCATTCATCACGTCATGATCTTAAACTTATTTATATTTTGTTTATTAAAGCTAACTTATCTAAATTAACATAGTATATTACTTTTTTGCTTTTATTTACTGATATGTTATATTCAATCTTTCTTTTTCTTAGATTTATGTGTCTTGTAACCACAGATGGATTTTATTTTTTTAAGGGAATTCCTTTATTATTATTATTATTATTATTTTTTGGCTGTGTTGGGTCTTTGTTTCTGTGCAAGGGCTTTCTCTAGTTGTGGCAAGCGGGGGCCACTCTTCATCATGGTGTGCGGGCATCTCACTATCGCAGCCTCTCTTGTTGTGGAGCACAGGCTCCAGACGCGCAGGCTCAGTAGTTGTGGCTCACGGGCCTAGTTGCTCCGTGGCGTGTGGGATCTTCCCAGACCAGGGCTTGAACCCGTGTCCCCTGCATTAGCAGGCAGACTCTCAACCACTGAGCCACCAGGGAAGCCCCCAGATGGATTTTTAATTCAACTTTTTAAAAAAATCCCTTTCAGAAAATAAGCCACAGACTTGGAGAAAATATTTGTAAAAGACTTATGAAGAACTATTATCCAAAATACACAAAGAACTCTTAAGACACAACAATAAGAAACAAACAACCCAATTAAAAATGGGCAAACACCTCACCAAAGAAGATACACAAACAGCAAATAAGCATAGAAAAAGTTTCTCAGCATCATTTGTAATTGGGAATTGAAAATTAAGACTATAATTAGACTTCAGTACACACCTATCAGAATAACAAAACCCCAAAACACTGACAACACAAAATACTGGTGAGGATATGGAGCAATAGGAACACTCATCCACTGCTGGTGGAAACAGAAATTGGTACATCCACTTTGGAAGACAGTTTGGCAGTTTCTTACAAAATTAAGCATACTCTTCTATACAATCCAGCAATCACAATTGTATTAGGGTTTTCCAGAGAAACAGAACCAATAGAATATATATATATATATATATATATATATATATATATATATATATATATATATATATATATATATATATATGTGCGTGTTTATAAATTTATTATAGAGACTGGCACATGTGATCCTGGAGACTGAGAGTCCAACAATCTACCATCTGAAAGCTGGAGAACCAGGAAAGCCAGTGTTAAATTCAAAGTCTGAATATTTGAGAACCAGAGGAGCCAACGGCGTAAGTCTCAGCATCTCCAGGCCAGAGAACCAGTAGTTTCAATGTCCAAAAGTAGTAAAAGATAGAAGGCCCAGTTCAACAAGAAAGGGAATTTGTCCTTCCTTCACATTTTCATTCCATTCACTGCTCAGTGGGAATAAAACGCTAATTCTTTACAGAAGCCACCGCACAGACACACCCAGAAATAATGTTTTAACAGCTATTTGGGCATTCTTTAGCCCAGTCAACAAAATGGTCAATAAAATCAGCCATTACAATGCTCTTTGAAAACCTGTCCACACAATAACCTATACAGGAATGTTTATAGCAGCTTTACTCATAATTGTCAAAATTTGGAGGCAATCAAGTTGTCCTCAAACAGGTTAATGGACAAATAAACTGTGGTACATTCAGACACTGAAATATTATTTCAACACTGAAAGGAAATGAGCTATCAAGCCATGAAAATACATAGAAGAACCTTAAAAGCATATTGCTAAGTGAAAGAAGCCAACCTGAAAAGGCTATATACTGTTTGAATCTAATTACGTGTCATTCCGGAAAAGCAAAACTATGGAGGTAAAAGATCAGTAACCATCAGGGGTTAAGGGGTAGGGAAGAATGAATACGTGGACCACAGATTTTAGAGCAGTGAAACTATTTTGTATGATATTATAATGGTGGATACAAGTCATTATATATTTCCCAAAACTCATAGAACATACAACACCAAGAGTGAACTCTAAAGTATGAACTTTGTGTGATGATGTGTCAATGTGTTTTCATTAATTATAACAAATGTACCACTCTGTTGCAAGATATTCATAGTGGGGAGCTGTGTATTTTAATGTGGAAGTGAGTGAGAGAGAGTGAGAGAGAGAAAAATGTTTCTATGTAAGTATTTAGGATTATAATACTATATTGAACTTAAATAAAATCACTCAGTAACAGTAGCTTAAACAAGATCAAAGTATAGATCTCATTCAGGAGGTCTTCTGGAGGCATGTAGTCCCGGGCTGATATGACAGTTCTATCGTATAAAGTAGGCAAGGACCCTGGATCTTTCCTCCTCACTACTGCATAATTTTTAGGTTATGTCTTTGTTTTTATAAGTTGAGATGACAGCATTCATTTTCCAAGTAGTAGGATAGAGGAGTGAAGAAGAAGCAAATGGTCCTCAAGGATATTCTCTTCCAGAAATATCTCTATAAGCTATCTTATCACATTCACTTGAATTTCATGGCTACATCTAACTGGCAATGAGCCTAGGAAAAATTATAATATTGATTCTGGCAGGAAAGATTCTATTCATATAGATGAAAGATGAACATGCATTGGGGTATCACTCTCAATTTCTTCCACAATCTACATTTATTCATATTTCCCATGCTTCTTAAATGCTGACATAAAGGTGAAGGCATATTTAGTTATGTGATTTATACTCTGGATAAAGGAAATATAAGCCAAGTGTTTGCAATGAATATAATTACTCCTAGTTATTAAGAGGACCTATCTCTAGCAAGCTAGCTAGCTATGAATCCATCCATAATGTCTTTCAGCTAACCACACTTAAAGATTGGTGTTTTATTGTTATAACTAAGTTATTTTTCAGTGGAAGAGAGGAAACTGATCATATAGGAAAACCTTGGTGTAATTTGGTTTCCTAAGTAATCTGTGTTCAAATTGGTTCAAGAACAACACCTACTGTAGAATGTAGTGTTTATGAGCAAAAGTCTAGAATCAAATAGAACTGATTTCACATCCCAGGTCAAATACTTACAATTTGGAAACTGAGTAAAATAATTAATCTAAGTATTTCTGACCATAAATATTATAATTTCTAGAAATAGGTTAATATAAATTAGAGATGCTATGAAGATATCGGGTTATCAGTTAGAATAATCATTTCCAAATAAGAGAAGCCACATTTGCAAAACAGTTTAAACCAAAAGAACTGTATTATACATTAGTTGATTCATAGGAACTTTAGCATGAGAAGAGAATTAGGGCTATAGACTATAAACACAAATAAAGTTTAAAACAATAGGCTTAATTTTCTATGTTGAAAATAATACAAGAGACTTCTCCCCCTCCCTTTTTCTTAGAGAATTTATCTTAGAAACATGTAATTATAAAGTACTTTCTCCTCCTTTGAAACAGATATAAATTCCTTGAAACTAGATGGTCATTTACTCAGCTCTATTATGGCAGGTATACCATTTTAGGGACTCAGGAACAATCTAACAGAAATGCAAGCATTAAGGAAGATAGCACCCCTATCTCCCAGTTTCTGTGGGAGAATAAAAACTTAATTTCAGTGGGTGCCTTCCTCTGGGTTGCAAAAATACTTTCTGTGGTAAAGATATGGGAAATTTGTTTTTCCTCTGGATGAAGTCAAGTAGCTAACACAGATGACATCTCAATTCAGGTGTATCTAAGATGAACTATGTGTGACAAATGATGCCCTCAAGTCCTCTGACTTGAGGACTGGTCATTGTTTATCATGAGAATAAATAAGTAATGAGTTGTATCTGCTTGGGTATATAAAAGTGTGAGATTTCTTTCTGTCTTTACAACTTCTTAGTGGATTGCCTGTGATGTTGCCTCGCATTCTGGTTTAATGCTCATTCAATCATAAAATGTCTTCTTTCTCTGCTACCTTTGTGGAGAGGTTTTCTGGCATGGGAAAAGATTTTCTTTTTAATTATACTTCCCGAACAATTTTAAAACATAATTTTGTCAAATGCACATGAACTGCTTCAAAATATTTGGCTGGCTAAGTGAGGGAGCAAGGATTTTCAGCTTGTACCACTAAGTGAGCTACAACCTCTGACATTACTGCCTCTGAAAGAAGAATGCCTCCCCACCATACTTTACCATCCTTACAAGAAGGAAACTGTTGAACATCTTTTTATGTGACTATTTTACACATAAGTCTTGAACAGGTGCATCTGATTGGTAAAATTTCGGTCATATTTCTGAATTCTAGCTTCAAGGAAACCTGGAAGAATGTGTTTTCATTTCCTAACCTGAGGAGGCAGAACAAAGAAAAAAATGTGGCAAATTAAAAGAGCTGGTTTTCCAAAAAACATAAACAATGACCATCAATGTTCACTAAATTGGCTCTAAAATGAAGACATCTGCCATTCTTTTGCATTTAAATTTCCAAGAAATAATACCAACAAAAATAAATACAAAAAAATAAACCAGGCTAAAGTATATATCTACGAATTAAATTAAAAATGTAATGTCATCTTTGGATTCCTTTCTCCATTCTTACTAGCATAAAAATAGAAACAAGTGAAACAACCTTGGGGATCAGGTGTTGAGGTAGTATAGCCACCCCATCAGCCCTAGACTACTTATCTTGGACTGTTACGTGCGAGAGAAATAAGCTTTACTTTATTGAAAGGCTATTGTAGATTGGGTTCTTTTGATTACAACAGCATAGTCCATATAATGGTTGTTTGGTGTTGTTGTAAGCTAAATCCTAAAATGCAGAACATTTAGTGTGGCATGGGAAACAGTTGTCACAGGCTGAACAGACAGCAAATAAAAGTGGGAACTTTGCAAGTTAGGGTTATGCTCAGAAAGGATCTTTGAGTATTAAACTTTCACATGATTGATTGAAAGCAAATAATAACCAGAGCTTAATGAAGTTTGAGGAAGTTGTATTGCCAAAGAAATTACAAATGTGATAACAGAAGCTTGGGACTGTTTAATACTTAAAGTAGCCTCAGTATCCTCGACCTACAGTAGCAGGAGTGAGCTGTTAAATGCTATAAATACCCAGGAAAGCATACTTCCTAACATCCTCTTTAGATATTATCTTAAAGGACATTAGATAAGGAAGACCTAAAGAAAGAACAAATTCAAAGACTATAAATCCGGGGTGCCGAACCCCTGGGCCACAGACCAGTACTGGTCCGTGACCTGTTAGGTACCGGGCCACACAGCAGGAGGTGAGCAACGGGCAAGCGAGTGAAGCTTCATCTGCCGCTCCCCATCACTCTCCATTGGTCACATTACCACCTGAACAATCCCTCCCCATCCGTGGAAAAATTGGCTTCCATGAAACCGATCCCTGGTGGCAAAAAGGTTGGGGACCCCTGCCATAAGTGAAAAGATGCACATAGGAGTTATTATAAAGCAGCCTCAGGGGTAGCCAAATGGGTCACTATGGAACAACTTCACCAACAGTCACTTCCCTCCTGAGATCTACTTACAAGAGGGCATTGCCCTGGGGCCTGGGGCTTCAGAATCCTCATGTATCTCAAAATACATACACCAAAAAAGTACCAAAGAATGCATAGATACCCATAAGACTCAGGGTGCTGTGCTAAGTAAGCCATACCTCTACCCGAACACTTTGTTTTTTTGTGGATGGTACTGTTACTAGAGGACATTGCTTCTGAGAGAAGGGAGGAGTGGAGAGTAGAAGTATGGAAGTTAAAGAAAACACACATTAAGGTTATTTCCGTATATTTTCAGATAAGTAAGAATTCAACAGTCTTCCATAGCAACCTATAATTTTTGGATAGTGCCTGGTTTTCAACTTCTTGTTTCTTTTTGTATCCCACTACATGTTGCTGGAATTGCTTGCAAACTATGGCAGTATTTCCAACAGGTTCACAAGATAGCTATGGTACATTTTGCAATCTTAATTCATATTATTTTAATTTAAATATAGGTATAAGCATTATACCTATAAAATGTAATACTATTTTTTTATTTTGAAACTTTACAGATAATAAAAACCTAGAGCGCATAACTTTGTGTTGGAATGAGGAGACATGGTCTCAAAGGTGCTGATAGCAGTGACATTGTTTGGAATAAATCAAAGAATAAATATTATATTTTCTGGATCTGCCTCAAATAGAATATCTTGCTGATGTTTTTATCACTTCTTGCATTAAAGTCATTTAAGAACAAATTCTGAGAAAGTCAACTAAATGTTATTAAAATGATTAGATTTAATTTAAATTATTTGAAATTTTATATGAGCTACAAGAGAAAGAGTTACCAAAATAACAAAGTATTCCTATATAAAGAGGAAATTGTGACCATTGACAGATATAAAAATTAATTTTGAATATGGTTTTTACAGTTATTTAATATGAACTGTTGATTATTATGAATATTACTGGGAAAAGCTTATAAAAATAAGTCTATGATTAGCTATTCTACTTCAAAATATTCTTTAAAAATTTAGAAAAATGATTTATGTAAACTGAAAGAAAGTAGATATGAAATATGCAATAAAAGTGACATATCAAGAAAATATAAGAAACTTAGAATAAGGAAATAAAAATGTATAAATGGGGGCTTCCCTGGTAGTGCAGTGGTTGAGAGCCTGCCTGCCGATGCAGGGGACGCGGGTTCATGCCCTGGTCCGGGAAGATCCCACATGCCGCTGAGCGGCTGAGCCCGTGAGCCATGGTCGCTGAGCCTGCGCGCCCGGAGCCTGTGTTCTGCAACGGGAGAGGCCACAACAGTGAGAGGCCCGCGTACCACAAAAAACAAACAAACAAAAAAAAACAAAAAATGTATAAATGGAAAAATTCATCAACAAGGAAACTCCAAATAAAATTTTATGAAGAATATTTGTAAGGCCACTATAGTTTGCCATGGAGTCTTAACTGAAGAGAGTATTAAACCAATTAAGCAATGTATTACTATTCTCATTTTTATAATAATATACCAGTAGTGAACATCTTGAAACAGAAAGAATATAGGAAATATTGTTTGGCTCTAAATGTTCATTTAAGACTGATTTAAAAAATCAGGATATAACAAATAGTAATTGATATGATAGACTCAGAATATTGTTATAAAATTTTCTGCAATTACGGGACAACATGTAAAATTCATGGTTGATTTCTGAATCTAAATATTGTACTACCATGTTTATTAATAATTCCAGTTGCTACTGACTCAGCAGAGGGACTTTTTCCAAACTGCACTGAAGCAAAAACTACAAACTATAATAATTCAAGAATAGTAGTCTAACAAACCATACTATCAACAGAATACAATTTATGATACTTGGTAGTTAATCCAAATGTGGATGGCTGATTAACAGAACACTGAAATAAGCAATAATATTTACATTTTGTAGTCTTTAAAATCTTTAGCTGACTTTAAATCTTACAAAGTCTATAGATTTATTTTTAAATTTTTGTTGTTGTTGTAAGGAAGGTTTGTTTTTTCAAGTTAGGACCACATAACATACTGGAACAGTTGGCACTATATATATAAATTTAAAGAACTTAGATATATTGTATGTGGTCCTCTTTTTGTACTTTTGGCCCAGATCCCACAAATTTTAAGGGTGTGCTTATGCCATTTCAGGTAGTATTCAAAATTGCTGACCAGAAACATTTTTCAATTTCTGTGCATGCCTGACTGCTGTGTTTTCTATTTTTCCAGTTTTTGAATGAGATCATTTATTGTGCCTATCCTGTCTTTATTCTTTTTTGAATACTTAGTTTGAAAAAAAGCAAGACAATTTATTAACTTATAGTTTGCTGGATTTCTCAAGGAGCCACATCCATATGTCAGGGGGAAGACTAGGCTTCATGAAGATATCCCAGACTTCCAATTGGATGCAGTACCTGGATGAGACTTGGATTATCCTTAGGGAAGGAACTAGTGTGCTCAAGATCTAGAAGATATGGAATATGGTAGAAACTTGTAACAGCCTTCCAGTAACCATATTTCATTTCTTCCTTTTAGAGTGGAATCCCTGATCTTTTCTCAGGTCCGTAAGTGCCCAGCTAGAGTCTCATTCTGTTGGAACACTGGCTACATTATGAGCAGGGGTTAGTGAGTGAACATGGCAGCCTTCTTACAGACTATTGTCTGTATTCCAGACACTCACTTCCTCTCTTCCCTCCTATAGATAGGTACTTGGGTAATTTGCTGAGATATGGTGATGTCTGGAGAAACTGCAAAATCCTTGTGATAAGCATGACTGAGCTGCCCTACCAGCTTCCCTCTACATCAAGGGTAGAGAAATTGCAGCCTACAGACAGCTTTGTAAACAAAGTTGTATTGGAACACAACAATGCTCACTCATTTATTTATTGTCTACTGCTACTTTTAAGCTACAATAGCAGAGTTGAGTAACAATAACAGAGACCATATAGCCTTTACAGCAAATTTTGCTGCATTATGTATTACATTATTAAATAAAAAGAAATACATTTATACAAATGATTATATACTGAGTATCTTTGTCTAACAGATTAGCATCTAGCCAAATTAATGCAATCACTATGACTGAAAAAAATTCCTTAACTGAGGGTATCTAAGGGACAAGCCCCCCTCCCCCTGCAAAAGCAAAGAAATGAAAGATAATTAAATTCAAGTTTTAAACTACTCTATGAAGGCTAGAAGCCTAGATGCCATGAAAGCTATTGAGTGATAGGTGTCAATCACTGACAGAGCATGACATTATGTAAAAGCTGTTGTAATGCTGGATAGTAGCACTGTGAGAAAATTTTCTCATGGAATTTCTTTACCCAATTAAAAGAAAGTGAAAGTCTATTGAATTCAAGCTTTGAAATACTGTAAGAATGGAATATTGTCTAATGTGGAAGCTAAATCAAAGCAGAAAAATTAAAGACAAAGTCAGCAACAACATATATTAGTAAACAGTATTAGAGTTCTTAGCAATATGTTACACTATTATTTTTTTAAATGAATAAGATGAACTATTTATAGAAATGGAACTTACTATAGAGTAGGCCTTCAGTGACTTTCTGCTTGTGGTTTAGGTGAGTTGTATGACAGAAAGGGTATCTATCACTAATAGTTTTGTTATGCACAAAATTATAATTTCTATTATGTGACTTAGGTGATTCAGAAGCCTTACAAAATGTTTAATATTCCAGCTTCCAATGCAACTAGAACTATTTCTGTAAAGTAAATATACTCATGGCTGATTGAATCATAAATGCTAACACCCATAGATTTCAGAAAGATTTAAATTCTTTCTAGAAACAATTGTTTCTAGAAATCTATAAATGTTTATGCTTCTTTCAATGCCTGTATACTTCAGAAGGAAATTATCTTGAAGGTATTCAAGTTTATTTTTTTTCTCAAAATTAAACAGACCAGCAATGCACTGGTTGTAGCTGTGGTAGTGGTGGCAGAGCCCACAGTGGAAGCTGGAGCAGGTGGGGTGGGAGATTTAGATGACACAAGAGGGTGGGGAGTGAGTCTATAGAGGAGCAGAGCCATGACAGTATCTCTGTCCTGCTTGTGATGCTCATCCAGATGAGCTTCTCAGCACTGGAGACTGACCAGACCCACAGAACTTAATTCCAAGGAAGAAGACCATAATTCAAAGAAACTGACCTTTGATTCAGTTCTAAGGAGGAAAGTAGGAAAATAATGTGTTTTAGTCTCTTCAGGCTGCTATTACAAATTACCACAGACTGGGGGAACTTTTAAACAACAGAAATTTATTTCTCCCAGTTCTGGAGGCTGGAACTCTAAAATCAGGGTACCAGTATGGTCAGGGGAGGGTCTTCTTCTGGATCATAGACTTCTCACTGTGTCCTCACCTGGCCAAAGGGGCAAGAGAGCTCTGTGGAATCTCTTATATTACAGCACTAATCCCATTCATAAGGGCTCCACCCTCATGACCTAATCACCACCCTAAGGCCGCACCTCTTAATACCATCACATAGAGCATCAGGATTTCAACTTATGAATTTTGAGGGAACACAAACTTTCAGACCATAGCAGAGTACAAATTCAAAGTATCTGTTTCAGATGCAGTGCCTGAGAGGAAAAGGGTATCACCCATGAGCCCTGCAAATACAATTCAAAAGATACACATGGACAGCAGTGTTTCTCAGCAGTCATAATGGCAAAAGACGATGTGCTTCCCAGAACTGAAGACCTACAAGACACCTGCACTGGTTGCTTCCTTGCAAAGAGATGGTATCATTCCAAAACACAAACAGTTCCCTCAGAACAATTCAGCAAAGAAGCAGCCATTTGGAATCCTAAGGACATTAGTTACATATACTTTAGACAATTATATTTTTAAAGAGATTCAGAGACACTGGCCTAAATTCAATCAAATAAAGCAGACAGTCATAGACGTTTCTGCTTTCTAGAAAACAAAATCCGGGGCTTCCCTGGTGGCGCAATGGTTAAGAATCTGCCTGCCAATGCAGGGGGCACGGGTTCAAGCCCAGGTCTGGGAGAATCCCACATACCACAGAGCAACTAAGCCTTTGCACCACAACTACTGAGCCAGTGCTCTAGAGCCCGTGAGCCACAACTACTGAGCCCATGTGCCACAACTACTGAAGCCTGCACACCTAGAGCCCATGCTCTGCAACAAGAGAAGCCACCACAATGAGGCACTCAAGCACTGCAAAGAAGAGTAGCCCCCACTTGCCACAACTAGAGAAAGCCCATGCAACAACGAAAACCCAACACAGCCAAAAATAAATAAATAAAATAAATAAAACACAAAGAATAAATAAATAAAAGAAAACAAAATCCGTCTTAGACTAATGTAGACAACAGCCATTCAAAAGCTTCTGAATGTTCTAGTAGAGATGTTGTATCTTCTCTTTCTCAGAAAATGCCTTTGGATTTATATTTAATTCATATTTTCATAAATAACAAGTTTGAATATCACATCTGACAAATATAGTACAGTTCATGTTAAATGGTCATTTGAATCTCACCACTGAAAACTCTACTGTAGGTCTCTCACTGCTCCTACAGCTGCTGCCATCCCCACCCTTCCACCTCTACCTCCCCCCAAACTGCCCATCACAAACCTTACTCCACTTGTAAATTGTAACTCCAATTCTCCCAGCTCTACAGATGGCCAGGAGACACAAAACCTACCTGTTTAAATCAAAACAGTGTCATCTATGAGAAACAGCAAGACACATTTGTAGGACTTCTCTGGAAACGTATCCCTTGGTTAGGTTCAAGTAAAGTGTCCAATGGCTTTAGAAGAAAATAATTCAATTTCTCACATAAATTCTAAAATAACTTCTAAAAAAATAAGAAAAAAGAATCAATTAAAAAACATGATTTTGAGATTATTGAGAAAAAGGAGGAAGACATTAAAAAAGGAGAGGGAGCAAGACAAGGTTACCCACTCTCACCACTATTATTCAATATAGTTTTGGAAATTTTAGCCACAGCAATCAGAGAAGGAAAATAAATAAAAGGAATCCAAATCGGAAAAGAAGAAATAAAACTGTCACTGTTTGCAGATGACATGATATTATACATAGAGAATCCTAAAGACTCTACCAGAAAACTACTAGAGCTAATCAGTGAATTTGGTAAAGTAGCAGGATACAAAATTAATACACAGAAATCTCTTGTATTCCTATACACTAATGATGAAAAATCTGAAAGAGCAATTAAGGAAACACTTACATTTACCATTGCAACAAAAATAATAAAATACCTAGGAATAAACCTACTTAAGGAGAAAAAAGACCTGTATGCAGAAAACTATAAGACACTGATGGAAGAAATTAAAGATGATACAAATAGATGGAGAGATACACCATGTTCTTGGATTGGAAGAATCAACATTGTGAGAATGACTATACTACCCAAAGCAATCTACAGATTCAATGCAATCCGTATCAAACTACCAATGGCATTTTTCACGGAACTAGAACAAAAAAATTCACAATTTGTATGGAAACACAAAAGACCCCGAATAGGCAAAGCAATCTTGAGAAAGAAAAACGGAGCTGGAATAATCAGGCTCCATGAATTCAGACTATACCACAAAGCTACAGTTTTTAAGACAATATGATACTGGCACAAAAATAGAAATATAGAACAATGAAACAGGGTAGAAAGCCCAGAGATAAACCCAGGCACATATGGCCACCTTGTTTTTGATAAAGGAGACAAGAATATACAATGAAGAAAAGACAGCCCCTTCAATAAGTGGTGCTGGGAAAACTGGGCAGCTACATGTAAAAGAATGAAATTAGAACACTCCCTAACACCATACACTAAAATAAACTCAAAATGGATTAAAGACCTAAATGTAAGGCCAAACTCTTAGAGAAAAACATAGGCAGAACACTCTATGACATAAATCACAGCAAGATCCTTTTTGACCCACCTCCTATAGAAATGGAAATAAAAACAAAAATAAACAAATGGGACTAATGAAACTTCAAAGCTTTTGCACAACAAAGGAAACCTTAAAAAAGATGAAAAGACAGCCCTCAGAATGGGAGAAAATATTTGCAAATGAAGCAACTAACAAAGGATTAATCTCCAAAATTTACAAGCAGCTCATGCAGCTCAATATGAAAAGAACAAACAACTCAATCAAAAAATGGGCAGGGGACCTAAATAGACATTTCTACAAAGAAGATATACAGATTGCCAACAAACACATGAAAGGATGCTCAACAACACTAATCGTTAGAGAAATGCAAATCAAAATTACAGTGAGGTATCAACTCACACCAGTCAGAATGGCCATCCTCAAAATATCTACAAACAATAAATGCTGGAGAGGGTGTGGAGAAAAGGGAACTCTCTTGCACTGTTGGTGGGAATGTAAATTGATACAGCCATTATGGAGAACAGTATGTAGGTTCCTTATAAAACTAAAAATAGAACTACCATACAACCTAACAATCTCACTACTGTACATATACCCCGAGAAAACCATAATTCAAAAAGATTTATGTACCACAATGTTCATTGCAGCTCTATTTACAATATCTAGGACATCAAAACAACCTAAGTGTCCATCGACAGATGAATAGATAAAGAAGATGTGGCCTGTATATACAATGGAATATTACTCAAACATAAAAAGAAACGAAATTGGGTTGTTTGTAGTGTGGTGGATGGCCTTAGAGTCTGTCATACAGAGTGAAGTAAGTCAGAAAGAGAAAAACAAATATTGTATGCTAACACATATATATGGAATCTAAAAATAAAAAGGAAAAAAAATAGTTATGAAGATCCTTGAGCCAGGACAGGAATAAAGGCACAGACGTAGAGAATGGACTTTAATTCACGAGGGGGGGGGGAAGAGTAAGATGGGAGGAAGTGACAGAGTGGAATGGACTTATATACACTACCAAATAGAAAACAGCTAGTGGGAAGCAGCCGCATAACACAGGGAGATCAGCTTGGTGCTTTGCAACCACCTAGCGGGTTGAGATAAGGAGGATGGGAGGGAGACACAAGAGGGAGGAGATATGGGAATATATGTATATCTATAGCTGATTCACTTTGTTATACAGCAGAAACTAACATACCACTGTAAAGCAATTATATTCCAATAAAGATGTTAAAAAAAAAAAAAAAAGGAGAGGGGATTGCCAAGCTAATTGACTAGGGTCTGAATTCCAAAGAAGGAGTTAAAGAAAGTTCATGGAACCTTCATCAAAAATTGAACTTCCAGAGTATTGATGAAATATTTAGCTATCATCTCCCATGAGAAATGCCAGAATCACAATGAAGGCTTCAGTGCTTAGTGTGATTCGTGTAGGACCTTGCAAGCCAGGATAAAGACTGCACCTAGAATATTTATTAAACTGGGTGCACAAGGGAAGCACCCTTCTCCAGTTCAAAATAATATCAGATTGTTCATGACAAAATCTTAAAAGCACATCAAAAGAACAAGCATTCTGGTTACAATTATGATGAAGAAAACTGCAAGTATCTTCCATGACAAGGTAGGTCACATTAAATGACAAATAGATTAATTTCACCAGTGGCAAGTGGAGTCATAACAATAGAACTATTCTTGTCCCAGAAAAGATGAATGTTTTTAAGCTTATTTATTTAATATTTTTAAAAAGCAAATGAACAACAATCAAAATTCATGTTTCACAATATTATTTTACAAATGTGTTGACAGAAGTATCTTTTTATGTTTAAATAACTTTTAAAAACAAAATATCAGCTGATTCTACTTTTATAGCTGAATAGATGAGACATAGAATGTCACAGAAATCATCTATATAAAATAAACAAAATAAGGTACACTGAGAAGAACCCTTTAGAGATTAGTCAAAAAGGATTCTACTAAGAAAATAGTTCAACTGAGAATAGCGTAGGACACATTCATAAAACATGAATTCTTCACTAACCAGATAGTATAGTAAGTTTATGTCAGGTTGGAATGCATTTGTATAAATATATAAGCATAAAATTTTTCATATTTTCACATTTAGACTGAATCATAAAAAGATTGACAATATCCTGGCAGAGGTAAATAATACTCGAATCAGTTGTTAAAGCCTAACATAACAATAATCTAAGGAATTCATTTCTATTATCAGAACATATTTGCACGTACATATTTTTATTCACTTTCCTGGAACACTGTTTGCCTGCCTGGTCTAAATTATCTCACCATTAATGTATATTTATTATTGAGATCTAGTGTCCCTTCATTGAAAATGCCCTCATTCCCTATTCCCTAGCCTGCTTTATTCTTCCAAAACCCCTGGAACTCTTTATTTAACTTTAGCTTCTCCTCAGGACACTATTCTCACTGAGCGACATGCTTCTTGCATATGCTGTTTTGTACTCAAAGCCTAGTAATATGTGATAAGTTGCAGGAATGTGTTTTTATGGAGTGTATGAATGAGTCATAATACTTTGCAGTTTACAACATTGACATTTTCAATGGTATATAATTGTAAATATATTGAAATATGATGTATGTAATGGTATATAACTGCATATATATATTTATATATATATCACTTTTTAAAAATCTAAGTTGTTCTGGCAAGATTTCTTCTGACTCCCCTGCTTTGGAATTTTTTGAGAACCACTGAATCATTCTTTTTATAAAGGGAGCTTTGGAATCTGGAGATATTTTCATAAGAAAATTATCTTTCCTACACTTAAGATACATTAACCAACTTTTGAGAGCAGCACAGAAGTCTTTTTCCTAACTATGAAAAAGAAAATAAAAGAAATATTAATGAATCAAGTTCTTGCAGAAGTTTTTATTTATTTTTTGTACAACACCACATATTAACATAGAGCTGTTTGTACAGCTTAGAAAACTAAAGGATTATTAAATGACACAATACTTCATGAAAATTATTCAATATAGAATTTTTTAAACAGAAGTTAATATAAATAGATTAGAACAAGATGTTTTGCATGATATGATTACATTATAGGCATAGAAAATTCCTTGGGTGAAAATGAAACTTCAGATATTTCTCAGTTTATGAGAGAAGAAACTGGAAAAAAAGTGTGATGTATAATATATGCTTTCAATTTTCTAAAAGTTGGAACACAATTTACCATCGAGGTTGCCTTTATCTTTGTTCTAGGGAGAAAAAAGCTGTATGGCCTTCATTAATGCAAAATTAAAACTAAAAAATATTGTTAATGAAAGGTTTGCCTGAAGGAATTATTTTTTTTCTACATAAAATATAAAAAGATTGTAATCATTATATGCAGAGTTTCATCTCAACAAGTTTTATTCCTAAATATTTATTTTAAAATAAGAATTAAAACACTATGGTGCTTGTAAATATTTTTTCCATAAGTCATATTTTCAAAAATCAAAAACACAGACTCCTGATGATTGGAGTAAGATCTGAAAGCTCTATCTTTCTTTCACTTTTTACTGAAGAGAAGGGAAATGATCTAAAGCGAACTGAATGCAGCTGAAAAGAGACATGATTTACGTGGCATGCAGGGGGTGCTATTTCAAATAAAGTGATTCAGACCTTGGCACACACTGAAAGTCCTTTATTTTATCTTTTGAAGCGGGTAAAGGAAAAAAACACACTCTTCAGGAATGAAGGAAAGATCTCATGCTGGGTGTAGGACAGAATATGGAAGATATTTTCATCTCCCAGAAAGTCAGAGTAGGGCGCACAACCGCAAAGAATGACCGCATGTAGCTCAGAAAGGTGATCAATAGCACAGGCAGAAGCTGGGTATCAGGAGGAGAATCTCAGAGCACTAGGACTCTAAGTTACTGCTCTGAGCAAACATAAGCTAAAACACAGGGTCATTTTCTTAAACACTTTAGAAATATATTCAGAGTGATAACTTTCCAGTAATTAAGTGATGTATCCCTGAGCATTTAGAACTTGAAAGTCATATTGCAATGAGACCTCAGTGTACTCACAAGGCTAATGACCAAGACATTTACCATCATGTTTTATCTTGGCATTAATGAAATGCTTCATCTCAGCAATATCCCTTTCCATTAGAGTCTCACCCTGTTTTTCCACCTGTGTTCCAGAAATGGTTTAGAAATTGAGATCACTATTACTGACTGAAATAGAAACAACTATGTGAGTGTCATAATGATCTAGGAAAAACCTATAAGAATCAGGATTGTCAGCTAAAATACAGGATGTCCAGTAAGAACAAATACATTTTTTGGTGTTAATATGCCCTCCGTAATATGGCATGGGATATATGACACTTAATATGAAAAAGTTATGTGGGCTTTATCTGAAATTAAAATTTAATTGGGTATCTTGTATTTATATTTGCTAAATCTGGCAACCCTAACAAGAATGTCTAAGAAATACACTCTGTTATATAAGACAGTGTCTTCCAAATGTTTTCACAACATGACCTTCAGAAAATGAACTATGTCCAGCTGGGGCTGACAAATGGGAGAGGGTACTTGTGTATAGGGGTAGCAAGCCTGGGTTCCAGCTGTTCCCAATACAACAGAAACACAGTATGGTTGACTGTCCATGGTGAGAGAGTCTATTCTCCCGGGTGTAGAATATATCACTGAAGGAAAGATATCCGACTTGTTTTACATACATATATGACCTCAGTTTCATTCACAAACATCAATTCCTGAGAAATACTGTAGTTCTATATATTTTCTCTCATTGCTTCATGAAAAACTTTGGGAGGTATTTTAATAAAGAGAGTTGAATTTTTGTAATCAGATAGATCTAAGTGTGAATTTTAGTTCTTCCACTTCCCAACTGTGTGATTTGGGAAAACTATTTTGGTTTGGGAATCTATTTCTAACTCTTTTTTGATCTGTTTCCTTAACTGTAAAATGTACATGAATTGCCTAATGTAGGACTAATATCAAAGTATATGTAAGATCACAAGTATAAATCCTAATAAGTAGTCACTCATCATTAAAATATATTTTCACCAAATAATGTGAAATGGATTTCTGTGTAGTTTTCTTTAAAGATTTTATGCCAATGTAGAATGATTCCATTCCTGATGTTGGAAAATAAGAATACATTAGGACTTTCAGTTTAAATAAATGCAATTTTATACATTTCCTGAAGAATATGGGTTCTCTCAAGTCTTCACTGAATTAAAGCAGTTTCTCAGATCTACATCTTTGGGCAATATTATACCACTATCTTCCTTGGAGTTACTTTTACTGAAGGTACTTTGTGGTAATGACATTTGTCTTCAGTGAGAGCTGGTTTAAGAAGCAGCTTTATCATGTAAATTCATTTAAATTCAAGAATACTTTTGCAAATCTCATTCATTACTTAAACATTATTTTTTTTTTCATTTTCACCAGGAAATTTATTGAAGAATGTATTCACCCTTTTATTCCACTACCTTCTGCCATTTTTCAGGCAACTTCATAATTCAATCTTCCCAAACCTTTTTTTTTTTTAACATCTTTATTGGAGTATAATTGAGTTACAGTGTTGTGTTAGTTTCTGTTGTATAACAAAGTGAATCAGCTATATGCAAGTGTATATCCCCATATCCCTCCCTCTTGCATCTCCCAACATTATTCTTTTTATAAGGACCCTTGAGGGAGGTTATCTATCTACCTATCTACCTATGATAGATGTTGATTGTTATTTGGCTTGTGAAACATCCATTGCCATATTATGTTAAGAGCATCCAAATTTATCAATTCATCTGGGATATTATCTCTCCTTGCTGATGGTCACTCTAAATGGGACTATAAATTAAGTAACCTTATTATATGCAAGGTGAAGTGTGGACACTTAAAAGCTATAAGAGTTGGACATTCTCTCCTGAAATTTTGAATCTTGAGCAGGGTATAGGTTGGAATTTGTATCAGAAAATCCAAAATAAAGAAAGGTTAAAACATATAAAGATTTGTCTTTCAAATAAAAGCAGTCTGGAGATAGAAGACTGGGCCTGATATGGTGGTCCTGAAGCCAAATCTGGCCACGGTACCTGGACACCGAATTAAATCTCAGACACAGAGTTTTGGGTGAAGTAGAAAAGAATAGATTTATTGCTTTGCCAGGCAAAGGGGGCCACAGTGGGCTAATGCCTTCAAAACTGTGTGTCCCAACCTGGAGGCTGTAGTGGGAAGTTTTATAGTAATGGGCAAAGAGAGCATGATCAGCTTGTGGACATTCTTCTGATTGGTTAGTGGTGAGGTAAGTGGGAGTCAACATCGTCAACATCAACCTTCTGGTTCCAACTGGTCTATGTGCTTGTGGGCAGCATACAGTCAACTTCTCCCACCTGGTGGGGGTTTCAGTATCTGCATAACAGCTCAAATATATAGTTATGTGTATCCATTGATGGGGAGCCAGAACATTGCCTCAAGGCTTCACTATTGTTTCTCTTGACTGTCCCTCCCTTGTCTCACATCCCTTCCCTTCCCTAATTAACAACTGTTCGAACCTGCCTGTTGGAACTCAGGGAAGATCATGGAGGCTGAATGAAGCCTATTTCCTAATCAGAGAAATGGGGGACATAGGGAGGCTTTTGTGCCCAGGAGCCCCACAGTGTCCTGTTCCGTATCAGTTCCATAAATCCCAGGAATCAGATACCTTCTCTTTCTGTTCTGCTCTTCTCACCATGGGTCTTCTATTCCCAAGAGCAGTTCAAGATAGGTAATAGATAGTACTCCATGCATCCATTTTCATTCCACATAGTAAGAATGAAAAAGGAAAAGACAAAAAGTGCATACTAGGTAGCTGGGAAAGAATCTTCTAAGTTTTCCAAAATTTTCTTTATAGCATTTCCATCGTTATTGCAGATGAAAAATATCTCCTGTCATATCAGTAAGCAAAGAATGTTGTAGATGTCCATCAAGCCATCAGCCACGGCAGCCACTCCCAGACTATGCACCCTGAGGGGATTCAGGTTGGAGAAAAATAAGATATTGGCCCTAGATGGTTAAGGTGCATATCAAAGGAATAATTTCAATGACCTCAGACTCTTGCATCTTCTAAGTGAGACCTCAGAATTTCATTCATTGGTGAATTGTCATTGAAGCAAAAAAAGGTATTTTTAATTGAGGGCTTATAAAAAAAATAGTATGTTATGTTTTATTAACGCCCCTCTCACTTCCCCATCCACCACCACCACCACAAAATAATCTGAATGGAGAGAACCAAATATCTGATTTTCATTCCATCCTCCTCCAGTAGATGGCAGTGTGGCTGTGGAGTATTAACTCTCACTAACCCTTTACATATCAGGGTCAATCCTAAATTGTTTTAGTAAAAAATAAATAAATAAAAAAGGAAAAAAGAAAAAGAATGAGAGATGATTCTGAGGTTTCAGAAATTTTCCATTTTTCTACAGTTCCAGGAGCTAAGAGCATGAATCTATGGCTATGAAATATTTCATTGCTCACCATTAACATATAAAATAGCTTAAACAATATTGAGATTATTACATACACTGCATAAAGCATGTAGAGGAAAATTCCCCATTCCCTCACACTGTATGCACTGTCATTTCTACCACACAAATTCTGAAATAATCACTTCATTTGTGTCAGGCAGTGAATAAAGTGATTGGAGAAACAAAAATGACTACGATTTATATGTTGGTCTTGGTACTTGGAGGTTCTTCTGTTTTTTTCCAGGAGATAGAGGGTCTCAGAGAAGTTCTAAAATTGCCATACAAGGGGTCTTAATAGTCAGTGAATAAATTTAAATATATGGGAAAAGAATGTATTAGAAAAAATAAAGAAACAATGGAAGCAAATGGGAGGCATTCACTTAGAGTAAAGATACAGATTATTTTTTATGATTCTTTAATTTTAGTGAAAAATGAGATAAAGCTGAGCTAAATTTGAGAGGATTATAGGGTAGAAAGGCAGTACCTTGTATTTTTGGGGTATGTAGGCCCAAATAAAGAGAAATCAATTTCTGTAGACACTCATATACAATGAGGGGGAAATCAATTATTTTTTAAGGAAAAACAGGAAAAACAAGACACTTCACAGTTATGTTTAGGGTGCCCATAAATATATTTATGTTAATTAAATTTATTCATTTCATCATATAGAATTCTTTCCAAAGTCTCCTGACTCTACTTACTTAGAATTTTTTTTCTTTTTTTCCACAGTATTCATTAACTTTTTAATATAAGAAATAACTTAATTATTACCTGTATTATTTATTATCTATCTACTATGGCTAGAATATAAGCTCCAAGAAACAAGAGTTTGGTCTTTTGTTCACTAGTATATCTGAAGTTCTGAGAAAGGTGCCTGGTGCATAGAAAACATTCACATTAAATACATATATTAATTGTTCCCCAAAACTGTTTTTAAGAAAATGTTTAGATGTATTTAATTGAAACAATTGTTTATATTTCTTAAATTAGATGCGGTATATAAAAGTGTTCTATGGAGTATAATTTTATTCAAAACAATTTTTAAGCCCACTGCTAAGCACTTTTAATTATTTTTTAAACATGATTTTTTCCCTTTCATATTCTACTAGTTCTTCTACAATGTCAATGTATTCTACTATTCCACATACATTGTAATTCTATGCCTCAACTTAAGGAAATAATTAGCCTATGCTGGTTAGTCAGTCAGTCAGTCAGTCATTCAGCTAGAGCTTGAAGTAGACACACATCCTTACTGAAAAAAAGAATTGCTAAATTCTAATGAAAGTGAAGTATTAGTTAAAACACACTGAGCTTAATGAGCCTAGAATAAAATGAGGTGGTTAATGCATTTACTAAAGTTGACCAATGGTCAGCAAATGTAGAGGCTTATGCCTATATTTTGTCATCTCAATATAAAAGTTTATTCTCCAGAAATGAGCCTCATTAAGTATTCTTAATATGTTTAAAAAGAGTCATCAGTCTTGAAAATAAATACAGTTGATAAGGTTGTCAAACTTAGAAGATAACTTTTGGGCAGGCATGAGGCTTAGAGAAGACACAGCAACTACTTATCCAATGAACTACATAATATCTTGGTATTCTTTCCTTTTTTCAATATTTAAAGAGCATCTATATCTCTAATATTTGGAGAGAAAAGGCAGAGGATTATGATCTCTGCAGTGAGATTCTGACTAGGAAACTGAATGTAGAATAGATTTTTAAGAAACCAGAAAATAACAATCCACTTAGATTTTATGATATCTTCCTCATCAGACATTTCTAATTTGCAGTTTCTGTCATAGAGTGGCTGCCAATATATATTTCCTGGATGAATGTGTGCAGGAATAAATCAGGGCATACAAATATATTTTATTTCCTTTTTTTTTGCAAATTAAGTTCATCATAATTGCATATTTGTAATTTTTTTAAAAAAATTTACTGAAATATAGTTGATTTACAATGGTGTGTTAGTTTCAGGTGTACAGCAAAGTGATTTAGTTATAAATATATATTTTATATATTGTTTTTAACAAAACTCTTGAATATACAATTCATCCTCAGGAGATATATGTTTAAATTTAAAATATTTTAAACATTGTTTTGAGAAATTATTTCCTTATTCTCAGTTTTGATTCACTATATGATGCTTTGTATTTCAAATTTAGATAGATAAATAAATAAATCAGTTTATGATAACATTTCATTAACAACAGTTTATAAATTTGTAGCAAATAAAGAAAATTAAACTAAAAATGTATATTGTATATCAAGTTATCTAAGTTATCTGTGAACTTGTAAGAAAACATAAATTTTAAGTTGACACATTTATACTTAAAGAAAATGCATATTTTAAAAATTGTCCAACAAAATGAAGACACCGTATTTTTACTTCATGCCTTTTTATATTATTCAAGTATCCTAAAACTACTGAATTGTTTTCTTAAATCTTATGAGAAATAAAAGTATTTTCATGTAAATATAAAGAGAAGTGGGTCCTTTAAAGTTAGAGAATTATAAAAGAAATATTTTCTGTAAGAAAAATTTGATTTTTAGTTAATTCTCGCAAAGCAATTTAATTTAAAATTATTTCTAATCAGCCCAGGAGAAAAGTCAGTACATTTTGTAAGTCCACAAAAAAGACAAAGGTCCCAGAATGTATTAGTTATTAATGTTTTTCATTTTGGATTCTAAGTTCATGTTAAAAATAAAGATTAATTATACATGTAGTAAAAATCTTCATAATAATCAGTAGAAATAATTTTATGATCTAATACCTTATGTTTAAATTACAATTTTCTAAATGTTTATAATACAATTAAACTATAGTACAAAACAGCATAAGAAACTTAGGTTCTTTTTTGGATATAGGCAATATATTTTAATTAACGAGGGAATTAATTTTATCTGATTATTCCCAGTCATGTGAAAAGTTATTATTTTTATAAAACTCTGATAAAATATATGAATGTTCACATGACTATGACATTTGGTAATTCACATTGGTTTCATTCAGATGAAAATCTGACTAATCAATGAGTTATATTTAATGAACTAGAAAATTTATGCATCATTTCAAGCAAAATCTTTTCTTCTAGGTACATTTAATTTTAAACAGCATGCAGTTTACATATATTTCTATTGGTAAGTTAATTAAACAAGGAGACCTTTAGACTGAGGTAGCTCTAATGTCCTAGTGGCTTAAATATGCAAACCAAAATCTAAGCCTATAAATGCCTCTAGATATTTAGAAATCAAAACCTAAGAGCAACCAATCACTAACAGCCAATTAGGCTTTAAGTTGTAGCCAATCAAATAATTTCCTTTTTATGCTTTGGTATTTTCTCTATATCCTTCCCTAGCCTGTATTGGTGGAGCACTCTTAACCACTTCTGATTTGGTGTTGCCCCATTCAAATAGATAATGTTCAAATAAACTCTTAAAAAATTTAATATGCTCCAGTTTATCTTTTAACAATTCATTGTATATCCAAGTGTACAAAAAAATCACATGAATGAATATGCATAACTCAAAGGAGAAAACAAAGATATATAGGAAGTTATGTCAGCAAAATGGCAGAAGAGGAAATCCCAGGTGTAGTTTCTCACAGAAACATCGATTTAACAACAATATATGAACGAAATTACCTTCTGAGAAGTCTAGGATTAAGTCAAGAAGTTTCAGTCCTCAGATAAACACAAACCTAAAAATAGCTGCATGGAAATGAGTAAGATGAGTGATTTCACTTTAACATGTCGGCCCTTATACCAAACTGACACAGCTGAGTGCCAAGAGAAGTTACCTTGGCCCCCAAATTCACTTGAGAATAAAGAGAATGGAACAGTCCTCCAACATCCTGGCCCTCTAGTGGGTTGCCCAAAGGGATGGTTTCTGTCTTCCTTCATAGAGTGCTGAAGGAAGTGGCATGCCTAGGACACCTAAGAACAAAGGAAAAAGACAGAGCACAAAAGCAAAAACAAAGAGGTGGAGCTACCTCAAACTAAAATGCTTCTGCACAACAAAGGAAACAATCAACCAAGTGAATCTACGGAATGGGAGAAAATATTTGCAATCCATATCTCTGATAAGGGGTTAACATCCAAAATACTAACCCCTTATCAGATGGGGTATATGTGGTATATATATACAATAGAATATGTGGTACATATAAACAATCAAATACAATGGATATATGTGGTACATATATACAATGGAATATTACTCAGCCATGAAAAAGAACAAAATAATGCCATTTGCAGCAACATGGATGGACATAGAGATTGTCATACTGAGTGAAGTAAGTCAGACAAAGACAAATATCATATGGTATCAATTGTATATGGAATCTAAAAAAAAAGGTAAATATGAACTTATCTACAAAACAGAAATAGAGGTACAGATGTAGAAAATAAATTTATAGTTACCAGGGGGTAAGGGGGGGAGGGATAAATTGGAAGATTGGAATTGACATATGCACACTACTATATGTAAAATAGATAGCTAATAAGGACGAACTGTATAGCACAGGGAACTCTACTCAATACTCTGCAATGACCTATATGGAAAAGAATCTTTTAAAAGAGTGGATATATGTATATGTATAACAGATTCACTTTGCTGTACACCTGAAACTAACACAACATTGTAAATCAACTATACTCAATTTTTTTTATATGGGTGAAAAATGTGAATAAAAATTTCTCCAAACAAGAAAGACAAACAGCTATATGAAAAGATGCTAAATATCACTAATCGTCAGCAAAATACAAATCAAAACCACAATGAGATATCATTTCACACCTGTTAGGATGGCTGTTATGAAAATAAACAAAAATACAAAATGTTGATGAGAATGTAGAGAAATTGGAATGCTTGTATACCATGGATGGAAATGTAAAATGGTGCAACCACTATGAAAAACAGTATGAAGTTTCCTCAAATAATTAAAAATAGGACTATCATGATCCAGTAACCCCACTTTTGGGCATATATCCAAAAGAATTGAAATCAGGGTCTCAAAGAGATATCTGCACACCCATGTTCAGAACAGCTTTATTTACAATAGCTAAGATATGGAAACAACTAATGTTTATCAACAGTTGAATGCATAAAGAAAATCTGGTTTATACATATAATGGAATATTATTCAGCCTTAAAAAAATAAGAAAGCCTATCATATACAACAACATAAATGGAACTGGAGGACATTCTCCTAAGTGAAATAAGCCTGTCACAGAAGGACAAATACTACATAATCCCACTTACATAAGGTATCTAAAATAGTCAAAATTGTAGAAAGACAGTAGAATTGTGGTTTCCAGGGACTGGAGGGAGGGGGAAATGGGAGTTGCTGTCCAATGTGTATAAAATTTCAGTTACGTGAAATGAATAAATTCTAGTAAACTGCTGTACAATATTGTGCCTGAAGTCTACAGCACTGTACTGTACATATACACTTAAGAAATGTATTGAGAATAGGTCTTATGTGTTTTTATGACATTAAAAAAATTTCAGTAGTGTTGAGGTTTAGAAACTTGCTAAAAAATGTTTTGCTCAACACAGCCCATATTCATAATGAAGTTTGAAATCATATTTAAAACTATTTTTTCTGACATTATTGTAGTAGTATCAACCTATGAGGATCCAATCAGTGATTTCTGTCTATATTGTCCTCTTCTAATTTTCCTGACATTTGAGACTTATTTAATACCTCCAAGTTTTATCTGTGAAGGAAATTTGAGACATTAAAATAAGATCTCACTTTTCTGGAATGGATGTGTAACAGAGAAGAACAAACCTAACTCCATATTGGATCTATCCTTTTAGCTCTAATGCTTGTGCTCCATTGCCTGTGCTTAGTCATGCTGGCTCTGCACCTTTGTAATGGAAATTGCCTATAGCCTGAAATGTATATAATAGCCATTTCTCAAGGGTCTGCCTCCTAGGCTTCAAAGGTATAACACTTTTCATTTATATGGAGATAAAAAGTTGCAGACCAGAGAATAAGATCTGTCTTGTTGGAGGTTTACAGGAACATTGTGAGCAGACCTATGTGGACAGCTGCAAAAACAGAGGATTATCACATCTCCTCTGGAGTCTGGCTGGCACCAAGAAGTTTGCAACAGCCAGCCACATGCCCTCCCCTTTTAGTATAAAAGAAGTCTGAATTCTAACTCCAATAAGATGGTTCTTTGGAACACTAGTCCTCCATCTTCTCAGTCTGCTGATTTTCCGAATAAAGTTGCTGTCTTTTGCCCCAACACCTCATCTTTTGGTTTATTGGCCTGTCTTGTGGTGACCAGTACTAGCTTGGACTTGGTAGCAGGTATTTACTTGTTGTGGGTTGGTAATGACTAATTGTGCTATCTACTACAAGTTATTTTTTTATTTGTTTTCTTTTTCTGTGTGATTATGTTGTATTTAAGTGAGATTTTATTTTTTAATAGAATAGATGGTTTATTACAACTCTATAAGAAATATTCTTTAAAATATGTACATAATCATTCTTATACTATTAACCAGATTATTTTAGTAGTCTCTTCCAGGAACTAATTTATAGTCTGATGTTTCTATGCCTGCCTAATAAAAAAACATTATGAGGCACACTCAACATTCACTGTATGAGTGCTGAGATATGTCTTGTAAAGTTTCTGGAGCCAGGCATGATTAGCTTGACCCAATCAGAGAGCACTTAGTATCATCTAAGGAGAAGAGCAATTTTAAGATTATAATGGTGCCTATCATTCAAATTGGATTCCCAGTTTGATCTCTGTTTGATTCATGTAAGACTCATAAAAGGATAAAAGTGGAAGAGCAGTCATAGGAAGAAAGAAAAAGGAAAATACAGAAGTGTCATTTCACTAAATCTTTATACAATATTAGGTAGAAAGGAATAATATATTGAGAACCTGTCACAATTTTTTTGTTTTGTTTTGTTTTCCTTTATAACACTTTACATGAAAACAGCACTTTAAACAAATATATCTTCAAACATTAGCAGACATGTTACTTCCGTAAACTGAGAATTAAAAGCAGAAAGAGTTGATTACGTATCTGCACGGAGCGTCAGAAATCACATCTTAATAAAAATGTTCCGCCTTGATTATAAGTCTTATAACTAAAATTAGGCTCTGTATTTCTCCAAAACTTATGGTTAATAAGATATATTTTAATATTTTCCTGACTCTTTTTCCTGTATATTCCTTTTAAAATATGATAATCAACTAAAGTTGCTAATGAAAGAGTTATTTTAAGAATAATGCTTAAGACCATCCAAGTTAAAATGTGTACCATTTCTCAGTGCCATTTTCAACACTCAAGTGGCCCACTGCATTTTTTATATAATACATAATCAGAATACATTCAACAAATACAATTGAGAAAGAAGAACCAGCATTAGTCTGGAAATGGTAACAAAAGTAAAGATTATACTAAGAGCACCCCAATAATTTTGGGTATTCAAATTGGTGAAAAAATTTGTGAGAATATGCAACATGATGAATAAAAAATATTCCTTATATAGTTCCTCAAGAAAAAATGCCATTTAGCTAGCATAATTAAACTCCTTCATTAGAAATCCAAGATATATATTTTTCTGCATCAGAATCTAAAGGTTGTTATAGTAAGGTTTGTTCTTAAGTAATAGAGATGCTGAATAATAAAAGATATAACATGTCAAAATATGCATTTCAAAGAAAACATGCATATATTTTAGTTTCCTTTATAAGAAAAATAATTATTGATGTTATATTTTTGGATATGAACAAAATGTGTTTTATCCTATTTTTTTTCTGGAAAATAGTAATTGATATATTTGTATCATCCAGCAAACTATCATTTTGTTTTTATTTTTTGTGAACAGAGGAAGAAGTAAAAGCAAGTGGAAAGGGGCCAGATGACTAGAGAAGAAAAATAATGTGTGACACAAAGTAAAAGTAGATGGTATAAAATTCGATGATAAATTTATTATTAGTATTACTACTACTACAGATTCAAAACTTTCATAAATGCAAGGGGATCATCAAAGATAATACATATAATAAGAGAGGGAGCCAGAAACTGAACCAAAGCTTTTAGGTCACTTTCCAATGAACAATGTATGGTCCAACCTCTTGTTTCTCTTCTTAGTGCATGTTTTGTAAGACAGACTACATTTATCTGAACCTCACATCTCAGAACACAGTAGGGGTTTTATATGTAGTTTAGTATGATATGACATAACAACATAACATGCGATTATGGTATGATATAAATATAATAGTTTAGCCTTTAATGTTTATTGAATGAATAATAATTAAAACAAGGAGATATGAAAATTATAAGCTATTCATTACTTACAAGGATTGTATTTCCCTTGTGGCCCCTTCATCAGTTAAAATGGTTGTAGCTTACAACTTTTCCCTTTGCTTTGGGCTATTTGTAGGCACTTCTTTTGCAGTAATTAAAGTGCTAGTTTTCAGTGAATCCATTAAGAAGAAAGTGACTAATTATGAGCATTAACAGTCAAGATTATGGGAAGAATAACGTGTTTCACTGTGAATGCAGAAAACCACTGTGTTAAAGCTGTAATCTGAAACGAACGTAACGTGTAATAGATAACCAAAAATATTCACAGAGAAGAAATTCAGGCTATTATCTCTGAAAACAATAAAGAAATTAGATATGAAATACTGAAAGAAGAGTTTCCATTATCTTGTTTGGTCTTGGATGGCTGCTAGAGAACAGATATGAGCTGGAATAGCCTTCCTCTCACATCTCAGCCCCTAGCTCTCCCCTACTTACTATGTCATCTCCCAATGCAGAGTCATTTATTTGCTGCCTGCTCATGGTGTCTTTCCTCCTCTTCTTCTTTAATCTGCCCAAAGAAGTCATATCAATTCTTTAGTGTGGAATTGAAAAGGACATTTTTATAAGCTTTTGTAACACTCCAATTAATTACCTTCACTGAAATACATGCATTTAAGTACTTATTATATACTCTACTGTAACTATTACACTACCTTTTTCATAAAACTTTCCTTGAGATCAGAAACCTTGTATTGTAAGCCAATATATCCCCAGAATTTAGCACAATATTTGCACATATTAGCTATTCAGTAAAGATTTAGTAGTTAAAAAACAAATATTTGCTATATTTTATATTTTATGAACCTCAGATGAGGTTCTGATTTGTATACAAATATTATCTGCTATTGGAGATAACTTAAAAAAACACTATTACTATTAACAATAAAAAATAGTTTAAAATTTGCAGTGGTGTGAATATATAACAAAATACTTCTGCCTAGAAATGTATACAGTATAATTAGAACTACAGAAATGAACATAGAAATATCACATGACTAATCACTGAAAAATCTGGGTAAGACTGTTGTTTGAAAGTAAAATAAACATTTCAAATCATCAGAAGAAAAAATAAAAAATACAGGAAGGATTTATTAGAAAAAAATTTGGTTAACTCATTAAGTCCACAGAAGGTTTATATAAGAATATCTATAGCAACTGGTGAGAATACAATTCCTGGAATAAAAATAGAAGTGTAGAGAAATACTAGAGGTTATTTAAATAATACAGTGAGAGAATGAACTGCTGGAAGTAGGGATAATAATTTGGTATCAGATTCTACATGTGTTTTAAAGGTAGAGCCTACAGGATATCATGACAAATTCAGTGTAAGGTGTGAGAGAAAAAGAACCCTCATGAATTCAGGGTTTTTGGTAGATTAACTGTAATCATGGATTTTCCATGAAGTTATATGTGCAAGAATATGAAATAAATGATTTTGAAGGGGGTGGAAGGCTACTGATGTTATATGATGGGAATAAATGATAGTAGGCATCTCTTGGGATCTCTTATTTATGTTTCCTGGGGAAGCAGGAAACAAAGTTATGGCCTGAGATTAGGATAGAGGAGGAAGTGATGGAGGTATGGAGAGAGAGCAGAGTATGAAATAGTTAACAAGTAGAAGAGAGAAGAGAAGAGAATACAGAAGTGTATTACGGTGACCAGGCAGCACTCAGGGTTCACTTGAGGTTCACAATAATGAAATTAAAGAGAGAACACATAGAGTGGTAAAGTGTTCTTTTGTTCGTTTTTATTTTTGTTTTTGTTTTCTATTCACATTTGGCTGTATAAGTGCAAAGTAAGAATGGCCTAAAATTGGATGTAATTAAAATTTTGCCGAGCAGACATGACAAAGTGAGAAGGGGGAAGGGATGTAATGGTGTTTAGAAGGAAATTATTATAACCAATGACCAGAATATACACTGGGTAGGAAAGAAAAGAGGTTTTCAAAGAGGGGAGAGAGAGTAAAAATGCAATAATCAATGAATCAAAAAAGACCTATGCATCAAAATTTTTGTCGGTTTTGAGGCACTAAAAATTATAATATGGAAGGATAAGAGGTAGAATCAGAGAAGATGTAACAATTTAATACACAGGAATTTTTAAGCTGCAGATCTATGCTGATTACTGAAAATGATTATCCTTTGTAAGAGCTTTTCAGAAATATGTTAATAATGAAATTAATACTAGATTTTTGTTGGTCTGTTTTGTGACTGTATTTGTGAATACATCTGGGTCTTCACACATATTCAATGAAGACAAGTCATAAAGAAGAAAGGATTATGCATATTGATTCCCACATTCCCAAGATTTCATGTTAGATTTCTGCAACAAGGTGATGAATCAGCTCTCCAGAAAGGAATAATTTGTTGAAGCAATGAGACAAAAATATTTTATTTAAAAATTAAAAATAAAATTAGTCTTATATAGACCTGGAATACAAAAGTAAATTTTTCTAATCTTTATTCATTTAAAATAAAGAAGATTATATCATATGGAGGACAGCACTTCTTTTAAGTTAAGGTCACAATTTACTCAATAGACAAGGAAATTTCTTCTTCCTCAAAATTTGTTTTTTGAGCTTAGAGACAATGAAGAATTATGATTCATGTTGCTATGGTACAGTGACTTGTGATGCATCTGAATTTCAACAATATGTTTTAGAACTAATCCAGAAAAGTAAGTTACAAACTTTGAAATAAGATTGAAATCAGCTGTCATAAAAAAAAAAAAAGTCAAAGCTGTGGGGAAAAAATCACCTCTACATCATTAGTAAATACTACATTGCAGCCTAATTAGCTTTCATTGAAACTGATATATGCTGCTCCTCAAACCTGTTAAAGACATATTTTTAAATAAGTCTTGTGTCTGAGTCATGAATTTTCAACTTAATATTAATCAGCTTAATTTTGGTAGCAAAAGAGTATTTTTTTTCATTTTGCTAAATCTAAAAAACCCAAATAAAATGAATAAAAGTGATAATTTTGGTTTAGATTTTTAAAACTTCTAAACCATCAGGAGCTTGGGGGTGGGGGAAGACAAAGAAAAGATCTGTAAAACCCAATGTAAATGTTGTAGTATTTCCTTCTGTTAACACATAAAATGTTTTCTCTAAATAACAAAACAAAAATCACGTTCGTTTATAGACTAAAGAAATAACTTCCATCACATTAGTAAAAGTCCAAATGTGAGCTTGAATGATGGCTGATTCATTAACTACCTGATGGCTTTAGTATATATCAGAAGCTTCCCATTTATTCACTCACTATTCATAACCTCGGCTTCACCTTCAGATATATAGGAAGCTGGATGCAGCAGTTCCAGGCACCACCTCCAGACATTACAATATTCAGAGGAGGAAGAGAAATGACGTCTGTCTATTGTGCCCTCTTAGAAGTGCTGAAATTTTTTTCCCAGAATCTTTCCAGAAGCCCTCTTGTATCTGATCACACATTTATGAGCAGTTAATTGGGAAGGATTTAGAATGTTCTCAGACCAGTGATATGACTTTGGGGGTAATTTTGCCCTTAAGGGGACATATGACAATATCTGAGACATTTTTGGTTGTGATAATTAGAGCAGTACTACTGGCATTTAGTGGGTAGAGGCCAGGAAGAGTGATAAACAACCTACAATGCACAGGACAGCCCCCCATAGCAAAGAATTATCCAGCCCAAAATGTCAATAGTGCTGAGGGTTAGAAACACTGTCTTAGAGTAATCAGGACTGCACTTTTCTAGTGAGGCACATGGATCAGTGAAGGAAGAAACAATACATAAAGAAAATTATACTTCTCCTAGGAACAAAGCCTCATAATGAAACCAGATAGACAACAATGCCATTACCTTCACCTACTAGTGACAAGCACAATGTTAGTCTTATATTTACATTCCAGTAGAGATAAGCCTTTCTACCTTCAGGGATCTGATTACAAATGTCACGGTGGCTGACCTCATGATATTTTAGTTATGGCTAGCTGATTGCTTGATGATAAAAATAATATTTAAATACATTTAGAAGACCATGAAAAATATAGTGTTTTCTTCATAGTTCTAATAAAGTATTGGCAATTGGGTTAGAAAATAACATTACTAATTTCTTTTTCATTCTACAACAGAACAATCCTTTAAAATAGAACACTGTGTGTTGATGTGTGTTTGTGTATGAACTGAAAAGAAAATGATTCTTCTCTACAAAGAGCCTGGGGTGTGAACTTTTGGAGAAGATGGATCACTCATTGTTAAACCTCCTACCACTCTTCACAAATTTTCTATGCTTTTTCTATAAGATATAAAATAACTGTTTTGGGATAAAGGAGATTTGAAACAGTCTATATTTATTTCCTTTTAAATAGCTTAAAATAGTGATATTGCCATATATCTAAGAATAAGAAAACATATTTCATTAACATAATATGTAATGATGTTTATCATATACAGTCAAAGTACACTTCTTAGAGTTGAGACTATTTTAATTCTAGTTTTATTTTGTCTAATATTAGAGATTAAATAACACCATAGAATTCAAAGCCAGGAGGAGAAAAGTTTAAATGATACTCAAGAGAAAACTGTGGCTCAGGGAGACTAGGTAATTTTTTTCTAGATCCCACAGCTAGACTGAGACAAAGCTATAATTTAAGAGTTGCTATCACATAACATGCTGCACAAATTTACTAGGTAATTCTTTGGAATACAGGGTTGGCTGCAGGAAAATAAGAGCTGGAGAGAAATAAATTTGCACAAGATTTTACATTTGAGATTTCTTGAAGATGAATACGCACAGATGAATGCTTGTTGTCCTTAATGATGCCAGTGATAGTAGGTTTTGCAGAACTAATGGAATAACAATAAATTATATGCAATATTTCCTACTGGCAAATTTAGCAATCATAACTCCCAAGATTACTGTTAAGATATGAAATTATTATTTTTACATGACAGGTAAATAACCAGTTTCGTTTAATTAGACTAGATTACGAGAAGTGAAATGCTTTTGAAAATAGCAGTGGAATGGAGTGGTGTCTTTCATCAAGAGCAGAATCATGTTAATGTCTTATGCTGTCTAGTTACCATGACAAATAGGTTGTGGTACATGCACACTTTAATTATTAACACTGAAATCTGCTGAAATTGAATTATTGCTCTTAGTAAGAGCTATTACAGCTGAAATGACCCATTTAATAGTGACCCATGGTATCAAAGTATGGATTTATATTGGTAATTAATAACAGTCCATTTCTGAACATGTTAACACAGGAGTTCAATAAAAATGCTAACTAGATCTCAAATACCACACACAGTATATTGACATATTACTGTGTATTGTGTTAGATGCTTTGTAAATCTAGATATGAAACAAGATGATAAGTAAAAATATTTCTCTAGTGTCCACTGAGTCATTAGTAAACTTAGTGGATTAGTTTACTTTTTATTTTTAGTGTTTAGACCTAAATTTTTTTATGCAGGAGTTTCCTTTTACCATATTCTACAGAAGTCCAATAAACAGAAGTGAAAAAAATTAAATTTGACAGCATAACCCTGAGGAGGAATTTTGGACTAATGGGCAGTAGATGTGTCGCTCATTTTACTGGTTACTTGTTCCAAGTTCCATATAACAACTAGCTGCCCCACACCCATCTTATTCTTTTTCTGCCTTTCCAGAAGAAGAATATAAAGCTCCATAGGGTGACACATAATCTATTATATTATAATACAACATTAAATGATATTTTAGTAAACACAAAAAACAAAAAAAACAAATAAAATTAAACATACCTATGGCAACATGATCATTTCCAGAGTCATCAACATGTGGTTGGAATATATTGATTGATATTTGTGAGATTTATTTACTTAATTGGCTTGTCTTAACAGATATTAAAATCAAATTATGTTCTCTGAATATATTGACTGACAGTATCTTAAATATGTTAGAATAAGTTAAGAGAAAAGAATATATGATTTATAATTTTCTAAATATAATTTTAAAACTGCAACTTCCACCTCAGAATAAATATATACTATATTATACTAACTATGATGAATATAAAAATATGCTGAATGATAATCATTCATCACCACCTAGGTCTTTAAATTTAAATAAGAATAGCAGAAAATTTTAAAAATTTAGGGCCATATACCAGTACATTTTGTTCAATATGATTGTTAGTGTCTACGTTAACACATAGAATAGAAATATATGGCAGAAAACATTTCAAAACACATGCACATTAAATTTTTTTACCAGAACATTTTTTTAATGACTAATTACTCCATTACTTAAGACGAACTGAATGCTGCAGCAGCTGTCCTCTCAGATTTGGGTATCATTGATTCAGGGACCTCATGCCTGAATCTGTGGTCTGCTGTACCAATGGCATTTTGTCATTTAGGATCGGCACTGGAGTTATACTTTCTCTTTGTGCTTATAAGTTTAGATATATTTGTCACAGGTCCACTTCTTAAGATGGCCGAATTATAGTGGCATCATATCATGTATATCTTATTGTGACACTTTCCATTCCGTTTGTCATCTGATTTCTGTGACCCAAACCAAAAACTATTTCTTTATCTTTAAAGGAGATAAACATATCTCCATGCTTATCTCTTTATTATAAGCACGGGCATTTATCTGGATATATAATGATTAGATGTCTGTCACTGTTGTCTTCAGAAACAAATCATAGGAATGCAACAAATTTTAAACAATATGTTGAAAATTTCTCTTTCTGAGAAATTTACAAACTTAATAACCTATAAGAAGAGAGCTGAAATTTAGAAATTCCAAATTCACTTACTCTGAATGTAAGTTGCTCTTGATAGATTTTATAGAAAATGTTTGCCTTATTACCTAAGAACTTACATATATACGTGTTTGTGTGTGTGTGTGTGTGTGTATGTATCTGGCATAATAGCAACAAGAGAGTTCATTAAGATTGTGACTAGCCATATATTGTAGTAGTATGTGTTTAATACCTCCTGATATAGCAGTATAGTAAGTTATACTACTATTATCCCTAAATTATAAACAGTTAGGGAAGCAAGTGTAGGAAGAACAAAGAGGATGAAACATGCATCTTATAAAATCAATAACTGACTGCCTCTTCTAGGTTGTAGAGGATTTGGATTAATTCTTCCCTGGATAATTGGCTCATTTTGTAGAAACATGATTTTTTTCTCAAACTTGTTTGTAAAAATTAGTGCCTTTATCAAAAGAAAGAATTAGACCTTGGTTGTACACATGTAGATATGAATTGCTTCATCATAAAGTGAGAATTTAGAATTTTTGAGTACAAAACTCTCAGACAGAATAAAAAGTAAAATTACATTTTTAGAGTTTTACTTAAATATCCATTTGTTTTCCTTAGTAGGGTTACATTTGCTGTATTTTAAACAGTTTCTCTCAAAAGCCATCCTGGATGGATTTGTTTGTTTCTTTATTTATGTGACAAAATTATTTATGGCATAATCACTCTGTATTAACAGACATCTCTATTTGAAGCATCATCTTCTTTTGAACATCAACATCTCCAAGTTTTGAAAGATTTATAGTTAATCGACAGGGATCCCTCAATTTATTGTGCCTCACTTTACTGTGCTTTGCAGATATTTCAGGGTTTTTTTTTAATTGAAGATTTGTGGCCATCCTGCATAAAGCAAGGCTATTGGCACCATTTTTCCAATAGCATTTCTTCACTTAGTGTCTCTGTTTTACATTTTTGTAATTCTCACAACACTTCAAACATTTTCATCATTATATTTGTTATGATGATCTGTAATCAATGATCTTTGATATTACTATTGTAATTGTTTTGGGGCACCATAAACTGTGCCCATACAGGATGGCAAACTTAATTAATAAACATTGTGTGTAATCTAATTGTTTCACTCACTGCCTGGTCTCTCTCTCCTCAAGTCTCCTTGTTCCCTGAGACACAACAACATTGAAATTAAGCCAGTTAATAACCCTAAAATGGCATCTAACTGAGTGAAAGCAAAAGTTGCACACTTCTCACTTTAAATCAAAATCTAGGAATGATTAAACTCAGTGAGGAAGGCATGTCGAAAGCTGAAACAGGCCAGAAGCTAAGCTTCTTGGACCAGTTAGCCAAGTTGTAAATACAAAGTGATGTCACAATCATGGTAGACTGAGACATTCCATTTGTTTCTCCCCTTTAATCTACAATCTGTAAAACAACCACAACCTAACAAGACTACCTCTGCCCAACACAACAGGATATCAGAGAATTCCACATTTCTGTACATCTAACAGTGGATCAACTGGAACAAATAGAAGAGGAGGAACTGGGAAAGAGTAAAAACACTGTCTACAATTCTGGCTCTCTGGCCATGACAGCTGAACTTGCAGCCCCAGAGAACCCAGTAGCATCAATGGAGGGTGTGTACATGACACTGAACTCCTGGCAGCAGTGGCACCTGTGGCCATAGGTAACTGGGAAGCAATGGTGTCTGGGACCCCATGCCTCTAGTCACAAAGACATGTGTGACACTGGCCCCCTGATCCCCAACCCACAGCAGTGAAGCCCATGAATATTACAGCAATATACACAACAGAGGTACTCATGCAATCCTGGATACCCCCCACTTCCCATCACCTTTCAAAGGCAGAACCTGTGGCTCAGTATTTCCCAGATATGGTGGAAGAGCACATGATCCTGGTGCCACAGGCTTTGATGCCAATGACACTGGAAGCAACAAGACACCAATGACCTTAGAGGCACAAGAAGTGATAACAAGGGCATGGGGTGAAACTTCTGACAAATGTGGTGGAAAATGGAAAGTGACAACTCTCAAATATAACCAGAGGCAGCTCAGGTAAGAGAAACTAAAAACTTGAACGATTGCACCACCTACCAGAAAAGAAAAGAAAGACCTCTGATTTCTTACCTACTGAATCTCTAAAATCAAGTAGAAATGTATAGAAGTATTGAATCACAATGTTGTGTAACAGGATCTAAGATAGTGTTCTGGGTGAATCATACTTTAAGAACAAACAAACAAACTAATAGAAACAGACATCAAATCAGATCTGTGGTTACCGGAGGCAGGGGGTACGGGAGGGGGAATTGGATGTAGGCACTCAAAAGGCACAAACTCCCAGTTATATGATAAATATAGGGACGTTATATACAAAATGATTGATATAATTAGCATTGCTGTGTGTTATATATGAAAGCTGATGAGAGTTCATCCTAACAGTTCTCATCACAAGGAAATTTTTTTCTATTTCTTTAATTTTGTATCTATATGAGATGATGTTCCTTAAACTTACTGTTATAATCATTTCATAATTAATGTAGGTCAAAAAAGTTCTTGAAGGGTATTAAAAATGCTACTCCAGTGAACACATGAATGATAAGAAAGAATAAAAGCTTCACTGCCAATAAGGGGAAAGTTGTAGAGGTCTGGATAGAACATCAAACCAGCCACAACATTACCTTAAGCAAAGACTAAGCTATAGCAGTGCCCTGTATTCAATTTTATGAATGCTAAGAGAGGTGAGAAACCTTCAGAGGAAAAATTTGAAGCTAGCAGAATTTGGCTCATGAGATTGAAGGAAAGAGGACATCTCCATAACAAAAAAGTACAAGATGAAGCAGCAAGTGCTGATGTAGAAGCTGCAGCAAGGTATCCAGAAGACCTAGCTAAGATAATGAATAAAAGTGGCTACACCTAACAGGAGAGTTTCAGTGTAGGTAAAATAGCCTTCTATTGGAAGGTGTCATCTAGAACTTTCATGGTTAGAGAGGAGAATCAATTGCCTGGCTTCAAAATACAAGTTGACTCTCTTATCAGGAGCTAATGCAGCCGGCAACTTGAAGTTGAAGCCAATGCTCATTTACCATTCTAAAAATCCCAGGGCTCTTAAGAATTATGCTAAATTTACTCTACCTATACTCCAAAAATAAACAACAAAACCTGAATAAGAGCACATCTCTTTACAACTGAATATTTGAAGCCCACTGTTGAGGTCCATTACTCAGAAAAAATGTTCCTTTCAAAATATTACTGCTCATTGAAAATGCACCTGGTAACCTAAGAGCTCTGATGGAGATGAACAATGAGATTCATGTTGTTTTCATACTTGTGAACACAAAATTAACTTTGTAGCCCATGGATCAAGGAGTAATTTCAACTTTTAAGTCATATTATTTAAGAAATATATTTTAAGGCTATAGCTGCCATAGATATGATTCCTCTAATTGATCTAGACAAAGTGTATTGAAAACCTTCTAGAGAAGATTCAACATTAGAGATGCCACTGAGAACATTCAAGATTCCTGGGAAGAGGTCAAAACCTTAACAGGAGTGTGGAAGAAGTTGTTTCTAGCCTTCATGAATGATTTTGAGGGGTTCAAAATATCAGTGGAGACATAGAAAGGGAACTGTAAATAGAAGTGGAGCCTGAAGATGTGATTGAATTGTTGCAACCCCACCATAAAACTTTAATGGATGAGGCATTGCTTCTTATGGATGAGCAAAGAAAGTGGTTCCTTGAGATGGAAGCTGCTCCTAATGAAAATGCTGTTGAGATTGTTGAAATGACAACAAAGGATTTAGAGTGTTACATGAACTTCACTGATAAAGCTCCAGCCAAGATTGAGTATTGGCACCAATATGAAAGTTCTATTGTGGGTAAAATGGTATCAAACAGCATTGCATGCTACAGAGAAATCACTTGTGAAAGGAGACTCAATCTAAGTGGCAAACTTTCTTGCTGTCTTATTTTAAGAAACTGCCACAGCCACCCCAGTCTTCAGCAGCCACCACCTGGATCAGTCAGCAGTGATGAACACCAAGGCAAGACCCTCCACCAGCAAAAAAATTACAACTTACTGAAGGCCCAGATGATAGCATAATTTAGCAATATGGCATTTTTAATTTAAGGTACTTACATTGTTTTTAAAAATATTTTTGCACACTTAACAGACTATAGTAGAGTGTCAACATAACTTTTATATGAACTGGGAAGCCAAAAAACTTGTGTGACTCACTTTATTGTGATATTTGCTTTATTGTGGTGATCTGGAACTGAATCTCTGATATCTCCAAGGTGTACTTGTATTTCAACAAAGTTAACAATTTCTGTGTCTTTGGATTATTTTGCCTGGGCTTAAGACAGGCCAGCTTTTTTGGTCTTTATCCTAACATATAAAACGTGGTTACCTACTCCCTGTCTTACATTCCTGATACAAAACACTTGGTTGATGATTTGTTTAAATAAAAAAGGAGGGTGCAATAAACAGTTATTCTTTTAGTAATTCTCTGCTTATCAGGTTAAAATATCCTTACATATTGTCCTTCCTTGCCATGTTCTACACTGACTCAAGAGTTCTTTGGCTACTAAGTAAATTTCAGTGCTTATTTGTGGCATAAGCTAGGCAATATTATAAGGACAAAACAAATAAGAATGTCATTGTATTGCTACATCCAATAACATTGTGCATCTTAAAGTTGCAAAAAAGCAATAATTTTATTTAAGGTTTTCCTTAAATCTATGTTGAAGAGTATGATTATTTAACATCCTAAAGGACAAATTGTTTTTTTCTAATAAATTAAATGTACTGTTTCCAACCTCCAAAAGATACCATCTTTTAATACCATAAAAATAAGAAAACTAATTATCAAAACTTAGCATACAATGTTACCATTCTCATATAATGCCCTTGAAATAAATTCTCATATCATCACTGTATATAATGGAGATTCATAAAAAAATGATGAAAGATGACACTAACACTAAAATATGCAGTAGACAGTCAATAATTTGTCAGACCTAAGAGTATCATCAACTAAAATCAAAGACAATTGAATTGACCTGAAGCACAGATTTTCTGGCTCACTATTGTAATACTATAAGAATTTGACCAGGCCATTCATCTGACATTAAAAAAAAAGGTTCATCCTTTCACTGTTGCTTCACAGAAACATAGAAACACACATTTTAATGACCAGAAAACAGCTGTCTTTATATTGATATATTTTTTAAAAAATAAAAATACACCATTTACTCTAATGAACAAAATCAATGAACTAAATAAGTGGAGAGATTTTCTGTGTTCATGGATAGAAAGATTCAAAAATATCAAGATGTCAGTTCTTCCCAACTTGACCTATATACTCAAAGCAATTTCAATGAAATTCCCACTAAGTGTTTTATGGACATAGGCAAACTGCAAAATTTATATGGAGAGGCAAAAGACACAGGATAGCCATACGATATTGAAGAAGAACAAAGTTGGAGGACTGATGATACATGACACCAAGAATCACTATAAAGCTACAGTAATCAAGACTGTGTCATACTGGTAAAAGAAAAGACAAATAAGTCAATGGAACATGATTGAGATCCTTGAAATAGAACCCCATAAATAGAGTCAACTGACCTTTGACAAAGGAGATAAGGCAATACAATGGAGTAAAGGTAGTTTCTTCAACAAATGGTGCTGGAATAACTGGAAATTCACTTGCAAAAAAAAATGAATCCAGATATAGACCTTACAGCTTTAACAAAAATTACTCAAAATGGATAATAGACCTAAGTGTAAAATGCAAACCTATAAAACTCCTAGAAGATAACTTGGAAGGAAACCTAGATGACATTGGGTATGGTGATGTCCTTTACGTACAACACCAGTGACAAAACCACAAAAGAAATAACTGATAATCTGGACTTTATTCAAATTTAAAACTTCTGCTCAGTAAAAGACAGTATCAAGATAATTAGAAGATAAGCCACAGACTGGGAGAAAATATTTGCAAAATAAACATCTGATAAAAGACTGTTATCCAAAGTATTCAAAGAAATCTTAAAACTCAACAGCAAGAAAAAAAGCACACCCTCATATGGTCCCCAGCAGGACTGAACATCAGATGTTCACAGTGGTAAGTAGCTCAGTTAAACAAATTTGGATGGCTCTCCTTTTCTGTTGAAATCAACCCAATTCTTCCACCTTAATTCTCTGTGATATCTTCCCCAAATAATTTGTTATATATGACCACTTGTCTAAAGATTTCCTTTGTTAACGGAAGCCAAGCTATGTCTTGATTTGTCACTTGATTTTTAAAAATAAGTTTTAAAAAAATTGTGTCTCAGGAGATAATAGTATAGGAGAGTCAATGATATAAGTTCAAATCCAAATCAGAGTCGAAAGGCAGGACAAGACAAATATTCCAGCTAGAAGATAGTCAGACAGAGAGTAAATTCTCTGGTAAACTTTTTGTTCTATTCAAGCCTTCAACAGATTGAATGGAGCCCTCTTCACTGGGAAAGGCAATCTGCTTTACACAGTCTCCTGATTCAAACATTAATTTCATCCAGATATACTCTCACAGACACACTTAGGAGTGACTTAGGGATAATATTTAACTAAATATCTGGGTACATCCTGGCCTAGTCAAGTTAACACATACAATTTACCATTATAGAAAGTGAAGATTTTTTTTTAAGTTTACAAATTTAATTGTTTAGTTTCCATCATTAACATTTCAAAAACTGAAGAAGAATTAGGAAAGAATATTGAAAATTGATGTACAATGGAGCAGCAGAACAGTCAGGAGTATATGGTGTCTAAAAGCAAAATTAAAAGGTTGTTTCAAAGAGGGGAATGAGGTCATGTGTATTACATGCTACTGATAATTTATGTGAGATAAAGAATGAATATTGGCCATTAAATTTATCATTATGGATGGCATTGTTGATTTTAACAAAATTTGTTTTAATATAATGGATATAACTTTAAAAGGGTTTTTGTTTGTTTGGTTTAGTTTTTCTTTTTAAGAAGGTATAAATAGCAAGATTCAGTGAAATTGCTTCTATAAGTGAAATAGAGAGCAAAGACTTCAACTGTGAAAAAAGTGAAGGAAGTTTTAGAAGTTTGAAGAGGGAACAGACAACAGTATAAAAATCAAGGAAAGTTACTCAAAACGAGGAAATATATATGATTGTGTGTTTGTTGTGTTCAGGAGAGTGGGTGATAGCGACACTAGATAGCTTTTGTTCATTTATGTCTCTGGTTTCCATTAGCTTCTTGAATCAGTGATGTATATGGACTAAGGTATTATCTAGAATCTGTATACCAGTTTGGGAACTCATATACATATTTTTTTCATTCATTTTTTTAAAACATCTTTATTGGAGTATAATTGCTTTACAATGGTGTGTTACTTTCTGCTGTATAACAAAGTGAATCAGCTATATGTATACATGATACCCATACCCCTCCTTCTTGAACCTCTCTCTCCCACCCCTCTAGGTGGTCACAAAGCTCTGAGCTGATCTCCCTGTGCTATGGAGCTGCTTCCTACTAGATATCTATTATACATTTGATAGTGTATATATGTCCATGCCACTGTCTCACTTCGTCCCAGCTTACCCTTCCCCCTCCCCGTGTCCTCAAGTCCATTCTCTACATCTGCATCTTTATTCCTGTCCTGCCCCTAGGTTCATCAGAACCTTTTTTTTTTTTTTAGATTCCATATATATGTGTTAGCATATGGTATTTATTTTTCTCTTTCTGAGTTACTTCACCCTGTATGACAGACTCTACGTCCATCCACCTCACTACAAATAACTCAGTTTCATTTCTTTTTATGGTTGAGCAACATTCCATTGTATATATGTCCCACATCTTCTTTATCCATTCATCTGTTGATGGACACTTAGGTTGCTTCCATGTCCTGGCTATTGTAAATAGTGCTGCAATGAACATTGTGGTACATGACTCTTTTTGAAATATAGTTTTCTCAGGGTACATGTCCAGTAGTGGGATTGCTGGGTCATATGGTAGTTCTATTTATAGTTTTTTAAGGAACCTCCATACTGTTCTCCATAGTGGCTGTATCAATTTACATTCCCACCAACAGTGCAAGAGGGTTCCCTTTTCTCCACACCCTCTCCAGCATTTACTGTTTGTAGATATTTTATTATGGCCATTCTGACCAATATGAGGTGATACCACATTGTGGTTTTGATTTACTTTTGTCTAATGATTAGTGACTTGCCATTCATTTTTGATCTCTTTTATGTTTCAAATTTTGCCTGTCCTTCCCCACAATCACCACAAAACTGACTCAGGTCCATAGTAATATGAAGGGTTCTCTACACCCTTCCCAAACCATTAGAATTTTAGAGCTCTCCATCTCAAGTCCTTACTTTTGGGGGGATAATGTTTGGTTAATGTGATAATGGGACTATGTTCTAAACTAGATCCTCATTCATCATTCCCTTTCTCTTTCCAAATGCATTTCTTCTTTCTTGAGGACCACCCTCTATATTTTCAGCATGGTGGTCCCATGCTCTGGAACAAGGCAAGTATAGTTCTTTCACGTTTGTTTCCTAGTGTTAGCCAGAATGTCCTAATCAATTTAGGCTGACTAGGTAACCCCACCAATCTTGCTAATTGCACTTCCCTCACACCCTGTATTTAAGAAGTCACACATTATACTGGCTCTGCTTCAGTCCTAACTATACATCTGTCCCTCTTCTTCACTTTCATTATCATAGCTCATAACCTCTCCTTTCCATGACTGCAAGAGACTATTTGGTCCTTCTTATCTCTACATAGAACCGGTGGTGATTATTCTTAAAAATAGATCTGGTGAATTTCCATTAACTAGAGCAGGTTTTCAGACTGTGCTTGTTTAAGTCCTAGGAGTTTGCAGGTATGCCCTCAAGGACCTTTGTTTAAGAAGCAATTGTTGAAATAGAAAAGAGAGGCAGGGCTGGCTCCTAGCCATCTCCTGGCCTCCACTGGGACAAACCTCCTTTTCTTTGTTACATATTTATCTTCTGAATAAGATCTTGTTCCTAAAGAGTTTCACTGTGAGAAAGAGAGACAGAGACAGAGACAGAGGAAAAAAAAGAGACAGAGAGAAAGAAAGGTTGTAAAACACTGATTTAGACTAGTCCTAACTCTTTAATATACATTCAACCTCCTTCAAAGCTAATCTCTTATTTCGACCTCTTCTTCAGTTATTTCCCCAATAATACACACTACAGTCCAGCCATACTGACTGTACCATCCATACTTCCTAGAACATGCCATGACCTAAAATATGGACATGAAATAAGCTCTTGCCATAGCATATTTATGCTCTCAAAAATGGTTGTTGTTACAAGTGATTGCTCTTTCTTGTCCCACCATATTTATCTCCTTCACTATCTTCATCCTTAGGGAACTCACATGGAACATCATCTTCTTTCTGACTCTTCAAATGGGGTGAATTTATTGGTAGCATTGTGAAGGTATTTCTCAAATTGTGACCTAAGAATGTATATTCAGGAACCCATACTGTTTCTTAGACTACTGTTACAATTTTATGCCTTTATTTTGATGATAATATAAAAATAAAATTTTCTAGTTTTAAAGTGGAAGCTTTCTCTTACAAGAAGTTTTAAAAAAAGAAGAATGAAATAAAGTGACTCAAAGGAAGGAAATATAACTGATTGCCTGGAAGAACTAAGGTCTCATTTGAGGGTAGTGATCATGGGATTGCAATAAGGCAAGTCAACAAGGTGACTTATTCTCCAGCTTCATTCATATGTATGTATGTAGTCATTGAGTAGGCTGAGAGCTGACATTCACTAGAACTGCAGTTTATCAACATGAAGAAAGGGCAAAGAAGTTGAAAGGATATGTATAGTAGTGCTATTAATGAAGGATAAAATAATTTAATCTGGGTAAGAAGAAATGAAAGGAAATATCATTGATAAGTAGAAAATCATAACATATAAGATTATATGAAAATATAATTACATATGCATATATATCTATACATTATCTTGTATTTATCTTGTATTTCATTGTTTATTGGAAAATGTTTCCTGTTTTAACTTTTGAAAGAATATAAGTAAAATATTTTATTTCTTTTTAATCAATATTATGTTGTCTTTTATTTATTACCATTTCCTCAATTTAGTTTTTCTGTAACAAGTTAATGGGTACTGGGTTCTCAAAAAAAGAGAAAATAAAGTTTATTTATGTGTATTTTACAACTGCAAGCATGAAGATTGATGAAGTTCTAGAACATGACATTAAAGTATTATAGTTATATCTAACACAATCAGTTCTAGGGTGTCTTGGAAAAATAAAATAGATTTTCACTTGGTTTTGTGAGTCTGAGAGGTTATAATAAGCTTGCAGTAAATCTTTTGGTATTTGCAAACCTGGCTTAATTACACTAAAGTTTCTTTAGGCAAGGGACCTGAATTTTTTTCTTTGTAATACTATTTAATCTGTAATTTTGTCAGTTTGCTTCAGTGCACATTAATTATCTGACTGACAGAGGTTTGTCACTAGGTAGCCTGTCACTATAGTGTCCATCAATAAAATCCACCTTCTAAGTCTCCAGTAGGACTTTTAAACTGGCAGAGTATTTAAAGTCCATAATTACTTATATTTATTAAGCATGTAAGCCATTAACTTAAAAAAAATAGAGCTATTCTATGATATAAGATGATGTCAGAACACTAGGAATATTCAGTGTGTTAACTTCCATAAAGCAAAAAGACAAATCTATTATGTTTGAACATTGCATTTATTATAGATGCTACAAAAATGTTTGACACAGAGTACTAACATCAACATTATACAAATGTTGCAATAGATGGCAAGACATCAAATCTATTGTCACTGCTAATGTGGTTGAGATCAGAAAAATAAGCCATAGTTTTACAGTTGTATCTGTCCATGCCTTTGTGTAACAGAACATGAAACAGGGGACTGAACTCTGGTCCTAAATATAACTGCTTATGTTTTCCCACAATTTTTAGCCATTTACAATACACTGATGCATTACTGATTCAGGGAATTTTTTTAAACCTCTTCATAGTCAATTACAGTTTTCTTTATTGTACATTTTCTCAACAGTGTCTCAGTCCATTCAGGCTGCTATGACAGAATGTCACATGCTGGGTGGCTTATAGATAACAGAAATGTATTTCTCACACTTCTGGGGGCCAGAAAGTCCAAGATCAAGTCACCAGCAGATTAGGTGTCTGCTGAAGGCCTGCTTCTTGTTCATAGATAGCTGCCTTCTCACTGTGTTCCCACATGGCAGAAGGGACAAAGCAGCTCTCTGGACTCTCTTTTATTGGTATTGGTATTCGACACTAACACCACTCATGAGGGCTCCACCCTTATGATCTAATTACTTCCCAAAGGCCCTGCCCCCTAATATCACCACATTGAGGGTTAGGATCTAAAATTGGAATTTGGGGGGAACAATAATATTTACTCAATAGCACAGATATTATGTTAACATGGAAAATTATAACATGATAACCAAAGCAATGTATGCTAGATGTTGATAACTCTAAAAATGCCAATTATTTTTCATACAAGAAAATAAATGCTCCAATAAACCAGTTTGACACATTCACGACTTTAAAGCAATTAATTAAAATTTTACTCATTTTCTTAACGAAGCAAAGTTGTCTCCAACTTTGACTATACACTTGGTTTAGAAAGTATGCCAAGCATTACCTCAAAATTTAGGTTATGTTTCATACAAGATATGAATTGCTCCATTTCATAGGGGGTGTTTTATTTTTGAAAATCTTCAGGTAATTCACTTATTTGAACAGAAATTTTAGGTTTCCTTCTTAAAATTAAGCAGACCTAGAAATTCTAACATAAAATATTGTGTTGAAAGAATTAGCTCCCAACCTATGTTTACTGGATTTCAAAATTAACACGAGTCTAAGAAAACCATAGTATGATCACATACTATGGTAGTTCTTAAACTAATTAAGGAAAAATAATAAGTAGGAAATTAAAAGCTAAAAATATCTAGTTAGGTATGTATAACATGTTTTCTGGATAATCAAAAAATAAAACAGACAGTAAAATGTGCAGCATTCTTATAAACAGGGCATAATTATAGAAATGATATTAAAATACAAACCAGGATTTAAATTAGAGGAATAAGAATGAACCACTTGGCATATGTATTTAAATGTTTTTATTTATCACTTTACTACTTCTTTTCAAGAATCTTCAAATAGGTAGCATACAAGTAGCAACAAATTGAGTACAATTGCCATATTCTGTTTATTTAGTCATATAAACCTAAAGTTTGTATTAATTTTCTAGTGAGAATGAGTCAATGTTAATATAAGGCACATCCTGAATGTTATGTGGAATTTCCTGTATATAAACATGCTTAAATTAATTCTTTTGTAGAATACATGTACTTTATAGCCAATGTTACAATTCATAGGTGATTCTTTGATTTTTGTTTAATTTTAGCCTGTTAAATTAAAATTATCTTTAAGTACCATTAAAGACAATAATCTAAACCAGGTGAGCTCACACCTAATTGTAGTAAATCATCATTGATTCTTAGAAAGTGCTGCTTATATATGCTACATGTTTAATGTTACTCAGTAGAGAAAGAAATGAGACAATCACTTACTGACTGCTCTGCAAAGCACACCTTACTAGGTTTTCTCTCTCTGTCTCATATATATATATATATATATATATATATATATATAATTTTCACATTAATCCATAAAAGGTGGAGAAGATAATCTTTGTAGTATATATGAAATATCTGAACTAATGGGAGAAAATTGTTTGTTTTGCTAAAATACATTTATATTTTTATTAGGAGAAGAACAAATCTGTGTTTGACTAACACTATTGCCTCCATACATGGCAATAAAAGGAAATTTAATTCACATTTTTCTAATGTTTTTCAAAAGATTGCTGAAATTCAGAACCTGTGACATCAACATCATCATTATCATTGACATATCTAGTATTTATTGCACACTTATTTATGTTGCTCATACATCCTAGTTTGCCCAGGATGATCCCAGTTTACATCTATTGTCCTGTTGTCCAAGAATACCTATTAAGAGCATCCTCAGTCAATAATAAATTATCCTACCTTGGTTGTTAAATTATGTTACCAGCCTACTGATTATGAAATAAGAATTTTATTATATTTTGAATACCTTTAACTATCAATTCCTAAAACAATAACTTTGCACATGAAGAGACAAGATTAATTTACTAACTAATACAGGTTCATCCAGTCAGCAAATGGTAGAAACAGAAAATAAATCCAGGTGCCTGAACTCTCTTACCAATGCACATAAGATAATTTAGCTTTTCTCAAAAGAGTGAGTTTGAATGTTCAACTCAAGGCTATTAATTACATGCAACTTGCATCAAGTGAGGAGTTCTCCTCTGTGAATGGAAAAATATAAAATCTTTGGTAAAAATATCAAAGGGAACACTGGGGCAAAGTGAAACTTGAAGTAATCAGTTCAAGGAAGGTGTGGGAAATGAGCTAAGGAGAGAAGACACTCCATGTGAAGGAAGAAAAATGATAGCATTTGCAAAGGTTTAATAGTAAGTTGCCTTTTTGGTCAGGAGAATTCAAGTTAAATTTTAATGTAGAATTAGCAGTTATTCACAGTATGCCTGCACCCTATTTTTTTTTAAACATGGAAAATCTTTATGCAACTAATCATTACAGCAACTTTTAATCTGGCATACTTAATATTTCAGTGTTATAGAAATAATGCCTATGTCATATTTTAAATCCTATCATCATACAATACTCTTGAAATGCTTATATGTCAGTATGATATTACTATGATATTTTATAGGTTTTTAAGTGGTATTTAAAACTGGTGTGTACATTATAAAAAAGGTATTACACAATTGGACAAAGGAGGAAAAAGTAAAAATTTCCAAAAAAAGAAAGAAAATTATCATCATTTACCCATATGAAAATCTATTTGGGAAACCTAAGACAATCAATTTAGCTGCTACTAGAAATAAAAATGCATATTTGGTCAACAATTATCTTGTGAGCATCTTCATGAGATGTTGGGAATAAGGTATGATCCCTCCATTCAAAGATACTACTTCTTAGCAGATTTCATATTCTATTAAACCTCTCCTGATTTATCTTCAATTTTAATCCTATACCTTTAGTAGCAAGGACTTTTATGTGAATAGCAAAACCTCAGTATATTGTAAGAGGTACATATGTATGTGTGAACATATACACAAACACATGCATATATACATGTACTTGAATATTTGCTATATATACAAATATATATATATATATATATATATATACCTATGTTTGTGTACACACATATGCACACACACACAAACACTTGTTTGAACTGGTAAAACTGATGAACTGCAAGATTTACCATTTTCTGAAAATTTGATACTTTACTGAAGCAACTTGGAGCTTATAGTGGTTTTATTTTTTATGTTTTTTTTTTTGTGGTACGCGGACCTCTCACTGCTGTGGCCTCTCCCGTTGTGGAGCACAGGCTCCGGACGCGCAGGCTCAGCGGCCATGGCTCACGGGTCCAGCCGCTCCGTGGCATGTGGGATCCTCCCGGACCGGGGCACAAACCCGCGTCCCCTGCATCAGCAGGCGGACTCTCAACCACTGCACCACCAGGGAAGCCCTTATAGTGTTTTCTATGTGCTCCATAGGTCTTAACACATTTCATTGTCCATAATATGTATATTCACATTTGTTGCATAAAGGAATAAAAGCTTTCATTGTACAAATTGATATGTTTACCATCAAATTGTCCAGCTGAAATTAACTCCTGAAAATAGGAATTTTCCCTCAAATTCAATCAGGACACACCATTCTTTTGAGTTTTATATATCTATATATATGCACACATAAATAATTTTAGCTATTACATATATAATATAGTGTTTTCACAGTTTAAAAAAGGAAGTTGCTATTGAATTATCTCTGTTAACATGCTATGATTACTATAAATTTTCTCTACCTTCTCCATTATAATTGTTATAGCCTTCATTATTTCATCCCATTAGTCTTTCTTGGATGTCAATGTATTCAATATAAATGTGAACTTTTCAGGCCTGACCTTCTTGATTTATTTCTGGAGGCTATGAAGAAATCTTACCACCTGCAACCTTCTAAAATGTAAAATAATTGAATTGAAAGTACATTGATGGAGAAACAGTTAACCTTTTGCTTTGGAAAAGGTTGCTGTGTTTATGTCAGAGGAGCACTTTAGAATGTTTCTGTAAACTTACTAAGGACAAATCTAAACACCCAATTTCAAAGATTATCTCAAAACTGAAATCAAGAATACTTTAAAAACTGACCTAACCCTAGTTGTTTCAATTGTTCCAAGACAATAAACCAATGATTAATAAATTAGACCCATTCTTTCAGTTAAAAACCTATCAGAAATGAGGGCTTCCCTGGTGGCGCAGTGGTTGAGAGTCCACCTGCCGATGCAGGGGACACGGGTTTGTTCCCCGGTCTGGGAAGATCCCACGTGTCGCGGAGTGGCTGGGCCCATGAGCCATGGCCTCTGGACCTGCGCGTCCAGAGCCTGTGCTCTGCAATGGGAGAGGCCACAACAGTGAGAGGCCCAAACTATGAGAAATGAGTATCTCTTTTTAGTTTGCTATACTTGGATCATTTCTCAGTATCAAGGTAACATAAACAGGAACATGGTATTTCTATAGTAACATAAAATATTGAGAATAAGTTTTTCAGAATATATTTTAATGAAAAACATTTAAAAAATACTTAAGTGGAATTGCAAATCTATAATGAAATGGGATAATTATATTTGAAAATCATTTTCAGTCATCCCATATCATATACTTGGAAAATATTTAATCTTAGCAAATAATCAGTTAAAAACTTTATTAAATTTTATGTGCATTTTATGTTCTATAGTGGCATTTATTCTAAAAATGGTTTAATTAAGGATTTCCTCTTCTTGAGGTACAATATGAGTAAAAAGTTATATTTTGCTCCATGTATCTTTTCCTTGAATATTTTTCTCATGCCCTCTAATTTTATTTCATCTCATCTCATCTCATCTTACACCAATCTCTTTCTTTATCTAAACTTCCAGTTCTCAGCCTTCTATTGAAAAATCCAGCATCACTGGTTGTCAAAATTGAAAAGAAGTTAAAGATTATCCAGCATAAATTCTCATTCATTCAAAGTATGGACAATACCTGTAACAGAATATCACTGGATATTTCTGACCAATGGAATGTGGGCTGAAATAATGTACAGCAGTTCCATGCCTGAACTTATAAAAGGTCTCTTTCAGTGTTTCTCATTCTCTCTTCCAAGGTGACCTTAGTAGGCACATGTTGAAAATGATGCTGTTACACAATGGAAGAAATCAGTAGAGAGGAGGGATCAATGCCCCTAGCTAACAATGTGAAACAGAATCATAAGTGCTGAATAAAATTAATATGTTAAACCTATGCTATTGAGAATTTATTTATTATACTACCTGGTTTTATTACCCTATGCTTCTTTAGAAAAATGATTTTTGTGTAGCCCTCTGAAGAAGTGACTCCTTCTTCCTCCTGGGTAGCCTTCATGAAATTGAGTATAGAGATGGAGTCAGTTTCTTCCCTAATGTTTGTAGAACATCTCCTTCCCTTCCTTTTAAGAACTAAAAGTTTATATCTAGTGCCATTCACTTAACAAAATTTATATATTTATCGCGCACTTTCATAAAGAGTCCCTCCTTGAATGCAGACATCTTCAATCCCCAGGTTTCTACCAGCAAGATTTGAAGTCTTGTCTCACTCTTCCTCATTCTAACACAAATGTCATATTTTTTTTTGAAATGTCACTATCTATATAATTAGTCTAAATATGATTTGACGATTTTTTTAGCTTCTTATTTTCTTCCAATAGTAAGAGAATTTTCTGCCACTTTATCTTAACCATTTACTTCCACATAGTGGTTTCTTATCTCACTCATAATGGTTCTCCATGTTTCCCAGAAAAGCCAGCATCTGTAAAATGATGTACACAGCTCTTCATGTTCTGCCTCACTTCACATATCCTACAACACTTAATCTGCTGCAACCCAATTGACCTCCTAGATGTTCTTCAGATAAGACTAGCCATGGTTTCAGAGCTGCAAGACTAAATATTTCACTTCTTCAAATTTCTGCTCAAATGCTACCTTTACAATGAGCTCTACCTTGACAAGTCTAATTAAAATTGTACCATCAATGATAAGAAATGCAGGGTGCAGAGTCAAGAGGGCAGAGTAGGAGGACACAGAGTTTACATCTCCTCACAAGTAGGGTACCTAGCAAGTGTTGGTGGGGGACCTTGGACACCTAAGTGGATGGGAGGAATCCCCTCATGACTGGGTAGGACATTGTGGGGGAAGGAGGGATGAAGGAAAGGTGGAGGCAGGATGGGACCGGCACCCCTGAGGGATGGTGGTGGGAGGGGAGGGGTTCCCATGATCAGAGGGAACCACTCTCAGAGAGGGTATCAGCAGGGATGGGGAGAGAACTTCAGGGGATTGGGGGATCAGAAGGGAATGTAGCCAGTGTCTCTCCCATGTGCTCCAACCTTGGCAAGCCTGCTGGGGTCCTGGCCTGAACCTCACCCCTCTGGGGCCCTCTCCAGCTGCTCGGGTCCTGAGGACTGGCAGGGAAGAAGTGGGGGGGAGTAAAAGTTGAGGCAGGAAGGCACAAGCACCCCTGAGGGGCAGTGGGGGAGGGAGGGGTTTTCATTCTTGGAGGGTCCGAGTCATGGTGTGGGGATCAGCAGGGACAGGGAGAGACCTTCAGGGGATCAGAGGATCAGAAAGGAATGCAGCCAGCATCTCCCATGCCTGCTCAAGCTCTGGCAAGCCTGCTGAGATCCCAGGCCTGAATCTCTGCTATCCGGGTCCCCTTCTGGTTTCAAATGTCCAGACCCAAATCACCCCCCAGGGCCTGTTCTAGCCACACAGGTCCTGAGCCTAAGCCCCACCTCCCCACCAAGGCATTTTCTGGCTGTATAGGTCCTAAGCCTGAGCAACACCCCACCAAGGCCTTTTCTGGCCATGTGGGTCCTGGGCCTAAGGCCCTACACCAGGGACTCTTCCAGCTGCAAGAGTCCTGCCCCTTGCTCCCTGCTGCCAAGGCCTTTTCCAGCCTTTTTTTTTTTTTTTTTTTTTTTGCTGTTGTCATTTTCTTTTGCTGTGTTCTTGTTTCATTTTTATTTTTTTCTAATTTATTTTTTATTTTTCTAATTTTATATTTCTATTCTTTGTTATTATTTGGTTCCTATTTGTTACATTTTTTTTCTGTGCCACACAGCTTGTGGGGTCTTTGTTCCCAGGCCAGGTGTCAAGCCTGAGCTTCTGTGGTGGGAGTGCCAAGTCCAAACTGCTGTACTAACAGAGAAGGCCAGACCTCAGGGAATATTAATTGGTGCAAGCTCTCCCAGAGGTCCTCATCTTGGCACCAAGACCTGCTCCAACCAACTACCTGCAAACTCCAGGGCTGGATGTCTCAGGCCAAACAACCTTCAAGACAGGAATACAGCTCCACCCATCAAGAAAAAGGAGACAACAAAAATTATGGTACAAATGAATGAGAAAGGTAAAAGCCTACAAGAGCAAATACATGAAAGGGAAGTAGGCAATCTACATGAAAAAGAATTCAGAGTAATGATAGTAAAGGTGTCCAAAATCTTGGAAATACAATGGAGGCATGGGTTGAGAAAATAAAAGAAATGCTTAATAAGGACGTAGGAGAACTAAAGAAAAAACAAACAGTGATGAACAACACAATAACTGAAATGGAATCAGCAGCAGAAAAACTGAAGGAATTAGTAGCAGAAAAACTGAAACAGAAGAATGAATAAGTGAGCTGGAAGATAGAATGGTGGAAATAAGTGCCAAGGAACAGAATAAAGAAAAGGAATGAAAAGAAATGAGGACAGTCTCAGAGACCTCTGGGAAAACATTAAACAGATAACATTCAAATTATAGGGGTCCCAGAAGAAGAAGAGAAAGAAAAATGGACTGAGAAAATATTTAAAAGATTATAGTCAAAAAGTTCCCTAACATGGGAAAGGAAAGAGCCACCCAAGTCCAGGAAGCACAGAGAGTCCCATACAGAATAAATCCAAGGAGAAACATGTTGAGACACATACTAATCAAGCTAACAAAAATTAAATTAAAATATATATATATTAAAAGCAGCAAGGGGAAAGCAACAAATAATATGCAAGGGAACCTCTATAAGATTATCAGCTGATTTTTCAGCAGAAACTCTGGAGGCCAGAAGGGAGTGACAGGATATATTTAAATTGATGAAAAGGAATAACCTACAACCAGGATTACTCTACCTAGCAAGGATCTCATTCAGATTTGATGGAGAAATCAAAAGCTATACAGATAAGGAAAAGCTAATAGACTTCAGCACCACTAAACCAGTTTTACAACAACTGGTAAAGGAACTTCTCTAGGCAGGAACACAAGAGAAGTAAAAGACCTACAAAAACAAACCCCAAACAATTAAGAAAATGGTAATAGGAACATGCATGTTGATAATTACCTTGAATGTAAATGGATTATGTGCTCCAACCAAAAAACACAGACTGACTGAATGGATACAAATACAAGACCTGTATATATGCTGTCTACAAAGACCCACTTCAGACCTAGGGACACATACAAACTGAGACTGAGGGGATGGAAAAAGATATTTAATGTAAATGGAAATCAAAAGAAAGTTGGAGTAGCAATACTCATATAAGATAAACAGATTTTTTTTTAAAAAGACTGTAACAAGAGACAAGGAAGGTCACTACGTAAAGATCAAGGAGTCAGTCCAAGAGAAGATAAAACAATTATAAATATTTATGCACTCAACTTAAGAGCAACTCAATACATAAGGCAAATGCTAGCAGCCATAAAAGGGGAAATCAACAGTAATGCAATAATAGTAAGGGACTTTAACACCCCACTTAAACCAATGGACAAATCATCAAAACAGAAAATAAATAAGGGTTTCCTTATTTAAATGACATAATAGACCAGATAAACTTAATTGATATTCATAGAACATTCCAACCGAAAGTGGCAAAATACACTTTCCTCTCAAGTGCACACCAAACATCTCCAGGATAGATCACATCTTGGGTCACAAATCAAGCCTCAGTAAATTTAAAAAAACTGAAATTTTATCAAGAATCTTTTCTGACAACAACAATATGAGATTAGAAATCAAATACATGAAAAAAACTGTAAAAAGCACGAACACATGTAGGCTAAACAATACACTACTAAATAACCAAGAGATTACTGAATAAATCAAAAGGAAATTAAAAAATACATAGAAACAAATGACAATGAAAACACAACAACCCAAAACCTATGGCACACTGCAAAAACAGTTCTAAGAGGAAGTTTATAGTAATTCAATCTCACCTCAAGAAACAATAAAAATCTCAAATAAACAATCTAACATTACACCTAAATCAACTAGAGAAAGAAGAAGAACAAAAACAGCAACAACACAACAACAACAAAAAACAATGTTAGTAGAAGGAAAAAAATCATAAAGATCAGAGCAGAAATAAAAAAATAGTAACAAAGAAAGCAATAGCAAATATCAATAAAATGAGAAACTGTTTCTTTGAGAAGATAAACAAAGTTGATAAAACTTTAGCCAGACTCATCAAGAAAAAAGGGGAGAGGATTCAAATCAATAAAATTAGAAATGAAAAAGGAGAAATTACAACTGACACTGCAGAAATAAAAAGGATTATAAGAGACTACTACAGGCAACTATATGCCAATAAAATGAACATCTTGGAAGAAATGGACAAATTCATAGAAAGATACAACCTTCCAAGACTGAACCAGGAAGAAATAGAAAATATAAACAGACCAGTCACAAGCAATCAAATTGAAACTGTAATTTAAAATTTTCCAACAAAATAAAAGTCCAAGACCAGCTGGCTTCACAAATAAACTCTATCAAGCACTTAGAGAAGAGTTAACACCTATCCTTCTTGAACTCTTCCAAAAAATTGCAGAGGGAGGAATATTCCCAAACTCGTTCTACGAGGCCACCATCACTCTGATGCCAAAACCAGACAAAGATATTATGAAAAGAGAAAATTACAGACCAATATCACTGATGAATATAGATGCAAAAATTCTTAACCAAATACTAGCCAACAGAATCCAGCAACACATTAAAAGGATCATCCACCATGATCATGTGGGATTTATCCCAGGGATACAAGGATTTTTCAATATACACAAATTAATCTATGTGATACACCATATTAACAAATTAAAGAATAAAAAAAAATATGATCATCTGAATAGATGCAGAAAAAGCTTTTGACAAAATTCAACAACAATTTATGAAAAAACTCTCCAGATATTGGAGATAGGGGGAATCTACCTCAACATAATAAAGGCCATATATGACAAATCCACAGCAAACATCATTCTCAATGGTGAAAAAATGAAAACATCTCCTCTAAGATCAGGATGAAGACAAGGATGTCCACTCTTGCCACTATTATTCAACATAGATTTGGAAGTCCTAGACACAACAATCAGAGAAGAAAAAGAAAAGAAAAGAAATACAAATTGGAAAAGAAGAAGTAAAACTGTCGCTGCAGATGACATGATACTATACATAGAAAATCCTGAAGATGCCACCAGAAAACTTCTAGAAGTAATCAATAAATTTGGTAAAGTTGCAGGATACAAAATTAATGCACAGAAATCTCTTGCATTCCTATACACTAACAATGAAAGATAGAAAGAGAAATTAAGGAAACAATCCCATTTACCACTGCAACAGATAGAATAAAATACCTAGGAAAAAACCTACATAAGGAGGCAAAAGACCTGTACCCAGAAAACTATAAAACACTGATGAATGAAATCAAATATGACATAAACAGGTGGAGAAATAAACCATGTTCTTGGACTAGAAGAATCAATATTATAAAAATGACTCTACTACCCAAAGCAATCTACAGATTCAATGCAATCCTTATCAAATTACCAATGGCATTTCTCACAAAATTAGAACAAAAAAATTTACAATTTGTATAGAAACATGAAAGACCCCAAATAGCCAAAACAATCTTGAGAAAGAAAAACAGAGCTGGAGGAATCAGGTACCCCTATTTCAGACTATACTACAAAGTTACACTAATCAAGTCAGTATGGTACTGGCACAAAAACAGAAATATAGATCAATGAAACAGAATAGAAAGCCCAGAGCTAAACCCACGCACCTATGGTCAACTAACCTATGACAAAGGAGGCAAGAATGTACAACGAAGAAAAGACAGTCTCTTCAATAAGTGGTGCTGGGAAAACTGGACAGCTACATATAAAAGAATGAAATTAGAACGCTCTCTAACACCACACACAAAAATAAACTCAAAATAGATTAAAGACCTAAATGTAAGACTGGACACTGTAAAACGCTTAGGGGAAAACATTAGAAAACAGAAAAAAAATTTTCTCCTATAGTAATGGAAATAAAAACAAAAGTAAACAAATGGGACCTAATGAAACTTAAAGGTTTCTGCACAGCAAGGAAACTATAAACAAGATGAAAAGACAACCCTCATAATGGGAGAAAATATTTGAAAATGAAGCAGCTGACAAAGGATTAATCTCCAAAACATACAAACAGCTCATGCAGCTCAGTATCAAAACAACAAATAACCCAATCAAAAGATAGGCAGAAGACCTAAATAGACATCTCTCAAAGGAAGATGTACAGATGCCCAAGGGGCACATGAAAGGATGCTTAACATCACTAATTATTAGAAAAATGCAAATCAAAACTACAATGAGTTATCACCTCACACCAATCAGAATGGTCATCATCAAAAAATCTACAAATAATAAATGCTGGAGAGTGTGTGGGGAAAGGGGAACACTCTTGCACTGTTGGTGGGAATGTAAATTGACACAGCCACTACAGAGAACATTATGGAGGTTCTTTAAAAACTAAAAATAGAACTACCATATGACCCAGCAATCCCACTCTTGGGCATATACCCTGAGTAAACCATAATTCAAAAAGACACATGTACCACAATGTTCACTGCAGCACTATTTACAATAACCAGGACATAAAAGCTAGTTAAGTGTCCATCAACAGATGAATGTATAAAGAAGATGTGGTACATACCTACAATAGAATATTACTCAGCCATAACAAGGAACAAAATTGGGTCATCTGTAGAGATATGAATAGACATAGGTTCTGTCCTACAGAGTGAAGTAAATCAGAAAGAGAAAAACAAATATAGCATATTAATGCATATATGTGGAATCTAGAAAAATGGTACAGATGAACTTATTTGCAGGGCAGGAATAGAGATGCAGACATAGAGACTGAACATGTGAACATAGTAGGGGAAGGGGAGTATGGGATGAACTGGTAAATTAGAATTGACATATATATACTACCATGTGTAAAATAGTTAGCTGGTGGGAACCTGCTGTATAGCACAGGTAGCTCAGCTTGGTACTCACTGATGACCTAGATGGGCGGGATGAGGAGTGGGAGGGGTTTCAAGAGGGAAGGCATATATTTATACATATAGCTGATGCACTTTGTTGTACAGCAGAAACTATCACAACATTGTAAAGCAATTATACTCCAATTAAAAAAAATAAGAATTGCTTCTAATCTTCCTTACACTTCATATATTCAAAAAATTTTCTGTAGCATATATGTGAAGCTTTTTACTATATAATTTACTTGTTCATTATGTTGTAATTTACTGTTTATTATTTATCTCCTCTAGTAAGTTGTTAAATCCTTTAGGACAGGAAACTTTACTTCTTACATCACTTGATATATCTCAAGTGCTTTGAACAATGTCCAGTTCATAAAAGACACAAATAGGACTTCCCTGGTGGCACAGTGGTTGAGAGCCCGCCTGCCGATGCAGGGGACACGGGTTCGTGCCCCGGTCCGGGAAGATCCCACATGCTGCGGAGCGGCTGGGCCCGTGAGCCATGGCTGTTGGGTCTGCGCGTCCGGAGCCTGTGCTCCGCAACGGGAGAGGCCGCAGCGGTGAGAGGCCCGCGTACCGCAAAAAAAAAAAAAGACACAAATAAATATTTTCTAAATAAATGGTGATTTAATGTATGTATACACATATGAATAGTAGCATATGCTTTCTTAATAATTTTATATTTTAAATTAAAGGAGCAGTGAATCTGTAATTAGAATGCTCATTTTAATTCCAGGCTCTTTATTAAATAGTTCTTTGATGTCAACCTACTTAACTTCTTATTTGCCTCACCTATTATATTAATATAATTATATTTTACCATTTTACTTTTAGGAATTATTGTCAAAATCAAATAAGGTAGTCCATATGAAAGTGGTCATAAACTCTAAATCAACAAATATTTTAATTAGATATTATTAAAAATAAACTGAGGCATATTTAAAATGAGGGTTTTTCTGAGCAAAAATTGTTATTAATTGGGCATCATCCAATATAACAGATAGAAAGGAGTTCTGAAGAGCCATTCAACATGAAATAATTTCATAGGCAGAAAGTAGTGGGAACAAGGAAGTTATACTAGGCAAAAAAGTGGTTTTGTTATTGAAAGATTACTTTCCTTTAAGGCATGGCTGCAGTCTATTAGTCAGATTACCCAATAGTGCTGTTCAGGCAATTCCTGATGGACTGTTTAAATTTTACTTCTGGGAGAGCTGAAACTGTAATTAAGTTAAACTTTGGTATGGTGACATGGGGCTTAGCATAAACAACTCCATTTTGGGCCTATTGTCTTGTCTTTAAGAAAGTCCCTCTTTTGATTAAACTCTCAGCCTAACAGAGAGATAGGATAATAAATTCAAGGCATTAACACTACTTCCAGATACCACTCTGGACTTCTTAAAGTGTTTGCTATTTCTCTGCGTGGCATTCACAAGTCACAACATTGAGTACACATTCTTTAAGTTGGTTGTTCTTTTTGTTCTTTTTTCAGTGTTCTTTCTATTCATGGGAAGATTACTTGCTTCATGGTTAGCAGCTGAAATCATGCTTTAAAGCTTTTGAAAAAATACAGTACACCAGGGAGAGAACTATGATTACTATAAATAGGATAATTCCAATGTCTGGAATGCACTTTGAAAGAGTCATGGTCCCCAAGACCCAAACCGGTTAGAATCAAATAAGTCAAAGAAAGATCTCGTTGAAGGAGTCATTTTCTTAAGCCAACTGACAAGTTCAGTGATCTTACATAGCTGAGTCTCAACTTCCTTGAAAGTTAATCCAGTACAGCAAGTGGTGTTGGCCATAGTACAAACACTTCTTTGCTCAGCTAGAAGGTAATCAAGGGCTATCTTATTATCAGGAATAACTGGCCAGAGAGCCTAGAGATTTTTAGTTGGACAGCTATTGCTTTAGGAACAGATTCTGTAATATCTTCAAGAATTAAGTAGAGATTCCTGATCATAATATCATTTGCACTTACTCTTAGCCAGGGAAGTAAGGAACTGCCAAAGGAAACAAATTTTGAATCATGAATATCTCCTGGTAATTCTGGTTTGAGTTGGTGGCTCAGAACAAAAAGATTACAGCCCTGAAAGGTCACTAAAATTTAAGAGTCTGTAGACTACACAGGCAGTTGTATCTGGTTACCCTTGCCTTGTATCCCTTTCTTTGTACAAAGCCTGGTTTCAAGTTTCCCTGGGTTTAGGGATGTTAATTAGAGAGAGGGGAATGGACATAAAGGGGATATGAAGCCTGACATGATAGAAGGAGGGCTGAATTTGTTCCAGAAAAACTAAGGCATTGGAAATCAGGGATAATTTTGTGATGGATAGAACTACAAGATCATAACAAATCCAACAGTCATTTGGAAGTTAGATTACACCCCCACCCCATGCAATGGTCTGAGATATGTGAACAATGGCATTATCTTTCCAAGCCAGAGCAGGCAAAAGAATCATAAAGACCTTCATGATGTAAGATTTAGGGACAGTATGGTCAGAGAAGGAAGGAGGAATGAAAAGAAATGTTCCTAATCAGACATCTTAGGAGGAAGCAATTTACCTCTATGTCAGCTACTTCTCTTCCTAGTGAACTTGATTTTGAGGTCTGCAGCATTTACATAAGACCAGATCTCAGGTTGAGCCTTCTTCAATTGAGAAATATGCACCTGACACCTTATAATTTGACAACAGTGTCAGTGATCAGAGTATTGGTAGGGTCCTTTCCATGAATTGCACTTTTGCAAAAGCTTCACAGTAAAATAATAATTGCATGAAAATGGCAAAAGACTTTAAAATATCCACATTAAATAGCTGATGAGTTCATTATAATGAAATTAATAAGGGAATTCTGTTACTACTTAAATATACAACAATTTAAGATAACTTGATTTACTGCTGAAAACACTGTACCAGGACATATAAAGTTTTACATGCATCCATGCAACTATAACGTAAGAATGTTTATTATCACTTATTTGGCAATGATTCCCATGTAATTTAACATAACATATAAACCTAACCAGTTTAACATCCATCTTTCACAAAGTGAGAGATAGATCCTTTGAGATTTTCCAGAGGCCCTCTGGGAAATCTCAAAGTTAGTTTGAACTAAAAAAGATTTCATTTAGAATTTGACCTTGAGAAAATGTCAAATGGTTTGAACATTTGATTAAACAGGATGCCATATTATTAAGAAATAATACTTAATTTTCTATTTACCTAAAGGGACAATGTCAAAGGCAAATACAGAAAGTTACATAGATGTGAACAAAACTTAGCTCTTTTAAATATTGAGAAGACTAAGTTTTCTTAAGTAATTAAAGACCTGAAAAAAAATAATGTGAAGCACAGTAAGACACAAAATTTTTTGTTCAGGCAGATTATGTAAAAGGTAAAGAAAAAGCTTTGTTTGCAATTTCTTATTAAGAGAAGACCAATAATTGAAGAAAACTTTGTTCTTTTAACAGAGAAAAAAACAAATTCTAATTTTGCATCAGTGTTATTTTTGATATTAAAACCCATTTTTAAAAACTTAATTAAATCCATTCCAATCTTAGCCAGCTTGACTACACATAAAATTCCTTTTCCATGGAACTTCTACAACGTTTTTATATCCATTCAGATTTTTTTCCAATATTTTTTTCCTCTTTCTCATTCTGAAGCAATCAATCTTTTTACTTTCCTTACCTGTATTTCATACACAACTGTTTTCTTTTCCTCGTTATTTCTAAGTAGTTTAGTTATGTATATTGATTAGAATAATTAACCCTTAGAATTCTTAATTCTTAGTGAAAGCTAAGAAATAAGTAATTGTGAACTGTTGCACTAACATTCTGTGGATTGGAAAATTGGAAATATATTTAATAAAAACTGGATGCATACTATTCCCCATAGTAAAACTTCCAAGGTGGCACAAAACATGTTTACTAGTAAACCCAAACACATTTAGTTCCTCTGTAAAAAGAAGAAAAAGTGGATAAACCTTTGCTCAGTAGTTCATGTATTTATTTTATTTTATTTTATTTTATTTAAAATTTATCTCAGTGTAACTATAAAATTTCAAGTTACCCAAAAGAGTTTGGAAGCTATTTTTAAGAAGATATACCATAAAGTATAATTGTTGTTAAAAAGTTTATTTATAAATTTTTATCTTATTTTATTTACTTGTTCTTAACACTTACGTTTACGTTACTCATGAAAATTTCCTTAAACATTAAACAGATAACCACCATCTTAAGTCACCTTTCTTGGTGACAAATTCTGTAACACAGATAAAATGAGTTTATTTGACTTTTAGTACAGCTAGATAGAATAAAAGTATTATAGTTAATGCTGATAACTCTAAAGACATGACTGTTATTTAAACCAACAAATTTAAACTAGATTTTATTTACTAAAGATTATCCTAGATCACTTGAACTTGAAAAACATTTAGGTTAGTTCAAATATTATTGAGAATATACTTGATTTATAAAACACTTGTTTGTCTTTATGCCAATTAAATAGAGTTCTTAAATAATTTTGGTGATACCATCTGAAGGCAGAAAAAGATCACACATCTATAGCATACACACACAGACATACATAAACATACACACAGACAGAGGTCTTATAGCTTTCATTTAAAAATTTTAGCCATGAGACAGGTATGATAATGCAAAACTCACTGGTTGATAAAGGAAGAGTTGGAACCAAATTGTGTTTCTGGCAGACCGAATAAGTTAAGATTATCTGCTCATATGGCTAAAGCTTTTTATTAATGTTTACAGAAGAGACTTAAGCTTTTCACAGAGCTAGTTTTCAAAATAGTCTTTCCCATTTCCTTCTGATAAGAATTACCTTGGCTCCTAGAGAAGACTAGATAGAATATTTACATCTCAAATGGCATAGAGAAAAAGAAAAATGCTAGTTCCAACAAGAAAGAATTTTATTCATGAATCCAGATCTTTTGCCATATCTGTAAAATATTTGAAATGAATAGGACAGGTTTGGGGATTGGCAAAACGTTTGGGTAAGCTTTGAACTGTTTCTAGAGCCACCCTTCTGTTACTGTAAATATTCAGTTTTTAAGACAAGTGCAGTTGTTTTTGATTCCTAAACAAATTGAGTTTCAACTTCAATGATACAGAGGCTGATCCATCCATCTAACTAAATTATCTTCAGTTTGCTTATTTATATCAGAGAGAAAATCTTTAACTAAGATGGAAATCAAAAGATTTCTATGTTCTAGATTTAGAGCTGTGCATCTTTGAAATATTTTAGTAAGTCTTTCACAAAGACTTCAGAATATGTTTCTTTCCCTCTGGGTACATAGTTTCATTTTATCATAGGAGAGAAGACCTAGAAAAAAGTTCCCATCAGGTTCTGGATATCAGCTTCCAATCTGGCTAACTTTGGGTCATAGAGCTACTAAAAAAAAAAATATATATATTTTGAATATCTTCTCAGGTTTAGCTGGGACAAACAGTAAATATGCCTGTCAGTACTGAATAACCCTATGAATGCAAGAGGCATCCCCAAACAGGGTACAAAAGATATTATACCCTGAAGATCTAGAGCCACTCTTAAAGATAAACAAAAGAAAGACGTACTTAGACAATTCCCCTGAGAGCTGTCAATAGTCGGCAGAAGCCCAGACACAAATGGAGTGCAACCCACATTTCTGTCCGGTCATACTTAGCTACAAATGGAATACAACCCACATTTCTGTCCAGCTATCATTTTTTGGCACTCAACTTTCTGGTTACCAAGTCATGTTCTCAGGACACAAAATGAGATAAACAAGAAGGCAATAGCTATCCCTGGGAGAAAAAGGATCCATGACTAATGGATAAACTAAAGCAAGTTTATAAGTCAAAATTCAAAAATCTAATTCTTACTTTTTTTTTTTTTTTTTTGCCAATCTGAATTTGAAAAGGAAGGGAATAAATGAAAATTTTCCTCCCTCTCTAAATTGGGCAGCACAGATTGACACCTGGGAAAGCTGACTTTGGTAACCATTCTCTTTCCTGGCTTCTGCTAGCTTTTCCAGGATTCTGTCTACCAGCTCCAGAGAAAGTAGGGTGTCCCAGCAGGTCTCTTCCTGGTCACCAGACACAGCAGGGGAGGAAAAATAGTTTGTCATCTACCTTTTATGGTTAGTGCTGGTCTGAGAACAAGTTTTCTCTAGGGCACCTCATAAATGGATAAGCTTATCTAGGTTAAAAGTTCTCCACTATGGCCACTGTAATTCAAGATAATCTTTGGTAAAGTTCACCTCCTTGTTCACCCTTAAACCAAAATTTTATACCCTGAGACCTCACACTGGACCCAGTTTAAATCAGACTCAGTCTGACTCCTGGCACAGTCTAGTTTCTAAGTTGGACCCTATCTAACCCTGGATCCAGTCCAGTTTCTAAGTTGGACCCAGTCTAACTTTGGTTGATGGTTTCTGTACCCAATCTACAGAAAGAGATGCTCAAATAAATTGTGAAAGCTTGCATGCAAAATCTGCAGAGCCAGGACTAGGAGAGACTGACTCATCACCTCCAAAGGCAGTAAGAAAGCAGTTAGCTCAAAGGGCTCAGTGGTTGCCATTGCTTCTGGGGGTTCGGGGTCTCCTTCAGTTCCCTCTTTTGACACCACAACTGTTAAAAGATAAACTGAGGCATATTAAAATTTTTGAGAGTTTATGTGAGCAAAAAGCAATTCAAATTCAGGCAGCATCCAGTCTAGCAAATTGAAATGAGCTCTGAGGAGCTGTACAAAGTGAAAGACTTTCACAGGAAGAAAGGAGTGGAAACAAGGAAGTTATACCAAGCAAAAAAAGCAGGTTGATGACAACCCTCAAAGTTACTTTCCTTTAGGGGATGGCAGGGTTCTATCAGGCAGGTAACTAACTCACTAGTGCTCTTCAGGTAATTCCACATTGGCTGGTTCAGGATTCCATTTCTGGGAAAGCTGAAAATGTAATTAAGTCTCAATTTGGTGAAGTGAGTCTTAGCATAAATGACTTCATTTTGGACATATTGTCTTATTTTTAATATTTTTAATAAATACCCTTTAGATTTTCATCATATTGCATCTGTAAGGTACAGAAAATAGAAGATGATGAAGTTAAGATAATACATAGTCACTTTCAGTTAAAATAAAACAAAACAAAACAACATCATAGCATGCTTACATTCAGGTTGCCTCAGTAAGACTAAATAATCAAAACTTTTACTACTTTGTTACTCAGAATTAGACAAATTTTATGCAAAATTATATTTTACATATAAAATTCCATTAAATAAACATTTCATACGTTACCTGGACTTCTCCATTTACTAACAAAATCCAATAATAAAGGTGTGAGAATTAATTGACATCCATATATAAAAATCATTCTCATTAATGTAAGTACACATACACATCAATGTATGCATGAACATATATTTATAAACAAATTTTAACACATATATACATATGCACATATTATTGTTTTGCTGAAAATTATATATTTGAATGTTAAAATATGACTAGTTCTTGTAGTTTTTGCGATAGGCATTGAGATAGTCATTTGTAGATAGTTCTAAAATGGTAAGGACATTGGATGGTTCAATACTACTGGTACTTGATTTAGCCAGCAAGTATCTTTCTTAAAGATAAAAACACATTCCCAGAATAAAGTTTATGAGAGGTCAATAACATTGAATGGGAAATAATGTCAAAGTCTGATAGCCATACAAGAATTGAGATGTGAGTGGGACTTGACTCAGAAGACTGAACATTTGAATGTAAATTTCAATAACTAAACTGGTTAGTAGTAGATGAATCTGGAGTCAAATTACAAAAATAGTTCTGAAAACAGGAATACAAGGAGGGAGGATGGGTCATCATGTCAGCATTAGAGATATGTCAGAGAATACTAGGGTGAACATATATTTATTCATAGTTTCAAACATGTTGTTGTGCAACTGTCATTGTTGAGGTAGATGCAAGCTTAACGTTAATGCCCATTAAGATGGAACCAAATGTGTCATTTGGTGCAAAAGAATGACGCTGTAAAAGAAAAGAAATCCACTAGGGAATACATAAAATTCAGAGCTAAAAGAATATTAGGGAAATATTTTGTTGAATTGATTTTAAAAATATGAGAGGTAACATGATCCATTCAACAACAGACCACTAAACAGAAACAAAAACCAAGGTATGTTTTTGCTTTAGCTCAGGGTTCTTTTCATTGCATCATGCTACCCTTATGTATGAGACACTGCACTAGATCCTGTAAAACTTAGAAAAAGGAACAGAGGAATTCTGAATCTGAGAACATTTAGAATCTGTTTTGTTCATTTTTTGTTGGTCTTATCCAATAATGATAAAAGTGATAGTTAAATTGCTTTCATTTCATTCATTCACTCATCAATATTTATTTAAATAACTTCCAGGTTTAATAATCAGTTGAACAAAATATGCTTATATGTATTACTATAATCACACAATTTTCAGTTATTTCAGGAGTATATTATTTCATAACCCTTTCAAACATTCTTTGTTCATCATAGCCACTTAGCTCCTTTAGGTGCTAATAACGCTATTAGGCAACACAGAAATCTCTGTTTTCTTAAGATTTGGCAGTAAGACACATTTACAGTTCTAAAGAGATTTATAAACTGGTTAGTCAAACTAAGCATATGTAAAGTATATTCATGGCAATATAATAGAACTTTCTACTTAAAGTCAAAATGAGGAATATAGATAATAGTGTTATAAGAGTTCAGAGGAAGGAGTGATTAATGAATGCAGGCGATCATGGAAGAGTTTGTGGGTTAGGAGGGTGGGACTTATGCAGAGTATTAAAGGACTGATTTAATTTCTTAAAGTGATGCCTTTATTGAAGCAAATGACACACTTATTAATGACATAGGCTTCCATTATCTGATTGAATGCTTGACTTTACTGACCTGTTACTTTACCTTTGAGATTTCATTTCCTACCTGGCTAGCACAGTTCTCCATATGAAAAGGAAGGTCAATGCTAATCAGAATGCTTTTCACAAGGTTATACAAAATGCTAGCTAATCCTGGAAACTTCGTGCTTTTTTTCTAATAGAAACATGGTTTTCTTTTGCTTTAACTTATTTTCTTGAAGGAAGTAGTAGCAGGTATTTTTTAAAGTTGAGTGAAGCAAGTAAAATGCATGAGTGGTTATTTATTTTAGGTTTGGATTAGATGAGAAAAACAGATAGGGCATTCAGAATGCCCTTCCTCACCTTGCAATGAATCTGACTCATAGGCATTTTATAGCAACACATACAGTTTTAAAAGTTGCTGCAGTAATATTCAGCAGTCAAAGTATTATAATTTAAACTGACTAAAATGTCTCCAGAGAACACATTTTAGAAGAAAGCTAAAATTTATTGAAAAACAATGTAAGTTAGGTTTTTCATTCATTATGTTTCCATTCCTGGAAAAAAACAAATAACAGTGGCAATAACGCTTGTTAAATTGGCATTCTGCTTGAGGTTTTTGCCATGCAAGTTAAACATTTGGTTTTAACAAAAGACAAGGTCAGAATTATACTTTTTTTCTGTCCACCTTACTATGATACAATACATCAAGAACATTTCCAAGTATTTTAATATTTCACATCCTAGATGAAATATAGAAGTGTCTTTTCTTGTTCTTATAGACATTATCAGAAATATCTAATATAAATTTCAATAGATGTATCATTATGTAAAAACAAGGTTAAGACTTAATGGTGATAAGTATGGTCAACTGTACCTGGTAAACAATGCAAAAAGACAAAATAAGTAGTAAGAAGAAACACCAGGATTTTCCAAAACATCTTTTGATGTAAAATAACAGAAAAATGATTTTTTATCTCACCCATTAGGAGAATATTTTTTAATCATGGTAAGTATTAGTTTTAGAATTAAATAGAAATATTATGGTTTACAATGAGGAAAAGAAAAAACATCAAAGATACAACTAACTGTTTGTTTAATATTCCTGTTTTGATGTTTCTGCCATTATTTGGATTCACATGTAAGGTAAATGTTCAACCTTGATTGCCTGAGAGAGTTCCAGTTTAAACCTTAGTCCCCGAAGCATTATTACTAGTACCCATTTCACTCTAGACTGAAGAATTGGATGACAAATTACACAGTCGTAGTTTTATGGGGTATATTTCAAGAAGCATTCAATCCTTTCTTTGACTTGCAGCTTTATCACTAGTGCCTGTAAACATGTTATGTCATCTTTGAGGAATAACACTGCCATTGGGAAAGTTTCAACAGAAATAGCAGATATGAAAAATTAAGATCTCTAAGTAAATGCATCTCCACCTTCACCATCATTGTGTGAGATAATACAATTACTTTCTTATTTTTATTCTTATTATACAGGTAAACATGAACATTTTACAACTCAATAAATCTAAAAAGCCAGACAGACAATAAAAATGTTTTGGGGTTATTACCCAGAGGCAAAATTTGGTAAAGCAATTTAAAATATTAAAAAATTTTCTCTATGCATAGTGTTTATATCTCTTTACATACTTGTTATCCAATTATACATATAATTTTCTGCCTTCAGTTTTACCTCTTAGATTACAATGCAAGGATTTTTCTTATTAAGATCACTGGTAACTGGCACATAATAATACTTTGAGTAAATAGAGCAACGCTTATTTATTTTTTGCCATTGAATATTCAATTTCTTTCCAAACTTTTGGAAAAGATAAACTATATTTTTACCAACATGTTTGTCTATAAGGATTTGTTTTGTTTTATTCTGTTTTTTATTTCATGATTTGAGGATTTTTAAAATTCTAAATCCTAAATTAATTAATAGTCCATTAATAAATAGTTGTCCAAATTTATACTATCACCATTGTTTTATGAGCTTCTACTGGCCCAGCATTTTTGCAAACATCAAGTATAATCTCTTAAAAATGTTTGCCAGTTTGATTCAATTTGCCCTTCTTTAATTATTGATTAAAATAAATGTTTTCTACATTTGCCATCTTGTTCTATCTCTTCTTTTGTTACTTGAAATCCTTTGTTAGCTTATATATTACGTTTCACAAAAAGATAAGCAAATTATACAATATAAACAAGTTTATGTAAGCAATGGGTTATATTTTTAAACCAAATATTCAAGGTTTACTATATAAGTTATTTTTCAGTGAACAATGAATGTTTCTGTCAGGGTATCAAGTGGCTGATAGAAAGCTGAGTAGACTTAGATGAAAATACGAAAAAGGATCTCACAAAATTAAAATATGTACTTATTATTTCAAAGAATTATATTTTTAGTAATAATTTTGCCATTAGGATTTTCACAACCATTGCAGTGGTTACTTAATTTAAAAAACATCTCCAAACTTACTTCTGGTTAGACTACGATTCCAACATGCAGCCAGGATTCAGAATCTACCATCTAGGCTAATGGCTTTTCCATTGGTTAAATTTGCACTTTTGTAAAGTAATGATTGTGTTATTGACTGACTTTTGAAATGCTGAGGCAAATAGTAATGTAATTGCTATAACTGACTAGTATTGAAAATGTAAACAGTGAGCATTATAAACAGATTTCCATTGGGAATACAGATGTCAGTAAATATACTGGCATAAATGAATAAAAGAAGTAATGATCTTGCACAAGCAGCTAAAAAAGAAAGTATAGAAACCACGGAATAGCTAGTAATTGAATTTAATGGTGAGACATTTCATTTGTATTTCTAACTATGTTGTCTCTTATAAGAACTGATTATCAAATAGTGAATAAAACTATCAATAGTTTCACATGAATCACAAAGAAAGCACAGTGGCCCAACTAGTAAGCCAATTGTCATTTGGACAAATTATGCAAACTGATCTTTTTTCTAAAGATTTTTTTGATGTGAACCATTTTTAAAGTCTTTATTGAATTTGTTACAATATTGTTTCTATTTTATGTTTCAGTTTTTTGGCCCTGAGGCATATGGGCTCTTAGCTCTCTGACCAGGGATCAAACCTGCACCCCCTGCATTAGAAGGTGAAGTCTCAACCACTGAACCACCAGGGAAGTCCCTGTAAACTGATTTTTTAAAAAATCTATTTGGATATAACTTTCAGGAAATTAAGGCGACATCATTCAGTGTTGAATGAATTATAAGGAATATAATACTATAACTAAGAAATTTGTGAAAGTAATCACAGAGATAACAACAAATCTTATTGCTGAAGGAAAGCACATAAACCTAAGAGTATCGTTAGATATTGCATAATATTAATGTGAAATATTTAAGAGAATACAGTATCATATATTCATACTATTAAATACATTAATTAACAATAAATGAATAAGTTTTTGGCATATATATGGCCTGCATGTTAGACAGATATTCTAAAGAACTTATTTTTTTGTCACTGAAAATTCATGTTGTGAAAAATATACATACACACATATTTTTAAATAAAAAGCTATGAACCACAATACATACTTGAAAGGATACATTGAGAATCAAAAAAAATCATTGTTATTTAGATTTCAAAAATTTCTATCTGAAGGTCAATCAGACATTATTTATTCAAACAACACATTGTTGCTATTCAATTGTATGTCTCTTCATTTCAATTCAGTGTTGGAGGAAATAGTGAACATTGCGAATGAAATTAAATTATATTTGTTTTTCAAATGCTCTGAGGAGAAATGGGCATAAATCACAAAATAGATATTTCCTCTTTGATTATGTTGTCTGTCTCTGTTTTCCTTAATATTTGCCTTTATAATGAAACACAGAAAGATTGTTTTTAAAATGATCACCCGATGAAGTTGGCATGTTACATTGGTATGGCGTGCTATCTACTCATTGGCCTCATGTGGTTTGCATAATCTTTTGGACTTATTAAGTCATAGTTCTTATCTCAGTAATCTTTTCTGATCAGAAAACCAAGCGATTGGATGTCCTTATCAGAGGTAGATGGACTAAGGTCTACAGGGCACAGGAAACTGATCAATAAAATATGGATTCCAGTATACTATTTTTCAATGAGAAATATATTTGCACCATGGACCAAAATAGTTTCATCTGCACATTCGTTACTTTCTCTCTTGGTATGTAACCAATGGGAAAAAACAACAAGAATAATATGAAGAAAATAAGGAAACATCACCTACAGACTTATCAATGGATGAAAACATTGTTAAGATTATTCTGCATAAAATCTAAATATTTTAATATCACATCTCAAATTTTGCATTCCTTATATTTTTACTTATTTTTTTAATGATATTTATAACAATCTTTGGATATCTTACATTAATGCCTCCATTGCAATTTTTGATACAGATGTGTTGTCATTTATCACTCCTATAAAGTAGGTTATTATGTTATCTCCAATATGCAGATATTACAAACAAGCCTGAGATGAACATCTTGTCAACATTTCTCTTTATTTTCTTAGGAAAGGATCCTAAAAGTGGAATTTTTGTGCATCAGAGTATCAGCATTGTAAAGGACCTTGCAATACATTCCTCTGTTACTAGCATGTTTATAATAATATTTCCAGCAGTAATATATAAGAATGCCTGGGTGAGGAGGGATATATTGGGAGTATGGGATTAACAGATATACACTATCATATGTAAAATAGATAAACAACAAGGATTTACTGTATAGCACAGGGAATTAAATATCTTATATTCAATATCTTATAATAAACTATAATAGAAAGAATAAAAAGATTAGATATATACATATATATGTATTATGAAATCACTTTACTGTACACCTGAAACTAACACAGTATTGTAAATCAACTATACTTCAATTTAAAAAATTAAAAAATAATATTCCATTGTGTAGATATGCCAGTTTGTTTATCCATTCACCCATTCAAGTAAATCATGGTCCCTTCCAGTTATTGCAAATAAGAATAAAGCTGCTAAAGAAAAAAAAAAAAAAAAAAGGAGTGTCTATTTTCATTAGATCCTGGTTAGATTTGTGCACTCTAAAATTTGGCAGTTGAAAATTATATTTGATTTTTGTGGCAATTATATAGTAGTGAAGTCCAAAATCTTAACACAGTTAATTATTCATTTTATTATTTGAGAATATTTATTATTTGTTTTAAAGATCAGTGACCTTTATGAGTTGAATAACTCTAAAATAAATTAGATTACATGCTCTTTTGTTCTTACTAAAAAATGTTAACATCAATTTCTCTAATTATAATAGCAGAGCATATTACTACTCAATGATTCAAAAGTCCAAAAGAGGAGGAGGAGAAGGAGGAGACAAAGAAGGGGAAGGAGAAGAGAAGAACAAGTGAGCAACAATAATCCAAGGTTTTATTCCTAGATATAACCATTGATGGCACATTGACTTATATTTTTTTGGTCACACACATACACACCTACATAAAAGAAAATATCAGTGCTTTATTCAAAATTACTAAGCCTGTTTTCTTCTAGGTAGAATAGGAACAGAAATAGTACTTCTCTTGTAGGTTTTGTGACTATTAGATCATGTTTTTCTCATAAACATTTACTGCTTTACCTGGTAAGTGCTTTAGAAAATGTTTACTGGGTTATTGCAGTGATTGTTCTACTCTGTGACTCATGTAATCCAAACAATCCTTTCTTGTTAGCCATTTATTTTCCTTCCTTTTGTGAACTGTTTTGTTTGTATTTCAATCCTTGCTCATCCTCTGAAGAGGAAAAAGTGTTTGCTTAACAGTTTACACTATAATTCCTGCTTGTTATTCTGTTCAGGCGTGAGGATTTTTTAAGAAACTTTGGCAAATGACTACAACACCTCACAGTACCCTTTATGAACAAACATATGGGAGAAAAGCTAATAAATGGAGAATTTAAATCACATAGGTAAAAAGGAAGACAGAGCGTTAGATACTGAATATGAGGTTTTTGGAAAAGTCCAGATTGGTTTTACAATATATACTTATGTTTATACTTCTTTAAAATGCCTCAAGATCTTACAGTAAAGAATGGGATTATAACGATGTATTAGTCTGCTAGAGTTACCTTCCATTGTGTTCCACATAACATTTCCTCTGTGCACAGTTGCTCCTGGTATCTCTTTCTCTTCTTATGAGAACACTGATCCTATTGGATTAAGGCCCCACATTTATAACCTCATTTAATGCTAATTGTCTCCTTGTCTAAGAATAATGAAATGAACTTAATTTTTCAAAATCAAATGCAATGAAGGGCACTTGTACCTGTCTCCAAATATGGTCGCATTGAGGCATAGGGCTACAACATATGGATTTAGGTGGACACAATTTAGTCTATTACACTTGGTAAGGATTTTGCATCATTTCTGTATTTCCCTTGATATACCTATGTTAATACTGGCCAGAAGTTGGTTCTTGAAAATGTGGGTTACTTTGTGAGGTGTCAAGAGATGATGCCATTGCCTCAAATTTTGAGCCTATAGGCAGTAACAGTCAGCTGCATCATAAGGGAAAACACAACCAGCCAAAACAAAATAAAAACAAAACCCAAACCTTACTAACACTGAGAAATAATTCCTGACTATTAAGTTGTTGGACTTTACAGAAAAGTCAATATTAACCTTTGAATTCATGATAATCTTTGGAAGAAAATTACAGAAACTATTCTGTGTTAATGCACACAGACTGTGGGTATTAGTGAGAGAATTAGACCTCATCAGGGCTATATGTGCAATCTAGATTGAGCATTTTTGAGAAATTTCTCATAAGTTCTCAGACTGGTGATAAGTACTAAACTTACTAATAGCTAATAGCTGAGCAATTTGACTATTTCATTTATGGGAGAAAAAGGATCAAAGTGAAATGGTTCAGGACTCTTGTCCATTTGTATTGTCTGGGACCAAATTTACCAGTAAGTGTACTGCTATCATAGCCTAGAAATAAAAAATGATTTGAAATTACTACATGAGGACTCTTATTCCCAAAGAGCACAAAAAGGCATGTGGAGAGCATTTACCAGGGATAGGAGAAAAAGGATTTCAAACATGTTTATTTGATGGTCATGAATCTTATTCTACTAAGTTAGTAGACCTGTCATATATTAAGATTTTTTAGATGAAATTGTATCTACTACTGAACCTCCATTGTTCTAGGTTAGAAGAAAATAGACACCTAGGGAGGTCAGGCAAAGGAAGCTGGGGTTCTTACTGACATCAGAACACTTAGAAAGATCCCTCTAATCTAGGGTCCGTAATAGTCTGGTAACAAATCCATAGACATTTGGAGAGCATGACCCTGCATCTTCCATCTGATGCCTGGGTATAGACATCTTTTTAGAGACTTGAAGCCTAGTACCTGTGGTCTAGCCTCCAAAGGTGTAACATGAAGCAGCTCCTTTCCAATGTTCTGCAAGTAAACCTTGTCTAAGCATAATGAAGCAACAAACAGTTTTCCAAATCAAATGCTATGAAGGATATTTATCATAAAATTCTTCCTTCTCTGAAGCACAATTTTCTTGAAATGAGAAAACACAAACATGGAAATGGAACCAGAAATAGAATGATTGATGGTTAATGCAAGAAAAAATGAGGGTGGATAAAGCAAGAATAAAGTACAAATTAATATATTTGTTGATTATTCTGCTGTAATTTGAACATACTACTGAAATAATACAGTGTGACAGTTTTAAAAGATTGAGAACTGATGGAGAGTAGGTAAAAATTTGGAGGATAAGACATTAGGAATTATTCACTGAATCACAGCATCAAAGATGTATATTTTGTTTCTGGTGCATAAGACAGCCCTAGAAAACCCACACGACATCTTGAATAATTGTCCCTATTTATAAGTCTTGTACATAAACTATTAACTTAAAAAAATAGAAAAAGTATTTGCATATATATCCAGGCTAGAGGGAATATTGTGGTAGTCCATAAAATTAGGTGGATTACATTTTGAGTAATTATACGACAGCAAGTTAGTAGAAAAATTATTAAGAGCTTAGAGAAAAAAAAAAAAATTCCAGAAACATGGTCAGCCAGCTGAATTCATATTACTGGTTAAGATAATTTTGTAGAATGTGAAAAAGTATTTTCCAGGGCTGCTCTGAAGAAGAAACAAGTAAGCAAACAAACAAACAACAAGAGATCATTTGATGGAATTGAGACCAAATTAGGTGCTGGAGATTAGGAAATCTGAGATAATGCAAGGATTTCTTAGTCTGCACTCCATTTGAATCCCCATTAGGCAGTTTGCTGTATGCAAGATAAAGAACTAATGTGGGGTTTTTTGTTTGTTTGTTTTTATTGAAGTATAGTTGACTTACAATGTTGTGTTAATTTCTGCTGTACAGAAAAGTGATTCAGTTATACATATACACATTCTTTTTCATACTCTTTTCCATTATGGTTTATCACAGGATATTGAATATAGTTCCCTGTGCTACACTGTAGAACCTTATTATTTATCCATTTTATATATAATAGTTTTATATATAATATCTGCTAACACCAAAATTCCCAATCCATCCCTCAACCCCCCACCTTGACAGCCACAAGTCTGAAGAACTAAAGTTATATACAAAATTTTGTGTGTGAATAAATTTGTAGCATGCTTTATATGACAGCAGTTCATCATATCCTCGATAGGTATGTACTAGACATTCGGACAGGGGAACTGAACAATTAGCAATTTGTTTTCTCTAAGTCTTCCCCAAATTTCCCAACAACAAGGTTTCCAAGGGATTGGAGACAAGGAGGACAATTAGAACAAGTCATGTGGCACTGTGTTCAGAGGCATTACAAAAAGAAAAACTAAAAAGTATGTCCAGGCCAATTAGAAAAGGAAGAAATATTGTTAACTATAGTCACCATGCTGGACATTAGATCCTAGGAACTTATAACATATATGTTATAATTTATAACTTATATCTTATAAATTATAACTGGAAATTTGTACACTTTGACTATTGCACTTTAACGTTCTCACCATAACAACAACAATAGCAAAGTGGTAATTATGTGAGGTAAAGGATATGTTAACTAACCTTATTATGGTAAACATTTTGCAATATATAAGTGTAACAAACCATCACATTGTACACTGTAAAATTACACAATTTTATGTCAATTATATCTCAATAAAGCTGGAAAAGCAGAACAAAACAAAGAAAATAACATTTACATGTGTTATTTTTCCTTTTTTCTAAATGTGAGATTGTACTTTTACATTTTAACTTACTGTTTACTTTTAGTCGCAATTTCAAATGAAAGCAATTTCTTTAGATTAATAAACATTTTTAAATTAAATAAAGGAAAAAATAAAATAAAATGATTGCTTTGTTAGTTGGAAGGGGCATTAGGTACCACAGTAAACACTGCAGCCCACTTTTTTGGATGTATACCAGTGTGGTATAGGGAGATGTTACAGTGAAACACAACATGCTACAAATATTCATACATCCAAAGAAAACCATAGTTCAAAAAGATACATGCACCCCAATGTTCATTGCAGCACTATTTACAATAGCCAACACATGGAAGCAACCTAAATGTCCATCAACAGAGAAGTGGATAAAGAAGATGTGGTACATACATACAATGGAATATTAGCCATAAAAAAGAATGAAATAATGCCATTTGCAGTAACATGGATGTACCTAGAGACTGTCATATTGAGTGAAGTACGTCAGACAGAGAAAGACAAATAACATATGATATCCCTTATATGTGGAATCTAAAAAAAAAAATGGTAAAAATGAGCTTATTTACAAAACAGAAATAGAGTCACAGATGTAGAAAACACACTTATGGTTAACAGAGGGGAAAGGGGGAAATAAATTTGGAGATTGGGATTGACATATACACATTACTATATACAAAATAGATAACTAATAAGGGCCTACTCTATAGTACAGGGAACTCTACTCAATACTCTGTAATGACCTATATGAGAAAAGAATCTTAAAAAGAGTGGAAATATGTATGTGTATAACTGATCCACATTACTGTACATGTGAAACTAACACAACATTGTAAATCAACCATACTCCAATAATTTTTTTTAATAAGGAAGTAATTTTTTTTTAAAAGCAAATATTTGTGATCTATCCCTTCCCACAACTTCTAAAGAGGAAGGACAGTTTTCTTTTCTGATAAACCACTTAGCCTTCACTAAAAAGGCTAAAGACAGAACAGAACATACATCAATACATGAGAAAGGGTGAGAGATAAAAAGGAGTGAAGAAGGAGAAATTGTGAAAGTGGAATCTATAGAGGAGGAGAGAGAAAAAGGAAGTTGAGTGAAAAAACACTTGTTAGAAAAAGTACAACAGTGAAAAGAGATATGTGTAAAGAAAATGTTAATGACTTTTTCCTACTATTATTATTTTTTTAATGTAACGTTGCCTTATTCATCTCCTGGCAGAAATCTACATTAAACAACTGCATTACTTTTCAAAGGTTTATCGTTGAATTGATGCTTCTTTTAACTGTCACATAATGCTGAAAGTGGCCTTTAGATGGCTCCAGTACATGTGTATTACACGGGTAAAATGAAATGTGTGTGGACAGATTGCAGGCAGGAAAGAGGAGGTGAGAGGTAAGGAGGAGGTAAGAGTTGGCAGTTGGGCATGGAGAGCAGCTGAGCCATTTTCCTGGATGGAAAACTATCCAGGTTGATTGGACTTGCTCTTTTTGAAGTAGCCGTGGGTGCTGAAGCCACTTCATATTGAAGTGGAATGTTGGATTTTTCAGTCATCCAAGAATATATTACCTTTGGAATATAATACTGTTATAAACAGGATTTTCCAAAAGTGTAGAATATTTTCCAACAGGTTTGGTCAAAATTTATTGGTCAACCTTTATTACTGTGGGTGTTAATTTTTCTTACAGACTCTGTGCATCATGCTGGATATAAATGTTTCTATGAAAAAAGCATTTGTTACATTGTCATAAAATATACTGATTTACTCCTCTAAAGGCTATTCCTAATAAATAGGTCCATACAGATAACAACATAGTGGGGACATGCATACTCAGTTTCAAAGAAAAAAATTCCAAATGATCAGATAAAATCCCTCACTTTTCCTTGTAATGAAGAGAGAAGATATATAAAATTCTTGTGTGATCTGAACTTTTGCTTCAGGAATCAATTAAAATAACAGTTCTTACTTTAAAAGATGAAAAAGCTAATATTTAATTTTAAAGTCAGTTACTCTTAGTACTAATGTTTTATTTGCAAATAATTGAAATGTAATTAAAATATGTGCAATAAAACTGTAATATTTTAGACAAGAATCTATTTTTGATACCCAGTATTTAAAAAATAATAATTGTGAAAGAAAGAAAACATTAAAATGGTTCACATATTTCAGCTAACAAACAATGCCCTATTAATAAATGACTAGACTTCTCTGAGTCAATTTAAAATGAACTGATTGCCATTTAAAAGACATATTCAAGCTAAAGGTGACCCGCAAGTCAGCCAAATTCAAAAAAGTATTTCAGAAAATTTATGATGTACATGTTTTCTTAACATGCTCATAAGTAGGATTTATCTATCTTTTTCTATACCTTCATCCTTCTACTTTTGTTATATTTCCCTAATTAAATTCATCCATAGCTCAAGGTATTTTTTTTGTTTTGTTTTACCATATGGGTGTGCTGTCATGGAAATTTTTAGCTTTCTACACTCCCAATCTTTCCAAAGTACCCATTGGGTTTGGCTATAATGCAAATGTGAATATTCTGTTTTATTATAGCTGATTTATAATATTATATTAATTTCAGGTGAATATTCTTAAGAGAGACTGCTCGCTCTTATTGCAGCCCGCTTATTTTAAAAACACTCATTCATGATGCTTCATATGCCATCATCTGGCTGTGGTGGGTGTGTTCTAAATAACAACTGGAATTGTATCCAAACTACTGCCTTACCAGGGATGAGAGGAAACAGGGACAGAACTGAAAAATGAGATGCAAAAGTAAAAATTGACAGTTGGACAGAGATGGTTGAATTGGTATAACTATGAGAGATAGAGACAGACAGACAGAGGGAACTTGAAATAATTGTACATAATTTTACATAATTTAGAAATAACTACAGTGACTAGAAAGAAACTACAATGCACCAGTGATGAAATCAACAAATTTGAAGTTGAGGAACAAGAGATACAAAATCTCTTATGCTTCTGATGTCAGCAGAAACCGTCTGTGCTGGGAAAGAACAAAACCCCCTTTGGGCAAGCTCATATGTGTAGAATGTCATTCAGTGATGGTTCCTTTCACCAAGACTTCAATTCTACAGCAATTCTTCAATCCAATTCAATTTTACTGTGTTAAAAATGTGGTGTGTGGAGGGGATAAAGGATCTTGCTGCATAGCCAAACTAAGGAAGGTGACAAAGAAAGGAATAACAATTTCTAGTAAATCTATTGGTTTGTGCATTATTAATTAATGGGAATTTCATAATTTGTCCTAAGAGATCTACTAAGTGGATACTACTACACATGGGACTGATATAAAGCCAATTATTTTTCTAATTTTATTTTTTATTGTTCTTAAAACTTTATTTTATTGAAATAGTGTTGATTTACAATGTGTTAATTTCTGCTGTAAAGCAAAGTGGTTAAGTTATATATATATATTCTTTTTAATCATCTTTTCCATTATGGTTTATCACAGGATATTGAATATAGTTCCCTATGCTATACTGTAGGACTTCAGTTTTTATATTGTACATTCTAGTTTGCATTTGCTAACCCCAAACTCCCACTCCATCCCTCCCGCATTCCCTCTCCCCCTTGACAACCATAATCTGCTCTCTATGTCTATGAGTCTGTTTCTGTTTTGTAGATAAGTTAATTTGTGTCATATTTCAGATTCCAGGTATAAGTGATATTATATGGTATTTGTCTTTCTCTTTATGGCTTACTTCACTTAGTATGATAATCTCTAGGTCCATCCATGTTGCTGCAAATAGCATAATTTCTTTTTTTTTTGGGCTGAGTAGTATTCCATTGTATATACATTCCATGTCTTCTTTATCCATTCATCTGTCAATAGACATTTAGGTTGTTTCCACGTCTTGGCTATTGTGAATAGTACTATTATAAATATAAGGGTGCATGTATCTTTTTGCATTATAGTTTTGTCTGGATATGTGCCCAGGAGTGGGATTGCTGGATTATCGGCAACTCTATTTTTAGTTTTTTGAAGATCCTCCATACTATTTTCCATAGTAGTTGCACCAATTTACATTACCACAAACAATGTAGGAGGGTTTCCTTTTCTCCAAACCCCCTCCAGCCTTTATTATTTGTAGACTTTTTAATGATGGCCATTCTGACTGGTGTGAGGTGATAATCCCATTGTAGTTTTGATTTGCATTTCTCTAATAATTCGTGATGTTGAGCATCTTTTTATGTGCCTGTTGGTCATCTGTTTGCCTTCTTTAGAGAAATGTCTATTTAGGTATTTTGCCCATTTTTTCAATTGGGTTGTTTGTTTTTTGGTTGTTGAGTTGTATGAGCTGCTTTTATATTTTGGAAATTAAGCCTTTGTTTGTCGCATCATTTGCAAATATTTTCTCCCAGCTTGTAGGCTGTCTTTTTGTTTTGTTGATAGTTTCTTTTGCTGTACAAAAGCTTATAGGTTTGATTAGGTTCCATTCGTTTATTTTTGCTTTTATTTCCATTGCCTTGGGAGAGTGGCCTAAGAAAACATTGGTATGATTTATGTCAGGGAATGTTTTGCCTATGTTCTATTCTAGGAGTTTTATGGTATCATGTGTTATATTTAAGTCTTTAAGTATTTTGTATTTATTTTGGTTTATGATGTGAGGGTGTGTTCTAAATTCATTGACTTACATGCGGCTGTCCAATAAAGTCGATGTTTTAACTCTTTTTTCCACAAGTTAATGGAAATAAAAGTAACATAAAGCATGGAGTTTTCCCCTGTTAACTTAAGTAGAGCTCTACATGTATATTTAAGTAGAGATTTAAGTAGAGATCTTATATTTAAGTAGAGATCTACATGTATCTTATCTCAATCTTTATTTTAATTCAGGATAAGCAACTGAGTACTTGTGTAAAATTAGTTTTTAAATTTTCAATTCTAGAAGCCATCATTTATGGATTGTTATTTAAAAATACTTTTAGAGTCACTTCCTTTAGAGTTACCAAGATTATATTCACCTGTTTCCCATAAAATACCAATATTGGAATCTGATGTGCAGAAATAAAACACACTGCAATACAAAAGAAGCAAACATATCAAAAAGGAGTTAACTCTAAGAAGCTTTGACAGATGCAAAGTGCTTCATGCACATTGCTCTGTGAAGTTTAACACATGTTTTCAATTAAAAATTGCTTAAAAAATATTTAACAAGACAGATCCATCACACTCAGAGTTTGTTGAAGTAGTTTTTGTGTATATATATTTTACTTTTGCATATTTAAGTTAAAAAAAGCAAAGTTTATTGCCCAAGTCATGCCTTAATTATCTTTATTAAAAGATACATTGCTTGATATTTGTTTTTCATACGCGGTAAATAAATTTACTGTTGCAAGAATAGGTGTTGAATAAATACTGACATAGAAAAAATCAACACCAATTTTGATATAGAATCCTAGAGAAATATGTTAACTGAAGCCCACCAAGTGTGTGAAACAAACTGAGGGCAACTCATCCTGTGCATAATGGTTTGGCCAGGCTTTTGGCCAAACCATTTGTTGTTTGATAATGTAGTGCTGGGGACAACATGTCTCCAGCAGTATCTTGGATGACAGGATTGGGTGGCCTAACATAATCCTAGATTTAAAGTGGTCCTGATAACCATACTACTTAATTAGGCTTCAGGTAATTTTATTCATGCAATTCACTGTGGGATCAAATATATTAACCATGATCAAATTATAAACAGACAAACAAATTAATTATGAAATAAAATGAAACAGAGATGGTCTCCAAATGCCCTCAGCTTTTTCAAAAAGCAGACTGCTGGTGTTGCAAAACTAGATGGAATATTGAGTAAGTTGTTTGGTGCACAAAGTTTAATGAAGAATGAATTTATTTTCATATTCATTCATTCATTTAAACTATTGGATGCATTGGGTATACACAGGAGTGCAAGAGCTTATGCTGAGTACTGTGGATACACTGGGAAGTGTCTCCATCCATATATCTGTCAATCAGCTAGCCTATCATTTCTATCTTATATTAAATTATACCTATGTATCTGAAAATATGACATAACTAAGAAGATTTCCCCAGAATGAACTGAAGTTCTTATGAAACAGCTCAGCTTTTCTATCTGTTTTTAAACAAGGTCTAGTATTGACATTTCACTATAAGGAAGTCACATGGGGTATTGATTAGTGTCAGTGAACACACTCAAAACAAATACAGATCACTGGTGCTCACTCTTGAAATCACTACTTTTTAGAGTTGTTCATATTTTAGAGTTGAAAAAAAGAGAAAAAAGGAAGGAAGGGAGGAAGGAAAGGAAGAAAAAGAAGCAGTAGTCGTTTTGATGTCTCTTGCAGAATAATAAATCATTTTGGCTCTTTTGTTATTTTTCCTACATATTTAAAATACTACTTTGAAAAAATTAAGCAGGTTTTATATTTATTATAAATACTGTTTTTATCCAACTAGTTATAATTAATGTATTTCTGAATTTCCAGGTAAAACTTTCATTGTTTAAGTGTTAAAATTTTAATTGTTTTTCTAATATTACACGTGCTGAGATCCCTCCAAACTTCCATTATTCTTAATTCAATTTGTAAATTAACAGTTTTCAAGGGGACAATTTAACTCAAAAATCATCTTTTAAAATATTTATTGATTTATAGATGTATAACTTCCTTTCTGCATCATTTTCTTATTTTTAGCACATAATTTCATTTTGAAAGATGAACACATTATAGCTTTGGAAAAATAAGATGCTCTGTTTATCTAGAGGTAATGCACAAGATGAGCTTAAAATGGTTCTTTCCTTTCACCTTTTTATTGAAATAACTTATGTTTTCTGCTCAGATGTAATCTCAAGTATCAAGCCTGTTTTCATTCACATTCTCATTTTAGTGAAATTGCCAAGAAGAAATCTGTTATATTTATTTATTGTTTGCTGTTATGTATCCTCCTCATTTAGATTATTATACAAATGTCTTTATATTAAAACTAAACTGAAGTTGCCATAGAGGAACACAGATCATCACTAAATACCAAAGATGAAGAATTAATACCTGATGTTCCCCATATAAGAAAATGAATTTGTTAACTGGTAACACAGATCATTTAGAATGTATGTGTATATGTGTGTGTGTATGCACATGTGTGTGTGTGTGTGTGTGTGTCTTGATACCTATAGAAATACCTTCCCAAGTGTTCTCCTCACCAACTTTATTATTAGCTCAATTCTGTACTCAAATTTAGCAGCAGAAAATTTTTCAGAAACAAAGCTACCAGTGCAATGCTTTGAACTTGCATTCTTTTATTGAAAAATCTAAATCTCATTTTTTTTTCACCTGCCAGTCTAGATGTCTAACAGAAAGTGAGAGTTTATAGCAGCAGAGAAGTGGCTGTGTAGGCAATGACATCTGAGTTTGAAGTAAATAGATTTCCCATACAAGATCTGGAGCTGTCAACACTGTCAGTCTACGCTTTCATGATAAGCACACAATTTTAAACTTTGGCAAGATTTTTCCTAGCCTTCTTCCAACATTATTGAATCTCACAGTGCTTCACATATATTGCTTTGACTGCAGCTCTGTGTTACAAGTTCAATGACTGCTTCTACCCTGAAAATATTGGACATATTGCTGTCTTACCTATCACAGGAATTCAAGTGATCCTGCACCCCAAGGGACCTTACATGGAGACTCCCTCAGGGTCCAATACCCATCCCCTTTTGATGTAAACTGTAATGTTCAAAATGTAGAAAGTATTCTTACAATAGATGCCCTTCAGCTGCCAGCACATGGATGAATTTTTGTGTAACATTTTTGTTTTAATTCTGCTCATGGCAGTAAACTCAATTGTGAGAATATTCTCTTTTTCACTTACTCCCTCTAGTTCTTAAAACCTAAGAATACCATACAACTTTGTGTAAGCTTTCTTAGAAACAGATCCTGAGACAAGGACTTGAGTGCAAGAATTTATTTGGAAGGTACACTAATCACAGCAAAGATTGAGGAAGTAAGACAAGGTAAAGGAAGGCAATGTGAGCTTGAATGCCAGCTTTGGACAGCTGGAGCTACCTCTGCAAGGAAATCTTGGGAAATGGAATAAAACATATGTTTGAGAGTTACCACACTTATAAAGGAGAGAATTGGGGGTATGTGCATACAGTCTCTAATAAAATATTTAGATGAAGGCTGCTCTCAGGGCTCTATAATTGCCCTTCAGAGAAATCCTTCAGACAAAAAGATGCAGATCCTGGGAGTGGGAAGCCTTAGTAAGCACTGAGGAGGTAAGGGTTGAGTGTGGCAGGGTTTTAGAAGCATCCAGCATTCTTGACTCTTCACATCCTTCACATCCAATCAACTTTACCTTTGAACGATATAAAGAATCTGGCAACATTCATTACCTGCACTGCTGCACCAAGCCACCATCATTTATTAATTGATGAAATAAGTTGTTTGGAATAAGTTCAAAGGTGAATTGGAAGAAAATAGCCAGTGAAACCACTCTTTCTTTTAGTTTTACAGTGAAGGAAAACAGAGATTTAAAGTGCTGATCTCAAAGACAAGTGGAATCAAGACTGATCTATTTTTAAGGAGGAAAATGATCTCATATTGGCATGATGATGAGAATGATACAATAGAGAGAGAAGAAAATGATATCAAAGACAGAGGGAGGAATTTCTGAAGCAAAATTATTGAGTATACCAAATTGAAGGCATCATTTGTATACTGGTGGAAAGTTTCTTAATTTGGACTATTAATACAGATTAACAGAAAAGAAGGCAAATTTATGATCACAGATGCAGGTAAATGAGAGGTGGTAGATGTGTGTCCAATCTTCTCAGAAGATCTCAAGGTTTAAATGTGATGGTGAGTGGCATTACTAATGTGAATAATGAGGATGACAAAAGACTTGGAGGGTGGAGGAAAGAGGAAGGTTTATGAGTTTTCAAGGAGAATAGGAGAATAAATGGTTAAGAGAAATTTGTTATCATTTCTTGGAGCATCAGGAACTTACCTGAGGTTCAGTCATTATCTTTCACACTATAGAAAGATTATTTAAAAATGTAAGTTACATCATATCACTTTTGGATTCAAACTCATCACTGTTTAAAAGCAAAGCAGTTACCTGCTATGTTCTACATTACACAACCCCTGGATAACCACCTAATCTCTGCTGCCCATTGCCCACCTTACTTTATCTGCTGCAGTCACACTGGTCTCATTTTGATTGATAAGCCATGTCAGGATGGCTTCCATCTCTGAGACTTTACTGTTTTCTCTGCATGGAAATCTTTTACCCCTGATAAGGGCCTGGTTTACTCCTTCAATTTCTTCAAGTTTACATCACTGTCACCTTATAAGAGAGGCCTTCCTAACCTCACATATAACGTAGTGCCCTCCCCATTCTGTACTTCCTTATCCTACTTTGCTTTCCTTCATAGCACTTATCAATGGCTGATTTATGTATCATCCAGAGTTCTTCCCTTGGCCATAAGCTTTGTATGAGAAGGAGCTTTCTGTAGTTCATTGCCTTATCCTCAGTGCCAAAATCAATGCCTGGAGCTCAATGAACATTTATTGAGATGAATTGAGTCATAAAAGGATATACATTAAGTATAAATACCAGAAATCATGTATTACTACTTTTAAGAGTTGTTTTTGTTTTGAGTATCTAGAACTCACCATAAGAGTTATAAAAAGGGAAAGATTAGATATCTAGAACAGTAAGTAAGAAAAAAAAAGAGGATGCATGAAGTGAATACTGGTCTTTTCTAATAAAATTTACAACAGCTGAAAACATACTTGTGAATTTCCTCATCAATTTTACTGAAATTGATTTGGATATGATGACAATTTTTTCACAATATCTGCCAGCCCAGAATTGATTCAGCTGATGGTGTATGCTAGGTGGGTAGTCCTGCCTGCCACAGTATTTCAAGTCTTTTTATGTTTATATAGTTTTTTGTGTGTATGTTAAATAAAGGAAGATAAGTTGCAATAAACTATATTTTATTTATATTTTTCAAAGATGTTCAGATCCTTTTAACAAATTTAAGGTATATTTAAATTTTTATATATGATTTAGACAGTCTTAAATTTTAGGTCAAGCAACACGTTATCTATTTTTAATTTTTAATAGTATTTTTAACATAGTAAAGTTAAATATACTACACAAAATTAAGGTGAAAAGTGTACTAAATCCTCATGTATCCACAACTCAACTTCAATAATTATCAATCTTTTGCTAATTTTATTTCACCCATAAGAATTGAATTTTTTTTTGTTTATACAATACAGATCCAGTTTTATTTTTTTTTTATTTTTATTTTTTTTTTGCAGTACACGGGCCTCTCACTGTTGTGGCCTCTTCTGTTGCGGAGCACAGGCTCCGCGGCCATGGCTCATGGGCCCAGCCGCTCGGCGGCATGTGGGATCTTCCCGGACCGGGGCACGAACCCGTGTCCCCTGCATCGGCAGGTGGACTCTCAACCACTGCGCCACCAGGGAAGCCCCAGTTTTATTTTTAAACTATATATGGATATCAAATTATCTCAATACCAATTTTAAAAGGATATTTTTCCACATTATTTATATGTCACCTATGTGTATGCTACATTTCCATAGCTACTATATGCATATAAATCAATATATAACTGTTTATACATTTTAGTTATATATATTTATATTTAGTGAGTTATTTGATTTTGTGAAATTATTTTTCACTTGGCTCCTTTAGAATTTTCAGATACACAGACATATCATATACAAACAGGGGTAGTTTTACCACTATTTTTCTAATTCTTATACATATAATTTATTACTCTTGTCTAATTATTTTATCTAGTGTGCCAATACTAGCAAGCTAACTGTGAGATTATTGGCAGCCTGGATTTGCTCCTGATTTTATCAAGTTAAGTATGATGCTCAATTTTGGGTGTAGGTATTTATTTATGTGTTTATCAGTTTTCACTATCTCTTTATCTATCTAACTAACCATCCATCTATGTATCTATCTACTTATCTATCATCTAAATAATCATCATGTTAAAATGTACCTATCTTGTTTTTAAATGTTTCATCACATATACTTGTTCTTATAATAAACTTCCTTTTTTGGCATCTAAGGAGATAATCCAGACTTTTTTTCTTTAATTTTTTTTTGTGTCTATGATGGATTATATTAATGGTTTCCATCTATTGAAACTTCCTTGCATTCCTTTAACAAACTTCCTATGACAGAGTTAGCGATTCTCCTAGAATTGTACTTAACTTACTTACCCTTTCAGTTTTCTTGATTATCTGCCCCAAGGAAGATTACTCAGAATATTCGTTAAGTACTAGTTGAATAGATTACTGTCTTAATACATTAGTTTTCTTTGTCTTATTTTAGTAATACATGTCAGCTCTTTAATGTCAGCTTTAGGTAAAAGGACATTATTATTATTGAAAATACATTTAGTTTAAAATGACCCATTTAATTTAAAATGAAATAAACCATTTAGTTTAAAATAAAAGAAATTGGACAGTGTATTTCTTGAAACTTCCAAAACAAAATATAGGGGAAGAGCTTCTTGGCATTGGCCTTGGCAATGATTTCTTAGGTATGACACCAAAAGTGCAGACAACAAAAGCAAAGACAGACAAATAAAACTATATCAAACTAAAAAGCTTCTGCACAGCAAAGGAAAAATCAGAAGAATGAAAAGGCAACCTACAGAATGGAAGAAAGTAGTTGCAAACCATATCTCTGATGAGTAATTAATATCCAAAGTATACATTGAACTGCTACAACTCAATAGCAATAAAACCCTACAAATAATCCTATTTTAAAAGGAGCAAAGGAGTTGAATAGGCATTTCTCCAAAGAAGACATATAAACTTACCAGAGGTAAATAAAAATGTTCTCAACATCACTCATCATCAGGGAAATGCAAGTCAAAACCATGATGAGACAGCATCTCATACCCATTAGGGTGGCCATTCTCAAAAAAAAAACAAGATAAGAAGTGTTAACCTGAATGTGGAGAAATCAAAATCCTTGTACACTATTGGTGGGAATAAAAATAGTGCAGCTGCTATGGAAAAAAGTATGTAGGTTCCTCAAAAAATTAAAAGAACTATCAGATTATCCAGCAATCCTATGCCTGGGGGTAAATCCAAAAGAATTGAAATCAGGATTTTGAAGAGCTATTTGCACACTCATATGCATAGCAGCATTATTCACAATAGCCAAGACATGCAAGCAACTAAATGTCCATCAAAGTATCACTGGATAAAGAAAATTTGTTATATAAATACAATGGAATATTATTCAGCCTTAAAAAAAGAAGAAAACTCTGTCATATGCAACAACATGGATGAACATGGAGGTCATTATGCTAAGTCAATTAAGCCATCACAGAAGGGCAAATACTGCATGATTCTATTTGTATGAGAGAACTCAACGAGGAAAAATCATAGAAAGACAGTAAAATGGTGGTTACCAGGAACTGGGAGAAATGGGAAATGGGATGTGGTTGTTCCATGGGTTTCAGTTTCAGTTATGCAAGATGAATAAGTTCTAGAGATCTTCCATGGAACAATGTGCACATAGTTAACATTTCAGTATTGTACACTTAGAAATTTGTTAAGAGGCTAGATTTCATGTATTCTTACGACACACACACACACACACACACACACACACACACACAAAATCAAAGGGGCAGGAGAAAACTTTTGAAGGTGATGGATATATTTATTAACTTGATTGTGGTGATGGTTTCACTAGGGTAGGCGTATCTTCATACTCATCAAATTGTATACATTAAATATGTCCAGTTTTTGTACATCAATTATAGATCAAAAATGCTGTTTTTTAAAAATAAAGATTTTCTGAATTAATAAAAATAAGTAATTTATGGACATCCATTATTAATTTTTGGTAAACTTTAGATCCAGTAAACTCCCAATATAAAGAATAGTAATTTTTCAAAGGCGTTTATTGAGGACAAACTTATGTATTTGAGATTCTGTCTCCCATCATTGATTGATAGATCTATCTATCATCTATCTATCTATCTGTCAATCATCTATCTTCCTATCTCCCTATCTTAATCTATTTTTACAGATAAAAGGATTTCTTTCCATTTTAACAAAATTCACCACAAGTTTGGCGAACAGAGAGTAGTTCAGAAAGATGGAACCCTATTGCAGTGTGCAGACTCATCCCTCTATTTTACTGTTTCTCCTACAGACCACATTCTGTTCATTTTCAAAATGTATTATTCAGTTGATGTGCCATGCTTGCTGACAGGTTTATGCTCTTTCTTCTACCTGTTGTTTTCTTCCTGACATATGTCATCATCTGACAAACTGCTGATCAGTCATCAAAAATGAGTTCAAATGTAGTATTCCTGGTGACTCTTTCTCATGTTACACCCAGATATTGTCACTCCTTCCTTTGTTTACCTACTGTTTATGTAAATCTTATAATTTAGCCTTTTACCTCTCCTATAAGAACGTGAACTCCTCAAAGAATGGAATAACAATAATCTTGATCTTTATTTTCCTTGATTATGGGTGACAACAGAAATACACACATGCATACACAAATGAGCCATGTGATACTTCAAAATGAAAGTAAGAACTTACATTAGATCTTCTGTATATAGCATATTACTCTGCGCATAGTGTTTGTTCCTCTGTCATTCTCCTATTCCTGTGTTCTCAAACATTCACACATCTTTGAATTACCTGCAGATCTCTTAAACCATGGATACTTCTTGTCTTTACCATGAAGGATTAAATTGTGCATTTTAAACAGGCACCCTACATTATTGTGACACACACAATCCACAGATAACCCTTTGAGAAACACAGGTGGCCTACACTAAAAATTTGAATGTATGCAGGTCTCCATTGAAGCATAAGATAAAATAGGTCATGCATGTTAAACCAAGATAGGGTCAGATTAATTTAGACCACATTTTTAATGGAGCTTTTGTGGCAAAGCTCTTTCACCACTAGGTGTCATTGTTAATAATATCTCATTGACTTTGTGATAAGTGACAGGTGAAGTTTTTCTTTCTCCTTGTATATAGATTTCAAATTCATGAAAGTGAATAATTAATCCTATAATTCTGCAAGGAACAGGCAGAAATCTTTTCATATACATATGTACTTTTCTGAAGTCTTATTTTTCCAGTAATCCTCAAATTCCTTTGTTCCTGTTTGAGTGAGTTTTGATGTCTCTGAAACCAAATCTGCCAAAATAGGGAAATGTGACTACAGGTGATGCTGTCTACCTCTGTGACATATCAGGCTGAAAGTCTTCCTTCCTGTTTATCGATCTACACATTTAGATGGCTTTAACAAGCATGATCTTTTAGCAAGAAAAAAAACAAACAGGGGAAAAAATATCCTTCATTGTATTTAAGCCTCAGGCTTCTCAGGGCTTCAGCCTGAGGGAATTGCATTCTTCTTCATAGGATGCAATTGTTGTCTGGGCTGAAATTTCCAATAGACTGAGAATTATTTTCAATTACATTGAGTTAGACCTGACCTCGAGGTAGAATTTTACATTAAGTGGATAAGTGATGGTAGTTATTACAGGAAAAAAGACACACAAGCATGAGGAATAGCAAATTAAATGAGTTGAATAGAGAAATTGAACTATTATCTAATATTCAAAATAAGGGGGTAATCTACATGCCACTTTCTTTAGAGCACTTTGGTCCCCTTTTTCAGAGAGCAGTACAGAGCTGGAAAAAGAAAAAGATTCTGATGGTTTCATTTTCTTAAAAGTGCATTTGTTTATGGATTTATATGTTAGTGACTTGATGCTCAGTTTTGATTGGCAATCTTTTCATATTTTTATCATAACACTGCTTTCAAAACTTTAAAACATTGCATTATCTTAAAACTGCTTTTAAAACTGATTGCTAAACTAAAGCTTTATATGCTCTGACAAATTATAAAGCTCTTCATTTCCTGAAATTTTTATTCATTCTTTATTTATTTTTTCAAGTATTTATTATTCCATAGATATTTTTATAGCATCAGAAGTATTGTGGATTATTATAGTTACTTAGTTTTTGCTACTAATACATCCCATGTCATATAATTTATCTCTATAACTTTATTGAAGAATCATGGATAACTCACTCCAATGTCTTATAGGAAAGTTTTAGAAAAAATATTTTAATTAATCATCAAATGTCTGAATAATTGGTAAAAGATAGCTCTGTAGATATAGAAATCTAACTCAAATATTTGGAAATTTAATTTTATGATAATTAAGATTTGGTTGGCTAATAACTGTTCTCTGTATCTGTAATCATTTTCAGTCATTCAAGGCAATGTCTTACTTTTTATGTCAAAAAATAGTTTCCAAAAAGATTAATAATTCCAAGTTCTGTTCCATTATCAATCCATTAAAAGTAGCATAATTGCTTTGTAAATGAGTAGTGCTATAGAGATAAATATTTCAGAAATACTTTTTACTCTGAAGTTTTGACAGACAACACATTTTTTTTCCATTTTATATATAGGATCCAAATGAATAGTCTATTTTCTGAAAAACAACAAAAACTCCTGTTGAATTTATTCAATTACATGTACACTTTGAGAGATGGAAATGTGTTTTAACATGTATTATTTATTTATACATATCTTCAGAATATAATTCAGTGATTTACTTAGTTTAGTTACATTATCATTGTTACACTTGTAAAAAAAAAACACATTTCATGTCATGAATTAATCACTCATAAAATTTCCTATGTGTTTTAAAAATAAGCTGTTTAAATTTTAAAATTTAGTTAATTTTCCTAAGAAAAATTGATAAACTATGAATATTAAATAAGGAGGACTGCATTACACTTCTGTTTCTTCTCATGATTCACTATTTCACTGATTATGCAGTATCAGATAATTGAAAGGAGTCACAAGGATTCAGAGGTTTATGCTCATATAAAGCTCTAATAAATGTAAATGATAAGACACAATGATACCGACCAGAGTTCTTGGCCTTCCCCAATCAATAGAAATTGACTAGAGTGCAGACAAGAAATTCAGGCAAGGCTTTATTGTGGCCCCCTGCTGCAGCAGAGAGAGTGAGAACAAGTAATAGGTTCCCTTGCTCACTGGCTCCCTGAGTGGGAGACAAGCTTGTTCCTCATATGGGGTGAGCATAGGGGTGTGTTCAGGGCTCAGTCTGGAGGGGTGGCTTAGGTGATTTGCCCACCCCTTAGGTGGTGTTGTGTGCAGGGGGCATGTTCAGTACCTTGCCTTTGCTCCCTATCCCCTGCTTTTGCTCCACGTTCTTCAAAAGTGGCAGTTGAGTGTTTGGTTTCTTTGTATTTTTTGTCCAGAATTTGCTCTAACTGCCACATATATGCAGTTATTTTTAGTCCCATATAGTTTCTTTGTATCTTGTTGCTAGAGAAGACATTTGTCCAGGTGCAAGCACTGCAGCACTACAGCAATGGGTCCCAGGTCCCAGCCTGTCTCAACAAGAAGAGAAAGAAAATGCAGTCATGGAGATGCCTGAATATTTGTGGGTACAGAAGCTAGTGTGCTTAGTCACAAGGAACACATGTTGGATCCTAAACCTCAAGAAATATGCAACATATTTCAGTTTCAGGGAGCTCAGGCATGAGTTTATTGAGGTACATATTATACCTCATTGGTCAAGAAGCTATAAAGTCCTGCTTTGTAAGTGGTTGAACCAGGTGCAAACCATCCATCTAAATTGCAGGGGAGTTTCAAACTTTTAACAATGTGTTCATTATAAGTCACTAGCTAGGTCATCTCATCCTTATCTCTTCCAGGGGTAAGTACCAGTTATCCAGGCATATTCAGAAATAAACATAGAGCTATCTTAGTTCCAGCTGTAAAATAACTCCATTCTTAAGCACAGCTTAAACTGAGCAAGCCATTTAAGATCTCCATGACTTAATATCCTCAGTATTTATATTTTAATATCATAATGATAAATAGGTCAAGTTTGCCAACATACAGTTAAGAGAATTAGCTTCTGTTAGCAACTAGCAATTTCTGCTTACACTTTGTGACTTTCTCAGTAACCCCAAATGACCTCTTTCCAGTTGGATAAAATCAGAAGTGTTCTTCCTTGCCCCCTAAGCTGAGCTTTTGGAAATCTACCTATAAAAAGTCAAAAATACTTCTCTAAAGGCAACCGTTCCAACTTTATTCCTATCCATTTACTTATGTTGTAGACACAAATAGACTCTCTCTTCTTTCTCCTTCATTCTCATATGCCATATCTATTTCTTGCATTTAAATGCCTAGAGGCTGAGTAAAGTAGGTGTTGCATATATTTTTAAATAATATGAAATGGAGACTCGGGCAAAAAGTAAGTTGATCTTTTCAATATATGTTGCTTTCCTTTTTATCTTTTTTAACAGTTTACAAATTATTTTGCTCCTACTATTGCAAGGTTAGCAGTCATTACAATATTTTTTTCCTCTGTATAAACTAAATATTTTTTCTAAACTATCCAAATGTATATACTAGATTTCAGTTTGGCAATTGCTAATATTTAAGCTTAAATCATTATTGACTTTAAGCTGACAATTTTTTTAATAAACGAAGGAATAAAAATTTATGTGATAGAAAATATATGTAAAAATGATGTGTTAGAGATTATGTATGAGTTCCTGTGATAATTTTTGACTGAAATATTCTAAAATAAAAATTAAAACATTTGAAAATAAAAGTATATATTATTTTAGTAATATTAGGTTGACCTTGATTTATATTCATGTAAAGTGTATGCAGATTAGATACAAAGAAATTGTAACAAAAATAGCTGATAAAAAGATTCTTTTGTAAAGATCTTATGTATAAAACTTATACAAATACATCCATAGTCTTTCTTCTTATTATTTAAATCTTCTTTCAAAATTCTATTTTCTTTCTTTTTTGAGTCATAGTTCTCTCATCCAGAATGTATGAGTGGTATATTTACACACATAATTCAAGACATATGTGTATTTGCTATTTAAAGAATAGCATTTTTACCTCTGTCAGAATATCTCTATTAGTCATGATAGTAATTTAACATGGTCTCTTAATAACTTCACCAAAAAATGTTAAGGAAATTAAAGCAGTTAAAACTTTGAACCTAATGACGGCAAAATAGAACAACACTTTTAACAAACAATCCAGATTATCATATTTATGATAGTCATTTTTACCCTTATAATAATAAAGGCTGGTATGTTGACTTTTCAATGAAGAAAGTTATATATACTGTAATGTTAGGTGCAAAAAGTAATTTTAACTTACCTAAACTGAAATGCCCTATGTTTTGAGCAAATAAACATGGGAGTGAGGGTAGATACTATTCCAAGTTGAGGAAAGAAGCAACTCCAAAGGCCCAGATTTGAATTTCAAGAACTGAGTATTACTGGAGTTTCTGGAGTACACTGGGTAACGGAAAAGTAGAATAAGGTTAATTTGAAGAGAAAGCTATAGACCAAAATATGCAAAATCTTGCAGGCCATAACAAGAATGTGGAAGTTTTCCAAGTGTGGTGAAGAGAGCTAGATGTAAGGAAAACAGGAAGGAAACAATCACAATAGTCCAAACAAGATATAACGTGACTTGAACTACCTTAGTCACCTCCATTTTATAAATCTTCATATCAGAAAATCAGTATCTTATATCTATTCATTTATATTGTATGTTTATTCGATTCACCTTAGCAATGTTTTAATGACATATATAATGTATATTTTTATTATTCTGTATAATTTAAAAATAACTTGGATGTTTTTAGTAATTTTTAGGGGGATATTGGATACACTTAGATTTAAAACATATTTTCCTAAGACATATACGTTCCAGGAAATATCAAAATCCAAATGCTCAAATGTTGGAGTACAGCTTAGGCTGCTAGACTCTCCTCTCACATTGAGGAAACCTATTATTATTATTACTTCATACTTTTCTAAGGTAAGTGAATTGTGTCTGATCTTGAGTATTCCTGATTAAAAGTGTGGAGCAAATAATAGTTTAAAGTTCTAGACAAGGAAATGAGTTATAAACAATCAGAATTTTGCAGATGAGAAAATGTTTCAAAGAATTTTTAGCCGAGAAGTTTCCTATTCACAGATTAATGAAAAATAAAATGAGTGTAAAAGGGTTAAAAGTATAACAGAGTAAGCTTGATACCTAGTAATAGTTTAGTAAATATAAAATGGAGTAAATGAGGGAATTCCCTGGTGGTCCAGTGGTTAGGACTTAGCATTTTCATTGCTGGTGGCCTTGGGTTTGATCCCTGGTGGGGTAATTAAGATCCCACAAGTCATGTGGTACAGCCAAAAAATGAAATGAAATGAAATGAAATGAAATGAAGTAAAATAAAATAGTAAATGATTATAAACTATTTTTACTAAACACAAAAGAGAAAATAAAATGCAATTAATTGGTGGAAACATCAGCATATTGGTTTATCTGTGGAGTACAATTGCTAACAGTGAGAATTTTTAGAAAGTCAGGTTGTAGAGAAAATGCTAGTGTGAGGATATAAAGGATTCAATAGAAAAACTCATAACATTATTTTAGTTAAATACTGTGTATAAATGTCAAGAATTGGAGAAATAGAACTAAAATTGTAGAATTGGTTAAATAGTGATAGATTTTTTCTGAATTCTAGTGCCTAGCAAAATGTCTGAATTCTAATAGACATTCAATATTTGTTGAATTTATGATTCAATTCAATGTCTGCAGTTAACAGTATCATATGGAGAGAAAAGAAAAGTGATGCAAAAGAAGAATGAATATCTACTTGATATTCAGGAGGTTTCAAAATTGCTGCAGCCTTAGATATCCTATAATGCAGGAACAAATTAGATATACATGTTGTTATCTAGCATTTATATACATAATTTTCTCAAAGAGCTCTGCAGTCATTTTTAAAATGTATGCTGTAATCATGGTAACACAATGAGTTTATCACTAGGAGACAAGGAATCAACACAATTTCATGCTTTGCTGTCTGTGCATGAACTTATTAACAGATGCAGAGTGACCAACTACCTACAGAATTTGAAAAAAAATACATTACTTGTAACTGATCCTGATGTTCATCTTATTTACATAATGATTTGTGGAATGTAGAACTAGCAGGAAAGTTTGTTCTTTATGCACTTACTCACAGTTAATGAATTGTTAAAAGATAAACTGAGGCACATTAAAATTTTTAATAGTTGATTTGAGCAAAAATTGAATCCAGTTGGGCAGTGCCAAACCAGGAAATGGTTAGGAGTGATGTGCCAACAAGAGCCAAGGGAAAGACATATAGAGAAGGTGCAGAAGCAAAGAAAGGAAGTTATTTGATTGGCTCTAGCTTAAAGCCTACTTGGTTGTTTGTTATTGGTTGTCCTTAGCATTTTGTTTTCAAAACTTTGAGGCATTTACAAGTTTAGATATTAGTTGGCTTTTGTAGGCTGTCCCCATATTAGAGCCCCCTCAGTCTAATGGCCTCCTAGTTTAATTAATTAATTTAACAGTAAAAATTAAAATGTGAACTGCTTGTTGAGGAACTATTGTTAGTGAGATAAGCCTTGGTAACTGAAATTCAAACATGTGTGAATCTTGCAAAATGAAGGCTTCCATTATTAAAAATTTAAGCCTAATTTTAGATTTATTCCTCCAATAAGCTGTTCTCTATGACATAACCCCAGTCCTATTTGTGAGATGCCTCCATTTTGTGAATTTTGGTGTCATCCTTTAGAAGCTAAATGTAACCACAAAGTAATTACGTCACCTGGCATGATGTCAGCTGAGACATATATATGTGAACCAAGATTGACCAAATGGACTCTTCCAAGAAAGATTTGTAACAAGAAGGAGTGACTCGAAGATTCATATCAACTGGAAGTTATTCGAGGCTGTCACGTTTTCTACAAGTAGCAGTGGAAAGCATCCAGTGAGGGCTGTGAAGTCTTTTGTGGCAAAGCCACTGTTACTGAGGTCCAAGAGAGGTGTCTTGACCAGGCAAGGCCCATGGTGTGAGTGACTGTATTCTCCACAGTCTCTCTTCCTTGGGTTGTGCCCATTTTCTGGGGTTGAATCTTCAGGACTTCTTTTTATCCTGTGAGCTTCCTTGCATCTTTCTAATCCTCTTTTCTTCTTAATAGATCCGGAATCATTATCAGTAATTGCCAGAAAGCTGCATATGTCAAATCCTTTCTGCTTTAGCCTTGCTCTTTCTTACCTCCTCATTTTGCAGTCCAATAATTTTGAAAATTTTGTATATTTCTTGTTTTCAAACCAGTTCCTTTGTGCATTTCACTCTTTCCATCTATAATATTTTTCTTTCTTTCCTTCCATTTTTAATACCTCAAATTTTCATTAAGTGTTTATTGTTTTCCATTAAAGGAAATCCTGAGAACATCTTCTTTTCTGGAAAGCTGTTTCTGAAGCCCAAAGCAAAATGGTTTTCAGTTTTTAAATATCTTATCTTCTTGTTTCAGTGTCCTCCATAAAATAGATCAATGTAAGTAAATATTGTCAGTATTAATGTTATATATTCAAAGTGGTCAAGAGTTCCTGGCAAATAGTACATACTCAGTAAATGGCAATTATTATTATTATTATTTATTATTAAATGTATATGCAGGTTTAGAACTCAATGCCTCACATTTAAAGAAGTTTCCTGTTCTATAGAAGAATTTCCCCACGTCAATGCAATGGCCAATACGTGACATGCCCCCTTATATTTTTCCTGATTCTCCAAATTATTTTTTATTTCATTTCCTTCCCACTGCCAGTCACCATCTAAGAGATCTTTCAGCTGTATATACAAAGTTTTTCAAATCCATGTAACTTCCCCAGAAATATTCTGTAGATTGACACAATTAAGGCAGTAAAATATTAAAAATTCTGAGCCAGGACCTTACAATAGTATACAGTGGTTTTCATATTTTTATGTTGTGGAATGACTATAGGCTTAAATTACTGGAATACTCTACCCAAGGGGTAAAACAACAATTCAAGGAGTCTAACGCAATTGTTGGTAGAAGATAATGAACAGTGGAAAAACACCCTTGGCAAAATAAATTAAAACCTCCAAGGACTGATCCCAGCTTGTGATTTTGCCTGAGGCCAGTTTTGTTTCAATGCTACCCTACGTATATTAGCAACTGGGTTCCTGTTTTATCCCTAACTATGGGAACAATTGGTAATGGTAAAGCAAATAGTAACTAACAGTTCGGTTAACCTGTGAATGTTTTCCTGGGGTGATTTCTATTATTTTTCTAGGCAATGTAAGACAGTGAGGTGAAAAGTCAAACCTGAAAGCAGAAGAGTGGCTTTTATTTTTATGTTCATTTTGACTTCTACCTTATCTCTAGCTTTTTGTTTTGTTTTGTTTGTTTTGTTTTGTCATTGGGAATTTAAATTAGTCTTCAATTCTGAAATGTAACTTAAGAAAATTAGATTAGATGTTCTCTCAATTCACAACTCCCTTTCCCGAACTTGTCTGACATTCTATACTGACATATGCCAAAGAAAAAGGTAATAGCATGAGATCAAATAGTTCATGACAAACTGAAGAGGTGGTTATGGGGAACAGTATTCTGAAATGTGTACATTTAAGAACATATGCTTTTTAAAATATATAAATTCATGTTCTTCTCAATCAAAAACATCTCAATTCCACCTCCCCTCAACTTTAACCTAAAAGAGAAGTATAGTCCTGTATTCTTCTAACCCTGTAAAATAAAATACTCTTAAAGTTCATTAGGTTACATAATCACAGAGAATGTTACACTTAATGGATCTAGTCCACCCCTGCCAGTGGGTTTAGAAATATTTCTTCTATTTCTAGGTCTTTTAGAAAATCTGATGAGACTATGAATCCTGCTGCTCAGAAAAGTACATGTACCCAGAGAATACACATGTTGTAGTTGATCTCATGACGTGAGATAGAGGGGTTCTGAAGGATCCATGCCCCATGGTAGCGATAGGACAGGCAATTTTGAATTCAAATATACCATTTGTTATTTCTAGCCACTCATTGTTTGGCACAATTTCAAAAGTCTATTGTTAATGGACTTGCATCTTTGTTTTTCTAATTAATTTCTAACTTTCAGTTAAACAAAATTAAATAAAATATGCTATGCAAATGAAAGTTAATAATTATCCTATTTTATAAGCAATAATAAATGCCCTTTGAAAAGATAATTGAAAATTGATTCAATCATATATCATCAATAAATCAAATAATGAATTATTGCATTAGTGAAGTTATTTATGATATACATATTTCTTTACCATATTAACATACATGTTTCCTCTTACTCTACTCCTTCAAGTTGAAGCAATTAAGATAAAATTCCACACATAATTAAACCTCTCTTTTTTCTTCTGAAAATGTTGTTACACACAGAATACAAAAGGTAAAGGATAGATATAGAAAATTTTTCACAATTTTTTTAATTAAAACTTTTCATTTTCGTGAATTGTAACTTTAAATTTCTCAGCTGTTTATTGACACGGATTCATGACAACTGTTTGTTGTCATAGATTGCAACTTGAAATTGTTGTCAAGCTTTACATCAAATATTTAAAAGTTTCAAATCAACACGAATCTAATAACTTACATTTACAATAAAATCAGCATGGTTTAATGTGTAGATGGAGACACTATATTAAAAGTATTTCATGTCGACTTGGAAAAGTTAAGCCTTCAAACTTATCATGGAACATTATATAATTTATAGATTCCTTGACATAGTACTAAAATTTCTCAATAATTTTTAATAAGATACAAATTATTAGTATGTTTCAATGCATATGTAAATATATTTAATATGTATATCACAATAAAATTTGCTGGCAAAAATTCCCTTTCAATATTATTTAAAATGCATAAAACTTATTTTCATGACCTGCAGATTTTTTTTTTTTTTTTTTTTTTTTTTTTTGCGATACACGGGCCTCTCACTGTTGCGACCTCTCCCGTTGTGGAGCACAGGCTCCAGACGCGCAGGCTCAATGGCCATGGCTCACGGTCCCAGCCGCTCCGCAGTATGTGGGATCTTCCCGGACCGGGGCACGAACCCATGTCCCCTGCATCAGCAGGCGGACTCTCAACCACTGCACCACAAGGGAAGCCCTTGACCTGCAGATTTATGATTCAAAATTGGGAAGAGTTTGTATATTCCAATTTAGAGATTGCATGAGTCTATAACTAAAAGCATTACAAATAAAAGTTAGGAATATCAATTTTGATAGTATTTTAACATTTCCTTTCCATTTTAAACACAAAAGTAAAATGTAATATTAAGAATGAAGATCTGACAAGCAACAGGTTTACATTTTTAAAAAGGAGCTTCTTGCAACACTTTAATTCTTCAGTTTTCCTGATCACACTTACCACACAAGATATATTTTATAACAGATTTGAACAAAATGATCACTTTCATACAAACAGTGTAAAACACACTAAATTTGAAATGTATTAAATAATCTTTGAAAATGATTTTTCATACATTGTTAGACAATTTTTAGTTATAACACCCAAGAATTTTTTTTATTTTTTATTTTTTTTAGAAATAGCAACTCTTAATATGCTCATCAGTCAAGATTTAAATTAATTACAAAACTTTGGAAAATGCCAAGTTTCCCATATTTATAGATATGTTGGGGAAAATAACTACATTTCAAGTTATGTATTATGCAAACTAGCGATAATGAGGACTTATGGTTACTATGGCAAAAATAACTGAATTAGAAGAAAGGGTTCTCTTATTAAAAACACATAAAATGCTAGATATTTTCTAATACCACATAATATAGAAGGAGAAAAAATAAATAAGAACATCCCAGCTGCCAAAAATCATATTAAATGATCACAAACTGAAGCTGAGCAACTCACAAAATATCAAAAGACAATAAGACACTGATTGTGGAGTTGAGGTTTTAATTACATTGTGATGACAGGAGAAAATTCGTAGAATCCTGCCAAAAGGGAAAGCTAAAACTGAGTTTGAAACTGATCTAATTGTATAAAGTAGATCCGCAAATCACTGTCACATCTGTGAAACAGGGATTACAAATGCTCCACCTACAATTCTTGGGAAACTGCAAATAATCTTCTTATTGATCATAGGCTCAGAGGTAGGCTGGGAAGTCTTTTATTCTCCAAAAAGTAAATACAGAGCAGACTTCAGTAAACATATATGCTGGACCCAAAATCTTACTAAATGCTTAGTTTAGTAATTTCAACCAAAGGCATCAATCTTAAAATGACATCAAGACTAGATATCCCATACATGTCTACACAACACAACACAGATTGGTATTCCATCAAAACAAACTGTTTGAAGTTGAGTCAAGAAAAACAAATTAAAAATTAACTAAGGAAAGAAAACTTCAAGAGATGAAGTCAGCTGACATAAAATTTGGATAATTTTCTTACCAAACATAAGAAACAACATAAAGATTTGACAGAGTTTCCAAAATAAGAATGTTTAAAATATACATAACACAAATAAAGTTAGAGAAATCATAAGATAATTGCATAACAGTAGAGAAAAGAATAGGCATGTTGGAATAAAAAAAATAATTAGTTGAATGAGAAATTATGATAGACATATTAGCAGTTAGACTAATTTTATCTTAAAAAAGAATTTGATTTTAGAACATAGATCAAAGAAAAGTACACACACTGAAGCAAAAGTGTCAGAGTGTAAATTATGAAAGAGAATTTGGTAAAATAGAAAATAAAAACAAAAGATAAATTGAAAATGGGGAAAAAAACCAATATTTAAAATCCAATAGTAAATAATTTCTCATGATTGAAAAGTCATGAGTCATCTCCAAAGGGTTAAAATACATAATAATAAGCATGCATAATAATAATAAAGGTGCATAATAATAAAAATGCAGATTACTCCTCCCAAAAATAAAATCTCAAAAGCTACTAGAAAAAAAACAAAATGGATTACTTGTGAAAAGTGACTTTTCATCAGCAACCTTAACTACCATAAGTCAAGAGGAAAATATCTCCAACTAGCATTAATGAATGAGGGTGATGATATTTTCAGAAATGAAAATTCAAATTAACCACTGGAAGACCCACCATGTTAGTGAAAATAAATTGTAAGGCTGCTCTTGTATAAATATTGGGTAAAAAACTACATATTAATGATTAATTTTTGTGGTTTAACACTACAAAAGGAGAACATGAGAGGGTAGAATTTGGTGTTAAATGATTTTAAATATTTTTAAATATTTGAGTTACAAGAGTAAAATGATTGAATTTTTTAATATATGTTTAGAATGGATGTCAAACATTTATAATATTAACTAAACTAAAAATAAAACAATTTCAATCTCAAAACAAGTTGGAGACAAAATCAAAAATGAAAAAATCTAAACCACTTAAATATAATACAAGGAAAGAAGGAAGAAGAAAACAAGAGTTAAAAAAGAAATGCATGACAAAAACATATTAAAAACATAAGGATATATCTGTAATCAAAATATGGAACTTACTATTAAAAGAGAGAGGAACATTCTATCTTAAATTCCTATACATATATTTTAAAGGAAATATGTTGTCATTTGAAATTTTTTTTTTTCTTGCGGTATGTGGGCCTCTCACTGTTGTGGCCTCTCCCATTGTGTAGCACAGGCTCCGGACACACAGGCTCAACTGCCCTGGCTCACGGGCCCAGCCACTCCGCAGCATGCGGGATCTTCCCGGACCGGGGCACGAACCTGTGTCCCCTGCATTGGCAGGCAGACTCTCAACCACTGTGCCACCAGAGAAGCTCATCATTTGATATTTTTAAGGACATCTCTGAATATATGAGAAAAAAAAGTAAGTGAAAGGTAAAGGAATAAAGCACTTTTGAGAAAAAAATTTTATGGGTGGGAACAGAGCAGAGGGTATTTTTAAAACCTAATAAGAAAGAATTGTAAACTCAGGGTGCATTTTCTTCTGGAGACTTCATGAATCTCTTGAAATTAAACACTTGTGTAATCTTTATGAATACATTTATTTGGGGTTTTTTGAGTGTGAGTCCACAGCTTTTGTCAGGTTGTCTCAAGAATTGTGACTTCGACAAAAAACAATGATTGCTATAAATGCAATATTTGAAAAATCAGTGATTAATCTGAGACATATAACATTTAACTAAAAGGAGATGGTGCCAGGTTATGACAAATAGACTTCTGCATACCAGTGCTTCTTAAATGTTAAAGGCTTAAAGATGGCAGAAGAGTAAGACATGGAGATCACCTTCCTCCCCAAAAGTACGTCAGAAATACATCTACATGTGGAACAACTCCTACAGAACACCTACTGAACACTGGCAGAAGACCTCAGACCTCCCAAAAGGCAAGAAACTCCCCCACGTACCTGGGTAGGGCAAAAGAAAAAAGAAAAAACAGAGACAAAGGAATAGGGATGGGACCTGAACCAGTGGGAGGGAGCTGTGAAGGAGGAAAGATTTCCAAACACTAGGAAGGCCCTTCATGGGCAGAGACTGTGGGTGGAGGAAGGGGGGAGCTTCAGAGCCATGGAGGAGAGCTCAGCAACAGGGGTGCAAAGGGAAAAGCAGAGAGGTTCCTGCATAGAGGATTGGTGCTGACCAGCACTCACCAGCTCAAGGGGCTTGTCTGCTCACCCACCGAGGCAGGCGTGGGCTGCGAGCTGAGGCTCCAGCTTCAGTCGGATCCCAGGGCAAGGACTGGGGTTGGCTGCATGAACACAGCCTCAAGGGGGCTAGAGCCCCACAGCTAGCTGGGAAGGAGTCCTAGAAAAGGTCTGGAACTGCCTAAGAAGCAAGAGACTTTCTTGCCTCTTTGTTTCCTTGTGCACGAGGAGAGGGGAATAAGAGCGCCACATAAAGGAGCTCCAGAGACGGGCGCGAGCAGCAGCTAGCAGCATGGACCACAGAGACGGGCATGAGATGTTAAGGCTGCTGCTGCAGCCACCAAGAAGCCTATGTGCAAGCACACGTCACTCTCCACACCTCCCCTCCCAGGAGCCTGCCAGGGTCCCGTGATCCAGGGACAACTTACCTGGGAGAACACATGGTGCACCTCAGTCTGTTGCAACGTCATGCCTGCCTCTGACGCCGCAGGCTCACCCCACACTCTGTACCTCTCCCTCCCCCTGGCCTGAGTGAGTCAGAGCCCCTGAAGCAGCTGCTCCTGTAACCTCATCCTGTCTGAGCGAAGAACAGATGCCCTCAGGTGACCTATATGCAGAGGCGGGGCCAAATACAAAGCTGAATCCCAGGAGCTGTGCAAACAAAGAAGAGAAAGGGAAATCTCTCCCAGCAGCCTCAGGAGCAGCGGATTAAAGCTCCACAATCAACTTGATGTACCCTGCATCTGTGGAATATCTGAACAGACAATGAATCATCCCAAACTGAGGAGATGGACTTTGGGAGCAACTATATATATATATATTTTTTTTTCCCCTTTTTCTCTTTTTGTGACTGTGTATGCATATGATTCTGTGTGTGATTTTGTTTGTATAGCTTTGCTTTTATCATTTGTCCTAGGTTTCTGTCTGTCCCTTTTTTTGTTTGTTTGCTTGTTTTTTTAGTATAGTTTTCAGTGTTTGTGAACATTGGTGGATTTATTTTTTGGTTTGGTTGTTCTTTCTTTCTTTCTAATTACTTAAAAAAAATTCTTTAATAATTATTTTTTGTTTGTTATTTTAATAAGTAATTTTTAGTCTTTCTTTCTTTCTGTCTGTTTTTCTTTCTTTCTTCCTTCCTTCCTTCCTTCCTTCCTTCCTTTCTTTCTTTCTTTCTTTCTTTCTTTCTTTCTTTCTTTCTTTCTTTCTTTCTTTCTTTCTTTCTTTCTTTCTTTCTTTCTTTCTTTTCTCCCTTTTATTCTGAGCTGTGTGGATGATAGGCTCTTAGTGCTCCAACCAGGCATCAGGGTAGTGCCTCTAAGTTGGGAGAGCCAAGTTCAGGAAATTGGTCCACCAGAGATGTCCCAGCTCCATGTAATATCAAATGGCAAAAATCTCCCAGAGATCTCCATCTCAACACCAATACCCAGCTCCACTCAATGACCAGCAAGCTAAAGTGCTGGACAACCTATGCCAAACAAATAGCAAGACAGGAACACAACCCCATCCATTAGCAGAGAGGCTGCCTAAAATCATAATAAGTCCACAGACACCCAAACAAACACCACCAGACGTGGACCTGCCCAGCAGAAAAACAAGATCCAGTCTCATCCACCAGAGCACAGGCACTAGTCTCCTCCACCAGAAATCCTAAACAACCCACTGAACCAAACTTAGTCACTGGGGGCAGACAGCAAAAACAATGGGAACTACGAACCTGCAGCCTGAGAAAAGGAGACCCCAAACACAGTAAGTTAAGCAAAGTGAGAAGACAAAGAAACACACAGAAGATGAAGAAAGAAGGTAAAAACCCACCAGACGTAACAAATGAAGAGGAAATAGGCAGTCTACCTGAAAAAGAATTCAGAATAATGATAGTAAAGATGATCCAAAATATTAGAAATAGAATGGAGAACATACAAGAAATGTTTAACAATGACCTGGAAGAACTAAAGAGCAAACAAACAGTGATGAACAGCACAATAAATGAAATTAAAAATTCTCTAGAAGGGAAAAACAGAAGAATAACTGAAGCAGAAGAACAGATAAGGGACCTGGAAGATAAAATAGTGGAAATAACTACTGCAGAGAAGAATAAAGAAAAAAGAATGAAAATAATTGAGGACAGATTCAGAGACTTCTGGGACAACATTAAACGCTCCGACATTCGAATTATAGGGGTCCCAGAAGAAGAAGAGAAAAAGAAAGTGACTGAGAAAATATTTGAAGAGATTATAGTTGAAAATTTCCCTAATATGGGAAAGGAAATAGTTAACCAAGTCCAGGTAGCATAGAGTACCATAAAGGATAAATCCAAGGAGAAACATGACAAGACACATATTAATCAAACTATCAAAATTAAATACAAAGAAAAAATATTAAAAGCAGCAAGGGAAAAACAACAAATAACGTACAAGGGAATCCCCATAAGGTTAATGGCTGATCTTTCAGCAGAAACTCTGCAAGTCAGAAGGGAGTGGCAGGACATATTTAAAGTGATGAAAGGGAAAAAAAAAAAAAAAAACTACAGTCAAGGTTACTCTGTCGAGCAAGAATCTTATTTAGATTTGATGGAGAAATTAAAACCTTTACAGACAAGCAAAAGCTAGGAAAAATAAACACCACCAAACCAGCTATACAACAAATGCTAAAGGAACTTGTCCAGGCAAGAAACACAAGAGAAGGAAAAGACCTACAATAACAAACCCAAAACAATTAAGAAAATGGGAATAGGAACATACATATTGATAATTACCTTAAATGTAAATGGATTAAAGGCTCCCACCAAAAGACGTAGACTACCTGAATGGATACAAAAACAAGACCTGTATATATGCCGTCTGCAAGAGACCCACTTCAGACCTAAGGACACACACAGACTGAATGTGAGGGGAAGGAAAAAGATACTCCATGCAAATGGAAATCAAAAGAAATATGGACTAGCAATTCTCATATCAGATAAAATAGACTTTAAAACAAAGACTATTACAAGAGACAAAGAAGGGCACTACCTAATGATAAAGGGATCAATCCAAGAAGAAGTTATAACAATTGTAAATATTTATGCACCCAACATAGGAGCACCTCAATACATAAGACAAATACTAACACCAATAAAAAGGGAAATAGATAGTAACACAATCATAGTAGGGGACTTTAACAGCCCACATCCACCAATGGAAAGATCATCCAAAATGAAAATAAATAAGGAAACACAAGCTTTAAATGATACACTAAACAAGATGGACTTAATAGATATTTATAGGACATTCCATCCAAAAACAACAGAATACACATTCTTCTCAAGGGCTCATGGAACATTCTCCAGGATAGATCATATCTTGGGTCACAAATCAGGCCTTGGTAAATTTAAGAAAATTAAAATCATATCAAGTATCTTTTCTGACCACAAAACTATGAGATCAGATATCAATTACAGGAAAAAATCTGGAAAAAAACCCAAACACATGGAGGCTAAACAATACACTATTTAATAAACAAGAGATCACTGAAGAAATCAAAGAGGAAATCAAAAAATGCCGAGAAACAAATGACAATGAAAATACAATGACCCAAAACCTATGGGATGCAGCAAAAGCAGTTCTAACAGGGAAGTTTATAGCAATACAATCCAAACTTAAGAAACAAAAAACATCTCAAATAACCTAAACTTACACCTAAAGCAATTAGAGAAAGAAGAATAAAAAAATTCAAAAATTAGCAGAAGGAAAGAAATCATAAAGATCAGATCACAAATAAATGAAAAAGAAATTAAAGAAATGATAGCAAAGATAAATATAACTGGTTCTTTGAGAAGATAAATAAAATTTATAAACCATTAGCCAGGCTCATCAAGAATAAAAGGGAGAACTCAAATCAATAGAATTAGAAATGAAAAAGGAGAAGTAACAACTGACACTGCAGAAATACAAAGGATCATGAGAGATTACTACAAGCAGCCCTATGCCAACAAAATGGACAACCTGGAAGAAATGGTCAAATTCTTACAAATGCACAACCCTCCGAGACTGAACCAGGAAGAAATAGAAAATATGAACAGACCAATCACAAGCACTGAAATTGAGACTGTGATTAAAAATCTTCCAACAAATGAAAGCCCAGGACCAGATGGCTTCACAGGTGAATTCTATCAAACAATTAGAGAAGAACTAACACCTATCCTTCTCAAACTCTTCCAAACTATAGCAGATCGAGGAACACTCCCAAATGCATTCTAAGAGGCCACCATCACCCTGATTAAAAAAAACAGACAGAGATGTCACAAAGAAAAAAAAAAAACTACAGGCCAATATCATTGATGAACGTAGATGCAAAAATACTAGCAAACAGAATCCAACAGCAAATTAAAATGATCATACACCATGATCGAGTGGGTTTATCCCAGGAATGCAAGGATTCTTCAATATATGCAAATCAATCTATGTGATACACCATATAAACAAATTGAAGGAGAAAATCCACATGATCATCTCAATAGAAGCAGAGAAAGCTTTCAAAAAAATTCAACACCTATTTATGATAAAAAACCCTCCAGAAGGTAGGCATAAAGGGAACTTTTACCTCCATATAACAAAGGCCATATAAGACAAACCCACAGCCTAACATCACCCTCAATGTTGAAAAACTGAAACCATTTCCACTAAGATCAGGAACAAGACAAGGTTGCCCACTCTCACCACTCTTATTCAATATAGTTTTGGAAGTTTTAGCCACAGCAATCAGAGAAGAAAAGGAAATAAAAGGAATCCAAATCGGAAAAGAAGAAGTAAAGCTGTCACTGTTTGAACATGACATGAAAATATACATAGAGAATCCTAAAGATGCTACCAGAAAACTTCTAGAGCTAATCAATGAATTTGGTAAAGTAGCAGGATACAAAATTAATGCAGAGAAATCTCTTCATTCCTGTACACTAATGATGAAAAATCTGAAAGTGAAATTAAGAAAACACTCCTGTTTACCACTGCAACACAAAGAATAAAATACCTAGGAATAAACCTACCTAAGGAGACAAAAGACCTCTATGCAGATAACTATAAGACACTGATGAAATAAATTAAAGATGATACAAAATGATAGAGAGATAGACCATGTTCTTGGATTGAAAGAATCAACATTGTGAAAATGACTTTTCTACCGAAAGCAATCTACAGCTTCAATGCAATCCCTATCAAACTGCCACTGGCAGTTTTCACAGAACTAGAAAAAAAATTGCACAATTTGTATGGAAACACAAAAGACCCTGAATAGCCAAAGCAATCTTGAGAAAGAAAAACAGAGCTGGAGGAATCAGGCTACTGGACTTCAGACTATACTACAAAGCTACAATAATCAAGACAGTTGGTACTGGCACAAAAACAGAAATACACATCAGTGGACAGGATAGAAAACCCAGAGATAAACCCATGCACATATGGTCACCTTATCTCAGGTAAAGGAGGCAAGAATACACAATGGAGAAATGAGAGCCTCTTCAATAAGTGGTGCTGGGACAACTGGACAGCTACATGTAAAAGAATGAAATTTGAATACTCCCTAACATCATACACAAGATAAACTCAAAATGGATTAAAGACGTAAATGCAAGGCCAGACACTATCAAATTCTTAAAGGAAAACATAAGCAGAACACCCTACGACATAAATCACAGAAGGATTCTTTTTGACCCACCTCCAACAGAAATGGAAATAAAAACAAAATTAAACAAATGGGACCTAATGAAACTTACAATCTTTGGCACAACAAAGGAAACCATAAACAAGATGAAAAGACAATCCTCAGAATTGGAGAAAATATTTGCAAATGAAGAAACTGACAAAGGATTAACCTCCAAAATTTACAAGCAGCTCATGCAGCTCAATATCAAAAAAACAAAAAACCCAATGCAGAAATGGGCAGAAGACCTAAACAGACATTTCTCCAAAGAAGATATACAGATTGCCAACAAACACATGAAAGAATGCTCAACATCATTAATCATTAGAGAAATGCAAATCAAAACTACAATGCAATATCTTCTCACACCAGTCAGAATGGCCATCAAAATGCTGGAGAGGGTGTGGAGAAAAGGAAACCCTCATACACTGTTGGTGGGAATGTAAATTGATACAGCCACTATGGAGAACAGTATGGAGGTTCCTTAAAAAACTAAAAATAGCATTACCATACCACTACTGGGCATTTACCCTGAGAAAACCATAATTCAAAAAGGGTCATGTACCACCATGTTCATTACATCTCTATTTACAATAGCCAGGACATGGAAGCAATCTAAGTGTCCATCAACAGATGAATGGATAAAGAAGATGTGGGACATATATACAATGGAATGTTGCTCAGCCATAAAAAGAAACGAAATTGAGTTATTTGTAGTGAGGTGGATGGACATAGTGTCTGTAATACAGAGTGAAGTAAGTCCGAAAGAGACAAACAAATTCCATATGCTAATGCATGTATGTGGAATCTAAAAAAAAAAAAAAAGGTCATGAAGAACCTAGGGTCAAACGGGAATAAATAAAGACACAGACTTACTAGAGAATGGACTTGAGGACATGTTGAGGGGGAAGGGTAAGCTGGGACAAAGTGAGAGAGTGGTAGTATATATATGGACATATATACACTACCAAATCTAAAATAGATAGCTAGTGGGAAGCAGTCACATAGCACAGGGAGATTAGCTCCGTGGTTTGTGACCAGCTAGAAGGGTGGGATAGGGAGGGTGGAAAGGAGGGAGGGAGATACAAGAGGGAAGAGATGTGGAGATATATGTATATGTATAACTGATTCACTTTGTTATAAACAGAAACTAACACACCACTGTAAAGCAATTATACTCCAATAAAAATGTTTTAAAAAAGTTAAATGCTTAGAATATTCATGTTTAATGCATTCCCCAGTTATAATTACTTAGGTTGTTTGCAGACCAAACTTTAAGCTTAGTGTTTTAGAGTCTCCGAGGGTTAACTGGTTATCATTTGGTATAATTAAGTGTCCAGAAGATGTCTCACAATAGTTTTACGTAAATTATATGGCAGTCAAAAAAGTATGGACAAAAGCAACTGCCAGAATGAGAGAATTCTGATCTGTTTTTCTTCTGCTGCTGTTGTTAAATGAGCTACCAAGAGCAGATAAGAAGGAGTATCTATACACCTTGATGTTCACTTTGTGTTTATTTATCTAGTTAATAAAACTTTATTGAGACACTTCTAAAACGCTATTGAGACACTCTGAGATGCCAAGAATAGATATCAGTGAACAAAATCATGAAGCTATCCTGCTTCCATTTGAATATAGTAAGAAAGACAGATATTCCAATTGTAAGTAGAAGTTTGATAACTTCATAGTTGTTTAATCATCTAATGCATAGTTATTGCATAGTTAAGGTTATAATTCCTTGGAGTTGTAAGTTTCAAAGTTATTTCTCCCTGTGCTAATGTCTCAACTTATAAGTATAATTTTGTCTCTCCTCATAATCCTGGAAGACATTCATGGACAAATCCTGGGTTTTGTTGTTTGTGTCCCTCAGACCAGGATGCAGAATTGAACAGGATTCACTTGGGAGAAAGTGGGATGAGAAATTTCCTTTGACTAAGAGAATAACAATAATAGATGTTACTGACACTTGTTGATCACTTAGTGATGTCAGGCACAGAGCTAAATGCCACACGTACATCATGAGAGAGACACAGGTAAATAACCACCCAGTGTAACATAGAAAAGAAGAGGACACCTGGGATCTGAACTTTGGAAATTAACACCAGGGCCTCTGTTCCTCAGAACTCTGCCAGACTGAGAGAGGCAAATTAACCAGTGAACAACTGTCTTATAAGCAGGAAGGGTTTTTTGTTTGTTTGTTTTTTAATTTACAATTTGCTGACCCATAGATATTTTAGTAAGATTAAAATGAATGTAAAACACTAGAAAAATAAAACTAAAAATATACAAAATAGAAGCCCAATTTCTTTATATTTATGAAAAATACTTTTGCTCTATCAGAAGGCTGTACAAGTGAATCATAATTTATCTACATTTTTCAAATAATATAGCATTTAAATATATCTCATCAAGGACCTGCAACAAATAATTTGCAAATCAATACCAGTCCAGAGCTGTACCTTTGAGTAATACTGCAATAAATCCATCTCATGGTGATTTAGATTTTTTTACTATATATATTTTATTTCCCCATTGGAGATAAGCTGAGAGTTGGGAATCAAGAAAACACATGTAAAATGGTATAAGCCTTATCTGTATGTGGATATTTTACTAATTACAAGGAGTTGATATTTTCTGCAATGATTTCCTTTTGATCACATTTAACTTTAAATAATAATTTGGAAAAAGTCAATCAATACTAAGCTAAGAAGAAAAAAGGAAAGGGTTATTTTTAGTGCTGCTTTATACTGGCTCCTATCTATATCTACACTTGAGACAAAGTTATAAGGGCTGAGAAACTTACTCTTCTAACCAGACAGTGTGGTGGGAGAGGCAAATCCAAATGAATATTCCAAGTGAAAAGTTAGGTTCAGAGAAACTAGCACTATGAATTTTTTACCATATTATATTTACTCTCTGGAAAAAAAGTATGTTTGCTTTTAACAAGTATAGACAATCTCTTGCAATATATTTATAATACATCATATCTTTGTAAACCAAGGGCTCTAAAATGTCATCTTTAGTAACCTTCTGGATGGTCTTCCTCACCAATGGTGGGACCTGTAGTGACATGAAAACATATTATTGTTGCTTTCTGGCATCAAATATCATTTACCAAACAGTCTGTTTTGTGCCTATATTGGTATTAGAATTTTTTAATTTTTACTTTAATCTTGGGAAAAGCATGCCCTAATATGGTTATAATTACAAAATATAAGTAGTTATATATTAATGCTATTGCAGTTTTACAAGAAGCAGGCATTTTTTTTCTGGATTGATAACTTATATAAGATTAGTAGCAGAGAAAATTTAGCAGTTGTCCTTGAAAATATAATTCAGATTTTATTAATCCATAATTTGCAGACAGAAATACACTGAAGATGATATAGTTTCCTTCAAAACTAATGAAATGATGAGTAATTTTGATTAAAAAATAAGTTAATTCATACAAAGCAAGCTTTAGAAGGGAACTTTCTAAATGGAACCCAAGAAATAAGTATATTAAATTACTAGTAGCAGAAAAAGAAGTATGAAATAAAACTCCTTTCAACATTTTTTTCAAAATTTTTATGTTAATAATAGTTTTAGGCAATGTATTTTATATTTATCTAAGTATAATTTCATCCCAAGTGATATACAGCAAATATTTAGGATATATCTAATACCGTTTTAAGGAAATGAATGGTAATAGTAATAACATGAAACAACTGGGTAACATAAAAAGATTGTGATAATTTTTTTTTACAGCATAGATTTTATTTTTTTAAACAGTTGTAAATTCACATAAAATTTGAGTTAAATGTAAAGGTTTTTCCATATACCCCCCTCGAGTCCTCAGCCTCCTCACCACCCAGTTACCCCTATTATTAGCATATTGTATTTATGGTAGTACAGTTGTTATAATCAATGAACCAGTATTGATATTTTACTATTAACTAAATGTCCTGGTTTACAGTGGTGTTCATTCCTTGTCTTGTACAGTTCTATGGGATGTCTTGTATCCATCATTATGATATCATACAGAACTGTTTCAGTGCACATAAAACTCTCTCATGCTCCACATCACCTAATTTTCTCCAGTCTGGCAATCACCCATCTTTCTACCATCTCCATAGTTTTGCCTTTTCCAGAATTGCATTTAGTTGGAATGATCAACACTGCCTTAACATTCTCCTCAGCTTAATTAAACTGTAGACAGGTTTCTTTCTGACTATAAACCCCCAACATTCGTTTTCTTAGAGCATTTACTTTAGAAAACTTTAATTGTAAACTCTTTCTCTGCCCCTTTGAAATGTATGGACGTTTCCTCCCAGCCTCTAGCCAGTTTTACAATCCCGGGAAATGATTTTATTAATGATCAGGGAACCATTTCTTTGAAATGTAAACATGGAAGGAGATAGCAACCCTATCTTCCAGTCTCTGTTCCATGGTTGAGGCATAACTTACATAGGCACCAATTAGGAAACACAGATGGCCTAATTAAAGAGAAAAACTTTTGTTCAGGAATAACATTTACTCAGGAGTAACTCAATGTGTTGGACACACTCATTGATCAACCTTCCCTCTAATTTCCTCCAGTAATTTTCCACTAGACAGCCCCTGTGCTTAAAAATCCTCCTGAATTTTGTTTCAGTGGGGTTGAGTTCAGTCTCTCTCCTCCACCGCAATAATCTCAATAAGTCTTTCCTGTTTGTTTAACTTTGTACAGTGCAAATTTTACATTGACAGAAACATACAGTATGCAGACTCTCAGACTTTTCGCTTTAACATAGTAATACTCATTGAAGGCTCTTCCCTGTCTTTCCGTGACTTGATTTCCTTTGATTATATTTTTTATATGAATGTATCATTTTTTAAAATCTATTCACTTATTCAAGGACATTTTGGTTGCCTCCAATTTTTGTCAATTAAGAATAAAGCTGCAATAAACATTCATGTGGAGGCTGTACTGGGTATTTCCCTTTCCCAGGTTGATTAGGCTCTTGTGAAACCTAAGCCAATTAAGCTCTGTCTAAATAGTTTTCCTTGAGGGAAGAGCTTTGTTAAGGGGAAGGAAACACTATGGGCTTATTTTAAAATGGTTACTTCTCCACTTTACCTACAGGAAATACTGGGAATTTTTCTACTTTCTTTACCCTGAGAATTTAATGGGGTTTGTGGTAGTAAAACCCACAAAAGTGTGAGTTTTTAGCTTTCAAGCTAGGCCATGGTTTATAGCATTTACTCAATTACCGTTTCAGTGTTCCTCGCAATTTCTGGCTCCAGAAACAGATTCTGGTCCTGGTGAGCTGTGATTCTTCATATACAGTAGTCTTCCTTATCTGTAGGGGATACATTCCAAGAGCTCTGGTGGATGCCTGAAACCACAGAAAATACCAAACCCCATATACACTATGTTTTTTTTTTTTTTCTTATACATACATACCTATGATAAAGTTTAATTTATAAGTTAGGCACAGTAAGAGAATATCCAAATCTCTAGCATTGTTACCCTTGTGCTTTGGGGCCGTTAATAAGTAAATAAGGGTTACTTGAACACAAGCACTGCAATACCACAACAGTCAATCTGATAACCAAGACAGCTGCTAAGTGATTAAGGTGGGGGTGGTGCGTACAGCACCGATACAGTGCACAAAGGGCAGGATAAAGCAAGACAGCTTGAGATTTCATTATGTACTCAGAGTGGCACATGATTTAAAACTTATGAATTGTTTATTTCTGGAGTTTTTCATTTAATATTTTTGGACCAAGTTTGACCACAGCTAACTAAAACCACAGAAAGTGAAACTGTAGATGAGGGACTACTGCATTTGCCTATCTGTCCAGTTTTCAGGGCAGCAGCTTGCACTGTGACTTCAGTTCTCTGATGTATCTAAGAATTAATTTCCAGTTTGTTCAGTGTTTTTCTCGTTGTGAGGAAGGAAGGGATTATTCCAAATTTGTTACATGTCTGACCAGAAGCTAGAAGTCCTGATGACATTTTTAAAATAACAACAACGAAAAAAAACAACTGTAAAAATTACTTAAATTAAACTCTTCTTGTATCTCATATACATATTAACAAGTAAAGGAAATCAGTTCATAATACAAAATGCTATTCTGAATGATTAGCTAGGTTTTTCCTAAGAATATATTAATCAACTACAAGGACCATTTCTAAATAGAAAATATGCTTCCATGGAAATCAGAACACCTTGCTGATACTTATCAATCTACCAAGGAACTAGTTATGTGACCGTTAGCTCTCTGAGCATGGATTTTTTTTTTTTCCTATAAAATCAAGGGAAATAGTTTAGACTGCATGTTCTCTAAATCTATGGTAAATGCTAATGGTCTTTAGCAAGTGATAGTCTCATATGCTGTCATTTAAGAAGACAGCCTATCTATGAATTTGTACTACTTCACTACAAAATACTGTTTTAAGAATGACTACAAACAGTTAAAATGATTTCCTTTATTTCCTTGATTTTCAGGTCCACTTTTATTTTCTTCATTCTCCTTTGAGATAGTTCAGTCAGCACTTTTACTATTTACAGACCAAGCTAAATATAGATGGATAAAAAAGGTTAACACAGAAAAGCAAAACATTTAGAAGAAAAATAGATCAGACATTTAAACTCATAGCTAAGGAAACTACATGAAGCCCTTGGGTTATATACAAAGGAAATAAAAAGAAAAAATAAGAGCACAGTGAATCTCATAACTGCAATACTTTTAGACACCAAATATTTCCTCTAGGGAATAATGACCCTAAATATATTTATAATCTTTATAGCCCTTGATCTAACCTACAATATGATTCATAGACACTTAAACCACTTTTTTTTTTTTTTTTTTGGAGCGTCTACTTGCCTCAGGAATTCAGTGGCAGAGGATAGTGGTACTGATTACACTCTTTTAGAAATAGGTCTACTCTCAAATATCTTATCTCAGTCTGTTTATTTTTCTTTTTTCTTTTTTTATTTGTTTTAGGTTTGGGCTGTTTGGAGGGAGCACTGCTATTTAGACCATTTTAGAAATTGCTAAAAACTTTAGTGATAATAGAACTAAAATTGAGCACTGTAGAAAGGCAACTTTCAGACTCCTTTTGCACATCAAAATTACAAACTGCATAGTAGATTTCAGTTGCATACACAAATCACACAATATAAAATTCAAATTCACACTCATAATAAACACATATTGGAAAAAACATATTTTTTCAGACTATACAATCAACTAACAGTCTTTGTGCTCTATTATTTGTGCACTTTAGGCAGTTTTCAAATACCAAACATGGTATATTAGAAATTATTTTTATTCTCTCTGACAAGTTTAAGGAGTTAGAAAAATTCAGCACCTTAAAGGACCAACCATTTTCTCCTCTTTAATCTGTTTTCTCTTGATTTAAATATCACTTATATTGTGAAGAGTCATTAACTGCCACTTCTCATATTTTAAAACAAAAAAAAAGTAATGATTTAAGGAAAAGAGCAGCAAATTTGAATTTTAAATTGAGATTCAATGTTAAATAGTGGGAGTATAGGACATTTCAAATCTAGCTAAAAATAAACCTTCACTAAGACTTTATTTGGTAGTAAGGGAAATTGTTAGCTTAGACTGTACACACATGGCATCAAAATCTTGATTTTACGCTGTTAGTTGAGTTCTTTGGATTTATATATCCTTCCTTAACAATGCTTGAAGGGATTTGTTAGCTTGCTACTTTGGGACTGTCTTGTAAAACAAAATAAAATAAGCAAAGAAACATTCCAACAAATGTTATATTCTTAACCAGAAGTTTGGAATTAATGATATAAAATGTGCTAGATAGTTTTTCTAAATAGCAACATTTAGATATACTAAACAGAATAATTACCTATATAAAAATTTATTTTTTTTAAAAAAAGCATGGTCCTCACATTTACTTTTAGCATCTATTTAGGGCACATTAGTCAGCTTTTGCTCAAGTAATAAAAAAATCAACAAATCTCAGAGGTTTAAAACACTGAACATTTATTCCTTGGGTTCATTACATCAGTTTGTCTGTAGCTCTACTGTGCTTGCCTGGGATTTCATGGCCACATTTGGTTGAACCTGACTCAGTTCTACATGTCTTCTCATCCTATTATCACAGCAGAAGCCTAACATTCAAGTATGGATTCAGGAAGAAGTGAGTAATCAAACCATGTAATGATATTTAAAATTATAGTTTAAACATGTCATATGTCACATCCATTTGCATGCCATTGGCTAAAGCCAACTATGTGGCTAGCCCAGAATCAGTGACTTGGTAAAATATATTCTTCCTGCAGAGACTCATGACAGCAGTGGGTAGGGAACTTAAAAGTGTGAACAAAATGCAAGCAAGTACAAACAAGAATTGGTACATCATATTTTGGTGTAAGACAGTTCTTACATGTATGTATATAATATTGGTGTTATATTATGCAATTATTTTCTCTTACAGGTGATTCTATTTTATGTAAAAATGTGTTTTTTTCTACTGATTTTGTCTTTTTTTTTTTTTTTTTTTTTTTTTTTTTTTTGCGGTACGCGGGCCTCTCAGTGTTGTGTCCTCTCCCATTACGGAGCACAGGCTCCGGATGCGCAGGCTCAGCGGCCATGGTTCACAGGCCCGGCTGCTCCGCAGCATGTGGAATATTCCCGGACCGGGGCACGAACCCGTGTCCCCTGCATCAGCAGGCAGACTCTCAACCACTGCACCACAAGGGAAGCCCCGATTTTGTCTATTTTTAAAAATCCAAATAAGCAATCTAATAATGGTCTAATAATTACCACGGTCTGTCAGCCGTGGTTCTAAGATTTCTTTGATTAACATGAAACTCCCTTTACTCCTGTCCCTAAGTGTTCAGATAGCCATATGTGCATATGTGCATACACAGGTGCACACACACATAAAACACACACAATTCTGAAATATAAGATAATTTGATCTCTTAAAAAATTCTCTGAGTTGTCCAAAGCATTGACAAAAGCTGAATAATCTACCTTTCTTTTTGGCAAGTTAAAAAGTTGTTTTCCAATAAGAATATAACAAGAAAAAATTCCTCCATTGTACAGAAGTAATTAACTTTATTACACTACATGTGGAATAATATTAAATACTTTCTTTGATTGTAATTTCCTGTTTACTTATTTTATAACCATCTTGATTTGAACCAAACCAAATTTGAACCAAAAAAAAGTAATTAATTGTATCTAGAGCTTTGCAGAACCAGAGAGCTAAGTTGTTTGTTAGTTAAATAAGATCCAGGGGAGATTAGTGGGCTGATAAAAGCATCCACTGGAGGGGTCCATGACCCTTAGGTAGGATGAATTGTTAAAAGACAGAACATTGTGTGTGGTAAGGTAGAATGGGGACTTAACCTATTGTAACATGCACACTCAGGTTAATGTAATCTCATTAAGTCACATTAAGTGTGTATCCTAAGTATGTCATAGGCTGCTGTGTTTCACTTATACCATATATTCAAGGTAAAGGCCAATATGCAGGTGTTAAAAATCTTACAAAATTCTTATTTTTGCACAGGGATTGCTTATAAAATGTCTAGAGAAGACATAACAAAAATTACTAAGATATCATATTTGTTACTTTTCTGGGGACAGGCATCAACCTTATCCTATGTAAAATGCATTCAGGCACATGTATTACATTCGAATTAGACAATTTTGTCTGAAAAATTAAAGCTACTTTGATCATTACCATTCCATGCACATAGTTCTTAACATTTGGTCTTTTCTGAATCTTTAGCTTATTTGCTTTGCTCACTTTGTAGGAGTGTCTAGTATATCTAACTATCTATTTGTGTAATGCAAAGTATATATTCACATATATATATATATAATGGTATATGTATACATATAATGGTATATGTAAACCTTTCTTGATTTCCGTTAATAACATGATATTATACCAGGATCCTAATTTACATCGTGTTGCATATTGATATAGTTAAGAGATTTATCAATACCATGGTCTGAATGTTTTGTTTTCCCAAAAAATCTATATGTGAAAACTAATTCCCACTGTGATGGTATTAGGAGGTGGGCCTTTGGGAGGTGCTTAAGTCATGAGGGAGAAAACTTCCTGAGTAAGATTAGTGCTTTTATATAAAAGACTTTACCGAGCCCCCTACACCTTTCCACCATGTGAGGAAACAGTGAGAAAGAACTGGCTATGAACCAAGACAAGAGCCCTCAGCTGACAATGCTGGCACCCTGATCTTGGACTTCCCGACTTCCAGAACACAACAATTTCTGTTGTTTATCAGCTATCCAACCTCTGGTATTTTGTTATAGCAGCCCTAACAGACTAAGACAAGCAGTTAAATAATCTTAGGGATAGTGAAATAATTGTTGAAAGGCAGAAAGTTATTGAATTTCAAAGATGAACTGCATTTAATTTCATGAGATAAATAGAATCTATCTTAATACATAGATTTATGCCTATGGACCCTTACACATTCTATAACAGCAGTCCTGGAAGATGCTTGGCAATTTTCCAGTTAATGATTCTTTATTCATTGCTTAACAAAAGGAATTATTAAACCATTATTAGATGACACAACACAGATACAAGGTTTGAATCTTTTCCTTACCATGAGAAGATTTAAATTTTCCAGAGAGAGAGAGAGAGAGAGAGAGAGAGAGGAGAAAGAGACAGAGACAGAAAAACTAAGAGCATAAAGTGTTCCTATCTTGTTATATCTTTTTTTTGTTTGGAATTACAGCTTCACTGAGGTAAAACTGACAACAGTAATGTCATATATAAAGTGTACAACTTGATACATTTTTATATATGTATACATTCATGAAACATTTACCACAGTCAAGAAAACAAATATAACCATTATCTCCAAAAGTTTCCTTGTGTGTCTTTATAATCTCTTTCCCCATCCCTCCCTGATGCCTAAACACTGTCCACAAACAAACCATTGATATGATTTGTATCACTATAGGTTAGTTTGCATTTTCTAGAAATTTATATGAATGGAATAATCTATTCTCTGGCTTCTTCTACCTAGCATTTTTATTTAGAAATTCACCCATATAGTTAGAATGTCTGTATTCATTCCTTTTCATTGCTGTTATATTTCACTCTATGGTTATACAAACATCTATTCCCTAGTTCACAGATATTTGTATTGATTTTAGTTATTGGCTATCACAAAAAAGCTGCTGTAAACAGTCATGTAAGAGTCTTTGCACAAATGTTTTTATTTCCATTGGGTTAAAAACTAGTACTGTAGTGACTTCATCATATAGTAAGTATATTTTTAACTTTTTAAACAACAGTCAACTATTTTCCAAAGAAATTATATCATTTTGCATTCCACCAGTAGTGTTGCTTCATATGCTTGCCAACACTTGCTATGGTCAGTCTTTTAATTTTAGTCATTCTAATGTGTTTAGTGGTATCTCATTTTGGTTTTAACTTACACTTTCCAAATATTTAGTAAAGCTGAGCATCTATTTTTTTTGAGCATTTTCCTTGTGATTATTTGTCATCCATATAGCTCCTTTTGTGAATTGTCTATTCAACTATTGTGCCCATTTAAGAAAATAATTATTTTTTTAATTGAGTTTTGAAGGTTCTTTATGGATGGAAGCCCTGCCCACTCTGTGGCCTGGTTCTTCCTTTCTTTAATAGTGTAGACAGAGCAAAAGTCCTTCATTTTGATAAAGTTTTATTTATCAGTTTTTCCTTTAATGGATTGTACTTCGGGTGTGCTTAGTTATTTTCTTAACTAAGAAACCTTTCTCAAACTTAAGGTCATTAAGATTTTCTAATGTATCTTCCAAAATTTACAGTTTCAGTTATTATATTTAGAAATATGATAAATACCAAACCACTTCTTATATCAGGTGGAATGTGAGGGAAAAGATTATTATTTTTCATACTGCTATCCAGTAGCTCTAGAACCAGTGAATTACCTTGGCAACTTTTTCAAACTAAACTGAACGTGTGGGTTTACATCTGAATTTACTATTCTCTTCCTTTCCTAAAATTAGTAATTTCTATCTTTTTTCCTAATCTGGTTGGAATTTTACTCCTTTGATTAATCACAAATAATCAAATTTTGATTATATTAATTTTTATATTCTGTTTCTCTGTTTTCTATTTAATGCTTTCTGTTTTTATTATTTCATAAATACTACTTACTTTGGGTTATTCTTTTCTGAGTTTCATAACATGCAATCTAATTAAGAACTTTCTAATCTTTAATATGTGTTTAGTGATATAAGTACCTCAACAAACACTGCTTAGCTATACTCCACAATTCTATGTTCTATTATATTTGAATTCAAAATAAAATAATTGCTCTAAATAATTTCTTATTCCTATTTTTTATTTGACTCATGAGTTATTTAGATTTATTATATTTATTTTCCATAAAATGAGGATTTTCCAGACATCTTTCTATTACTTATTTCTAATATGGGTCCATAATGATCAGAAGCATATTGTAACACTTGACTTTTTAAAAATTTGTCAAAGCTTGTTGCATGGCTCATATTATGCTATGTTGTTAAATTTCTGATGTTCACCCTAAAATACATATGCATTCTCCTGTATTGGATGGAATCTCACACAAGTGTTAGTTAGGTCAAGTTGATGAACAGTCATTTTCTATATTCTTTAAAGTTTCTCTGAAATTTGTTCTATCATTTATAGAGAGGAGATGCTGAATCTGACTATACTTGAGGTTTATCTGCTTTTCTTTGAAGTTCTATCAATTTTTTGCTTTGTATATTATGTACTCTTGAGTAATTGACAACAGTATCCTTATGAAATTACTTTTTAATTCCTTGTCTGATTTAAATATTGTGTCTCCAGATTTCTTTTGTTTGATGTATGTTACATTTTTACTCAGCATTTTTTTGAAAATATATTTTTCTTTATATTTAAAGAGGATTTCTTTAGATAACATAATGAGCATTTTTTCCCAGTGTGATAATCCCTGCCTTTTAATTAGAGTATTTACATCATTTCTCTTTCATTTGATTATTAATATTATTTGGTTTTTCAGCCTTTCTTAGATTGTTTGCTATGATATGATTATGTCCTTTTTCAGGTTATTAGATTAACACTTTGTTCTGTTTTTCTATTTTTCATGGGTTTGAGAAACTTGATTATGATGTAGCTGGAAGTTTTCTTCATGTTCTTTTTATAGTGTATAGGCTTAATTGAGCTTGTTGGATCAGTTTATAGTTTTCATCAAACTTGAAATGTTTTCAGGCATTATTTCTTTACATAATTTTTCTTCTTTGTCTCCTCTCCTTTAGGGACTCAATTAAGTATAGATTAGACTGCTTGAAATTTTCCCACAGCTGTTTGATGCTTTGCTTTTTATCTCTTAGGTTTGCTTATTATTTATTTATTAAGGAGTCTTTATGTTGGAAATTTTTTATTGTGTTGATTTCAACTTCAACTAACACTTTACTCTTCATTGTATAATCTGCTGTAAACCCCACCCAGTTCATCATTTTTCATTGTCCAATGTATCCTTTCTTGATCTATCTTGTGTTGCACTGCAATAATTTTTGTGTACTGGCCTGTTGAAAATAAAGAAGGCTCACAAATAGATGCCCCAAACAAGAACATAAAAAATATCATTGGTATTACTACAGTATGTTATGGTTTCTAACAATTTGAAGATGATCACAAATGAAGAAACCATTCATAGAGCAGCTTCTTGCTTGATGTGGGAGACATTTTTTTCCCTGTCTTCTTTTATGAGAAAATGATAGAAGAAAGGAGAAAATGTATCTCTAGTAATGTTCAGAATGTTTAAAGATTTCAAGGAAAGATCCCTCATGTCCACCTTAAAAATTATGCAATATATATGATTATTCTTAATATTATAAATTAAAGTATTTCATACCAATTTTTTTCTTGGAATGTTGTATCTTTTGCTCACTGCTTTCTAAAACATGAACTTTTAATTATCTTAAGATCTGACAAGATTAAAGACTTCTCATTTATCTATGGCCATATGAATAATTTAAATAATAAATTCAATAATTTAAACTGACTGCAGTTGGGGTTTGTATTCCACATCACTCGGAAAAAAAAATTACTTGGGAAATGAAACACCACATGCTTTGAGAAACCCTCCAGTTCAAAATATCGAAAATTATAGAACAATTATACTTTCTAGAAAAACTTTCTTATGCAAATTAATGATAAACATGCAGGGAATCTCATACAGATAAAAAACTTGAAAAATTACATTTTTTAAAGGAGTGTATTGGCTCTGAATGTGACTTTTGCTTTACACTACTAAATCTGGTAGTTTAGAGCTTCTGCTTTTGCAATCCACACATGGCAGGAAGGTGACAAATGCTTGTTCCCTTGTAAAGTGGGAAGTTGAATCAGAGACACTACAAATAAAACAGACACGTCTAAATGATGAAGACATCAAACCTTGAAGTTATAGTTGGTGGGAATAAAGAGAAAATAAAAAGATTTCTGAGAATTCCTAACTAAAAGGTTGTCCTCTAGTGAGGAAAATACCAGAATTCAAACTTCCTGCTTGCAAATAAATCTAAATATGCCAAGCTTGGTATTGTATTTAAATAAACCTGCATTAGTGCACATAGTGTCCTGTTGCAGGATTTTGAAATGCTTCTAGAGGAATACACCTTATACACAAGCAACAAATATTTTTTACTAATCGAGAAAAAATTAAGTGCACAATAAAAGAAAAAATGAGAGGTAATCCAGTCAAACACAAAAGTATCATCCAAAAATATAAAATTGAGGAATCTAATTAAAACTGGAGGTATTGAAATAATCTGATTCAACGTATAGCTATTCATGCTTAATGTAATTAAAGACATATAGGATGGTGTCAAAATATTCTAGAGTCAATAGCTTTTCAGAGATGATAAATGAAGTTTTAAGAGCAGCCAAATTGAAAATTAAAAAAAAATACATAGCTGCTATTGAGAAATTAATTAGTGGTTTAGTTAATATTAAAGAAAAAGTAGAAGTGGTGAAGTAGAAGATTATCCTGAAAAGATATAAATGAAGAATGAAAATAGAAAGGAAATTATGAAAGGAAAATTTAGCAGATATGTGGATTGAAAAGAACCAAACCTAAATAGTTCTGGAAAAGGGTGTTTTGACTGGAAATTGTAATGCTAAAGACCAAAATAACTGTTGGTGAGTATGTTTTACATATGAACATGAGTTACGAATTCTGAGAGTATTTAAGATGCATTATAGAGTTGAACAAATAAGCAAATGAACTGCAGGTAATGATGGCCAAGTTTTTCACTCTCAGAGAAAGAAATTACAAATAGCAATGGGGAGGAGAAAGCTAGAATTAAACTTGTGGTAGTGAATTAGAGCTGGAGACACACACATACACTTGCCAATATATACATGTTCACATATATAACTATGTCAATCAATCAATCAATCATCTGTCATCTATCATTTATCTTTCTATCATTTATCTACCTACCCTGACTATCTTTGAGTTCACACCAGAACCTCTAATTCCAATTCAACATCCAAGGAGTTTTATCCTTTGTATGTATTATGCTGTTTGTTTTTCCCAGTCTTCTCTTTTTCTATATTTGTAAAGCCTTTCTTTGACAATGAGAAATTTAATTTCCATCAACCCCAATATATTTATTTATTGCTAAATAACCTTATATATCCCAACCTAGCTAGTCACCTCCTTGATTTCTGGCTCCACCATTGATTCCTGATGCTAATGTGGTCTTTTTTTATGGCCCCACCATTTCTTTGGTCTCTAGCTATGCTGCCACCTCCAAGGGGAGAGAAGAAAAGAAGTATTAGGACAAAGGAAAGAAATGATTGGAGAAGCAAGAGAGCATATCCAGGTTTTATATACCTATAATTTTTTTTTAAATTATCTTATTTTTCTAAGTTTCACAATCTATTCTTGTTCTATATTAATATGGCTCACAGAAAGTAAAACTTCATTATAATAAGAGGGTTTACCTCATTCTCTATAAAGAGTAGAATGTAGAATGTCCCAATTATATAGTCTGGAAAATGCAGACAATATCCTCTATCTTTAATCTGTGCTGATTATAATGAAATGACCCTTGCATAGCATACCTGGTCTTTCTAAGACAAAGGACTTGGCTTTTCTTGTTTCAAATTTGAAACACAGGAGTCATGGCCAAGACTGGGAGCCTATGTTTCAACTGTTTTCAAGTGTTTCAGCCCCATGGATGTGCCATGCAGTCAATTAAGTTCTGTTGAAGCAACCTGCAAATTCCTCTTTTCTCCTGATTTCTGGAAGCTCTCAAAAACTTTTCTGATTATCACATATACCTTTTTCTTCTGTCTCTGAGGGACTTCTCAACCTAATAATCAAATTATATTTTTTTCTCTATAAACCTACAAATTTTAGGTATGATTTTTTTTTTTTTTCCTTAGGAGTCTGGAAACTTTAATGTAAGCTCTGAATAGCACTAACACAACATAAGTTATTTACAGAAATGGAGATGTAGAAGGGATTGGCTAATTGCTTGGGATCAGAAATCATTAAGTATTCCAAAACAAACTTACATCTTACAGATAAATATAAATTAATATCTAAATACATATTCTAGAATTTGCTCTTACATTGTTTTTTTTTTTTTGGTAGGGAAGTGAATATTAGTGACAGTCCTAATATCGTAGGGTATTTTTTGTGTTTGGAATAGAAGAACTATTAAGCAAAAACATGGTCCACTATATGATGAAGACAAACTTGCAGTAACAACCAGGTATAAGAGCCAGGTATTTTCATAAAAATAACTGAAATTAATCTGAACATATATGAGAGATGTAATACAAGATGGGAGCAGTGAATAGAATTCAAAACAAAGAAAGTAGTCATAAATGAAATCTTAGTAATTCTGTCTGAGATTCACTCTTTTACCTAAACCACTTTTTTTTTTTTGAGTATATGCTTCTTGGAACTCACAAAATTAATTTTATTTTAATCCATTTTACATTTTAGTTTAACTCTAGGCTTTTGTTTTTATTTGAAAGAGGATTTCCTTGGGAAGAATAATAATAAAGAAAATAATGTAAAATTTACAAAACTCACAGTTCTAGAAGCTTTTAAAAATGTCTGGCATTTTATTTGAATGCTATATACAGTGCCAAAGATCTAACAAAATATAATGCTTTACATAAGTTCTGAATATTAACAAAATTATTTTTAAATCAACTGACATAAAGCTTTGTTATGATTTTTTCATAGTTTGCATATTTTTAATTATTTTATTTTCAAATTATTAATATGTTTTGAAATACCTTAAATGGGTATTAAATGGATAATGCTCAGAATTTGATATCTTAGGCACTCAACTATTTTAGCATATTTTAAAATATTATTTTAATTTTATATGGCCATTGAGACCGATTTTGGGGAAAATTGATGAATCAGATGCATTTATAGTTATTCACCCCCTCAAAGTATCCTTTAAAATCTTCTATGAATAGAAGTAGTGAGATGGTGAATGCATGGAATTGGATTTTTAAATATAGTGTTGTTGTTTTTGTTGATTTTTCTTATGACAGTGAAACTTTATTTGCAGATATGCATCAAACCGATCATACATAAAGTGAAATCATGTATAAAGTGAAAATCATATATAAAGTGAAGTTTTCTACCTTATTTTTAATTAATCCTCAATATTTCTGATAATATCTATATGTATATATATAATTCTGTTTATTATATATGGAATGATGACTTTGTTCTAATTTTACTTTGATTAATATTTCAAGTAGTAAAGGGGTTCTTGGGCTTTAATTCATAGTGAAGGACCTAAATTATCTGTAGTAAATCAACACATTTAAGACCTGATTCTTGTAGCAACTGCAACTTTTATATACTAAATATATTTTAGTAGCTTGATTTTCAGATCAGTGAAATACTTTCTCTTAGCTACTGTGTCTAATATTCCTGGGCTAACTAAGAGATTTTCTAAAATGTCATGCACCGTGCACAGGCTAAAGAAAGAGCTGCTTTAGATATTCCTTTTTTTTTTTTCTTCTAAATTGCAGTACAGTTGACTTATTATTTTCATTTCAGGTGTACTACATAGTGATTCAACATTTAAATAACTTGGGCTTCCCTGGTGGCACAATGGTTGAGAGTCTGCCTGCTGATGCAGGGGACACATGTTCATGCCCCGGTCCGGGAAGATCCCACATGCCATGGAGCGGCTGGGCCCGTGAGCCATGGCTGCTGAGCCTGTGCGTCCGGAGCCTGTGCTCCACAATGGGAGAGGCCACAACAGTGAGAGGCCTGCGTACCGCAAAACAAAAAAACAAAAAAAAATTAAATACCTTATGAAATGATCACTTCTATAAATCTAATAACCATCTGTCCCCACATGAAGTCATTAAAATACTATTGAATATATTCCTTGCATTGTATATTATGTCCCTTTGACTTATTTATTTTATGACTGGAGGTTTTTACCTCTTAATCCCCTTCATCTACTTTGCCACTACCTGGTCCCCTTCTTTTCTATATCTATGAATCTGTTTTCATTTTCTTTTGTTTGTTTGTTCGTTTTGGTTTTTAGATTCCACTAAAGTGTGTGTGAGATCATGCAGTATTTGTCCTTCTCTGTCTGACTTATAGGTAAAAACCGTATCTCCACATTCTGAGGTACTGGGGGTTATAATTTTAACATGTGAATTGGGGGGGGCACAATTCAGCCCACAACACCTCCTAGGTCTAATCACTTTCTCATTGTCATCTGCACCCTCTTTTCTATCTGGCCATCCTCCTCACCTCTCTTGAACTGACAACATGTGCAGGACTGCTGTCCCCCCTCTTGGATAACTTCATCACTCTGATGTGCTCTGACACCCTGCAAGAGACCAGCCTTTTACATGTAAACTCTCCAAACTATCTGAGCTCTAACATCCTGTGCTAGGCTACACCTTGATGTGGATCCCCTCTTTATTCCACTTCAGGTTGGTCCCCCCAATACAGTAACCCTCCAAATTCCTTTTAGATTTGACACTTCCTGCCAGGGAATTCTTTAAGTATTGCCAAAGAAATTCAAAGGTTGACTAACAATACCCTTGTTGACTCTTGAACTGCTAAAGTAATTCAAATATTCCTGAACAGTACTCAAGAAGTTAATTTCCAAAGAAGTTTAGTCTCAAAAAGGACAATCCTCTCATTCCTAAGTCAGATGTGCTCATGGAAAAAAAATGAATATAACAGCACTTACCAGATTTTCAACCCAGAGGCTGCCAAATGAAGTAGCTTCCCAAGGAAACAGTATCCACTGTCAGGTAAGGTGTTCCTTGTGATTTCTGGCCCTCAGGAAGTCATGTAATCTTTGGTAGCATCTTTTATTACACACACTTACACTAAAACAACATTGAGTAGATAATTCCAGTTTTTAGTTTTTATCCTTTCTTTTTCCATAAAAGGTGTCTTATTGTGATTGCCAGGTTGTCTGTTGCAGGTAAATAAATTTTCTATTTCATGTGAGTCATTACACTATATATTATGAATCCTGAATTTGGAGCTAGAAGCAACAACTGGATAAAGTTTTGGTTTATCTCCCTTTTGTGTGAAGTACATTTTGAGTAGCAGTGGTCAATACTGATAATGTGTGCACAGAGAGTCCAATATGGGCTCCATCTGCTAGGGGCTTTGTCATCTGACTCTGTGGATGGGAGGATACAGGAACCAAAACACTTGAATGGTCACTGAAAATATTTGCCACCAAGTAAATAAAACAATGAAACTTACTTGACATGTGGATTCCTGATAATATGATATAGTTGCTTCATTTTTTAACTTGAGGTTTATATTATTAACTGATTCAGGATATCCTGACAATATTGTAATCTTCAATAAAATATAGCCATAAGTGAACAAAACTCACCCAAATAATAGAGCTTGTCAGGAGATTTTAGTACCTTTCTCCATTAAAAAAAAAATCTTAAAAATTTTTTTTTGTGAAAAATAACATGCAAACGTAAATATGCACAGACACAATAGTATATTTTCCCAGCTATTTCTGCCTTTTGACATACTATGTTGTATCTTTCAATTTTTTGGATATTATATATAGAAGCATGCTGTATATTCTCTGGTGTCTGAATATTTTCAGCTTACACAATGTTTGTGATATTCATTTATACTGGTACCGGTTCATGGCCTTTTAGGAACTGGGCCGCACAGCAGGAGGTGAGTGGCAGGCGAGTGAGTGAAGCTTCATTTGTATTTACGGCTGTTCCCCATCATTCGCATTACCACCTGAGCTCCACCTCCTGTCAGATCAGCATTGGCATTAGACTCTCATAGGAGCGCGAACCCTACTGTGAACCACACATACGAGGGATCTAGGTTGCACGCTCCTTATGAGAATCTAATAGCTGATGATCTGAGGTGGAGCTGAGGCACTGGGGAGTGGCTGCAAATAGAGATTATCACTAGCAGAGATGTCTCACTGCACAGAGACCATAATAAATCAACTTCTTTCAGACTCATATCAAAACCCTATCAGTGAGTAGCAAGTGAAAAGGAGCTCAGGGCTCGCACTGATTCTGCATTATAGTGAGATGTATAATTATATCATCATATATTACAACACAATAATAATAGAAATAAAGTGCATAATAAATGTAATGTGCTGGAATCATCCTAAAACCATCCCCACCCCCACCTCTGGTCCATGGAAAAATTGTCTTGCATGAAACTGGTCCCTGGTGCCAAAAAGGTTGGGGACTGCTGATGTATACGATTTCATGTATTTGTAACTCATTATTTTTATTGTATAAATGTATCACATTATTTTTTTCTTATATGTGTGATGGACATTTGAGTTGTGTGCAGTTTTTGGTTTTAACAGATAATGCTGTTTTGCATATTTTGTGTATATACATGCCGTGTTCTACTGGAGATACACTACAGGAGAAAAAACAGGATCAGAACAGGTGCATATTTTCAACTTTCTTTTCAATGAGACCTATTGGAACTTTGTTTTTATCTGGTAAAATAATCTCTGGGCAGGAATATTGAGAAGCCAGAATCATAGTGAAGAATGCATTAAGAGCCCTATTTTGTACTCTTTGTGCATCAGATTAGGGGGAGATGTGCATAACCAGACCATATATTATATGGATAAGAACTTCTGAAGCATGTGGAAGTATATACATATGGAAGTAATGAATTGGCACTTGACTACTTAAGCCATTTCTGATTTTATAACTTTAGAAAGCTTAACCTGCTATAGTCCATAAGGCATGAAAATTATTTTCAAATTTAAAGAGCTATGCTTTTGATCCTTTGATTCATTGTCATGGAGTTTTATAGGTGACAATGAATCCCTAAAATGTTATGAATGAATGAAAAGGTTATGAAATGCTATGAATCTTGCAAGATAACAAAGGGTTTTAAATTATTTCAGTCTTTGTGTTATTTTAAATGAATTTGTACAGCTTTTAGAATATATTGCATGTTGTACTGAAATGGCAACTGGGATATGTATCTACGAAGAAAAAGTGCAATCTAGAAAACTAGATCAAATGATAAAAATTAGTATAGCTCAGTGCCATTGGTCAACATGTTTCAAGTTCTAAGATCAGAAAGAAACACAAAAAAGTATCTTCTTTCTCCTCATAAACCTTTTGAAAATATAGATCTTATGTAAATAGTCATGGCAAATAAAATAAATTAATTTACAGCTATGACTCATTTAATTCTTTTGACAACAGACTTGATTGGATTGAATATTTCCATTGATGCAACATACTCTGTTAAAACACATATTATGAAATTAAAATTTATTAGTACAAACAAATTTTTAAGAGGAAACATCCCTCTCATAGAGTCAACATTTAACTTGAGATATTGACATAATTGAGTTGACTTTGCTAATCTTTCAAAAATTGATTAGTTCTGTATTTTTTATCTTAATATATCAGAGAAGTTATAAGCAAAATTAATTAGGTGTCATTATATTGTATATATGTTCTAAACACTTGGGAAACTTTTCAAACTATATACTCCTAAGCAGCTCTGACCATCAAAATTCCAGGTGAAATCTATTTTAAATATACAAAACATCTCTATGCTGTTCTAAGGCCACTTAGTAACTATATTTGGAGTAATGATAAACAATAAAATAAAAGGAAAGACTTTGACATAGACTCAGTATTCCATACATTAATTGAATGAATAAACTAAGGAAATCTTGATTCTAACTACTCTTTTCTTATCTCACCCGTCTGAAAACTATGGATATTTGATTTCTTTCTAACATCTTTTTTGGAATATAATTGCTTTACAATGTGGTGTTAGTTTCTACTGTATAACAAAGTGAATCAGCTATATTTATACATATATCCCCATATCCCCTCCCTCTTGCACCTCCCTCCCACCCTCCCTATCCCATCCATTTAAGTGCTTTGTGGATATTTGATTTTAATATTTCTGTGCCTCAATTTTCCTATGTCCAAAATGAAGTTTTTGAGCCCAGACACAGAATAGTAGCAGTTGTACTGAAAATTTACCAATAGATCCTGATAAATTTTTGACATTATTGTTAACTTTAAAGTTGCCATTGCTTTAGTCATTCACTCATTCATTCAAAAATATTAATTACACATTTACTATGTGAAAGCACAGTAAAATCTTCAAAGAATACAGTTTGAAAAAGACGACTTCCTGCCTCCAGGATCGCATGGTCTGTCAGAGACAAACAGAAGTTCCCAAAATTGCAATATTGTATATACAATATTGCAATATAAAATTACAATACAATATTATATAAGAATATTGAGCCAACATAGATTTTCAGGCCCATGAACATTTGTGTTATGATTTTAATATCTTCCCTGATAATAAAACTAGTACATGTATATCAATCCACATGGAATAATCAACATGTTGCACAGTGCCTGACACAGAGTGAGAAAGTGGTGATTTTTGTTGCAAGAATAAATTTTAGTTAACATTTGTTTCATAGTTACTATGTTCACATTAGCATTTTAAGTGATTTTATACATATTAACCAATTTTATTTTTACAACATTCTTATGCAACTTTTTATTTTAAGTGATTTTATATATATTAACTGATTTTATTTTTACAACATTCTTATGCAACTTTTTCCATTTTATGATTAAGGAAATCAAGACATAAAGATAGTAAGCTATGCATCTAGTATGTAGAATAAGGAATAGAAACTAGGTGAGTTAATTATAAAATGTGAAATTTAAAAAAAGACACTCTGAAACTTAGTATCTTTAAACAACCATTATTTTGCATAATATGTTGTGGATCTGGAGATTTGGATGGGGTTTGGTAGTCATATCTGATGAACTGTCAGTCTGGAGTGGCTGGAAGACCCACTTTCAAGATTGTTTCATCAAGCACATGTCAACACTGAGGTGCTCCCTGGATACTCTCTCCGTGACATGTCATCTTCTGGGGAAAATCTGTGAGGCTTGGGATTCCAACAGAAGAGTGGTCTCAGAATATTTACACTTATGACATGGCAATTAACTTCTAAGAGGCAGGGATAGGAAGCTGCCAAGCCAGTTAATGCTACACATCTTTTCTGTCACATTATATTGATCAAAGCAACCATAAAGCCCATGCAGTCTCAAGGAGCTGGAGAAATAGAGAGTCCTCCTTGAAGGGACAGTAGAAAGGTCACACTGCAGGAGAGCCTGTGGTATAGGGAATATTTTTGAGGCCATATTTGGAAAAACATCTTCCAACACCAGAAATGTGATTATAATATCTTTATTCACAATATTAGAAGATGCTGTATTAAATTTATGAACTCATTCACATACTCTACTTGGAGTTCGCCAAGTCTTGAACATAATTTTGAAGGTGTTTTCTGGGACAGTGGTGCAGGCAAATAGTATTAACAGCAAAGAGAAAAAATATGGACAATACAAAGAGAAGCAGAATATATGGCCTGAGGTTTTGCAGTGTTCTTTTTTTTTTTATGTTTTGTTATTGTTGTTTTGGAGGAGGTTCTGAAAAACAAACAAACAAAACAAAAACACAATGACTTTAAATGACCAAATGTGTTTATTCTTTTCAAATGGATTTGATAATTACTCACTGTTATTTATGCTAGCTTTCCTCAGTGAATTCTTCCTTATGGCTAAATTAAATTTGTTATAATTACATTTCAATGTTTTATTTATCACAGATTTAAAATAATGGAAACTATCAAATATGTTACATTTTTAAAAGCTGACGTTCAGTTATATGTGTGGTTTGCAAAAATTCTTTATTATCCTTAAAAACCCTTATAGTTCTGAATTACCCTTCTATAAGTTTGACTTTATAAATCTGACATAATTAAGGAAATACAATAAAAAGTTCAATTTTATTTTATTTTTTTTTATTAACAAAGTCCACTTAATGTCTTAAAAGTTATGCCAACATGTAAGTGCTACAGGGAAAAGGATCTTTGGAACAGGGATAGATTCTGCATGGCACAAAGTAGTACTTAAAATATGTGTATAGAATAACTGAACCTGGTTTATTTTCTCTGCCATGGAAAAACGTAGACTTGGAGACTGATGTGAATGTTGACTTACACTCAGTAGGAAGACAGAAACTAGGAGATGGTGACCATTGCAGATTCTACAACAAAGTGTATTGCAAGAAGCGGAACAGAGTACCTGGAAAATAGAGCAAGAAACAGTAAATGGGCAGTTTACCTCAGAGACCCATTCATTGTGTAAAAACATTGAATAAACAGCTGCATTTTTCCAGGAACTGGTCCAGATGTGGAGGATAATATCATAAACCAGATAGATCATAGCAATAGGCTGTACAGGGGCAATTAAGATGAGCATGAGACACAGGAGATTCCATCATTGTACCTTGAATTTGAGAAAAGAAATCTAGATCCTGGCTGCAAATGGGAAAGAGAATGAAGTTCCATCCCCCAAACTCAAGTTTGTTTGTTTGTTTGTTTGTTTATAGTATTCAACACTTGCAGTTTAAAAAAGATCATCGAAGACTACACATTACTGGCCCAATCCCTAATGAGGTAATCCACGGGCCCTAGACACCTTGGAGGCTTTTGGACGGTTGGTAAGAAGTTCTTTCTTTCTTTCGTTCATTTTAATTTTATTGAAGCATAGTTGATTTGTAATGTTGTGTTAATTTCTGCTGTACAGCAAATTTACTCAGCTATACATAAATCTTATTCTTTTCCATTATGGGTTACACAGAATATTGAATATAGTTCCCTGTGCTATAAGTAGGACCTAGTTGTTTATCCATCCTATATATAATAGTTTGCATCTGCTAATCCCAAACTCCCAATACTTCCCTCCCCCACCCCAGAGGTTCTTTCTCTTTTAAGCCAAACAAAGCAGAATGACAACACAAGTCTAGGGCCGCAGCCTTCAAGGATGTTTCCACTCAGAAAAAACTCTTACCATTTTCTTTTAGAACATTTAGTATTTTTTTTCTCAAGACTTTAATTTTCTTATTATATGTTATTTTTAAATCCAATTATCAGAATATAAATAACTTAAAATTGTTTTTCTAATTTCTATAATACTGTCTTCAAAGAAGTTCAGTATTCCTGCTTATTCTGAGAGAAAAGAAAATCTTCCCTAGAAGAAAGTTATATGTATTGCATACAATTGTTTCTATTCTGAGGACTGCTTTTTCACATTTTATGGTATTTTGTGAAGTACAATTTATTATTATGATTTAATACAGTAAAAGCACTCTGTGACTTTGTGTGTTTGTGTGTGCTACTCAGAAATTCCTTCTCATTTTTCTCCATTTAAAAACATTTATATTTTTATATTTAGTTATTTAACACACATAAAATTAATATGTGTGAGTATGGTGAATTTAGGAATCTGATTTTATTTTACTGTATTGTATTCACAGTGACAGTCACCATGCAGCATCCTTCACTAAGAAAATTCAGCCTCTTTTCAATTATCTGCAATGCCACCTCTCCGTGTAGATCTGTTTCTAGTCTCTTCATTCTGCAGTACTGACCTATTTTCTAACTCTTCTTCAGTATTTCTATATGTCTTCTTTAGTATTTCCTTGGCCTTCTTTGTCATTTGTCCTACATCTGGATTTTAGATTCATTTTGTTAATTTACTAATCCACACATAGAGAAAACACAGTTTGCAATATTTCCAGAAGCCCCTAATTATCAAGGAGGAGGTGGTTTAATACAAATGCAAATTTTATGTTTTAGTAACAACATACATTTGGGGTCAAATACTGCCCTTTTACTCCCTTTAACTTAAATGCTGTACTTTTAAATGTATAATTCATTATTTTTAATGAATTAAAATTACTTTTAATACCTTTTACAGGTTTTACAGGTATTAAAAATTACTTTTAATACCTTTTACAGGTTTTATTTTTTTCTGTAGAACAATGTTATTAAATTGCTTTTAATTTAATTGTATGTCTATTTTATTTAATTTTAGATTTAATAACTTCTAAATCTAAACCTGAATATTAAAATTGTTGCTTCTAGTGATAACACATGTAGATTTCACAAACTAATATAGAAAGAAAATCTTTAGGTATTCTAGATTGTAAATTGTGAGAATAATAAGATGCTTAGGTGGACCAAAGATAGTCAATTGCATGTTTAATTTCAAGAAAAATAACAAATTAAACAAAAATATTTCAGAAAACATATTTCTGAAGATCGTGTCTTAAAAGTGAAGTAATATTTTGAAATTCTCTGGGAATAGAACCCCTGCTTTCTCAATGTCACATTCTGGTTCAGATTTCACACATTCAATGTTTATACAAGTTTGTGGAGTGCATTACATACAGAAGTAGGAAAGTACACTTCAAAATATCTGAGAGATACTTTTTCAAAGTCTGGAAAATTGAATGAAAATAATTTTTATCAACTGAAAATAAAGAGAAAGCTGCAAAAAATGATAGGGCCAAATACATTCTGTATCATATTTTTTGCCTTCATTGACTCCAAAAAAGTGGGGATTAAGATCTTAACTAAGCCTGTACCCTGAAACACTAAGCTGACGTTGAACATTGAAATATACTGTAATATTAAACTATCCGAGCCTGAAGAAATCAATTACTTCAATAATTCTATTTAATTTGTAAAACACAGATGATTAGTCTATGATCTCCCTTTCTAAACCCCACCTGCTTCCTCCTGCCATTATTTTCCTGCCAACAACACAGATTTGACACATTCCTAATGTGCTTTGATTATTAAAATAATTTTGTAAACTCTCTTCTCATACTGTTTCTCAACCTCTCCTTAACTACACCTCAACTGCCCCTTCATCTAATTTTTGAGTAGACTACTTCATCTTGTTTAAAACCTACACACTTCCAAAGCAGGTGCACATTTCCTATATAATAACTTAAGACATTCATATTATATTTATTTTAATGTAGATTCCTAGGAATGAAATTAGTATACAGGGTATTTGACTAAATTTAGGTACCCTGATAGAAAGAATATTAACAACCATTTTCTTCTTTTTTATCCATACAATAATAGATATTATTGCTAAAATGTTTGAAACAATACAAAATTATACAAAGTAAAGCAAATTAATTATTTTACTTTCATATTTGTAACATAGTGATATTATTTTGATCTTTTTAAATGTACATATGTTCAAAATTTTGTTCATTCTGTTTTACATAAGACATACTTATAAAATGTACCTATATATACCATACATGTTACTTTTATTAGAACAAATATCACATCTGATTTTATATATTTTTTTAACATCTTTATTGGAGGATAATTTCTTTACCATGGTGTTAGTTTCTGCTTTATAACAAAGTGAATAAGCTATACATATATATATATATATCCCTGTATCTCCTGCCTCTTGCATTTCCCTCCCACCCTTCCTATCCCACCCCTCTAGATGTTCACAAAGCACTGAGCTGATCTCCCTGTGCTATGTGGCTGCTTCCAACCAGCTATCTAATTTATATTTGGTAGTATATATAAGTCCATGCCACTCTCTCGTATCGTTCCAGCTTACCCTTCCCCCTCCCCGTGTTCTCAAGTCCATTCTCTGCACCTGTGTGTTTATTCCTGTCCTGCCCCTAGGTTCATCAGAACGTTTTTCTTTACATTCCATATATATGTGTTAGCATACGGTATTTGTTTTTCTCCTTCTGACTTACTTCAGTGAGTATGACAGACTGTAAGTCCATCCACCTCACTACAAATTTCTCAATTTTGTTTCTTTTCATGGCTGAGTAATATTCCATTGCATATATGTGCCACATCTTATTTATCCATTCATCTGTCCATGGACAATTAGGTTGCATCCATGTGCTAGCTATTGTAAATAGTGCTGCAATGAACATTATGGTGCATGACTCTTTTTGAATAATGGTTTTCTCAGGGTATATGCCCAGTAGTGGGATTGATGTGTTGTATGGTACTTCTATTTTTAGTTTTTTAGGGAACCTCTATACTGTTCTCCATAATGGATGTATCAATTTACATTCCCACCAAAAATGCAAGAGGGTGCTCTTTCCTCCACACACCCACCAGCATTTATTGTTGCTAGATATTTTCATGATGGCCATTCTGACTGGTGTGAAGTGATAACTCATTGTAGTTTTCATTTGTTTTTCTCTAATGATTAGTGATGTTGAGCAACCTTTCTTGTGATGGTTGGCAATCTGTATATCTGCTTTGGAGAATGTCTATTTAGGTCTTCTGCTCATTTTTGTATTGAGTTGTTTGTTTTTTTGATATTGAGCTGCATGAGATGCTTGTAAATTTCGGAGATTAAGCCTTTATCAGTTGCTTCATTAGCAAATATTTTCTTCCATTATGAAGGTAGTCTTTTCGACTTGTTTATGGTTTCCTTTGCTGTGCAAAAGCTTCTAAGTTTCATGATGTCCCATTTGTTTTTATTTCCATTTCTCTAGGATGTGGGTCAAAAGGGATGTTGCTGTGATTTATGCCATAGAGTGTTCTGCCTATGTTTTCCTCTAAGAGTTTCATAGTGTCTGGTTTTACACTTAGGTCTTTAATCCATTTTGAGTTTATTTTTGTGTATGGTGTTAGTAAGTGCTCTAATTTCATTGTTTTACATGTAGCTCTCCAGTTTTCCCAGCACCACTTATTGAAGAGCCTGTCTTTTCTCCATTATATATTATTGCCTCCTTTATCAAAAATAAGGTGACCATAGGTGCGTGGGTTTATCTCTGGGTTTTCTATCCTGTTCCATTGATCTATATTTCTGTTTTTGTGCCAGTACCATACAGTCTTGATTATTGTAGCTTTGTAGTACAGTTTGAAGTCAAGCAACCTGATTCCTCCAGCTCCATTTTTCTTTCTCGACATTGCTTTGGCTATTCAGGCTATTTGTGTCTCCATACATATTGTGCAATTTTTGGTTATAGTTCTGTGAAAAATGCCATTGGTAGTTTGATAGGGATTGCATTGAATCTGTAGATTGCATTGTGTGGTATAGTCATTTTCACAATGTTGATTCTTCCATTCCAAGAACATGGTATATCTCTCCGTCTGTTTGTATCATCTTTAATTTCTTTCATCAGTATCTTATAGTTTTCTGCATACAGGTCTTTTGCCTACTTAGGTAGGTTTATTCCTAGGTATTTTATTCTTTTTGTTGCAAAGGTAAACGGAAGCATTTTCTTAATTTCACTTTCAGATTTTTCATCATTAGTGCAGAGGAATGCAGGAGATTTCTGTGCATTAATTTTGTATCCTGACACTTTACCAAATTCATTGATTAGCTCTAGTTTTCTTGTAGAGTCTTTAGGATTCTCTATGAATACTATCATGTCATCTGTAAACAGCGACAGCTTTACTTCTTCTTTTCTTATTGGGATTCTTTTTATTTCTTTTTCTTCTCTGATTGCTGTGTCTAAAACTTCCAAAACTATGTTGAATAATAGTGGTGAGAGTGGCAACCTTGTCTTGTTCCTGATCTTAGTGGACATGGTTTCAATTTTTCACCATTGAGGACGATGTTGGCTGTGGATTTGTATATATGGCCTTTATTATGTTGGGAATGTGCCCTCTATGCCTACTTTCTGGAGTGTTTTTATCATAAATTGCTGTTGAATTTTGTTGAAAGCTTTCTCTGCATCTATTGAGATAATCATATGGTTTTTCTCCTTCAATTTATTAATATTGTGTATCACATTGATTGATTTGCATATATTGAAGAATCCTTGCATGCCTGGGATAAACCCCACTTGATCATGGTGTATGATCCTTTTAATGTGCTGTTGGATTATGTTTTCTAGTATTTTGTTGAGGATTTTTGCATCTAAATTCATCAGTGATATTTGCTTTTAGTTTTCTTTCTTTGTGACATCTTTGTCTGTTTTTTTTATCAGGGTGATGGTGGCCTCGTAGAATGAGTTTGGGAGTGTTACTCCCTCTGCTATATTTGGGAAGAGTTTGAGAAGCATACTTGTTTGCTCTTCTGTAAATATTTGACAGAATTCACCTGTGAAGCCATCTGGTCCTGGACTTTTGTTTGTTGGAAGATTTTTAATCACAGTCTCAATTTCAGCGCTTGTGATTGGTCTGTTCATATTTTCTATTTCTTTCTGGTTCAGTCTCGGAAGGTTGTGCATTTCTAAGAATTTGTCCTTTTCTTCGACGTTGTCCATTTTATTGCCATGTAGTTGCTCATAGTAATCTCTCATGATACTTTGTATTTCTGCAGTGTCTATTGTTACTTCTCCTTTTTCATTTCTAATTTTATTTATTTGAGTTTTCTCCCTTTTTTTCCTTGACGTGTCTGGCTAATTGTTTATTAATTTTGTTTACATTCTCAAAGAACTAGCTTTTAGATTTATTGACCTTTGCTATCGTTTCCTTCATTTCTTTTTCATTTATTCCTTATCTGATCTTTATGATATATTTCCATCTGCTAACTTTGGGTTTTTTGTTCTTCTTTCTCTAATTGCTTTAGGTGTAAGGTTAGGTTGTTTATTTGAGATGTTTCTTATTTCTTAAGGTAGGATTGTATTGTTGTAAACTTCCCCTTAGAACTGCTTTTGCTGCATCCCATAGGTTTTGGGTCATCGTGTTTTCCTTGTCATTTGTTTCTAGGTATTTTTTGGTTTCCTCTTTGATTTCTTCAGTGATCTCTTGGTTATTAAGTAGTGTACTGTTTAGCCTCCATGTGTTTGTATTTTTAAATTTTTTTTTTCCTGTAATTGATATGTAGTCTCATAGCATTATTGTTGGAAAATATACTTGATATAATTTCAATTTTCTGAAATTTACCAAGGCTTGATTTGTGATCCAGGGTATTATCTATCCTGCAGAATGCTCCATGAGCACTTGAGAAGAATGTGTATTCTGTTGTTTTTTTGTTGGAATGTCCTAAAAATAACAATTAAGTCCATGTTGTTTAATGTATCATTTAAAGCTTGGGTTTCCTTATTTATTTTCATTTTGGATGATCTTTCCATTGGTGGAAGTGGGCTGTTAAAGTCCCCTACTATGATTGTGTTACTATCTATTTCCCTTTTTATTGGTGTTAGTATTTGTCTTATGTATTGAGGTGCTCCTATGTTGGGTGCATACATATTTACAATTGTTATATCTTCTTCTTGGATTGATCCCTTGATCATTATGTAGTGTCTTTCTTTGTCTCTTATAATAGTGTTTATATTAAAGTCTATTTTGTGTGATATGAGAATTGCTACTCCAGCTTTCTTTTGATTTCCATTTGCATGGAATATCTTTTTCCATCCCTTCACTTTCAGTCTGTATGTGTCCCTAGATCTTTTGTATCCATTCAGCCAGTCTATGTCTTTTTGTGGGAGCACTTAATCCATTTACATTTAAGGTAATTATCGATATGTATGTTCCTATTACCATTTTCTTAATTATTTTGTGTTTCTTATTGTAGATCTTTCCTTCTCTTTTGTTTCCCACCTAGAGAAGTTCCTTTAGCCTTTGTTGTAAAGCTGGTTTAGTGGTGTTGAATTCTCTTAGTTTTTGCTGCTCTGTAAAGGTTTTATTTTCTCCGTCAAATCTGAATGAGATCCTTGCTGGGTAGGGTAATATTGGTTGTAGTTTTTTTCCTTTTTATCACTTTAAATATGTCCTGCCAGTCATTTCTGACTCTCAGAGTTTCTGCTGAAAGATCAGCTCTTAACCTTATGGCAATTCCCTTGTATGTTATTTGTTGCTTTTCCTTTCCTGCTTTTAATATTTTTTTCCTTGTATTTAAGTTTTGATAGTTTGATTAATTTGTGGTTTGACATGTTTCTCTTGGATTTGTCCTGTGTGAGACTCTCTGTGCTTCCTGGACTTGATTCACTATTTCTTTTCCCATATTAGGGAAATTTTTAACTATAATATTTCAAATATTTTCTCAGTCCCTTTCTTTTTATTTTCTTCTGGGACCTCTTTAATTCAAATGTCAGTGCATTTAATGTTGTCCCAGAGGTCTCTGAGAGTGTCCTCAAGTCTTTTCATTCTTTTTTCTTTATTCTGCTCTGCCGTAGTTTTTCCCACTATTTTATCTTCCAGGTCACTTATCCATTCTTCTGCCTCAGTTATTCTGCTATTGATTTCTTCTAGAGAATTTTAAATTTCGTCTATTGTGTTGCTCATCAGGGTTTGTTTCCTCTTTAGTTCTTCTCGGTCCTTCTTAAACATTTCTTGTATTTTCTCCATTCTATTTCTAAGATTTTAGATCACTTTTACTGTCATTACTTTGAATTCTTTTTTATGTACACTGCCTATTTCCTCTTCATTTGTTTGGTTTGGTGGGTTTTTATCTTGCTCCTTCATCTGCTGTGTTTCTCTGTCTTCTCATTTTGATTAACTTACTGTGTTTGGGGTTTTGGTTTTGCAGACTGCAGCTTCGTAGTTCCCACTGTTTTTGTTGTCTGCCTCCAGTGTGTGTAAGGTTGGTTCAGTGGGTTGTGTAGGTTTCCTGGTGGAGGGGATTAGTGCCTGTGTTCTGGTGGATGAGCCTGGATCTTGTCTTCCTGGTGGGCAGGACTGCATCTTGTGGTGTGTTTTGGGGTGTCTGTGACCTTATTATGATTTTAGGCAGCCTCTCTGTTAATGGGAGGGGTTGTGTTCCTGTCTTGCTAGTTGTTTGGCATATGGTGCCCAGCACTGTAGCTTGTTGGTCGTTGAGTGGAGCTGTGTCTTAAAGTTGAGATTGAGATCTCTGGGAGAGCTTTTGCTGTTTGATATTACATAGAGCCGAGTTGTCTCTGGTGGACCAATGTCCTGAACTCATCTCTCTCATCACAGATGCATAGGCCTGACACACGGCCGGAGCACCAAGATCATGTCAGCCACATGCCCAGCTAAAAGTTACAGTGACTCACAGAAGCAAAAAGTGCAAAGGACTCAAGTGCAGGAATCTCACTTGATTCCGGAGGTTCAAGTGGTTGGTGCCTTCAGATATCTTATGACACCATGTAACGTCAACCTCATCAGAGAGCCCACAAGTGGTGTGGAAGAGAACTCAGAGCACAGCCTCTGCTTGATTTTACATTTTCTCCTTTATTACCTTATTAACTATACTTTTCTCTTGTTTCCCTAGGTTTTACAATATGCATTGTTAAATAATCATGCTCTACCTTCAAATAATATAACATATCACATCTAGTATAAAACCATGCAACTACTTATGTCCCTTTCTCCTCTCCCAGCATTTGTGTAATTCTTGTTGATTTTACTTCTGTAGGTAATATAAACACTACAATAGAATATTTTTGTTTTTAGTGAATCAAATAACCACTTGAAAAGATAAAATAATGAAAACATATTTTAAATGTACCCACATATTTAATGTTTCCAGGTTTCTGTATTCCTTTGTATCAGTTCATCTGCTATCATTTTTTATCTGTGTGTAGGACTTTCTTTAATGTATATTGTAGTTATTGTTTTTTAATGCTGGTTTCTCAACTACAACAAGTTTGTTTTCACCTTCATTCTTGAATTATAGAAGTTTTTTAAGATATAAACTTTTAAGTCATCAAGGACTTTGCCATCTGCCTAGGTTTGTTCATCTTGATGTAATGAGTCTACTTTTAAGATTTTATTTTTATCTCTTATTTTGAAAATGGTGATTATGATGTAGTTTTTCATATTTCTTTTGCTTTGGATTCATTGACTTTTTTCTTATTTCTTGTCTTATTGAACAAAATATGGCACCCATTATTATATGGAACAGGAATTGTAAGAGTACATGTCTGGCTCTTGAACTTAAGGCATTCAGTTTCTCACTATTACTTATGGTTTAGCTATAGGTCCTTTGTGTATCCTATTTAATAGATTAGGAAAAAATATTCCTGTAGAGTTTTTTCATAAATAGAGACTAAAATGTTGAATGGTTTTGTAGTTTCATCTCACAATATTATGGACTGCATAAATTACTTTATTAATATTAAACCAGCCTCATTATATTCTGGGAAGAAGCCCTACTTTTTTCTAATATTATTTTTTTTATTTTACTGGGTTTAATTTGTTAATATTTTGTTGATGATTTTCTATTGATGTTCATGAGAGATATATTTCTGTGGTTTTCTTTTCCTGTAATGTCTTCAGTTTGGTAGAGTAATATGGACCTCATAAAGAGTTTGAAACTATTTTCTTATTTTCTATTTTATAGAAAGAGATTTTATAGAATTGGTATTATGTCATCCATAATATGTTAAGTCAAATTCACCATTTAAAGCATTTGGATATATATTTTATCCTTTATCTAAAAAGTTTAGTTAATAATCTGATTTCTTTTTCAGAGATAAAATATTCAGGTTAACTATCCTTTCCTGAATAAATTTATGTGGTCTATGTTCATGGAATTTTTTCACCTTATCTAGAATATCAAATTTATGGGCATAGAGTTGTCTGTAATGTTCCCTCTTATTTTTTTCATATCTGTGAGATCATTAGCATCCTTTTAAAAATTGTGTTAAAATACATGTAACATAAAATTTTCCTTCTTGATCATGTTATATGTACAGTTCAGTAGCATTAATTACACTCACTTCATTGTGCATCACCACTATCCATCTCCATCACCCTTTTTATTTTGCAAAACTGAAACTCTATTTCTATTAAACAACTTTGCATTTTTCTCTCTCCCCATCATTGTAACCATTGTTCTATTTTCTGTTTCCATGAATTTGACTACTTTAGATACTGCATATAAGTGGAATTATATAGTATTTGTAACTTTGTGGATCTATTTTCTTTTAACTGTTCTTAAGTTGTGTTTTAAGGTCCACAATGTGGTCTATCTTAGTAAATGTTATTGAAATAAATGTGTATTTTACTATTCAATGGAGTATTTTATCAATGTCAACTAGATCAATGTGTTGATACCATTGTTCCTTTAATTTATATCTTTGGAAATTTTTGCCTGCTTGGGTTTTCAATTATTGGGAGAGATGTGTTGAAATGAATTCTTTATTGTTATGTAATTACTGCCTTATCTCTGATAATCTTTCTTGTTCTGAATTCACTTTGAAATTAATAGCTATTCCAGTTTTCTTTTAAGTGGGGAATAACATGGTATATATTTCATCATATCTTTATTTCTAACCTGAGTCTTTATATTTAAAATGTGTTTCTTGTGCTTCCCTGGTGGTGCAGTGGTTGAGAGTCCACCTGCCAGTGCAGAGGACAAGGGTTTGAGCCCTGGTCCAGGAGGATCCCACATGCCGTGGAGCAACTAGACCCATGTGCCACAACTACTGAGACCACGTGCTGCAACTACTGAAGCCTGTGCACCTAGAGCCTGTGCTCTGCAACAAGAGAAGCCACCACAACGAGAGGCCCACACACTGCAATGAAGACTAGCCCCCACTCGTCACAACCAGGGAAAGTCTGCACACAGCAACAAAGACCCAATGCAGCCATAATAAATAAATAAATTTATTTTTAAAAATAAAATAAAATAAAATGTGTTTCTTGTAAACAGAATATAGTTGGATCTTGCATTTTTAATCCAATCTGATAATCTCTGTCTTTTAACTCATATTTATGCTGTTCACTTTTAAGGGATTATAGATATAATTGGAGTAAAATCTACCATCTTTGTAACTCTTTTCTATTCATTGATTTGGTCTTTTTTCCACCTCTATTTTCTGTGCACTCTGATTTTAATTAAGCATTTTATTTGATTCCATTTTGTCTCCTCCTTGACATGTCATTTATCTTTTTTTTTTTTAAATTTTGTGTTTGTCCCAGGATTCAGACAAATCATAACACCATAGACAAACAGATAACATCATACTCTTTTATTTGTAGTTCAGTTATTTCATAAGAGTTACCACTCTTTTGTCTATTGTATATTTTATAAGACCTAATGATTCATTTTATGGTGAGATACAACACAGTGACACTTGGATAGGTGAAATGCTGAACTCTTTGTTACTTACAGCTCTCAACCATAGAAGACTGCCACACAAGGTCACTTAGAAGTTTGCAACTAAAGACAGTGTAACCAGCATCTTAGCTGCAGGGGTCAGTTTATATATGCAAGTGGTTAGGGGTACTATGTTTCACTAGGCTTCCTGAAGACTGAATAATTTGAACAATTTCATGATGTCCAGGGTAGAAAGGCTGTCCTTAGCTGTTTGGCACCTTGTCCCAGAATGTGGGATCCTGATAAGTGAGACAGTTGCTGTGTATTCATTGTAGCTCCAGAGAATAGAAGCCTGGTAAAGGGAGTGTTTGTTGTTGGGGAGTGGCACATTTTGAAGGGGAATTATAAAGTTTTTAACCATGACTTCGAAACTGGGTCAAGACAGTACTTGTGAAATATTATACTACAATTGACAACTTGATGTCTTGAATCAGTTTTGAACTCAATGATTTGAGATACTTGACTGGCCTGAATAGTAGAGGAGACCTCCAGAGAGTAAGGCATGAGTTGTCCTAAACGGCATAGAAAACATTTTGTTATGATGGTAAAAAGAACCAAGTAGAACATGAGGAATTCTTGAAGGCTCTCTATTTGTTTGGTGTTAATAAGAGGAAAAAAGTCATTCATGACAGGAACCTCTAGGAATATTTTATTTGAATTATGAAATGTGCTAAAGGTGTGGGTTATTTATTTTTTTGATGAAGATGATTTCATGGTTCACATTTTTTGTTAGACTAGCCACTTGACAGATAGATGTTGTCAATCCATATGCAAGTATTAATATTAAAAACACTGTCTTGATTAACTAATAAATAATCAATGGCCACTCTATTGTTAAAAAAAACTATTTTTACCAATTTTCCCTGGCTTTGTTTAAATAGGTTAGGTACATGAGGTTTTTTAAAATATGTGATATTTGAATTTTAGACATGTGTCAGTTAGTGTCAATGCTTCCCCCCCCCCCCATTTTATTTAATTTTTTTAGTGCCAATGCTTTTTAACTATTGGGTTAAAGATATGGTTTCTGCAGCCATTCAAGCAAGTCCCAAAGTGGTGACAGATACCAATATTATAGGTATGAATGTAGTATATTTATGACATTTGGCCATCGTGGGGGAAGAATGATTAACATATATATATATAAATGGAAAGACCAAGAGAGACTGGAATGTATACATGTGATTTGAGGCTTAAGGGTAGTGGAAGGGAAAAATAGAGAATATGAACAGAGGGTCACAATAAAGACTTGTAGACTTATCTTTAGATTGGGAAATTACAATTTGCTTTACACATTGGGAATTACTAAAGAATAGGACTGGAGGAAGATATTGGTGTTTGGGGGGCATATGGTGAGGAGGTAGAATTAATTATCCATTAGATATCTCCTCTGTGTGGCATACTGAGGAGACATGACACCAGTCGCCACTTGAGGAGACTGCTTAGGTGACACAAGAGGAGACACCCAAGAAATAAGCAAAGGTAACAGTTTGAAAGGGGTCTTAATTTCCCAATATCTATCTATCTCACAGTGGGATAAATGTGTGGTATGGGATATGTGAAAGTAGGCTGATGGCAAATTCAATAATTATGGAAAGTCAAAGCATGAGAGGCTGGTGCAGTTAAAGATATGTAATGTCTGTATAAAAATCTAAGGAGTTGGGGAAATGGGTTTGGATTTTCTTTGCCATGTAATTTTTTGGAGGGCAACAGATTAGACACTGTTAGCATAGGAAAGTTGGCAAGAGGAGATGGATATTGGATAATATGGAAAAGGAAGAGGAAGAGGAGAGAGGAGAGCAAGTGGTTTGACCACTGAAAAACCAATAAATTCTGTTATACCAAGAAGAAAACACAGGATTGATATTTTGATAAAGTCACCTGTTAGGCAGGAAAGATGAATGATACTAGCAAAATTTTAGCCTTGGACATATTGCAGAAGCATAGCATAAGGGCTTAAAATTATATGTTAGAATTATAAGGGTCAGACTTTACAGTTTTACAGGTAACACAAGAAAAGATTGAATTGTGGAGAAAGCAAACTGAATGTCTGGAAAATCACTCTAGTTTGGGGTTGGTTCCACCTTTTAAAATAGGACTCATCAGTGCAATTAGTCACTAGAGAACTGAGGGCATCTGAGGGTATCTTGGCTACAGCAACTTGGGGCTGGAATATCCTTCCCAGTTAGGCACCAGCTAGAACTGATGTGGTCATGTATTAATAGTTCTATAATATTTTAATGAGGCTGTTATGCTTGTAGAGTATGGAGGCAACTTAGGTATGTGAACTTGACTTTAAAATACATGTTAAATCAAGATGTTTTGTGGGTATACTGTTAGCAAACGTAATGATGGCATCTTTGATACTGCCATAAATGGGCCAAAGGACAATGACCCAACAGCCATCATTAAAGTACCAATTAAGAGTGGCTGAATCTAAAAGCTCCTAACACAGCAAGGTTTTGTTCATATTAGTGATGAGAGGGGCTCTGATACAAATAAATTTAAGATCACAGGGTCCGATTTTGGTGTATGTGATTAATAGGGTGTCAGGATGTTTGCCAATTAAAATATTCAAGGTTGAGGCTAGGGTCACAGCATTAATCTGTAGGCAGGTCCTCAAATTTAGCCATTATTGTGGACCTTTTGTTTCAGTTGTTGGTTTGGTTAGTGAAGAGCAAGCTAGTGAGGTCTTTGGGCTGTAAGGTTTGCATTAGCCAAACTCAGTGGTTTGTGGGCTTTTGCATTTGCCCTGTTTGGTTCAAATAATGGCTTATTTGGAGAGTTTGAGTCTCCAGATCATAAACCAATGAAAACACTCAGATCAATAATAATAAGACCAAGAGCCAACAGAATAGCGTGGCAATGCATCTTATAGGGATTTTATTGTTTGATGTTTCTTTCTTTCCAGCATGAATTATTACCAAAGAGTGATTGTCTAGTTTTATTTTTGTGGAATAAAGTCTTATTTCCATAATTATTTTTGAATGATTTTCATTTACCAAGTGGGGTTGCTTATCTCCTTTCTTGGTTGCCATACTGTCTGTAGAAATGAACTTGGAGCAATAATTCCTACTTTTTGAAGAGAAGGAGGCCAGATTAATTATCCATCCTTTATAGCATGAAGAATGTGGAAGATTTTTCAATGGTGAAAATGTAGGTTCAAATGGGTTCCATAGCAAGTGGGGCAAATGCCAGGCCTGTAGGACAATCTCTCATTATTGGGTGTCATAAAAATATCTGTCCTTGATCTGGCTTCCAGCTCCTGGGGAATGGGGCAAGACTGACAACTTATATTCATTGAGAGGTTTTCTTAAAGGGCCCTTTGTAAAGAATCTCCTAAACATAAAGACGAGGCCTGTCCCCCTTTAAATATAGAAAAGCTTGATAGGAAGTTGTGTAAAAATTAGCATGTGGCATAAGTCTTCCCAAATGTCTGGAATTAAGAGAAATTGGGGCCTGGTGTAAAACTGAGACTCATTTAAGAGTATATTTCTGGACTGAAGTTTAAAAAGCAGTTGTTCAACTGGTTTAATTAAACCAGTTGCCCGGAGGCAATATGCCAGATGGAAATTTTATTGAATATCCTGTTCCAGGGTCAGTTGTTTCACTGTATGTGCTATAAAATGAGAACCCTGATCTGAATCAATAATGTTAGAATCCCAAAGGGGACAAGAATGGTTTTAGTATGGCCGGTTATTGTGGATTCAGCCATTGCACGCCTAGTATGAAAGGCCAGTAGGAAGCCAGTATAGTTATCTACCATAGTTTGAGCATAATGCATGACCTCTGCTGAAGGGGAAAGCAGTCTGAAATCATCTAATTGCAATCTCTTGTAGGGAATATTTCCGCAGGGAATATTTTTTGTTATCTCATGAGTTGCCAATGACAGATTTGATGACAGTGTGTACATTTATTAATAGTTATATTTGCCAGGGTTGTATTAGAGAAAGTCCTGTAGCTTTGTCCCAATCTGTCAGAGAAAAGACTCTCCAGTGGCTAAATGTCTCATGGGTTTAGACTCCCCATGGTAACAAAAATAAGGAAGATTGAGCAAGGGAAATATTGACCTGTTTATCAACTTGATTATGGAAGAGAGCCTTGTGAGTACTGGCCTTGGTATGAACAGGGAAATGAGCCACCGAAAGGGAATTCTCCTCAGTTGCTGCCAAATGGACTATCCTCATAGTTCTTTACCCTGCATGAAGAAGTTGTCCATTTCCCATTAACTGGAACAAACAGCAAGTCTGTTAGCTAGTCTCCAGGAATCTGTAAAAAGGTGAACCACTGATAACTTGGGCATGGCCTATAATTCTTCTAATTAGACCAAGCCAAGGGTGCTATCCCATGTGAGGGAATAGTCAAGGGGAATGCAGTGCCCTCTAGGGAGCTCTATCACATGTGAAGTTGGTAATGCCATCAGTGGCTCTCTTTTCTCTTCAGATAGTTGGTTCCAAGGGGCTCCTGATTTTACTGTGGTGTTGAAGATGGGAGAAGCCACCTCCTCCCATAGTGTGGAAAGACCTTCGATGTTGGGTTTAGCCCTATCCTGAATAGTGAGGATTCTGTGGCCATGCTCAGCCACATAGGTGGTAAGTTTTTAACCCACTGAATTATGGGCAATGAAGTATTCAGAGGAACATGTTAGGGCCTTGTAGTGGCTTTTGTTTCCAGGAGTGTCCAGTGTATTGGGGGGGTGTTGCCCCCCAATGTGTACCAGGTGTCTGTCACATGCAGTCACCATGTTCAAAATCCCATAGACAGTCTCTGTCCCTAGGCTTCAAGAGACATAGTCCTTGGTGACCAGGCCTCCACTCAAAAGTTGGACCCCAGCAATGCCAAAGGCAAGTCCTGTGGGGTGGTCAACAGGGCAAGCTCCCAGGCACATAACAGTTGAATAATGTATGAGTAATCTGATAGATGGGCCTTATTATGATAGACAAATAAAGAATATGCTTTCTCTAAAACCCAACAAGACTCAGCAGATGTAGGGCCTGTTTAAAGGTAGTTGGGTCTTTTAGTATCAACTGTTGTTGCTTAATTCCCTCAGGAATCTTTCATCTATCTACTGACCAGATAATGCTCCCAAATTCAACAAAAAATACTGACTTTTGTATTTTATGCAGATCTGTAACCCAACCTCTGGTTTGAGGTCCTGCCACCATTACAACCAAACTGGACTGGATGACCCCTAGTTATCTGGGTTTTAAAAGAATATTATTTATATAATATCAGTAGAGCAAAAGTCAAAATGGGTATGTCTTCCAGTTCTTGGAGACAAAGATTATGGGCCACAGCAGGGTTATTTAAATATCCTGTAGGCAAACAGGTAAAGGTATACCTTCTTCAATGGAGAAGGCAAATTGCAACTGGGAAATTGTAGTAATAGGAGCAAGATAAGACATACTGACTAAGTCAATGTTGGAAAAATACTTCCTAGAGACTTTTGAATTTCCTCATTCATCTCTAATAATAATGAATATGGGAGCTTTGATGGGAGGAACTACAGCATTTAGATTATCACAATATTCAGTGGTGAGCTTCCATTTATTTTTATCTGCCTTAAGGACAGGCCAAATTGGGCTTTTAAAAGGATAAATTGCAGATATTATGACCCCTTCTTTCAATAAATGTTGTCTGTCTGGCCACAGTTTTTCTGGTTCTTGTTTCAACTGGTAGTTTGAGATGTTAGCTATTTTAACCAGCATAGGTAAATCAGTGGGTTTCATTCAGCATGGCCCACAAATAAGGCTACAGATTTCTTTTTTCCAATCAGCAAATTTCCCTGAGATGACATCTATTCCAATTATGGGGAATTTCAGTTTAAGAAGAACGGTAACCATGATAGTATTTCTCAATCAAACTATTCCAATTTTGACATCCTATTTAGTTAACTCAACTAAGACCTTAAAGCTAGTGACCCCCTGTAAGTTGAAAAAAGATGCCTTATATTTAGAGAGATCCCTGGGCAAGATAGTTATTTGGGGTTCTGTATTTAGAAGAGTCAGGAAATGCTGGAAATTTTTTTATTCTAATAGACCACCAAGATAGTGTAGGGGCAACTGTCCTCTGACAGCTATAGAGGTCCAAGAGGCGTATTGAATTCCTGTGGGAGGGGCCGAGTTGGTTTCCTTGGGGCAAGTCAGTGGAGGGGCTTCAGCTGGAGCTGATGAGACCAGGGGTCTGGTGACCCTTGGGTTTGTGGCTAGGAGAACTTCTAAGGATGAGGCACATTAATGGAATTTAGGATGTCTTGTCATTGCTGGGGGTGAGTGCTTCTGAAATTAAATCATTTGGTATTCCTAAATGCTTTAAATGCCTTAATTGCCAATAGAAAGCTTCCTGGGGATTTTGAGATGATGGGAACTAGAGGGAGGCTCAGGAGGCTGGGTAGAATTAAATTCACTGGATGGTTTCTTTGGAAGAGGTTTTAATTGTCCTATTAGTAGTTAAAGTTGAGAAATTAAGAGAGCCATCTCCATTGTGGGTTAACATCTCTATGCTATCTAATTCATCTTTAACTCTATGAATAAGATTTATTAAAGAGAGTAGAGAGGCCTGATAATGAGTAGGGCTCCCTTGTAAATAGAATTATTTTCCTAACACAACATTGTAAATCAACTATAATCAATAAAAAATTTTAAAAAGTTATTTTGTTTCAACTCAAAAAAAGAGTTGCTTCAGGTTTAGTTATAAGCTTCTCTCTCTCTCTAGATGTTCTGCAAATGATATACCCATTATACCATGCAGATTTAGGTAACAAGGTATGAGCCTCCTCCAAAACTTCCCAAGGGTGTTAGCCTTATAGAAATAGAAGGGTGGGCAACTTTTCAGGCCATAAAGACCCCATAATAAGGGCAGAAGATATTGGGGTCAGACCTCATCAGAGGAAGCAGAGTGCTCTATTTCTGAATTATGTATTTTTTAACTCTGGTGGCCTCTCACTATCATGGGCAGTTTGAGTCTTTAAGGTAGTTGGATCTCTTAACAAATCATAGATTTTTGGATCTCTAGACAAACTAGCTGTCTTATTTCCACTGCAGTAAGTAATAGCTCCCACAGTACATTATATAGACCTAATAGCCAGCTAGTTGCTTTTTCATTATTATTTTGGACAAAGTCACTAAATATGTTGTGTGTTTCTAATCTAGTAAAATTGCATCTTTCTGATGTGGTTTCTATTTGCTGCCGACTGTTGAGACCTTCTGGGTGATGAGAGGAAAAACCTCAGCACTTCAGTGAGGTCCTGGTAGCACTCCTCATAGGTAGCTGCCTCTCATTGCAAGGCCTGCCAGCCACCTCCCAGACATGCATATTGTCTGCGGCTTTTACACTTTTTGAATAATAGACCCAATTTATAGCAGGTATTTGGTCTGGGGTGGGGGCAGGTACAATAATAAGGTAATTATTCCTCTGTCCCATTTGATTTAAATGTTGAGCCAGTGGCCTCCTCAATCGCAATCCACAACACCTCTGGTGGGCTGGGGACATTTAAGTTAGTTGGTGACAGCAACAAAGTATGCAACAGCGAAGATGAGCGAGGGGTTTACCCCCACTGGAGTAACCTAGACAAGACGGTACCATATTACTACTACCCAGAAGTTTTGCTTTTTATATATTGAAGATACATTATAAGGTGCACAGAATTTGGAATGACTGGATTATTGAGTCTTTTTATCATTACATAATATGCTTATTTAAAAGGATTTTCGGGGATTAATCTAATTTATCTGATACTATTACAGCTAAACTATATTCCTCTAGTTTAGTTTATGCATGGCGTATTTTCCCTATTCTTTTGCATTCACCCTCTATGAACCCTTATATTTAAAGTGTGGTTATTTTATTCATAGTATATATTTGTTTGCTTATTTGTTTTTATACATTCTAACTTTATCTTTTGTTTGAATTTTTGGTCAACTTATGTTTAATGCAATTATTAGTAAATTCGTGTTTAAATTTATAATTTTTCAATTTGATTTTTATTTAGATTAATTTCATTATACTTCTCTTGTTTTCCATTTTGCCTAATATTGTGTTAGATATGATTTCCCTATTTTTTGAATTTACCAAATATTTCAACTTACATTATTGACTAATTAAAGTCTAGTATAAAATAGTCCCTATATTACTTCATGGAAAATGAAAGGACATTTAAACACATTAAATCCATTTATTTTACATCCAGTTATGTATTTCCCAGGTATTATTCCGATCATGCATTTTAATCCTCTCTTTGGGAGTATTTAATCATATATTACAATCATCTATTGAATCGGAAGTGTCATTTGTTATATTCTTTGGTTCAATAATTCCTCTCTATACTCCCCTACTCCCTCATCCTTCTTCTCTTTATAGTTCTCTGTTGAGATTTTCAACCTGTAACATATTATCTGGCACACATAAATCAGTTATTTTAAAAGCCTTTTTAATTTCTCAGATATCTGCATCCCCAGTGGGTCTTATTCTATTTTATATTTTGGTTTTGCCAAAACCCACTTGATTATATCTCCTGATAATATTTCAATGAATACTGAATGGTGTGTATTAAAAATTAAAAAGAGAATTTAGAACTTGCTATATGGTAATAGGAACATACATATCGATAATTACCTTAACTGTAAATGGATTAAATGCTCCAACCAAAAGACATAGACTGGCTGAATGGATACAGAAACAAGACCCGTATATATGCTGGCTACAAGAGACCCACTTCACACCTAGGGACACATACAGACTGAAAGTGAGGAGATGGAAAAAGTTATTCCACGCAAATGGAAATCAGAAGAAAGCTGGAGTAGCAATTATCATATCAGAAAAAATAGACTTTAAAACAAAGACTATTACAAGAGACAAAGAAGGACACAACATAATGATCAAGGGATCAATCCAAGAGGAAGATATAACAGTTGTAAATATTTATGAACCCAACATACAAGCACCTCAATACATAAGGAAAATACTAACAGCCATAAAGGGGAAACCTAAAGTAACACAATCATAGTAGGGGACTTTAACACCCCACTTTCACCAATGGACAGATCATCCAAAATTAAAATAAATAAGGAAACACAAGATTTAAATGATACATTAAACAAGATGGACTTAATAGATACTTATAGGACATTCCATCCAAAAACAACAGAATACACTTTCTTCTCAAGTGCTCATGGAACATTCTCCAGGATAGATCAGACCTTGGGTCACAAAACAAACCTTGGTAAATTTAAGAAAATTGAAATTGTATCAAGTATATTTTCCGACCACAACGCTATGAGACTAGATATCAATTACAGGAAAAAAATCTGTAAGGAATACAAACACATGGAGGCTAAACATTACACTACTTAATAACCAAGATATCACTGAAGAAATCAAAGAGGCAACCAAAAAATACCTAGAAACAAATGAGAACGAAAACACGATGATCCAAAACCTATGGGATGCAACAAAAGAAATTCTAAGTGGGAAGTTTATAGCTATACAAGCCTACCTTAAAATACAAGATACATCTCAAATAAAAAACCTAACCTTACACCTAAAGTAATTAGAGAAAGAAGAACAAAAAAGAAAAAAAAAAATAGCAGAAGGAAAGAAATCATAAAGACCATATCAGAAATAAATGAAAAAGAAATGAAGGAAATGATAGCAAAGATCAATAAAAGTAAAATCTGATTTTTTGAGAAGATAAACAAAATTGATAAATCATTAGCCAGACTTCTCAAGAAAATGAGGGAGAAGACTCAAATCAATAGAATTAGAATGAAAAAAGAGAAGTAACAACTGACACTGCAGAAATACAAAGGATCATGAGAGATTACTACAAGCAACTACATGCCAATAAAATGGACAACCTGGAAGAAATGGACAAATTCTTAGAAATGCGCAACCTTCTGAGACTGAAATGGGAAGAAATAGAAAATATGAACAGAGCAATCACAAGCACTGAAATTGAAACTGGGATTAAAAATCTTCCAACAGGGCTTCCCTGGTGGCGCAGTGGTTGAGAGTCTGCCTGCTGATGCACGGGACACGGGTCTGAGAATTTCCCACATGCCGCGGAGTGGTGTGGCCCGTGAGCCATGGCCACTGAGCCTGCGCGTCCGAAGCCTGTGTTCCACAATGCGAGAGGCGACAACAGTGAGAGGCCCACGTACCGCAAAAAAAAAAAAAAAAAAAATCTTCCAACAAACAAAAACCCAGGACCAGAAGCCTTCACTGGCGAATTGTATCAATCATTTAGAGAAGAGCTAACACCTATGCTTCTCAAACTCTTCCAAAATATAGTAGAGGGAGGAACACTTCCAAACTCATTCTACGAGGTCACCATCACTCTGATACCAAAATCAGACAAAGATGTCACAAAGAAAGAAAACTACAGGCCAATATTACTGATGAACATAGATGCAAAAATCCTCAAGAAAATACTAGCAAACAGAATCCAACAGCACATTAAAAGGATCATACAGCATGATCAAGTGGGGCTTATCCCAGGAATGCAAGGATTCTTCAATATATGCAAATCAATCAATGTGATACACCATACTAGCCTAATTGAAGGAGAAAAAACATATGATCATTTTGATAGATACAGAGAAAGCTTTTGACAAAATTCAACACCGATTTATGATAAAAACCCTCCATAAAGTAGGCATAGAAGGAACTTTCCTCAACATAATAAAGGCCATATATGACAAACCCACAGCCAACACCATCCTCAATGGTGAAAAACTGAAACCATTTCCACTAAGATGAGGAACAAGACAAGGTTGCTCACTCTCACCACTATTTTTCAATACCGTTTTGGAAGGTTTTTTTTTTTTTTTTTTTTTTTTTTCCGGTACACGGGCCTCTCACTGTTGTGGCCTCTCCCGTTGCGGAGCAGAGGCTCCGGACGCGCAAGCTCAGCTGCCACGGCCCACGGGCCCAGCCGCTCCGCGGCATGTGGGATCCTCCCAGACTGGGGCACAAACCCGTGTCCCCTGCATCGGCAGGTGGACTCCCAACCACTGCGCCACCAGGGAAGCCCCCCGTTTTGGGAGTTTTAACCACAACATCAGAGAAGAAAGGGAAATAAAAGGAATCCAAATTGGAAAATAAGAAGTAAAGCTGTCACTGTTTGAACATGACATGAAAATATACATAGAGAATCCTAAAGATGCTACCAGAAAACTTCTAGAGCTAATTAATGAATTTGGTGAAGTAGCAGGATACAAAATTAATGCACAGAAATCTCTTGCATTCCTGTACACTAATAATGAAAAATCTGAAAGTGAAATTAAGAAAACACTCCCATTTACCATTGCAACAAAAAGAATAAAATACTTAGGAATAAACCTACCTAAGGAGACAAAAGTCCACTATGCAGAAAACTATAAGACACTGGTGAAAGAAATTAAAGATGATATAAATAGATGGAGAGACATACCATGTTCTTGGATTGGAAGAATCAACATTGTGAAAATGACTGTACTACCCAAAGCAATCTACAGATTCAATGCAATCCCTATCAAACTACCACTGGCATTTTTCACGGAACTAGAATAAAAAATTTCACAATTTGTATGGAAACACAAAGGACCCCAAAGAGCCAAAGCAATCTTGAGACAGAAAAATGGAGCTGGAGGAATCAGGCTCCCTGACTTCAGACTATACTACAAAGCTGCAGTAATCAAGACAGTATAGTACTGGCACAAAAACAAAAATATAGATCATGGAAAAGGATAGAAAGCCCAGAGATAAACTCATGCATATATCATCATGTTATCTTTGATAAAGGAGGCAAGAATATACAGCGGAGAAAAGACAGCCTCTTTAATAAGTGGTGCTGGGAAAACTGGACAGCTACGTGTAAAAGAATAAAATTAGAACACTCCCTAACACCATACACAAAAATAAACTCAAAATGGATTAAAGACCTAAATGTAAGGTCAGGCACCATCAAACACTAGAGGACAACCTAGGCAGAACACTCTATGACATAAATCACAGCAACATCCTTTTTGATCCACCTCCTAGAGAAATTGTAATAAAAACAAAAATAAACAAACGGGACCTAATGAAACTTAAAAGCTTTTACACAGCAAAGGAAACCATAAACAAGACAAAAAGACAACCCTCAGAATGGGAGAAAATATTTCAAATGAAGCAACTGACAAAGGATTAATCTCCAAAACATACAAGCAATGCATGCAGCTCAATATCAAAAAAAGAAACAACCCAATCCAAAAATGGGCAGAAGACCTGAATAGATATTTCTCCAAAGAAGATATATAGGTTGCCAACAAACCCATGAAAGAATGCTGAACATCATTAATCATTAGAGAAATGCAAATCAAAACGACAATGAGTCATCTCTCACCTGTCAGAATGGCCATCATCAGAAAATCTACAAACAGGAAATGTTGGAGAGTGTTTGGAGAAAAGGGAGCCCTCTTGCATTGTTGGTGGGAAGGTAACTTAATACAGCCACTATGGAGAACAGTATGGAGGTTCTTTAAGAAACTAAAGATAGAACTACCTTACAACCCAGCAATCCTACTACTGGGCATATACCCTGAGAAAACCATAATTCAAAAAGAGTCATGTTCCAAAATGTTCATTGCAGTTCTCTTTACAATAGCCAGGACATGGAAGCAACCTAAGTGTCCATCAACAGATGAATGGATAAAGAAGATGTGCCATATATATACAATAGAATATTACTTAGCCATAGAATGGAACGAAACTGAGTTATTTGTAGTGAGGTGGATGGACCTAGAGTCTGTCATACAGAGTGAAGTAAGTCAGAAGGAGTAAAACAAATACCGTATGCTAACACATATATATGGAATCTAAAAAAAAGAAAAAAAATTGCCAAAAGAACCTAGGAGCAAGGCGGGAATAAAAATGCAGACCTACTAGAGAATGGACTTGAGGATACGGGGAGGGGGAAGGGTAGGCTGGGACAAAGTGAGAGAGTGGCATGGAGATATATACACTACCAAAGGTAAAATAGAGAGCTAGTTGGAAGCAGCCACATAGCAGAGGGAGATCAGCTCAGTGCTTTGTGACCACCTAGAGGGGTGGGATAGGGAGGGTGGGAGGGAGGGAGATGCAAGAGGGAAGAGATATGGGACATATGTATATGTATAACTGATTCACTTTGTTATAAAGCAGAAACTAACACAGCATTTTAAAGCAATTATACTCTAATAAAGATGTTAAAAAAAAAAAAAACTTGCTATAATATTTTCCTCCAATATGGCAGCCCTGTAAATCCAATCTGAGATTGTGCTTTTTCAAGACTGGGTTTTAAATCTTTCAAGGGTTTTTCTATTCCAGGATTTCTTTTACTTAAAAATTGTTCCCTTCTATGATTGCATTATAAAGACTGAACATTTATAGCTCTCTTGTGTCTTGGTGGAAACCTCTATATTCCCAACTCTGTGAGATTGCTAAAAGTTTATCTTGACTGCCCACCTTCTTGACCAATAATTTGATTTGGAATTTTAATCCAGTCACACATTCTGATGTATGTGGCTGAACTTCAATCTTTGTAAGACCCAGTTTTTTTACATTGGAATTGATGCTTGGGAGTAGCCTTTCCAGGATTCAGATTGAAACTACTGGGTGTTTAACATGACCCTTTCATATATGAGAGTCTTGAACCCTATTCTTTGTCTACTTAATCCTGTAGGACAGTATGATAATTTTTACTGAATTTTGCTCACTATAGAATTAAGAAGATGAGGCATAACTTTAGCAAAGTTCAAGGAAAAACTTCAAAATTTATCTCTGAGAACTTCAAACTATACTTTCATAAGTAGAACACACAGTTTTGTTTGAAAAACCCACTGAAAGTTGAAATAGTTACTTTAAAACCACCCACTCTCTATACTGCAAACAGACTTCTCTTGCCCATCTGCTTACATTTGAATTAATGTGATGCTATTCTCTGCCTGCCTGCATACCTAGACTCAGGATTTCAGAAACAGTATATCCTGAGATTTCAAGAAACAAGAGAGAAAGGAAAGGGATAAAAATATATATACATACATTTTTCTCTCCCTTTCATTTCTTTCTTGCTCTTTAGAAACAACCTTGCAATATCTTTCAAAGTGCTTTGTTCCTACTTATATTTGTGTATAAATATACGTATATTTGTATATATATCTGTATATATATTTGTATATATATTTGTATATATATCTGTATATATATATATATATATTTGTGTATATATATATATATATTTAAGGCCACATTTCACTTACCATGATATTTAAATAGATCCTTAACCTGGTTTTCTGGGGAAACTCTTTTTCCCTTTCTTATCCATTTTATTCTAATGCTTTCATTTCATTCTTCCAGGACTACAGGTCACTCCAATGATAAACATTGCTGATAGCTCTGTTTTTTATAAAGAATAATGTCCACGATTCTTAGATAATCATTCAATGCCTATGTAAAACAATCACAATTTATCTTTCCAATTATATTTCTCACAGTCTTCAGGATATTTACTGTTAAATATTGCACAACTAATATTTTCAGTTGCTATTTGAAGTTCACATAATCTAGTATTTTATTTGACTACCTTTATAAAAATGTCTTAACCAACTCTCTCATCAATTTTCCCTTCAAACATGTATTTTGTATCCATAACTTTTTTCTCCATGTATCTTCTGCAATTCCTTTCTATCTTATTGTATGCTTTTTTACTTATGCATTTTATCTCCTCAACTACTTTCTATATTTTTCAGAGAGCAACTTTTATATATGATTAATACTTGTTTGCTCACATTATTTAACATAGTGCCTTAAATCTTGCTGGCAAACAAAAACAATTTGTTGAATGAATGTATTGGTTTTCTATTATTAAGTAACAAATTACCACAATTTTAAAATTCTATCACTCATTATTTAATAGTTCTATAGGTCAGAAATTCCAGGGAAGTTCAGCTGAGCTTCTGTTTAGTATTCCAATGCTGAAATTAAGGTGTTGGCTGGGCTGGGATTTTATGGGGAGTCTCTGGGGTAGAATATGTTTCCAAGATCATCAGCTGGTTGGCAAAATTCATTTCCAAGATGTTGTAGCCTGAGGCCCCTGTTTTCTTGTTTAGTTTTATCCATGGACTACTCTCAGTTTCTAGAAGCTGCTGAAAATCTTTGTCATATGCTTCTCCCCCAACTCCAGTTTTCAAGTCAACCACAATATGTCAAATCTTCCCCATGTTTTGATTCTTTCTGATATCTCTTTTCTATCAACCAGGGAAATCTCTTTACTTTTAAAGGGTTCACCTGGTTGTGTCAGGTCCACTGAGACAATCTCCTCTTAATTTGAGACCTCAATTACATTTACAAAAGAATCAACGAACTGATTAGGTATATCCTTAGAATTACACCAACCTCAATGAATAAAAAAATAATTCTCACCATTTTGTATCACATTTAAAATGTTCAGTATTTGACTATAGAGGACTTTCTGCACTGAAGTTTAGGAAAAATTTAAGCAGCATTGTTGTGATTCTTTTTATATTATTTTTATAATACTATAAAAATTCAAGGTGTTCAATATTCAAAGTCTCTGTTTTTTTAGAGTTTTTCTTATTCTATGAGTTCCAATATGTTTTTATGCAGCAAGACATTTTTAGAGTCTTGTATTTAACTCATGAACTATTAATAATTAATTCTAAGAAATATTTAACTTCCTGGGAAATACATTTGTGGGAAATAATGCAATTTTTATTGCCAGGTATATGATGTGTTTGGTTTCTCTCTCTGAGATGTTAGAAGTAGTATATGATTGTCAGAAAAATAATCATAGAATTTTACAAAGTACTGTTACATGCTAGATTCTTTGAACAAAGCTTGAAATAAAGTTTTGTATTTTCATTGTGTACGGTAATAAATGGTGTTTAAGTGTCCAAAGCTATATGATAGGTAAGTGCCATAGTTAAAACTTGGAAACTGGGTCTTATTTTACATTCAGTGCTTTTTCCACTGAATAACAACTATGAGGTATCACTTCTTATACTTATAAATCTATATGACACATAATTTTTTTCTTTGTAGGCAATGTCCCCAAGGCATACGCTTTGGGTTAAATTCTCAGTGGAACAGCAGCTATTTTAGCACACTTTTTGTCAATTTTTTTTTTCAGTTAAAGTTACTTTAAGATTATGAAATATATTCTGGCCACATATCATATGTTAAAATTTACCCTTTTATATCTAAAAGTGTACCTTCCATTGAAATAAAGATAGATTAGGGAATAGACGAAAGAACAATTCCATTTTAATTAAGAAGGTCTTCAGAATAAACTTCGTTTTTAAAGAGAATAACGTTTTTATGCCAATAAATATGTATAATAAGAAATACAAGGGACACTCAGGGAATATACAATTTCATATTCTTCAGTATGGCTGAACTGTCTCTACAATAATTTAGTGTTTAAATGATTTACTTTTTTTTAAACATCTTTATTGGAGTATAATTGCTTTCCAATGGTGTGTTAGTTTCTGCTTTCTAACAAAGTGAATCAGCTATACATATACATATATCACCATATGTCCTCCCTCTTGCGTCTCCCTCCCACCCTCCCTATCCCACTCCTCTAGGTGGTCACAAAGCACCAAGTTAATCTCCCTGTTATATGCAACTGCTTCCCACTAGCTATCTATTTTACATTTTGATCATCATAGCAGCTAGAAATCTTACAGCAGAAAAAGACCTAATATAACGCAAACTTATTCCTTACTTCCTCCAATATTTACCATTAATTATTTTATATTTTCTTCAGTAATTTTCCACCCCAAACTTTCTACAATATCTAAAGTAATTTCAGTTTTCTAACAGTATCTGAGTTTCATCTCCTAGTCATTGTTTTCTCCCTGTTTTCCAAGGCAACCATAACACTAACTACGTACATTCTCAGAACACATCTCCCCAGTGACATTAGCAATTATAGAATTTTTTCTTTTCCTTTAGTAAAGTACAGACACTTCTTCACAATAACTAAATAAATACAATGGCCTTTTTGAAAGGTGGTGCACCTATCTCCTGAGGTTTCACTTTAGTCACTGACATAAGACATCTCCTGTCTGCTCTATACTGCTACTTCTTCATGAACTATGGAGAACTGAAAGAGAAAAATAGCACAAAAACACACAAAATCTCTGGTTTTATAATATCAAGACATATTGATACAATATATATTATTTGAAAACAAATATATTTTCAGCATTCTGGGCAGTTATCTATATGTGGATTTTAACTAGCTTAAGTCATATAATAAGTTAAGTGCTTTAGACCATAATCATGAGGACACAGTAAATGTATCCTTCCAATTTGACTTTAAATACTTAAGGTGATATTTAAACTACTAGTTTTATAATTAAATGTATAAATGTATATGTTTTATAATTAAATGTATAAAACTACTAGCTTTATAATTAAATGTACAAAAATAATTCTCTCTCTCTCAACTGAAGGTGGAAAAATTATCTTGTTCATATTGGTCAGTTCAAAGCACATTGTCCAATGTCATCATTGGTCCTTGCAAGTTCCTGTTTTTGTTTTATTGTTTATTTATACACATAATTTTATCCACATATCTCATTCATATTCTCCAACCTAGTAGCAAACTTTGATTGAATGTGCTTTTCCAACATGAGTATTTTTATTTGATTGTGTAAATTTTTAAACTACATAAATTTTGTTAAGAAATGTATATGTATCCATATATATACACACATATGCATATGTAAGTGTGTGTATGATGATGTGTTGGTAAATATTTAAGTGCACTCTGGAAAAAAAGAAGACAAGTTGTGGTGTTCACTGGTTTCTGTAGAATAGACACATCCAGAATAGCTGAGTTCAAGCTACCAACATGAGGTCATTGAATGCAGAGTTGGTTAACAGTGTGCAGTAGCAAGCTTTATAAAATATTTTTACCATATGGATATGGTACATATAAATAAATATTGCAAGAGCAGAAATAATTGTAAAATGTTTTGAAATAATTAGGTAAAGATGAGATTTGGATATTTATTAGCTTTGTTTTTTTATAGCTTATTCAATATGTTTGTGAAGCTTAATTTTAGTAACAGTTGTATTTAACAATTATTTAATAAAACTCATGAAAATATTCTCATAGACTTGTATGAGCTCTCAACACACGATTAATTCTAAGAATAAACAATTTTCCTGAAAGAGAAATTTGAGCTCACTTTACTTCCTTTTTCTACTTTATGTAATAAGGCAGTTGTCCAGAAGTTTCTGATCTGGAAGAAGTTGAGAGATTTCCCAAGATTCATGAAATTAGTTATCCATGTCATTCGTCTAAGCATGAAATGGCAAAATTTTTAACCTTGAATGAAAATCATGACTTTGTATTTATTTTTTCTTTATTTCTTTATATTTATTTCTGTAGTCTTGTCAGTAATATCCTTATCATCGTGAGTACAATTAAATTAAATAAATTATGAAGTTATAAAGTAATCAATCTATGTGGAGAGAACAGTAGCTCTTGGAAAGATAAAATAAAACTTGAATACATAGAGAACTAGTTTGGGGGTAAGGATATAAAGCCAAGCTGTGATAGTATGTCAAATAGTTCTAATGTAGAATATGGTTCTCAAATAGTTCTATTTTCATTTTTTAAGCTGACAGTGCTCTTTAAATCTGAGAGATCTCTTATGTAGAGATTTGCATTATAATGAAATGATACTGTGAATAAGATACAAGTTTGGAAAAGTCAATTTTATAATTGCAATTAAAATTTTATACTGTATTATAACTTATTGAGACCTCTAAATTATTCATGAAATTTCATCCAGAAAACCCACTTTTATGACACTTTTAATAAAATAAAAATATTTTTTAGATATACACAGGATTTTTATTTATGAGGACACAAGAGAAAAAATGTCAAGCAAATTGGGAATAACAGAATTTTTTTTTTTTACATCTTTATTGGAGTATAATTGTTTTACAATGGTGTGTTAGTTTCTGCTGTATAACAAAGTGAATCAGCTATGTGTATACATGATACCCATACCCCGCCCTCTTGCATCTCCCTCCCACCCACCCTATCTCACCTCTCTAGGTGGTCACAAAACACTGAGCTGATCTCTATGTGCTATGCAGCTGCTTTCCACTAGCTATCTATTTTACCTTTGGTAGTGTATATATGTGAGTGCTACTCTCTCACTACATCCCAGCTTCACCTTTCCCCCTCACTGTGTCTTCAAGTCCATTCTCTACTTCTGCATCTTTATTTATGTCTTGCCACTACGTTGATCAGAATGATTTTTTTTTTTTTTAGATTTCATATAGATGTGTTAGTATATGGTATTTATTTTTCTCTTTTTGACTTACTTCACTCTGTATGACAGTCTCTAGATCCATCCACGTCTCTACAAATGACCCAATTCTGTTCCTTTTTATGGCTGAGTAATAATCCATTGTATACATGTGCCACATCTTCTTTATCCATTAATCTGTCAATGAACATTTAGGTTGCTTCCATGTCCTGGTTATTGTAAATAGTGTTGCAATGAACATTGTGGTACATGTCTCTTTTTGAATTATGGTTTTCTTATGGTACATGTCCAGTAGTGGGATTGCTGGGTCATATGGTAGTTCTATTTTTAGGCTTTTAAGGAACAATCATACTTATCTCCACAGTAGCTGTATCCATTTACATTCCCAACAACAGTGCAAGAGAGTTCCCTTTTCTCCACACCCTCTTCAGCATTTATTGTTTGTAGATATTTTAATGGTGGACATTCTGACTGGTGTGAGTTGATACCTCACTGTAGTTTTGATTTGCATTTCTCTAATGATTAGTGATGTTAAGCATCCTTTCATGAGTTTGTTGGCAATCTGTATATCTTCTTTGGAGAAATGTCGATTTAGGTCTTCTGCCCATTTTTGGATTGGATTGTTTCTTTTTTTGATATTGAACTACATGGGCTGCATATATATTTTACAGATTAATCTTTTGTCAGTTGCTTTATTTGCAAATGTTTTCTCCCATTCTGAGGATTATCTTTTCATCTTGTTTATGGTTTCCTTTGCTGTGCAAAAGCTTTTAAGTTTCATTAGGTCTCATTTGTTTATTTTTGTTTTTATTTCCATTACTCTAGGATGTGTTTCAAAAAGGATGTTGCTGTGATTTATGTCATAGTGTGTTCTGCCTATGTTTTCCTCTAAGAGTTTGATAGTGTCTGGCCTTACATTTAGGTCTTTAATCCATTTTGAGTTTATTTTTGTGTGTGGTGTTAGGGAGTGTTCTAATTTCATGCTTTTACATGTAGCTGTCCAGTTTTCCCCAGCACCAGTTATCGAAGAGGCTATCTTTAATCCATTGTATATTCTTAACTCCTTTGTCAAAGATAAGGTGACTATATGTGCGTTGGTTTATCTCTGGGCTTTCTATCCTGTTCCATTGATCTATATTTCTGTTTTTGTGCCAGTACCATACTATCTTGATTACTGTAGCTTTGTAGTATAGTCTGAAGTCAGGGAGCCTGTTTCCTCCAGCTCCATTTTTCTTTCTCAAGATTGCTTTGTCTATTTGGGGTCTTTTGTCTTTCCATACAAATTGTGGAATTTTTTGTTCTAGTTCTGTGAAAAATGCCATTGGTAATTTGATAGGTATTTCATTGAATCTGTAGATTGCTTTGGGTAGTAGAGTCATTTTCACAATATTGATTCTTCCAATCCAAGAACATGGTATATCTCTCCAACTGTTTGTATAGTGTTTGATTGCATTCATCAGTGTGTTATAGTTTTCGGCATACAGGTCTTTTTTCTCCATTGGTAGGTTTATTCCTAGGTATTTTATTCTTTTTGTTGCAATGGTAAATGGGAGTGTTTGTTAATTTCTCTCAGATTTTTCATTGTTAGTGTATAGGAATGCAAGAGATTTCTGTGCATTAATTTTTTATCCTGTTACTTCACCAAATTCATTGATTAGCTCTAGTAGTTTTCTGGTATCATCTTTAGGATTCTCTATGTATAATATCATGTCAACTGCAAACAGTGACATTTTTACTTCTTTTCTTCCATTTTGGGCTCCTTTTGTTTCTATTTCTTCTCTGACTGCTGTGGCTAAAATTCATCATATTTTTGTCTAATTAATCTTTACATGCCCAAAGAGTGAACAGAAAAGGGAATAAATAACCAACTATAATTTTACTCTGGGAAAACAAAAAAGGAATCAATGATTTGTGCCTCAATCCTTCCCAAGGTATGACCTTGTCTCAGTTCCAGCTCAAGAAACTTGGATTTAAATGGAGTTTTAAAAAGTTAAAGGAGTTAAATTTTTTTTTTTAATAAAAGGAGATATTTTCCATGACACTGAAACTACCATGCACTGTTATGAATGAAACCAAAATAATTTAAATTGTAGACCAATATACGTTAGTGGAATCTTAAATAAAACCTTAACTAAGTTTCTTTACTTAACAAAAAAAGAGACTGAGAGAGGTAAGAAAAATAGACTGGGAACTCAGAATCAAAACTTTATCATCTGGAAATATTTAGTCTAGCTGAGAGGCAATGTAGTTATGTGGCTAAGCACATGGATTCTGGAATTGGAATACAGGTTTGTTTTCTGGCTCTGCCACTGTGCCTGCTGAACTGCTGTGGCAGTTACTTAATATCCTCTGGCCTTTGTCCATCTCTAAAATCATGACCTCCCTCGTGGGCTTGCCATAAACATTAAATAGAGTTAATATTTGCTGAGCACTCAGAACACAGCCTAGACATCATAAACATGGAAATGCTAGCTACTAGATTTATAATTCTATGTATTTTGATATAGACATTTATTTAATATGTGTAGTCTGTCAAATAGATGCATCATTGCTACTAGATTTATAATTCCATGTATCTTGATATATACACTTATTTAATATGTGTAGTCTGTCAAATAGATGCATCACGATGCATTCAACATTTCTCCTTTTGCTATGTAAGTGCTTACTGAATGACAGATAGATGGTAGATAGATCGATATAGATAAATCTAAAATAAACTAATCAAAATCAGATTAAAATAGCTCACTCTTACATGATGGAAATTGAGCCTTGTATTTCTGAATGAAACTTGAATGAAACTATATGCATATGAAAAATGCATATAATCCTGCTTGGAATAACAAAAATTAATGTTTTAACTATTGAGTACATTGAATTAGTATGCAATTTCAAGCCTAATTCAATAGATAGTTATTTTAAAACTTTTTGAAAAATCTATATAAATATTACACAAATATCAAGAAAAAATCTGTGTAGTAGGTAAATTTTGTTTTGGACAATAATACCATATAATAATTTTTCAGTAAAATTTACAATATCTCTGGTTCTTATTCAAACAGAATACAAAGAATTATTGATGACATAAGTAGAAACAAATATCATTTATCATTCTAAAATAATATTCATTCAGAATACAAATTTTTAAAAATTAAAGTTAATTCCTCTGTACAATTATCAGCAACTAAAAGGCAAGGGAACACACAAAACTTGTGGCAAAATTAAGTAAGTTTCAAAGATAGGAGAGATCCATCTGTTTAAGTGAAGTAATTTCATATTTACAGGGTACCATGTCCTATGGATATTAAATATTATGAAAGTTCATTTTATTTATAAATTAACAATTTATATTAGTGCAAAAGGAGCTCTGAGACTATGCCTTTTATTATCTCCATCAAATTCTCAAAAATGATCAGAATTTAATATCAGTGATATAAATCATGGTAAGATTCCATTCATAAAACAAGATTCAAATACATTTTACAGTTGTATTGTGTGGGTAAATCTGGGTTAATTTAAGTGTTAATGAAATCATGACTAACTAGATGTGAGGAATAGTACCAAAACCACATAAACTTAAGGATGCCTAAGTCAATCCGTGCTCATTTAGGCAACAGGAGATATTACTGTTCTAAGGAGATGGAGGATGGTGTGTGTGATCACACAGGTACACCTAAAACTCCAAAGAATTGAAAAGCCCTTCATATTCACATGTCTTTACATACTGATTTACCTCATTGATTTTAGTGGCTTCAAAGTGTGACATGGTAAGTTTATATTAAAACCAGTTCCTTATTTAGAAACAATTTATTTTTCAGTAGATTATATTCATAGAGGAAATTGAAACTAAAAAAAAAATCCTTGAAATTTTACTCTATGTAAGCAGTTAAGATTTGTTTATAAGAACGAATTGTAGACTCTACTGCCTGGGTTTGAAAATTGTCTTTGCCACTTAAGAGTTGTGAATTTCTGGGCAAATTACCTAAGTTTTTTGCCTCAGTTTTCTTACCTATAAAATGAGAATAATAATATTGATATCTAAATCAGAGTGCATATGAGAAATAAATACATAAATACATGTAAGATTCATAGATAATAAGTGCTATATGATGATTTGCTATTTTTATTTTACATTATAGATTTACACTTATTTGGCACGCCCAGAATGATTGTCTTTTGTAAGCTAGGTTTTGTGCTACATTGTGGGGCATAATGAGATTTGCTAGTTGCCTGCTAAGCTTTGTTTCTCCCTTTCCACTCAGCCAAATGATTTGGTAGGATTGCCTCACTCCAAGAATAGGAATGGACCTTGATTCACTTTAAAATACTCAAGTCCATGACCACAGCATTTTTTCAGTTTATTTATGGTCTACTTTAGGTCAGTGGGACGTGCTATGTGTTAACTGATGGTTTCAGAGAATGAAGTTCACCGTCTTTCTCCAGTTAGATGTAAATGACCAAGCCTTTTGCAATCAGTAGCCTTCTTGTAACACTAAAGAAGATAGTCTTCAAATGATAATGCTGGTCTTACTGTGGAAGTCAGAAGGAGGAGATGAAAAAATCCTAACAAATTCATTTGCTAATATTAGTAACATAGTTTGAACTTGTAAATGACAAGAATAAAAATAAATTTTTAAGCTAAAATTATATTCAGTTCAAATGAATAAGATACATTTGAAAACTTCAAGATATGTGGTGGTCAGTTCAGCTCTACATCTTCTAGGAATATTTTTCTGGAATAATCAGGCACAAAGAATAAATAGGCAAAGACATCCAACTTGGAAAGTGGAAAGCAAAGTACCAGTAAATAAGATTGGAATGCTGTTGGTCTCAGTTGCCTTCTCTTCTTAATTTTCTCTGAAAACTCTCTCACTTGTCTTTTTCTTTTCTTTTTTCTTTTTTTCTTTTTATGGTGAGAACACCAGTTCTACTCTCAGAAAATTTCAATCATGCAGTACAATACATTATTATCAACTATCCTTACCATATTATACATAGATCCTCTGACCTTATTCATCTTATAATTGAAAGCTTGTACCCTCTTATCAGGCTCTCACTATTTCCACACAGCCCTCAGTCTCTGACAACCATCATTCTATTATCTGATTCTGTAAGTTTGACTTTTTTTATTCTACATATAAGTGATAGCATGCATTATTTGTCTTTCTCTGTCTAGCTTATTTCACTCAGCATAATTCCCTCCGAGTTCATCTTTGTTGTCACAAATGGTAGGATATCTTTCTTTTTAAGTGTAATAATAGTCCACTGTGTATATATACCACATTTTCTTTATACAGTCATTTTTAACAGACATTTCAATTGTTTCCATACCTTGGCTATTATGAATAGTACTGCAATGAACATGGGAGTGCAGCTATCTCTTTAAGATAGTGGTTTAAATTCCTTTTGATATATATTCAGAAATGGGATTGCTAGATCACATGGTAATTCTACTTTTAATTTTTTGAGGAAACTTCATACTGTTTTCCATAGTTGCTATACAAGTTTACATTCCCATCAACAGTGTACAAGGATTGTCTTTTCTCTATAACCTCATCAAAATTTGTTATCTCTTGTCTTTTTGACAAGACATACTAACAGGTGTGAGGTGATATTTCATTTTGACTTTGATTTCAATTTTCCTGATGATTAATGATGTTGAGCACCTTTTCATATATATGTTGACCATCCTTATGTCTTCTTTGGAAAAATGTCTTCTCAGATCCTTTGCCCAATTTTTTGCTATTGAGTTGTTTGATTTACTTATATATTTTAGATATTAACCCCTTTTGGGATATGTGATTTACAAATATTTTCTCCCATTTCATAGGTTGCCTTACCATTTTGTTGTTTTCCTTTGCTATGCAGAAGCATTTTATTTTAATGTAGTCCAATTTGTTTATTTTTGCTTTTGTTGTCTTTGCTTTTGGTTTCAAATCCACAATCATTGCCAAGACCAATGTCAAGGAGCATGCTCTTTGTTTTCTTCTAGGAATATTATGGTTTCAAGTCTTATTTTTAAATCTTCAATCATTTTGAATTGATATTTGTATATGATGTATGATAGGGATTCAGTTTCATTCTTTTACATGTGGATATCCAGTTTTTGCAGCACCATTTATTGAAGAAACTATTCTTTTCCCATAATAAATTCTAGGCTTTTTGTCAAAAATTAATTGATCAAATATACATGGGCTTATTTCTTTGTTCTCTATTCTGTCCCATTGGTCTGTGTGTCCTGTTTCAATTATTGTAACTTTGTAATATAGTTTAAAATCATGAAGTGTGATACCTCCAGCTTTGTAATTTCTCCAGATCATTTTGACTATTCTGGGTCTTTGGTGATTCTATACAAAATTTAGGATTGTTTTTTCCTATTTCTGTAAAAAATGCTATCAGAATTTTGATAGGGATTGGAATTGAATCTGTAGATTTCTTTGGGTAGTATGGAAATTTTAATAATATTAATTCTTTCAGTCTATGAATATGGAATATCTCTCCATTTATTTGTTTTTTCTTCAGTTTCTTTCAACAGTGTTTTATAGGTTTCAGTGTGCAGATATTTCACTTCTTTGGTTAAAATTATTCCTAAGCATTTTATTCTTTTTGATGATATTATAAATGGGATTGTTTTCTGACAGTTCATTTTCAGTGTAAAGAAACTCAACTATCTTTTGTATATTGATTTTGTGTCCTGCAAATTTACTAAATGTATTAGTTCTAACAAGTTTTTGTGGAATCTTTAAGATTTTCTATATATGTTATCAGTTCATCTGGAAATAGAGAGAATTTTACTTCTTCCTCTCCAATCGGATGCCTTTCATGTCTTTCTCTTGCTTAATTGCTCTGGCTAGGACTTCCAGTGCTATGTTAAGTAAAAGTGTCAGAAGTGAGCCTCCTTGCCTTTTCTTTGACCTTAAATGAAAATCTTTCAACTTCTCATCTTTGAATATAATGTTAGTTGTGGCTTCTTATATGGTCTTTATTACGTTAAGGTACAATTCTTCTATACCCAGCTTGTTGAGAGTTTTTATCATAAAAGGATATTAAATTTTATCAAGTGCTTTTTCTGCATCTGTTGAGATGGTCATGATTTTTAGCCTTCATTTTTTTAATATGGTGTATGACGTTAATTGGTTTGTGTATGTTAAAGCACCCTTGTAACTATGGAATAAATCCTACTTAATCATAGTGTATTATCCTTTTAATGTACTGCTGAGTTTGGTTTGCCAATATTTTTGCATCTGAGTTCATCAGAGATATTGGTCTGTAATTTCCTTTCTTTCTTTCTTCATTTTTTTTTTTTTTTTTTTTAGTGTTTTTATGTGTCTTTGGCTTCAGTGTAATGCTGGCCTCCTAAAATGAGTTGGTAGTGTGGCTTCCTATTCTATTTCTGAGAATACTTCAAAAAGCAGTGGCATGGGGCTTCCCTGGTGGCACAGTGGTTGAGAGTCTGCCTGCCAATGCAGGGGACACGGGTTTGTGCCCCAGTCCGGGAAGATCCCACATGCTATGGAGCGTCTAGGCCCATGAGCCATGGCTGCTGGGTCTGCGCGTCCAGAGCCTGTGCTCCACAATGGGAGAGGCCACAAAAGTGAGAGACTCGTACCACAAAAAAAAAAAAAAAAAAAAAAAAAAACAGTGGCATTATTTTTTCTTTAAGTGTTTGGGAGACTTTACTAGTGAAAACTGTCTGTCCTTAGATTTTCCTTTGTTGGGAGGCTTTTTGATTACTGGTTTAATATCCTATTACTGTTTTAATTTCCTTAACAGTAATGGGTCTGCTCATATTTTCTACTTCTTCATGATTTGATCTTGGTAGTTTGTACGTTTCTAAGAATTTAACTTATTTTTCTACTTTATCTAATTTGTTGGCATATAATTTGTTCATATAGCATCTTATGATTTTCAGTATTTCTGTGTTATGAGTTAAAATGCCTCTTCCTTCATTCCTGATTTATTTATTTGATATTTCCCTCTTTTTTTTTCTTTGTCTAGCTTAAGGTTTTCAAGTTTGTTTATCTCTTCAAAACGACAGCTTAGTTTCACTGATTTTTTTCTACAGTTTTTTTTTTTTTTTGAATTACGTGGGCCTCTCAGTGTTTTGGTCTCTCCCATTGTGGAGCACAGGCTCCAGATGCACAGGTTCAGTGGTCATATAGCTAGTTCTATAGGCCAAATTGTTGTATCTCTCCAAAATTCATATGCTGAAATCCTAATCCCCAATGTAATAGTATTTGGAGTTGAGGACTTTGGGAAGTGTTTAGGTCATGAGGGTGGGGAGCTCATGAATAGGATTAGTGCCCTTTTACAAGAGACCCTGAAGAGCTACCTCTTCTACCATGTGAAGACACAATGAGAAGAAAAGTTGTTTATAAACTAGGAAACAGGCTCTCCCTCACCACACACCGAATGTGATGGTGCCTTTATCTTGGACTTCCCAGATTTCAGAGCTGTGTTTACTGTTAAGCCACTCAGGTTATGGATTTTTTTTTAATAGCAGCTACAATGTACTCAAGACAGATGATAGAAAATGAAATATTTGAGGAATGAGGTGATATAGCCATATAGTACAAGAGTTTGATGGAAGAGACAGTAACATAGGTGAAAGGTGAGATACAAGCATTATGAATATTTATGCCATAAATGGTGGTGAATTACAGTATCTAGTTCTAAAGCTAAGAATACTGGAAAATCATTTCTGAGGAAAGAAAAACAATTAATTCAATTTACTTTATGTTCTGATCAGAGAAGTCATATAGCACTCCAATGCCCAAATCCAAGATATATAATTGTTTAGCTCATGAGAAATGGAGATAGATTTGAAATGTAGAATTGTAGTTATTAGCATATAGAACATGGAGTCAGGGAGTGGATCACCCTGACAGGAATAGTAGGTGCAGAGAGAAGAGAAATGAGATAAGGGCAAAAATCCTGGCAAAGTCAACTTTTAACATTTCAGTGCAGCTTGTGGCCTTCAGAAAGACTGAGAAGAAATAACCAGGGAAGTAGGAGAATAGTGTCAAGTGAGCCAAGAGAAGAGAGAACTCTAGGTGGGGAAGCAATACTAAACAATGAAAAATACAGCTGAATTGCAATAAGAAAAAAATGTGCATGCTTATAAGATTTAGTAACAAAAGTGTCATTAGTGACCTTGATATCTAAAGTTCAATAGATGGATGGGATTGAAGTAATACTTCAATGAGTAAAGAAAAGGTGGGTGTTGAATACAGATGCTTACATAAATGCATATAAAAGCATTTTAGAGAAAATGTGCTTGAATATGCTGAAGCAGGTGGAGATAATAAAAAGGGAGCAAGAGATCTAGTCTAAACAACAAAGAAATGGATCCATTTTAGAAAAGGAGTTGACACCATTCAGTGGGTGCATGGAAAATAAATCAGAGAGGAAAGGAAATCTGGGAGGTCCACCAAATATTTTCTAATTTGTCTGTGAGAAAGTCACTAAATCTTATTTTGTGACTGAATAGATTAAAGATTAAAGAAGACACATCTTAGCCAATTTCCATCTATAGAAATAATTTATATTATCTTAATAATATAAATTCATTTTGCATTAATACTTTTATTAATATAAATTCTATATACCTTATAATTATTAAAAGAATATGATATATGTTATATAAGAATTATCTAATTAAAAGAACAATTGAGTAAACAATTCACTTCATCTCCTGACATGACTACATGAGAGTTTGCTTTTCCTGATATGAGAAAATCAAGCTTTTACTATTTTCTTCTTTTATTTTGTTCCCAACAAATCAAAGTATTAAACTACAGCAGTTAGCTTATTGAAGCTCAGGTCAGAGGAAAGTGGATTGCTCTGGATTGCTGATGTTTCAAAAGTTTTTTTTTCAGTCTTTGAGAGATAAGGAAATAATCTCAAATAAAACTTTTCACAACCCTATTGTACTTTATCTTCTAAGTAGAGCCCCTTGTCAGCTTTTGATCCTACTCCACTAAAGTTTCCAGTAATTCAGTTGTCCCAGAGTGATATGTTCTACAGCATTTCTGTAATTGCAAACCAGCTGGTAGAACTTCAAGAGACCAACAAAAATATCTTAAAAGACTATTTTAAAAACTATTAGTTGCTAAATTACACTCATTTCCTTCACCATTTGAAGTATTCTGCACATTAAATATGCCTGGGATTACCTAATTAAAATACAGAAGAAAAAATTTCCTTGCAAGTTACCTTTAAGCAAAAGCATATTTTTATAATAACCCTGCAGCTGCATTTTTCTCTCTAGTGCTTTTTCCTAACAAGATGTATGCCATATTCAGTAATCCTTTCACCTGTAGGTCTATTGGGTACTGCTAATAATAACTAGAACTTTTCTATTTGTAGAGAAAGTAGCCCAGTGGAAATGGGGTCAGGAAAATCTCTTTTTCAATGGATGCACAACTTCCTGTAGAAAAAGAAGGAATGTATGTAAGACTGTCTTCCCAATATATAGAAACATAATTTCTAACAATTTAAATTCTATTCAATAATTTTTATACAAATAAATATATTTCATATTTTATAACTTTATGATTACATTATGTATAATCATGTTTCAAACAATTATTTAGATATAAAGGTTTGTTTAAAATATGTGTGGTAATTTCTTTATCAACATCATGTAAAGGATCTTTAATTTTATGCTTTTACTTAAATCAAACTTTTCTTTCCTCACTGAAGATTTGTTAATGCTACATTAATGGCAGTTAGAATATAGTATGATTTTAACCTGAGAGAGGGTGGGATATAATTTGATACTCTGATGATATTTCTCTGTAAAATTTCTTGATGGTATGTTTTTTATTTGAACTTTAAAAAAAATGTTTTAAACATTTCATAATGCAAATGTACGACATTGGTGCGAATTTCAGGGTCTGATGAACAATTAGGTCTGAACTAAAAGGACTGATCAAATCAAGCTCAACCTCAGAAACTTTCATCTATTTGAAGCATTATTCTTCCCATCTCTATCTATTTACATATGTACTATGTAAACATAAATTTTAGAGAAATATAATTTTAGCTAAGTCATATTCTTAAAAATTCAGGTAACTCTTGCTCAATTAAGTAGACAATTTAGCAATTTTATGAGAAATTTGAGCAATGCAAATAAAATTTCATTGTCCTTAAATATACTTTTTCTTAAAGGGAGATTTCTTTCACATGCATTTGCCAGATGATTTCTCAATTTCTTCCTTGGACATTCTTTAAGAGTACTGAAATGTTAGCTTTGGAGATAAGCAATTTGTGTCATAAAAAGGACTGGAAAAACAAATAATTTACTTCAATAAGAATAAAAATTAATTTTTAGCACACATTTTATTATGATACTTAGATTAACATCCATCATAACTCTGTTGGCCAAATGTGAGTAAATAGGGGTCAAGAATATAAATATAGAAGTTAAATATCTCTAGATTCCAATTCAACATCAAAGAGAAAACATAGCTTACCACAGAACCTCTCACATGATAAGAAAAATTGTATGGTGATTATTTTCCAAATTAATGTTGAATAAAAAGGTGAAGAGGTTATGATCTTTGTTATCATTGAGCTCAGGAAATTAAACCTACATATGTGAGCCAAAGTTATTAGTTGAGATTTTTTTGATTATGTTTTATAGGCAACCAAAGATTTCTAATGTCATTAGACAGCTAAAAGTGCAAATGTGTCTCTGTACCCTGTTTAGCATCTTGTACAAATAAATGAGGGAAAATTTGGAGCATCCATCAAGTTCCTCTCTCGCTTTTTTTTTAATTTTGTTTTTCTTTTTCTTTCTTTCTTGACTCTTTCTTTTTTCCTTTTAATTTTGAGACTACCATGAAAATGAAAGGGTTATGGCTTTTTACAACACCCCCTTGAGAAAATGGTCATGGAGTAAAAGGGACTAACAAGTGGTCCTTGAAGAAAGAAAAACAAAAACAGATGGTTTCAGAAAAAAGTAATACAGACAACCCTCTGTATATGCAGGTTCTGCGTTGTGGATTCATCCAACCAAGTATCAAAAATATTTTTAAAATTCCAGAAATTTCCAAAAGGCAAAACTTGAATTTACACCTATTTGTACAGCATTTACATTGTATTAAATATTATAAGTAATATAGGGATGATTTAAAGTATATGGGAGGATATGTGTAAATTATATGTAAATACTAAGACTTTTTATATGAGGGAATTAAGCGTCCACAGATTTTGGTGTCCAAGGGGGAATCCTGAAACCATTCCACCATGTATACTGAGAAATGACTGTAATGTTCCATTTGGGATAGGTGGTCTTACTTCTCTCGCATATTTCAAAGAGATCTTGAGCACATTCTTTGGAAGATACATGATTAAATATCTTATTTTTGAATTTTTAACAAAGAACCTGCTATGAACTTTGCAGTAGATGGGGAATTTTGTGTGTGTGTGTGTTTGTGAAACAATGAATTTTACCATTAAAGAAGAATTCAAGGATAAAGAGCTAATTTGGAATGTAAATATAAGCACATGGACAGAATGTTAAATGATCAGTTTATTACAAAATCTACTGGGTAGTTATAATGATGCCAACAAGAATAACTGCTTGGATAGCTACTACAAGGAGATCCACCATTCATTGTATCAATGATCTTTTGCTGGTCTATTAGATTTCCTCACATAAATTTAATTTCAGAGCAGGTGGGTTTGAGTGAGTATCTATTCAGTTTCAGGCTAGATACATTAACCTTCCTTTAAGTGTTCAAAATATGTGTGTACTTTTTAGCATTTGTACTTACATAGAACTTTCTTCATATCTCAAATACTATAGTCAACACCTAGATTTCATTTGTTTTTTTCTTCTCCTTTCCCTTGTCCTTTCTCTTCCTCTTCCACCTCCTCTTCCTCTTCCTATGTCACTTCCTCTCCCTCTCTCTCAGGAGTGAGTCTGGTAAGGATAAGGGACTGAGCAGAAAGAGAATTTGTGCACAATGCTGGGTATGCTGAAAATAAGACCAGTGACAGAATATGTTAAGAGCTAAAACTTTAGTCAACTTTCATGCATTTTGCCTCTGTATTAGGAGGAATGAGAAGCCCTGATGGCTTTAAGCTGGGAGAGTAAAGTACTCTGGCCTGTATTTCGAGAGATCTTTCATACAGTAAAGAAAATGAGCACCAGACAGAGAGGCAGAGCAGACTAGTGTAGACTAGTTAGGAGACTATTTTTGTGGTCCAGGAGACTGATGATAGCTTTTTCAGAGGTATAAATATAAGTTGTATAATTGAAGAAAAGTAAAAGATGAAAAATATTCATCATAAAAACCATTGCTATTTGCTGATAAGCTGAAAAAGGGCCAGACATAAGGAGTTTTATTTAAGAATGTTGCCATTTGGCTCCTTCAGACTCGAGCTTACTAGAAAAGGGAATTTAATACTATCCTTTCAACATTCATGAGAAGGACTTCAGTGTTCAAAATTCAGGCATCTCTATGTTGTTAAAATTATGTTTTATATTTTTATATAGCCTTAACTTCTCATTACAAAGCCTCATGGGATCTATTACAAAATAGCATTTCTAAAACATGATTTGGCAGGTTAACATCAACATTTAGTGATTAGATATGGATTCAAATTAGTAAGCGCTTCAAGGATGATCCCTCGACATGTGACCTCACGAGTAGAGTGGAAGATGAAGTTTAAGGAGATTTTATGTTTATTTTAGAGTACTTTAAGATGCTTTTGAAGCACGTGATATGACCTTATTATGGGAAAACATGAACTCTCTTTCATCAAGCTTTCATATGAAACAAACAAAAGTACATCACTTCAGGATTCTGTTCATTCCTTCATTCATTTCTCTCTAAGAGAAGAGGTATGATTTAACTGATTTATGTGTTTGTGAAAAAGAAAAAGTATAGATTACAAACATCACATATCCTCTTTTGCATATATCTGCCTGCAGAAGTGTTGAATTCTGGTCTACTTTCTCAGCCTGCTGACAAGGACCAGCCTCTCTGTGGTGCAGCACATGGTTTTCCTTACATAGTCCTGTTTGAGTATTTAAATGTGTCTTGTACACTGATCAAGAATGAGTAACACTACTACTTGCCCATGTCCTCCATACTAGATTTTCCTTTTTGTATTTTGAAATATTTCAAACATATAGAAAACTTTAAAGAAGTGTATGAAGAATATTCATATATCCACTATCTAGATGCAACAAATACAAGGGTGGTTTAATATTAGCTTATGACTCAACAATGTTGCTTAGAGGTAACTACCCAAAATAAATGAGTATATGTGACCAAAAAAAAGATATGCATAAGAATGTACATACAAATTCTATCTGTAATTTCCCCAAACCACTACAATGCAATTATCCATCAACAAGACAATTAAACATATTTAATTTTATTTGCTCAATGAAATACCACACAGAAAAGCAAACTACTGATACATACAATAGCATGAAAAAAAATCTTGTAGACCTAACTTTGAGCAAAAGAAGTCAACTTCACAAGAATACATACACTATGATTTTATTTACATAAAATTTTAGAAGAGGCAAAACTAATCAAGGTGATAGAACAGTGTTTACGTTGAGAAAGGCAGATGATGGGATGGGACACAAGTTAACCTTCTTTCATTTGTGTAAAAATGCTATAGATTTCCCTTTTTACACTGTGGTAACTTTCTTTGATTTTTTATCACTCAGTTCATTTTATGCACTTTATGCACATAACCACATCAATAAGCAAGTTAAGAGAAAGAGGAAGAAAGGAAATATAAGAAAATGTCTGATACATTGCAAAATAACACATAAAATTTGACATTTCTTATGTAATCTTCATTTGGTTTGGGACCTAATTATTATGGGATATGTGGTATCTTGGCTTTTGTTCTTTGCTTCAGCTTCTGGTAAGTAGTCCACCCTCTTACCCTTTTCCCACAAATAAAGACCAATTTGATTTTAAGCAGGAGAGAACTTTGTGCTACAGCCAGAATCAGTTCTAAATGAAAATTGGTAAACAGATCACTGACAGTTTACTTTGTTTTCAGCAGAATCTGCAGGCCAAGATAGATTTTGCAGTGAAAAGTGAGTTAAGTTCCATGTGTACCACAGATCCCTAATGCATAACGTTTGATTTCAATTATTGTTGCCAGACTTGGATAAACAGCAGAAAACTTCATACAACAATTTCAGTAATTGCATTCAAGGCTGAGGAGGAACAGGAAGGATTAACTTCTCTAGAGGCATTTCCATATATCGGGTTTCATTTGGCTCTGGATAGGTTCATTTTATAAACTGAAAAATGTATGAAGGTAATAAAAATGCCTGGGCCAAGAGTACTCTGTCTTCAGGAATAAAGGATGCTCAGGACATCAAGAAGAACCTGTTATTTTTAGTCATATGTTTGGGAGGCATAACGTAGGAGCTAGGTCCAAATGGTAAACAAACAAAGTGACAATAACAACAATAACAAAGAGACAACTAGGAAATATTAAATGCTTTTTTTCATTTATCATGCTTCCATGTAAGGTAATCACAATAAAATAGCACTCCTGGAAGTATAAACTTTCTAATTTACTCTTTCACAGGACAGAAAGAGAGACTTGTCTAAAATTTGAGTAGCTTATGATCCAGATTTTAAAGATACTTGTTAAAGAGGAGGATCCATTTGCAAAACTCAAGATCACTTGCCTATATATCTAATCTTGTTCCTACAACCTGGCATAGTCAGAAATAAAGATGACATTTAAATTTCCATTTACCTGGATTTTTATCTATTTATTAATTTATTCACAACTCAATGGCTACAAAAGGGATATTCCTTTCCTTATCCTTTGAAAACCATAACAGAGAATATAACTAGAAAAGTGGATATGGGAATCTGGACTCAAATGGAGAAGCTCAGAGTAACAATGTACATTTTTTTCAATAATCACAAAATTATAGTCAATAAACAGAATGGCGTAAGGTTCAGAGTGAGAAGGGAAAAGCCTTGGATGACTCCAACTTTTAAATACCATTAAAATTAATCAGTTCAATAAATAGGAAATAGAAGCAGTGCTTAAACAGCAGGTGGAAAATGAGAATAGAGTCTGCTCTCCATATCTGCGGGTACTGCAACCAACAATTCGTGGAAGCAGAACCACAGATACAGAGTATTGAGAGTACTATGTCATTTTATGTAAGGGACTTGAGCACCTGCAGATTTTGATGCCAAGGGAAGACATACTATTTTGTCCCTGAATTGAGAGAATGTGACAGTGTCAAGGAGGGAAAGATTACCATTGTGTTCATTCTGCTGAGAGGTTAAGTAAGATGGCTCTCTTATGCATCAGAATTTGAACTTTATTGTTACATTAGTGAGTGCTCATTTGGGGGAAAGTTGTTGCTAGTCATTGGGTAGATTTATTTGACAAGTTAATGGAGATGAGGAGATGGAGATAGCCAGTATAGAAAACTCTCTTAATAAGTTTGACTGTATTTTTATATTCCACATATAAGTACAATCATACTGTATTTGTCTTTCTCCATCTGACTTTAATTTAACATAATATGCTAAAGGTCCATCAATGTTGTTGCAAATGGCAAGATTTCATCTTTTTTTCTGGATGAGTAATATTCCATTGTATATACATACACCACATCTTTATCTATCTGTTGGTGGGCACTTGGATTGTTTCCATATCTTAGCTATTGTAAATGCTACAATGAACACACACCAATAAAGAGCAAACAAACAAAAAAATAAATAAATGAACAAACTACACCAAACAAAACCAAACACAAAGATATTGAGAACAAAGTAGTGGTCACCAGAGGGGAAAGGCGTGGGGAAAATGGTGAAGGGGATCAACTACTTGGTGACAGATGGAAACTAAATTTTGGGTGGTAAGCATGCTGTTTTATATACAGAAGTAGAACTATAATGTTGTACAGATGAAACATACACAAGGTTGTAAACCAATGTTACCTCAATAAAAAATAAATTTAAAAACTTTTTAGGGACTTCCCTGGCAGTCCAGTCATTAAAACTCTGAGCTTCCACTGCAGGTGGCATGGATTCGATCCCTGGACATGGAGCTAAGATCCCACATGCCATGTGGCGCATGGCCAAAACGTTTTAAATTAAAAAATAGTTGATTGTAAATGGAGGAAGGAATGAAATTAATTTAAATGAAATTTAGGTGAATTGGGATATGGTAACAGAGATGGCAATTTTTTTCTTTAATGGAGAAACATGAACGTGTTTACTAACCAATGAAAAGGATCCAATAGGAAGGAAACAGTTGAATATACAGGTAATAAAAAGGATACTTTAATCATTAGGCACAACTTTGCCTTTAAGCAAGGTCATAAATATCATGGAAAAAGTAAAGTATTATTTAATAGACATCTTCAAATTTGTAGTCTTCTTAAAATACAAGATTTCTTTTTCATTAAAATATTAAATATTTAAAAATATTCTAGAATTACTTGGGTAAATATATGGATTTTCTTCTTGGGTCTGATAAAATTCTGTAGTGTTGATATTTATAGCATGGACTTTAGACTCAAGCAGGCTGGATTTGATTCCTTATAGTACTTAGTAGCTTCATGACCTTGAGGTCTTTACTAGTCTGTGTCTGATCCCATCTAGTCCAAACACTTCACTACAAAGATATTTATTTTCTGTTTACTCACACTCTTTGTCCAACTTTATTAGTAGTTTTTTTTTGTTTTCTTTTTATCTCCTTGATTAAAAAATTCTATATAAGAGTTTCCCTATCATATTCTACCAGATAGTGTTGCCTTGTAATTATTTTGTTTTATAAATATAGTAACAAAACATTTTTATAGATATGTGTGCATTACTCACTATAATTTCTTCCCATAATGTTATTCTTATAAAAACTTCCTCATCCCAGTGAATCTCTTATATATTCTTGAAACAATTAAACACTGAAATTTATTCTGACATTGATCTCATGATAAATTTTGCCGGGTATTGCTGATCTGAGAACTCAGATGATTATTTAGCTTAGAAAAATATTAACTTACTATGTTCTTGATCCATGTATTTCTGTACCTTTTAAAAATTAAAAGAATAATCATAAAATGTACATAAGGAATAAAAAATGAGAACACAGAGATTGCACAGTACTCAAAATCCACCTCAAGCAAAAGAACATTTCCATTGTTTTTGAGGTCTCTATGTGTTCCTTTAAATACTATTAAAATTTTCTACCTTCAAACGTATTTTCTATCCAGAATTTTGTTTGTAAAATTCCCTTGTTGCTTTTAACCTGAGTTGGAATCCTTAAATATGTGTACTTTTACATAGTTTTGAATTTTGAGATTGGAATGTACTACACATATTTTTCTTTTCTTTTCTTGCTTTACACGGGCCTCTCACTGTTGTGGCCTCTCCCATTGTGGAGCACAGGCTCTGGACACACAGGTTCAGTGGCCATGGCTCACAGGACTAGCCACTCTGCAGCATGTGGGATCTTCCTGGACCGGGGCACAAACCCATGTCCCCTGCATCGGCAGGCGGACTCTCAACCACTGCGCCACCAGGGAAGCCCTACACATATTTTTCAATACCTTTTTTTTTTTACATATCATATTACTAAAATTCAAATATGTAACTGCAGGTAACTATAATTTATTTTTACTGTTATAATGTACATTATGATTATATTGCATTATAACTGTACTAAAATTTATTGATCCATTGATTATCAGGGAACACTGGTAGAAATTTGAGTTGTACCTTTTTGTTTGTTTCTCTTGCAAACAATGCATGCTTTACATGTCTGCTTTTACATGTTTATGGGTGAACGTATGTAAGTTATTCTATAAGATGTACACCTAGAAGTAAATTGCTGTATTTGAATTTTCAACTTTATTATATAAATCAATCTTTCCTCAGAGTAGTGGCCATTTATATTTTCATCTGAAGGGCTTGAAAATAGAAGTATAAAGACAATTCTTTCAAGAGATATTTTCATTAAAAAATGGAGCAAATATGCATGGTAGCAGCTGGTCAAAAAATAAAATTATGAAAACTTTTTTTTTTAACTTTGTATATGACAGAAGAAATAATGCCAAGTACATAAGCTAATTCAACCCCTCCACCGCCCCCCCCTAGAGTTTTTAACATGATGATAAAGGAGTAAATGTAAGTACATTTCTGTCTTATTGATCTTTTATAGATGAAAGGGTTATAGTTTAGTGAATACCTGGTGGGACTAGCTCTAGTTAGGAGTATGGACATTTCACCCAGAGTAACAGGATGGAAAATAGAGTGTGTGGGTACAGAGTCTGCTTAGGTGGGTAGAAATCACAGAAGAGGTCTGTAAAATTCAAACGACTCCTTCCTCTTGGCCCCAGTTAGGTAGTAAGCAAGATCACTAGCTGAAATTTTATAGGCCTGTTTCTTTAAGTTAAAATAAAAGAGTATGAATGATTAACCTCCTTAACTTTTACTTTTGCTATACTTAACTTTATCACCAAATCTCAACTCCCTCTTTAGTTTCTCAGAGATAACTACGAATGTGAGTCTGGTTTCTTATCAGCCAACATGAAAAAAAATTACCAACATGTAAGAATATAAGTATGTGTCTCTATATACAATATTTTTATATAACACTTTAAAATATTTATAATTGAGATTCTGTGAGTAACATTCTTCCATTTATTAATGTTATACAAATGTTTGTGTGTGTGTGTGGTGTGTGTGTGTGTGTGTGTGTGTGTGTGTGTGTGTGTGTGTGAAGATATCACTGAGTCCAAGCTCATACTTCTTACTGCATGACGGGCCAATAAAACTAAAGATAAGTTATTGGGGCAAGGAACTGTGACTTTATTTATTCAGAAAGCCAGCAGACTGAGAAGATGGAGGACTAGTGTCCCAAAGAACAGTCCTACTTGAGTTAGAATTCAGGCTTTTTTTATATTAAAAGGAGAGGGGGTGTGGCTGGTTGTTACAAACTTCTTGGTAACAGAATCCTTTGTTCTTGCAACTGTCCACATAAGTCTGGTTACAGTGTTCCTTATAAAACTCCAACAAGACAATTGTTATTTTCTGTTCTGCAACTTTTTATTATACCTCTAAAGATCAAGCCTTGAGAATGTTATCATGTGTATTTTAGGCTACCGGCAATATTCTTTAACAAAGGTGCCCCAGCATGACTAAACACAGGCAACAGAGCACAAGGGTTAGAGCTAAAGGAATAGAGCCAATATGGAGTCAGGCTTGTTCTTCTCTATTACAACCAAAGCACAATGTTTGAGAGCAATTAAGATCCAAACTGCTTGGGTTTGGATTTCAGCTCCAACTTTTAATAGTTCTGTGACCCTAGCCATGTTTCATAAACTCTTCCTGCTGAAGTTTTCTCATCTTTAAGTGAGGATAGAAGTGTACCTATCTCATAAGATTATCAGTATTAAATAAGTTAATATTTGTAAAGTACTTAGAACAATGTGTAACAAATATTAGATACTATTTAAGTAATTATTAAATAAATATACAAATGTATGAATATTGCTGCATGTAATTTCTGGTTATTAATTTAACTGCAATATAGTATTCCATCATAGGTATGTATTTAACCTTTCCCTTTTGATGGCTGTTCAAGTAATTTCTTATTACATTTCTCTACAATCAAGAGTATATAAAAATTCCTCCTGTTTGTCCCTTTGTATACCTGCGCTAGTTTTTATTTAGACTCAATATCAGAAACTGGAACTGCCTAAGTAACTATATTGGATGAATATTTCCAGTTTTAATAAAGATTTGATCTCAGTGTAATTGTTTTAATATGTGTACGTTCTTGCAGTGGGGACCCTTTTCATGACATTCTCACTAATATAGGATATTGTCAAACAAACTTTTGCCATCCTATGCCAGCTTAATTCATATAAATATGTTCTTATCATAACATACATTCTCTTGATTACCACTTAGATAGATTACTTGATTTAATGAATATCTATGTAATCTATATCATTTGCCAGATATTATTCTAGACACCGTGTATACAGCAGTGACAGAACTTTCACTGAACCTTTAGGGATCATTTTTTACCTCTGTGGATGGTGGAAAGGAGTTGAAATTGGTGATTATTTTATGAGTGTGTGGATAGTTGTTTTATATATTTATTATCCTTTATCATTTCCTCTTATATGAATTGTTTAATCAAATATTTTGCCATTTCCACTATTGATTTTTTATGGATATGTAGGATTTTATTACTATTATTTTTAAATCTGTAAACTATGTGCCAATAATTTTTGCTCATTTTAGTTAAAATATAATTCTCAGTTTGTTGTTTTACTCATTCTCAATTGTATTTTAACTTTGTTTATCATGCATTTAAAACCTTTTTGTTTTGAGGTATTGTATTACAGATTCACATAAGCTTGTAAAATACAGAAGACATCTCATGTAACCTCCAGCCAGTTTCTTCCAACAATAACAACTTGTATAACTATAGTTCAGGAAATTAATATTGTCCATCAATCTTATTTACATTTTGCACATTTTATCTCAAATCAGTTGTTTGTATGAGTGTGTATTTACTGCCACAATTTCTTTTTTCACTTGTACACATTCATGAAACCACCAATATAGTGAAAATACAGACAGTATCATCACAGGGATCACTTATGCTGCCCCCCCTTTTTTTTTTTTCTGGTACACAGACCTCTCACTGTTGTGGCCTCTCCCATTGTGGAGCACAGGCTTCGGATGCACAGGCTCAGCGGCCATGGCTCACAGGACTAGCCACTCCACGGCATGTGGAATCTTCCCAAACTTGGGCGCAAACCCGTATCCCCTGCATTGGCAGGCGGACTGTCAACCACTGTGCCACCAGGGAAGCCCATGCTGCCCTTTTAGGGGCAGACCCACCTGCCTTCCTCCCCTCATCCCTAATCCCTGCCAACAACTAATCTGTTCTGTATCTTTATAATTTTATAACATTATAATGTTACATAAATAAAACCATAAGGTACGTAAACTTTTGAGACAGACTTTTTAAAACCAGTATCCTCTTTCACTGATTTTCCCCTTGTTTTCCTGTTTACAATTCTACTGATTATTTAAAGATTTATCTTTCTTTTTTTCCCTTCTACTTGCTTTCCTTTGTGTTTGTTCCTCTTTTATTCTCTGTTGAAGTTGGAAGTTAAGTTATTAATTTGAGAACATTCCTCTTATCAAACATAAAATCTTAATGTTATAAATATCCTTCTCAGTGTTGCTTTAAGTTCTGTCACATATATTTTTGACATGCTACATTTTCATTCAATTCTATGAATGCTTTGTTTCCTTTCAAATTTCATCTCTGATTTATGGATTATTTAGCAGTGTGGTTTTAAATTGCCAAATACTTAGAGATGTTACTGATGTGTTTCTGTTATTGATTTCTAATTTGATTCTATTAGGAACTATATATATATATATATACTCCATATAATATTGTTTCTTTTAAATTTGCTGAGGTTTATATTATTTCTCAGGATATGAAGTAGTTTGACAAAGGTTTTATTTTTTTTAAATATGTCCTCCTGCTGGATACAGTGTTCTATATATGTCAATTAAATCCTGTAGGTTGACTAGGTTTTTCAGATATCTATATTCTTGCTGATTTTCTGTCTCATAGTACTCTCAGTTGCAGAGAGTAGGGTATGGAAGTCTACAAATATAATTGTGCATCTGTCAATTTTTTAACAACTCTTTCAGTTTTTTGCTTTATATATTTTGAGGATCTGTTGTTTACTGCTTACCCATGTCAGATTATTATGTGTCCCTTGTGGATTGATAATGTAATGTCCCTTTTTGCTTGTAGTAATTTTCTTTGCCCTGAAGTCTACTTGATCTGATATTAATATAGTCATTCGTGTTTTCCCTTACAATTAATGTTTTCATGGTATATCATTTTTATTCTTTTATGTTAAACCTACATATGTTGTTAAATTTGAAATGATCTTGTAAGCAACAAGACGATGTGGGTTTTTGTTTGTTTATTTTTTAACCCATTGTGTCCATCTCTGCCTTTTAATTGCTATTTGGTCCATTTATATTTAGTATAATTGTTGATTTGTTTGGGTTTCTGCCTACCATTTTATTAATTATTTTCATTTTGTTTCCTTCATTTCTCTTTTTATGTCTTCTTATGGCTTACTTGAAGATTTTTTAGAATTCCATCTTAATATATTTATAGTGTTTTTGAGTGTATTTTTGTACAGTTTTTTTTAGTGGTTCATCTATGTATTACAATACACATATGTGGTTTATTACAGTCTACTGGTATCAGTGTTTTATCATGTTGTGTGAAGTGTGGGAACTTGAATTCTATTTAAGTTCCTTAATTTTCCAAATTGTCTAATATTATTTTGTCTAATATATGATGTTATTAATTGCTACCTCAATTATCACCATTTATTTTAAAAAAATATTTCTTCCTGATGATTCAATATTTCTTCATAGCTTCCCTTCTACTTGAAGAATTTATTTAGCCATTCTTTAAGAACTTCTTTTAACCTTTCTGTTGTTGACAAATGGTGACCAATTGTTTTAGTTTACTTTTATCTCTGAATATTTTATATCCTTTTTATTGATGAAGGATAATTTTGCTACTGTCATAGTTCATTCAACCTGCTATAACACATACCACAGACTGGATAGCTTTAAAACCCAGAAATTTATTTTTCACTGTTCTGGAGGCTGGAAGTTCAAGATCAGAGTGCCAGTGTAGTTGAGTTTTCAAAGTTTGTTGAAGAGAATTTTTAAGTACTTGTTGAATTATTTTTATAATAACTGCTTTAAAATCCTTGTCTGATAAATCCAATATCTGATGTATCTCTGATTTGGTGTCATTCAATTATCTCTCCTCATTCAAATTGTGATCTTTCATTTCTTCTTCTTTTTTTATGATGGGTGACTTTCAATTGTATTCAGGACATTTTGGCTAACATTTTAGGAGATTCGGGGTATAATTTGTTGTATTTTAAAAGGCTGTCATCTAACTTAGTTTTATCACACAGATTATGGCCAGTGTTTTTGGGCTGTGGATCCAATAACAATTTGATTTTCAAAACGTTCCCTGTGCTGTTTTGGTATTCTTGATTGCACTATTTCATCTGGAGTGTCCATTTTTTCCCACTTGTGCTTTTTGATACAATAAAAGGAGTTGTCCCAAGTCCTGATGTTTAGTGGCTTTGGGTGGGAGGAATTTTGTGGTTTGTGAGGACAAAGAGCACATCCTAGACCTGGTGCCAATGGGAAGGTCTAATTTTCCTTAGAGAGGTGCTAATTAAAAACATCAAGAAATTACTGCTACCCACCTATTATAATGGCTAAAACCCTAAACACTGAAAATAACAAATGTTGGTTATTATGTAGAGCAACAGGAACTCTCATTCATTGTAGGTGATAATTAAAATCGGTACAGCCACTTTGGAAATCAGTTTGGCAGTTTCTTATCAAGTTAAACATAGACACACCATATGATCCAGGATTCACACAACTAAGTATTTATCTAACTGATTTGAAAATTTATGACCACGTAAAAATCTGTGAATGAATATTTATTGTAGCTTATGGAGATTATTATTATTTATAATCAAAAAAAAAAAAATACAAGCACCCAAGATGCCTTTCAATAGGTGAAAGGAATTTAAATAAAGGTACAAACTATTGGGTATAAGACAGGCTCAAGGATGTGTTGCACAATGTGGGGATTATAGCCAATATTTTGTGATAACTGCAAATGGAAAGTAACCTTTAAAAATTGTATAAAAAGATAAAAACAACTGTAGTACATACATTCAATGGAATAATATTGTTCAGTGATTAAAGTAAATGTATGGTTAATCCACTCAACAACATCAATGAATCGAATGCATCTTGGTAAGTGAAAGAAACCAAATCTAACAGGCTATATACATACAGTAACACCATTCATTTGGCATTATTGAGAAAGCAAAAGGATAGGAATGAAAAACAGATCAGTTGCCAGTCTTGGAAAAGAGTAGTGTTTGAAGAGAACAGGGAAGAACTTGAGAGCAGTGCAACTAATCAGTACGTTATTGCAGTGGCAGAAAAATGATGCTATGCATTTGTCAAAACCCATAAAAATTTACAACACAAATAGTGAAACTTAATATATGTAAATTTAAAAAAAACAGGAGGTAGGAGAACCTCAGGATAGAATGTAGAATGACGAAAATATTTAACCAAGTTAACAATGTACATCATATTCTCACTGGACAGCTTCTGTTAAAACTGCTGACTTAAGTACCTTTGGAAAAAGATGTTTTGACAGGAAACTGTAAAACTAAAGATGAAATAACTACACATAAACATTGTACATTTGTTGCTAAAGTTGTTTCTCACAAGGATATGAATTAACAATTCTGAAATTGCTATACATACATAATGGAATTTTAAAAATAAGTAAGTGAATGGAGGATAGTGAAAGTCAGTTCTCTTACTGTTGGAGGAGGAGGTTACAGACAAGTAAGTGAAGAGGAGATGTTCGTATGACTCGTGGTACTGGATTAGAGTGGGAGGCATAAATATGAACTCAATATTTAGCATATATAGATGAATCTAATTGCATTAACAGTTATAGATGTGTATACATACGTGTTAGTAGACATGCATGTATTCCCTACCCCTGCTCACTGAGAGGATCTAGAAATAAGCACACCCAACATCCAGGATGGACTTCTTCAATGAAAGGAACCAGAGCTTCTTGGAGGTAATGGTTGATTCTAGGGCTGAGCAGCAAATATGCAAGATAAGCCTGGAACGTCTTGCACCAGAAAGTAAGGGGATATTCAAATGCAAAAAAATAAGATAACGTTAAAGGATGCCAACTGTTAGAGCTCCCAATGGCCAGAACTGCAGCAATTTGAGCACCAAGATAAATAATATTATATTTGATTATAACCCAAATTATACAATGGATATAAGTCCATATTGATATAAATAAATGATTTATACAGGAGAGACAAAACTTTTATAAAGAAATCCCAGTAATTTATGTAGATACTTCCTCAATAGGTGTTTTCAAGCTAAAATTGTGTTTAAGAGATGCCTTGAATTGAAAAGAGATGATAGAGTCATTGCATTTCCCCATTAATAAGTCACTGGTTATAGAGTGGCCCCAGATGTTAGGTATGACCTTAGGGGAGGCAGCTCCTTGTGATAAACTATAATTCCCAGAAAGGGATGTAACTGCAAGCCACAAGCAGCAAACATTCCTGGAAGCATGGAAAATGCATTCCTTCGTCCTTAAGATGGACTCTATCCTGGAGGCACGCCAAATTATCAACTAACTCTTGTTTTCGTCTTTACAACTGTGGGTCTCTTCCCTGATTTAGAATAGTAGGTGGACTGGTGGGTTTTGTCAGAGATTTTGTATGTCCTTATTCCATGATTTCCTAGTTAATTTTATATATATATATATATATATATATATATATATATATATATACACACACACACACATTCATATATATTCATGTGCCACAATATTAAGTATTACATAAACTTTTCTTAGTAAAATAATGATATTTTTACTGTAACTTCATTTTGTTAGGTTGTGGTTCCAAATAGTTCATTGAAGTAAGGCATATATCAATGGAAACTTAGTCACTTGCAAGGAAATTCACTGATTTTAGACAATTTTATTTTAAAAACTGTGTTTGTGGTTTCTGGTTAATGAATCTATTAAATCTCTTCTTAGGTTTTAATTTTTCCTTCTACAAATTCCTTCATATTACCATCTTGCTTTTTGTGTCTATTTTAAGTCAGATCTTGTACTGTTGGTGCCAAAAAGAAAAGGAAATATTTGACAATTCACTCTACATACCTTTATAATCCAATATTGTGACAAGTATGTTTTCCACTGTTTGACAAAATACATGTGTTACGAGTTCCCTCTATAGTTGGGAGGATTTTCCCTTTTGAGATAATTTATGAGAAAGCACAGTTCCAAGTGTCTGATGCCCTTCATGAAGTCAGTCATAACTCCTGATTCCATGTCTGTCAAAGGTTTACATGACTTAGTTCAAGAGACCAGGAAACATGTTATTAAATCTAATCTCCAAATTCTTGTTTTCCACTATAAATTGTGCAATAGAAATCATTTGTATGCAACTTCTGATAGGTTCCCCCTCCCCCATATTTGTAGTTCTTAAGCTATGACATAATGTGTGACATATTTCACAATATTAAATATTTGCAAAAGAAAAAAACTAGGGCTTCCCTGGTGGCGCAGTGGTTGAGAGTCTGCCTGCCGATGCAGGGGACATGGGTTCGTGCCCCGGTCAGGGAAGATCCCACATGCCGTGGAGCGGGCTCGCTGAGCCTATGCTCTGCAATGGGAGAGGCCACAACAGTGAGAGGCCCACGTACTGCAAAAAAAAAAAAAAAAAGAAAAAAACTAAATGACACAAGAACACAAGAGCATTGTAGAAGTCTCTTGTACTTCCCCATTTAGTGTCAGCCAAAGGTATTCACTTAGAGTGAATCCACAATCCTAACAGTGGCCTAGAAGTATTCAATATTCCTTAGGCTGCATGTAGGTTTTATTTGTATATCTTGACATTATATGCCTTATCTCTTAAAGAAATCTTTGTTCTCCACATCTTTTTGCTGATATCCTTTACATCTCTGATAGGAGCTTAACTTCTTGCCATGTGTAGGCAACTTGTAATATTCAAAAGTAAAGTCTTGGTCATGTCTCCAATAAATATTAAGATTTGTTAATCATAGGGATAAGGATGTCCGAAAAATAAACATTAAAATACCAAACCTCCTCCTCTCTCCTTGATGTACATAAGGAGATTTGTTAATGGCAATTGTAAAGTCTATAATATAATATATATCTTTAAATGAACTTGAAATGTCACATTAATCACTCTGTTTTAGCCCTTATCTTAAAGTTACTACTAACCAGCTAGTTTAGGTAGGGACACAGAGATGATCTCAATTTCTTGGAGAAGGTGAGTAAGAACAGTAAATACAAGATAATATAACATAATAATAAAGATTAGTATTATATTACTTAGATATTGTGTATATGAAATATATACCATCAACAAATACATGTATAAAATACACACTCATATATGTAAAATATGTCTCCTACAATTCCAGGTCAAACTTTTATCTATTTTTGCTTTTATTAGAAACTAATAATTTTTTTAAAATTTTCTGTTTGAGAAGTGAAACATACACAGATTTATTCACACATTAAGCAGAACTGTTCAACAGCAGAATACCTTCTGGAAAAATCAGATAATCATGTTCATTTTTCCAATATAATTCTCTAGGAAATAACACTGTATATCACTTATTTTTTGAGTGTTAAATATATTGGTTTTAAAATGATATATTTAAAAGTATTTAGGGGGGAAGGATCAGGATTAAAATAATATTTATGGAAGAAAAATTTTACGAAATGATGAAACAATAGTTCTATATTTTTGGAAAGGCTCTCCACATTTTATAGTTCACCCCATTCTGGTAGTTTTTGAAAATATTATTTTCCTTATAAACAGAAAAAGTGTTATCAATGGTGGCAGTTTTTTTATAGGAAATTATGGTGTAACAAATAGTGTGAATTTAGTAATGTTATAAGGGAATAGGCCTTGGTTAATTTAGGTGGTGTGGGATTTTCAGTGTCTTCAAAATGCTGACAAAAGCAAACAGCTTGTCTCTGTCTGACCTTCTTTACTCAAACAGCACAATTAATTGCATTTCTGCATGATAGACTGTTACATTCTCTTTATCTAAACATGAATTTGCCTTATAGTGCATTCGACTTTGAAATGTTTTTGACACTTGTATACTGAAACTGTAGTGTCATACTGGTACTTCATTATCAGTCTCAGGGACATAATTAGAACCACAATGGGCAGGATGGAGGCTTTGAATACCTTATAGAATGAGCTCATTTGCATCAACATATTCAAGACAGTTTCCTGCTTTTTGCTTTTCACATTATCACACTTATAGTTTGTGTGTGAGTGTGTGTGTGTGTGAGAGAGAGAGAAACAGAGAGAAAGAAAAGGAAATCAACAGAGACAGAGATGGAAAGAGAGAACAGGAGAGAGAGATAGGGAGAGAGACTTCATGGGAAAAAGGCTAGAAAGATTTTAAGGATTTAAATAATTTTTTGGTGAGTGCTTGCTTGGAAAATGTCATAACATTTTCTTAGTTCTACTGCTCTCTTTGTACAGATGTGATGATATAATATGTGGTAGAAATTAGACTATGTGTATATATTTGAAATTATAATTCATACGTCATTGATGGGGGTATTCTTGTTCTGAGAGCAATAAATGATAAGGAATGGATCTCTCCCCTACATTAGGGAGAAAAAACAGGTAGAATTAAATGATGAAAATGTCAGCTAAACTGGTCAAACATAACAGTTTTCCCAATAACTCACTGTAGGACCTAGCCAATAAAGTAGAATGCTTAAAATAACTACTTAGTTCCAGAAAATATTCTGACAAAAAACGTGGGTTAAGAGAAAGTCTTATTTTTTTTTTACACTGGAGTAGGGATTGCAAGCTTTCACACCTTCAACATTCTCTGGATTTAATTTTGTTCAAATGCTAGGCTGCCAGGATCCCTACATATTTATCAATTTTTAAAAAGAGAGAGAGGGAAAAACAGTATCACATATATTTATAGTATAAGTTATATTCTCCACCTATTCCGCCAAAGGTTTTTGTTTGTTTGTTTCACCAAAAAATCATTTAAACTGACTTAGTAGAGAGAGGAAATGTGAAGTTAGTTTCTATAGTGAATGTGATTTCATATCATAGTTCAAAAGCATGAAATAAAGTTTCAGGCCTTATATATATATTTGTATATATATGGAAAATATTACTCAAATTGGTTCTGAAATTCAGTTTCCTTTAAATGCTTGCTACTTAATTGTTCAAGAACTCTCTGCTGCTTTTGGTAAAAAGTGAATTTGGAGCTCTATAGCCCATCATATGTGTCAGCAATTTACATTTAAAATAATAGTGATGGTGCCTTCAAGTATCTTTGAACACATAATATGTCCTGCAGTGTGAGCTAAGGACTTTACAAGTCTTCTGTCATTTAATCCTCTCAACTCTCACATGTGAGGAAGCTGAGGTGTTGAAGAGTTAAGTAATTTAATGGAAGTCTCACAGTTACCAAATGATTTATTTCAAAACTGAAGCGGGTTTCTCTGAACTTGAAGCTCATGTTCTTAACCATATCACAGATGCAATTCTGAAAGTTATGGAAGCACAACATTTTTAATGGGCATAATGTTAAGTATACTTCAAAACCTAGCAGTAAGCCTTTTGTTCTATAAATTATCAAATTGTATACATTTGATTTTCAAATACTATGATAACTTTGTTTAAAAGCAGGATAAAAAACATCTAAAACATTATTATTTCCAGACTGTAAACATGGGAAGTATAGGGAAGAAATAAATTTTGTGGAGTACAAAATCAAAAATTGGGGGGATTTCATCAAATAATGAATGTTAATTTGGTTGTGGTTTGTTTTATGCAAAAATACATATCATTCATATCACTGCAGAATGTTTTTAAAAGTAACAGACTCTTTAGACTTAGAGCTTCCTAAAGAGTAAGTTGAACAATTTTTAAAATATTTCTCCTGACAATAGCTCAGTGGATGGAAAAGTTATATTATTTTCAATTATCATCTGTGAGCAATGAATTTATTAGAAACATCTCTTTCCTTTCTATTTACTTGATGTATAAAAGGCAAGAACAGTGATTTATGGAAGAGAGGAATAAGGATGAGTGGGAGTAGCTGAAGGCCCATCCAAGAACACTTGCAACTGGGAATACTTGCAGGACCCTTGTCAAATGAGAGTTTTAAGTAACTTTCTTTCCCCTGGAGGTTCTACAAGGCAGGAGCAATGGGAACAGGATTTTTCTTGACAGTCTCATAGCGATTAGATGCACAATGAAAAAGTGTTCTCTGGGGAGACTATCTGTTAAAATACAAATTATTCTCCAGTTATTTGATTGTTGGAGCTGTGTTTTCTTCTTTTCTCTCCATTTCTTTCTGTCCCTATTTTCCCCTCTACTTCTTTCACTTCCTCCTTTTCTTTTGCTTACTCTCTGTTAGTATTAACTTCATACTAGCTTTTGTAAGAAAAATTAACATTTTTCATTTTATATATTGGGTGAATTTCTGGTTATTGAGGGATTAGTCAAGAATGTAGAGAAAGGGAATTTATGTCAATCAAATGTTCAAAATAATGTCAGGATTGCCTCCATCTGAGAAAAGTTTATAATAGATTTTTTTTTTTTTAGCACAGTGACCATCACTGAGCTCAATTCTTCCCTTTATTCCCCAAAGACAGTTAGCTATACAGTCAGACAGTGATGACATTATCATTCAAAAAATAGCTATATATATATATAATAGCTATATATATATAGGCATATTTAAATATTATAAAAATCATGATGTAGAATGTTTTAATAAATTATTGATCTGCATAATTATATAGTAATGTTAAATTTTATAGATGAAATTTATAATGCTTTTTTATATTATGTTACAACCTTTAAACTAAAGAAGTTATAATAAATATTTATAAAGGTAATTGCAGACTTCTGTCCATGTCCCATTTTCAGAAAATAAGGCCTTTATTTTTTCATTTCTCTCCATAAGAGATACATTTAATTTCACTTATATAGATTTTTTCACTACATCTCTTTTTAATAAATATAAGATGAAAACTACATTTTTAATATTAACTGAGATATTTAATTTTAAAAATAATTTCAAAATGAAGTGCATCCATACATCTGTAAGAGTAACTGTTTAGTAGAATAAAGTTACATAGTCTAAAAGTAATTAATTTGCACTTGTAATGTAATTTTGGAAAATAAATATATAATTATAAATATAATTGCTTTAAAAATAAATAGCTTTTATTTATGAGATATGAATGAACCTTATTTTTTCCTATATCTCACATCTGTGACATTTCTAGAAAAAATGTTCATATTCTTCTATAAATCAGGAAACAGAAATATTTCACTATTTGCTGACAAAGGTGACAGAACATGCCACTGCAAAATATGCCACTTTGACATAAGGATTATTTTGAGTTAAAGGCACTTGAAAAACAGCAAGTGCAAGAAAAACACTCTGACCTTCCTTCTTTTTCTTAAAAGAAAAATGTCCTCCCTATACCAGAAGAAAAGTAACATTCTTATCATCAAGGACAAAAAGTTGAGACAGAGAGAATTTTATACAAAGAATTCTATGCAAAGAGAACCTGTTAAAATAATTCTTATCTTCCTTTAGCCTCCCGACATAGATAGTTTAGTTACTTTTCCATAATTCTCTCTTTTTATTCAACCTACTATAAAAGTATATTAGTTCTACCATTTCTTTAGGTCTTCATCTCTTATGAGGGCTCTGTGTCATGCAAAAGTTGTATGATTTTTTAATGCATTTCTTCTGCTAATCTGTCTTATGTCAGTTTAATTCTCAGGTCCAGCTGAAAAACCCTAAGAGGGTAAGGGTAAAATTTTGCCTCCCCTACTCTAATAAGGTATTATTTTATTACTATTATATATGTATATATATGTGTATATATATATATATATATATATATATCAGTCATCAATATTTTCTAGTTTCTTTTAAAATCCTCCAGTATTAAAGAAAATGGTGTTTAACTGAAGTTCACACTGTGCTCACAAATTGGAAGAAACAGTATTTTATTTCACCATGTTTATAGAGTATCTGTAAAATAAAATAAGGCATTCTCAAAATGTGTAGAAACATACTGTTGAAATATTTAAGGCTTGTAAAGCTTTATAGAGTGTTACTCTCACTCTTCTGAAGTTAGTAGAAATCATCATGAAAAGGTATCAGGAGAAGACAAAGAATGGTGTGGAATCAGACATTAATCACATAGCTTATAAGATCTTTCTACTTTATCTGGCAAAAATTCTAATAACATTTATTCATAATATTTTATAATCCCATATATTTTCATGGATGGGAATGTCAATATTTATATGGATACACCACTCTAAAATAAATAATATTTTTTTTTTTACTAAAACTAAATTAAAAACAAGATTACAACTGTAAGGGGTTTTTGAATCTTAGAGTTCCTGTGATATAGTTTGTTGCACAGGCAATGAGCCAATTTTATTCTTTTGTGAGGAGATAAAAGTATTTTTTTGTTTAAATAATCAATTTCAATTTTTGACATATTTACATTATCATGAAACTTAAAGTATAATAAAATAGAGGAAATAATATAAAATTCCTTTCCACAAAATCATTGTTAGAAAAACATTCTGTCATTCTACATTGCAGCGATAACAACTCATGATTTGTTTAGGTAACTACAAATTGTCAGCATAATATTTGCAATTAAATATGTATGGTGATATTGGTCTGATGAAAAGTCTAAATATTTGACCAACTTACTGAAGGATAATGAACTCCTAGGGTGCTTTTATTTATTTTGTATTCTGGATTTGTAATTAAGCTAAACGTTTAAGACTAGAAAAGAGATTGTACCCAGAAAAATAAACAAGAACTTATTAATAATACAAAAATATTTTTTAAATGCTTACTGGTACTGTCTATGATCCTTTAGATAACAAGAGTTCAAATTATTAAAATGATGTTTTTTAGGATAACATTATCAATGTACATTAGAAAGCTAAGTTCATTTATTTTCTATAAGTGAAGATTTTAATTTGGAATAATTTAAAATTTTTGGAAAAGGGGCAAAGATTGTGTATTGAATTCCAGTATATCTATTAGCCAGTTGCATATAAAGTTATTCTAAATAACCTGGATACAATTATCAAAACAAAGAAAGATTTTTTCCTAAGTTACGATTTACTACACTCAAATATTTATAGTGATTTTACCAGGTTTTCTCATTATAGTCCTTTTTCTGTTCCAGGATCCCATCCAGGGTTCCATGTTCACTGAGGAATCTGTTATCTTTGTTTCCACTGGTTTCCACAGCAATCTAAAAACAATACACTATGTTTATATTCATTTTAAGTTTCTAAGTATTAAATGGCATCAATGAGGAGCAGAGTTAAAATAATGTTATTAGCTTGTTTTATATTATTTATTTTTTCAATATTTCCACCTTCAAAGGTTTAAAAAAATTGAAAATAAAAGAAACTTTCAATGGAATTACAAGCGGTGTATATACAGCGATAATCTGCTGAAGTATCCTACAGCTGATCTCCTGTTGTTCATGTAGATGAATGTTTTCAACACAACTTATTCGAATTAGTACAAAGGGACCCAAATGTCACAAGTGATTTTCTACAAAACCAACTCATCCTGTTATAAGACAGAAAATATTGAGTAGTATAGAAGCTGAAAGATTCCTCCACATACGCACAGACTTAAAAGTCCTACAGAAGACAGAATCAAACTGAATTTAAAGAAAAATTAATTTTAGGTGACATACATCATGTCAATTATTTTGAGAACACTACTTTTTACATGTTTAATTTTAATTTTTAAAACCCCTTTATTAAGGTATAAAGTTAACAAGACTGTATTATAGGGTCAAAAGATTTCTAAGAGGTTAGACATTATAAATGTTTTTATCACACACAAACCAATTTATTTTATTTTATTATTTTATTTTATATTTTGTAACATCTTTATTAGAGTATAATTGCTTTACAATGGTGTGCTAGTTTCTGATTTATAACAAAGTGAATCAGTTATACATATACATATGTCCCCATATCTTTTCCCTTTTGCACTTCCCTACCTCCCACCCTCCCTATCCCGCCCCACTAGGTGGTCACAAAGCACCGAGGTGATCTCCCTGTGCTATGCAGCTGCTTCCCACTAGCTATCTATTTTACATTTGGTAGTGTATATATGTCCATGACATTCCCTCACTTTGTCCCAGCTTACCCTTCCCCTTCTCCGTATCCTCAAGTGCATTCTCTAGTGAGTCTGCATCTTTATTCCCATCTTGCCCCTAGGTTCTTCATGATTTTTTTTTTTTTTTAGATTCCATAAATATGTGTTAGCATATGGTATTTGTTTTTCTCTTTCTGACTTACTTCACTCTGTTTGACAGTCTCTAGGTCAATCCACCTCACTATAAATGACTCAGTATCATTGCTTTTTATGATTGAGTAATATTCCATTGCACATATGTGCCACATCTTCTTTATCCATTCATCTGTTGATGGACACTTCAGTTGCCTCCATGTCCTGGCTATGGTATATAGAGCTGAAATGAACATTTTGGTACATGACTCTTTTTATTATGATTTTCTCAGGGTATATGTCCAGTAGTGGGATTGCTGGGTCGTATGGTAGTTCTATTTTTAGTTTTTAAGGAACCTCCATACTGTTCTCCAGAGTGGCTATATCAATTTACATTACCACCAACAGTGCAAGAAGGTTCCCTTTTCTCCACACCCTCTCCAGCATTTATTGTTTACAGACTTTTGTTTTGTTTTGTTTTTTGTGGTACGTGGGACTCTCACTGCTGTGACCTCTTCCATCGTGGAGCACAGGCTCCAGACGCGCAGGCTCAGCGGCCATGACTCACGGGCCCAGCCACTCCACGGCACGTGGGATCCTCCCGGACAGGGGCAGGAACCCGCATCCCCTGCACCGGCAGGCGGACTCTCAACCACTGCGCCACCAGAGAAGCCTGTTTATAGATTTTTTGATGATGGCCATTGTGACCGGTGTGAGATGATAGCTCATAATTTTTGTTGTTGTTGTTTTTTTGCGGTACATGGACCCCTCACTGTCGTGGCCTCTCCCGTCGCAGAGCACAGGCTCGGGATGCGCAGGCTCAGCAGCCATGGCTCACAGGCCCAGCCACTCCGTGGCATGTGGGATCTTCCCAGACCAGGGCATGAACCCGTGTCCCCTGCATCAGCAGGTGGACTCTCAACCACTGCGCCACCAGGGAAGCCCTCTCATTGTAATTTTGATTTGCATTTCTCTAATGATTAATGATGTTGAGAATTCTTTCATGTATTCTTTGGCAATTGGTATATCTTCTCTGGAGAAATGTCTATTTAGGTCTCCTGCCCATTTTTGAATTGGGTTGTTTTTTTAAATTTTGAGCTGCATGAGCTGCTTGTAAATTTTGGAGACTAATCCTTTGTCAGTTGTGTCATTTGCAAATATTCTCTCCCATTGTGAGGGTTGTCTTTTCATCTTGTTTGTGGTTGCCTTGGCTGTGCAAATGCTTTAAAGTTTCATTAGGTTCCATTTGTTTATTTTTGTTTTTATTTCCATTTCTCTAGGAGGTGGGTCAAAAAGGATCTTGCTGTGATTTATGTCATAGAGTGTTCTGCCTATGTTTTCCTCTAAGAGTTTGATAGTGTCTGGCCTTACATTTAGGTCTTTAATCCATTTTGAGTTTATTTTTGTGTATGGTGTTAGGGAGTGTTCTAAATTCATTCTTTTACATGTAGCTGTCCAGTTTTCCCAACACCACTTATTGAAGAGGCTGTCTTTTCTCCATTGTATATCCTTGCCTCCTTTGTCATAGATTAGTTTATCATAGGTATGTGGGTTTATCTCTGGGCTTTCTCTCCTGTTCCATTGATCTATATTTCTGTTTCTATGCCACTACCATACTGTCTGGATTACTGTAGTTTTGCATTAAAGTCTGAAGTCAGGGAGCCTGATTCCTCCAGCTCCATTTTCTTTTTTTTTTTCTTCTTCACATTGCTTTGTCTATTCGGGGTCTTTTATGCTTCCATACAAATTGTGAAATTTTTTGTTCTAGTTCTGTGAAAAATGCCATTGGTAGATTGATAGGGATTGCATTGAATCTGTAGATTGCTTTGGGTTGTAGAGTCATTTTCAAAATGTTGATTCTTCCGGTCCAAGAACATGGTATATCTCTCCATCTATTTGTATCATCTTTAATGTCTTTCATCAGTGTGTTACAATTTACTGCATACAGGTCTTTTATCTCCTTCGGTAAGTTTATTCCTAGATATTTTATGCTTTTTGTTGCAATGGTAAATGGGAGTGTTTTCTTAATTTCACTTTCAGATTTTTCATTATTAATGTATAGGAATGCAAGAGATTTCTGTGCACTAATTTTGTATCCTGCTACTTTACCAAATTCATTGATTAGTTCTAGTAGTTTTCTGGTAGCATCTTTAGGATTCTCTATGTATAATATCATGTCATGTGCAAACAGTGACAGCTTTACTTCTTTTCCAACTTTGATTCATTTTATTTCCTTTTCTTCTCTGATTGCTGTGGCTAAAACTTCCAAAATTATGTTGAAAAATAGTGGTGAGAATGGGCAACCTTGTCTTGTTTCTGATCTTAGTGGAAATGGTTTCAGTTTTTCATCATTGAGGATGATGTTGGCTGTGGGTTTGTCATATATGGCCTTTATTATGTTGAGGAAAGTTCCCTCTATGCCTACTTTCTGGAGGGTTTTATCATAAATGGGTGTTGAATTTTTTCGAAGGTTTTCTCTGCATCTATTGAGATGATCATATGTTTTTTCTCTTTCACTTGGTTAACATGGTATATCACATTGATTGATTTGTGTATATTAAAGAATCCTTGCATTCTTGGGATAAACACACCTTGATCATGCTGTATGATCCTTTTAATGTGCTCTTGGATTCTGTTTGCTACTATTTTGTTGAGGATTTTTGCATCTATGTTCATCAGGGATATTGGCCTGTAGGTTTCTTTCTTTGTGCCATCTTTGTCTGGTTTTGGTATCAGAGTGATGGAAGCCTCATAGAATGAGTTTGGGTGTGTTCCTCCCTCTGCTATATGTTGGAAGTTTGAGAAGGATAGGTGTTAGCTCTACTCTAAATGTTTGATAGAATTCACCTGTGAAGCCATCTGGTCCTGGGATTTTGTTTGTTGGAAGACTTTTAATCACAGTTTCAATTTAAATGCTTGTGATTTTTCTCTTCATATTTTCTATTTCTTCCTGGTTCAGTCGTGGCAGGTTGTTCATTTCTAATAATTTGTCCATTTCTTCCAGTTTGTCCATTTTATTGGCATACATTTGCTTGTAGTAATCTCTCATTATCCTTTGTATTCCTGCAGTGTCAGTTGTTACTTCTCCTTTCTCATTTCTTATTCTATTGATATGAATCCTTTCTCTCTTTTTCTTGATGTGTCTGACTAATGGTTTATCTATTTTGTTTATCTTCTCAAAGAATCAGGTTTTAGTTTTATTGATCTGTGCTATTGTTTCCTTCATTTCTTTTTCATTTATTACTGATCTGATCTTTATGATTTATTTCCTTCTGCTACCTTTGGGTTTTTTTTTTGTTCTTTTTTCTCTAATTGCTTTAGGTGTAAGGTTAAGATGTTTATTTGAGATGTTTCTTGTTTCTTAAGGTAGGATTGTATTGCTATAAACTTTCCTCTTATAACTGTTTTAGCTGCATCCCATAGGTTTTGGTTTGTCGTGTTTCCATTGTCATTTGTTTCTAGGTATTTTTTGATTTCCTCTTTGATTTCTTCAGTGTATCTTAGTTATTAAGTAGTGTGTTGTTTAGCCACCATGTGTTTGTATTTCTTACAGATTTTTTCCTGTAATTGATATCTAGTCTCATAGTGTTGTGGTCAGAAAAAAAATACTTGATAAAATTTCAATTTTTTAAAATTTACCAAGGCTTAATTTTTGACCCTAGATATGATCTATCCTAGAGAATATTCCATGAACACTTAAGAAGAATGTGTATTCTGTTGTTTTTGGTTGGAATGTCCTATAAATATCAATTAAGTCCATCTTATATAATGTATCATTTAAAATTGTGTTTCCTTATTTATTTTCATTTTGGATGATCTGTCCATTGGTGAAAGTGGGGTGTTAAAGTCCCCTACTATGAATGTGTTATTGTTGATTTCCCCTTTTAAGGCTGTTAGTATTTGCCTTATGTACTGAGGTGCTCCTATGTTGGGTGTGCAAATATTTACAATTGTTATATCTTCTTCTTGGATTAGTCCCTTGATCATTATGTAGTGTCCTTCTTTTTCTCTTGTAATAGTCTTTGTTTTAAAGTCTATTTTGTGTCATATGAGAATTGCTACTCCAGCTTTCTTTTGATTTCCTTTTGCATGGAATAACTTTTTCCATCCCCTCTTTTCAGCCTGTATGTGTCCGTAGGTCTGAAGTGGGTCTACTGTAGACAGCATATATATGGGTCTTGTTTTAGTATCCATTCAACCAATCTTTGTCTTTTGGTTGGAACATTTAATCCATTTACATTTATAGTAATTATCTATATGTATGTTCCTATTACCATTTTCTTAATTGTTTGGGGTTTATTATTTTAGGTTTTTTCCTTCTCTTGTGTTTCCTGCCTAGAGAAGTTCCTTTATCATTTGTTGTAAGGCTGGTTTTGTGGTGCTGAATTTTCTTAGCTTTTGCTTGTCTGTTAAGTTTTAATTTCTCTGTCAAATCTGTATGAGATCCTTGCTGGGTAGAGTAATCTTGGTTGTAGATTTTCCTCTTTCATCACTTTAAATATGTCCTGCCACTCCCTTCTGGCTTGCAGAGTTTCTGCTGAAAGATAAGCTGTTCACCTTATTCAGCTTCCCTTGTGTGTTATTGTTTTTTTTTCCCTTGCTGCTTTTAATATTTTTTCTTTGTATTTAATTTTTGATAGTTTGATTAATATGTGTCTTTGTGTGTTTCTCCTTGGACTTATCCTGTATGGGATTATCTGTGCTTCCTGGACTTGATTAACATTTCGTTTCCCATATTAGGGAAGTTTTCAACTATAATCTCTTCAAATATTTTCTCAGTCCCTTTCTTTTTCTCTTCATCCTCTGGGACCCCTATAATTCTAGTGTTGGTGTGTTTAATGTTGTCCCAGAAGTCTCTGAGACTATTTTCAAGTCTTCCTCAACTATTTTCTTTTTTTTTTTCTTTATTCTACTCTGCAGTAGTTTTTTCCACTATATTATCTTCCAGGTCACTTATCAGTTCTTCTGCTTCAGTTATTCTGCTATTGATCCCTTCTAGAGTATTTTAAATTTCATTTGTTTTGTTGTTCATCACTATTTGTTTGCTCTTTATCTCTTCTAGGTCCTTGTTAAATATTTCTTGTATTTTCTCCATTCTATTTCCATGATTTTGGATCATCTTTATTATCATTATTCTGAATTCTTTTTCAGGTATACTGCCTATTTTCTCTTCATTTGTTAGGTCTGGAGGGTTTTTGTCTTGCTCTTTCATCTGCTGTGTGTTTCTCTGTCTTCTCATTTTGCTTAACTTACTGTGTTTGGGGTCTCCTTCTCACAGGCTGCAGGTTCATAGTTCCCATTGTTTTTGGTGTCTGCCACAGTGGCTAAGGTTTGTTCAGTGGGTGGTTTAGGCTTCCTGGTAGAGGGGTCTAGTGCCTGTGTTCTGGTGGATGAAGCTGGATCTTGTCTTTCTGTTTGGCAGGTCCACCTCTGGTGGTGTGTGTTTGGGTGTCTGTAGCCTTATTATGATTTTAGGGAGCCTCTCTGCTAATGGATGGGGTTGTGTTCCTGTCTTGCTATTTGTTTGGCATAGGGTGGCCAGCACTGTAACTTGCTTGTTTTTGAGTGGAGCTGGGTCTTGACATTGAGATGGAGATCTCTGGGAGATTTTCACCAATTGATATTTCGTGGAGCTGGAAGGTCTCTTGTGGACTAGTGTCCTGAAGTTGGCTCTCCCACCTCAATGGCACAGTCCTGATGACTGGGTGGAGCACGAAGAGCCTGTCATCCACATGGCTCAGAATAAAAGGGAGTAAAAAAAGAAAGAGAAAGAAGAAGATAAAATAAAATAAAGTAAAATAAAATTAAATAATTAAAATAAAAACTGATTTTTAAGAAAAAGAAACTTAAGTAATAAAAAATAAACATAAATAAAGGCCAGAGAGAACCCTAGGATAAATGGTAAAAGCAAAGCTATACAGACAAAATCATATGCACAATTGTACACATACACAGTCACAAAAAGAGAAAAAGGGAAAAAAAGAAATATATATATATATATATATATATAGTTGCTCCCAAAGTCCGCCTCCTCACTTTGGGATGATTTGTTGTCTATTCAGGTATTCCACAGATGCAGGCTACATCAAGTTGATTGTGGAGATTTAATCCACTGCTCCTGAGGCTGCTGGGAGAGATTTCCCTTTCTCTTCTTTTTTCGCACAGCTCCCAGGGTTCCACTTTGGATTTGGACCCACCCCTGCATGTAGGTCGGCTGAGGGTGTCTGTTCTTCACTCAGACAGGACAGGGTTAACTTAGCAGATGATTTGGGTGCTCAGGCCTGGAATAGGGAGGGATACAGATGTGGGGCAAGCCTGCGGCGGCAGAGGCCAGCATGACATTGCACCAGCCTGAGGCGTGCTATGCATTCTCCCGGGAAAGTTGTTCCTGGATCATGGGACCCTGGCGGTGGTGAGCTGCACAGGCTTCTGGGAGGGGAACTGTGTATAGTGACCTGTGTTTGCACACAGGCTTCTTGATGGCTGCAGCAGCAGCCTTAGCGTCTCATGCCGGTCTCTGGCCGTGGCTCACGCCGTCTCTGGAGCTCCTTTATGCAGTGCTCTTAATGCCCTCTACTCGCACACCAGGAAACAAAGAGGGAAGATAAAGTCTCTTGCCTCTTCGGCAGCTCCAGACTTTTTTCCAAACTCCCTCCCGGCTAGCTGTGGTGCACTAGCACCTTCAGGCTGTGATCACGCATCCAACCCCAGTCCTCTCCCTGGTATCTGACCAAAGCCTCAGACTCAGCTCCTGGCCCCCACCCATCCTGGCAGTTGAGCAGACAAGCCTCTCGGGCTGGTGAGCACTGGTCGGCACCGATCCTCTGTGTGGGAATCTCTCTGCTTTGCCCTCTGCACCCCTGTTGCTGAGCTCTTCTCTGTGGCTCCAAAGCTTCCCTTCTGTGCCACCCAGTCTCTGCCCACAAGGGGGCTTCCTAGTGTGTGGAAACATTTCCTCCTTCACAGCTCCCTCCCACTGGTGCAGATCCCATCCCTATTATTTTGTGTCTGTTTTTTCATTTTTGTTTTGGCCTACCCAGGTACGCGGGAAGTTTCTTGTCTTTTGGGAAGTCTGAGGTCTTCTACCAGCATTCAGTAAGTGTTCTGTAGGAGTTGTTCCACTTATAGATGTGTTTCTGATGTATTTGTGGGAAAGAAGGTGATCTCCGCATCTTACTCTTCTACCATCTTGAAACTATCCTGTCTAATTTATTTTAAAAAATAAAATAATTATGCTTTTTTACTTGCAGGAAAATAACACATTAATATGCATAGGACTTTAAATGGGTTTACGTTTGGTTCAAATCACTGAGGCCAATTGAAATATTCTAAGTACACACTCTGTTTTCTTTACATAATTTGTCTCGAATATTCTGAGGATGTGTTCGTGAACAATATTTTTTCTTATTGAGGTATAGTTGCTTTACAATAATATATTAGTTTCAATTGTACAACGTAGTGATACAATATTTTTATAGATTATTCTCCATTTAAAGTTATTACAAAATAATGGCTGTATTTCCTTGTGCTTTACATATATCCTTGTTATTTATTTCATAAATAGTAGTTTTTAATCCCTTAATCTCATACCCCTATCTCACCCTTCCCCCCTTTATTCTCCCCACTGATAATCATTAGTTTGTTCTCTATATCTGTGAGTCTGTTTAACAAATTAAAAAAAAAATAGAAGAAGAAAACATTCTAAGGATTCTTTGGGATAATATCAAGTATAGGGATCCCAGAAGGAGGAGAGAGAGAATGGTGTTAAAATTGTTTAATGAAATTATGGATGAAAACTTCTCAAGCCTGAAAAAGAAACAGATGTCCAGGTACAGGAAGAACAGAGTTCCCCATAAGTTGAACCTAAACAGACCTACCCCAAGACATATCATAATTAAAATGGTAAAAGTTAAAGAGAATTATAAAGCATTCAAAAGAAAAAAAAGAAAAAAGTGTTCATATTGAAGGGAATCCTCATAAAGCTATCAGATGATTTTTCTGCAGAAACTTTGCAGGGCAGAAGGGAGTGGCTTGATATATTTAAAGAGTTGAGAGTCAAAATCCTGCAATCTAGGATATACTCTATCCAGCAGAATTGAAGGAGAGGTAAAGAACTTCTCAGTCAAGCAAAAACTAAGAGTTCATGAACAAGTTTAAATTTATATAATGGAATCAAGTCAAACCAGATATACTGAGTATCTAATTTTTATCTACTCCAATATTAAAGAGAAGGGTTTTATATTCATAGGTGGATGAAACAAGGAGAGAGTGGATATATTTTACAATCCAAATAAATTTATAAGATTTTTTTTCAGTACTTGCAGAGTTACTCAACCATTAGAAATTTGAGACTGTAAGTTATTTATTTTTAATATTTTAGTTTGAAATATCAAGTATGCTATGATGTATTCTTTAGTCAAACACAAATCCACATAAATAAGCATGTAGATCTCTGATATTTATTGCAGTTCTGCCTTTACTGGTAAGTGAGCACTGAGTTGATTATTATAATAGGAAAATATCTTCTGTAACATGGAGAACTTATGGAGATACTTTGTTTATTATTGAGAAGGATATAAATGAATGAGAAGACAACTAATGGAGTTTAGTTATTGATCAACATTTTGCCAACATTTTTAGAAAAAGAAATTAAAACTAATTTTTGAAGTATAGAAGTAATACTAACAGCAATAATACTGATGATGGTACATAATATAACAAAATGACAGATAATGAAATTGAAAGTTGAAAAATCCAGTTTGGAAAAATAGATAAATGTCATTTATTATGTAAATGGTCTGATTATACAACTTTTAGTGAGATATTGTTCCCAGGAAGACAGATATTTTTTGCATTGCTATGCATCTATTTATTATTTAATTTCTTCAATAAATATATGGTAAGACTATGCTGTTACCTAAGGATCTTACTATAAACAAACATGCCATGAACCCCTTTCACATTGAGCTTAAGTGAAGCTTAAGACAGAGAGTCAGAAAATAATAACTCAAATAAATACAAAATTTAAAATGGTATAAGTGAATTAGTGGATATGTACATTTCCTAGTCAGGGAGGTAAAGAAAACTGTCAGGTAATGATTGACCTAATAGACGACAGTGGACAATGACTAACCCAACTTCACAGGAAAGATTTTCCGCAGGCAAAATAACAACAGCCTGGGGGTGGGGGTGAGGTACAGTGGTTTTTACAATTAGAAGGAAATTATATTATCTAGAGAATGAAGACATATGGTTTTGGGTAAACGGAGAAGAAGGTTGGGTTGTGCAAGACCTGGTCTTCACCTTGAAAACATTTGGCTTTTCTTGATTCATTTTAATCTGGGAGGACATAACCAATGGTTTTGACATAATAATTAGTTATATAGATGACTACAATTTAGAGGGAATGCAGAGAAGATAGAGTAAAACTGTTTAACAGACAATTGCAGTTGTCTAAGGGCTGAGGTAGTTTACACTAGAGTATTATCAAGGAAAAGGAAGAATTTGATTCAGTCAAAAGTTATATAGAAGGTGGTCTGAATTTGGTGACAGCTTCATTATGGGAAGCTATGATATCAAGGATGACTCTTATGTCATTATCCTTTGTAATAAGAAGGGTGTTGGTACCATTAAAAAGTGCAAGCTACTTCATTTTATCACTTCTCTGCCTACTTGTGGTTGGTAATCCTGCTAAAATCATTGCTTCTTGGAGACTTTTCTTTCCCTGTTATCTTAGAAGAGGACTGCATTTTTAAGGGTTGGGAGAGGATGCTATTGTATTTGAATATTTTGATGTGAGCTAAATTTGTGCCCTCAAGTGGAAGTATCAAGTATAAACATTTATATATAAACATGAAATTCACTGAAGGAATTTCGAATGTCTAGACTAGAGACAATATATTTTATCTGGGCCTGGTTTATGATACTTAGAGAGAGGACATAGAGTAAGAAAAGGAAAAAACATTTTATGAATCATGATTTATTTCTATGACAGGAAATATTGATATCAAGAGTTCAATCTTTTCCTGGGACCAGAAAACAATTAATTTGTTCTCTGTTGTTGTTGTATATTTGATACAAATGTATAGGCATGAAGAACTTTGAAGAAGTTGGATTTTTACATAATGCAAAGTCTTTAAATTATCATCTGTATTATAATTCCTTGACGTTTTCAGTGAATGTTCAGTACATCTCATAGTAAGAGATTCAATTATAGAAGCTAAGGAAAGGATTGTGCCCTTATAGTGAGAACTAGAGTGATGGTGGGAGGGTCAGTCACCAGGGAAAGGCAAATCTGCTCAAGAAGCAATGATTTCATCCAGACTACTAGCCACAAGTAAGCACAGAAGAGCTACATTGAAATTGTGAGTTTGATTTTCTTTTAAAGTATAGTTTATGAGAAATTAGATTTTCTTGCAGCATTGCAAAACTCCAATATAGAACACAACTATTAGTTATGTGTGGTATCTAAGTAAGTTTATCCTTTTTTTTTTTTCATTAGTCATATGATGTTTAATTATTTAGAAGCCCAGACAGATCCCAGACTCTTGGAAAAGATTATCTGCCCAACTGCCATAAGTAGGAATTTAGAGTCCCGTGTGGTCAGAGCAAGAAGGGCTTTCTGCTACTCTGTAAACACTTGCTAGCAGAGACTGTTCACTTCTGGTGAGACACCCCACACTTTTCTCCCTGAAACACTCAAATTCTTTCCTTTAATATCTGCTATGATTAACAGAGGACTAAAGTAATCTTTCCCTTTATCATGGTTTATGTCAGTTTATTACAAACTTTTCTAGGGAACCTTAACTTGTTATGTGTCCTTGACCAAGTTTGGTCACCTCTATAAAGACATGTCCTCACTTAAAACTATTTCCCAAGTAATATTATTAGAAGAATTAGAAAAATTCAGGCAAATGCTATTCTTATGCTATTTTTGCTGTATAAAGTTATCAAAATGTTCCTATACTCTTGACATGACTGTGATATTTCAGTATGTGTTGCACATATATGTTGAGTATGTGTAGCTGCTGATTAAACTGAATCAGATTAACTGATTCGAATCTTAATTCTACCACATACCATTTGTGTGACCTAAACCCACTCTGCCTCAATTGTCTCATGTGCAAAATAGAGACAAAAGTGTTCCCATCAAATGATTATTGGGAGAATTTAAGGTATTAATTTATGTATGGCTGTGTCAATTAAGGGGAAAATGTATACACTCAAGTTAGAATGATAGAGAATTAATATTATAAAGGAGCTATTTAAATGTATGAAAATGATGAAAGAAACTCACAAGAGATATTTCAGTGCCCCAGGACCAGCAATAGTAGTGATGCTACCACTCCACATGTGAAAGGACTAGGGTAAAGTATGGTTACTTCAGTAACTACAAACTTTTACAGAGAATTGTTCAGATGGGCAGCCAAGATGGGATTTGTAAAGTGGAGGACTCAACCACTCCAAAGTGATCATATTGGAATGAAGCTATTGAAATAAATATTCTCTCCTTACTCTCTTCACTCTTTTTTATATTGTGCATATTTCCCCACTGGCTGAATCCAACTGGAAACCAAATATAACTAAGCCAATTGGTAGAATCCAGGAAGTTTAGGTTCCAGGGTAAAGAAGAGATTGGAGAATTGATCTGAAATGATTAAATGATAACTGGCATAAAGGCACTGAGAATCATGTGTGTTATATAGTCAGCGATATGTATTAACTATTGTTTGCAACCTCGTGCACTAAAATTATAGACTTTTATAACTGCTTTGTCATTATTCACTCTACCTCTATTTAAATGTACAGAAACATTCATAGTACACATGATTAATTGTGTTATAACATTTCATAACCAACTTTGCTAATATTATGGATTCCAAGTAAAATAATTTTCCCTTAGATGCTACTAATTTAAAAATAAGTTAGCAATAAAAATGATGGAAGGTTTCATTTGTGAGAAAGTCTACACATTTCCAATTCAAAGAAAATGAGAATTTATTGAATTTCCACTTTTCCCTTCAGAAGGTATTACTTAAAATACTTAACATTATTACATGTATAGAGAAATACATGTAATAGAGAAATAATAAAGTCAAATCAAACTGTCTATGCATTTAATGTTTTCTCACTAATTATCTATGACAGCATTTTTAGTTTAGAGACATGGTTAACTGTAAATCTAATATTTCAGATAATGGAAAAGGAATAGATATTCAGTTCAGAAAATATATGTATATCTAGGAATATTTTGAAATGAAAATTGTACTTACGTTGTTTTACTCAGAATGGCTATTAACTATGTTTTTATAACAGGCTAAGATAATAATTTGGATTCTAAATGACATATTTTAATATCAAGATGAGTAATTTGATATAATTAGTATTAAATTACTTCTAATTTTCACCATTGATAGCTTGCACAGGAAGTTATAATAGGTTCTCAAGGCAAACACCAAACACTAACATATCATATTCCTATTAGGAGAAAATTTACCTTATAATTTTCTGAGGGAAGTTTAACCTTTTTTTCTTCTTTTATTATTTGATTTTAATGCATGTGAATCTATTCGCTATAATCATATGTGGGTACTGTGTGATTTCCTTGTATATTTTTGAGAAGCATCTGATCACGGGTGGAATTTGCATCCATAGGAAGTATGAGAGAGAGAAAATATGAACTTAAAGTACTGAGAGTTGAGAAATCCCAACGTTCAGAGAATAGGTGATGAAGGAAGTATAGCCAAAGTATGCTGAGAAGGCTGGACTATTTATTTATGGAAAGCAAAACAAAAAACCACACATGATAAAGTGCTTTCAGAGTAGCCAAAAAAATGAAGGTGGTTCATAAAAGATGGTGTGATAAACCACATTTAAAAACATTGACAGTATAAGAAAGAGATGACAGAGAGGGTCCATTGATTTTAAAACCTGAAAATTGATGGCAGTGATAAAAGGAGCTTTAATGGCTTACTTGGTACAAAGCCAGGTTATATTGTTTTATAAGATGATCTGGAGTTGGCCAAAAAGAAACAGCAAATTACTAAAAATAGATGACATAAAGGTGTAGCTATTCAGAGATGTGGAGTTACAGTTTAAGAGAGTTTATTTTGTTCCACCTATATCATTGTACTAATGTGAATAATACAATAGAAAAAGAAAACATGACAGAGAGCATTGAAAAACTAACAGATTCAAGTCCTTCATAAGGCAAAGGATAAGTCCCTGAGCATAACTGTTAGGTAACCTCTCTTCTCTCCTTTTTCCGGGAGAGACATAAGTCCTCCCTTGAAATAGGGAAGGAAAAAATAGAAGTATAGTCATACAGTGGTTCTTAAGCTTGATGGGAACAAGATGAGAATGCTCTGTTAATCTTAACTTTTTAATTAATTTTAAATGCTAAGAAACATCTCTGAATTAAAATTTTAGAGGTTTAAGAAAAATGGGGAAGTATAAAATTGTCTTGCTTGGATGTGAAAAACAGGAGCTATATTTAATTGATTGAATACATTTGAGAGCCAATTAAAATTCCAAGACCATGTATAATATAAAAAACGGTCTGTTTAATATGGAATTTTTCATAATTTAACAATAATACTTGGGTGTCAGAATAATTTGGTATTAAGGTTTTTAGGTAAAAGCCAATGTGTGCTGGACTGGATGAGGAATGTGCTTACAGATAGAAAGAGATATAATGGGTTAATAGAGAGATTTATATGGTTGAAAAGTATACCCATTCAATCATTTGAGTAAAGGGAAAATATTTTATTATAAAACATTACACTTTATACTGGGCTTCCAGAATTCAATATATCTTCTGCCCAAAAAGCAAGCAATTTTTCAAATTCAAAATATACCATGTTATTATTTACCCCCAAATTTTTAATAGCATTTTATTTCTCCTGGAATATGGAACAATATTTTTCATATGACTTATAAATGCCCATGTAACCTGTCTCTTGCAAACTTTCCAATTCTTTATCACTTTCTCTAGATTTCTAGAATTCTTCCATAATGACCTCTTTTAGCTTCTCAAAGTTCCATGTTCCTTGATTAATTTGAGCTTCCTCCTATCTACTTCAAGCTTACATGTCTTTGCAACCACAGTAAAGATGTCATTTTCTAAGAGAAAACTTTCCTGAAGTTGCCAGATTTTTATATAATATAATAATGACAATAATGAGAAGTAACATTCGTATAGCACTAACTGTATGTCCTTGTATGTGCTCCAACTTTTTGTGTGTTGTTTAATGCTCACAACCCTGTTGAGTGTAAAAAAATTGAGGCAAGATAAGAAAATCAGGGCACAAAATGATGTATTTATTTGTGAAATTTCCCTCTTTTAGTAAGTGGAAATGCCTGGATTAAAACCAAGCAACCTAGCTCCAGGTAAACTATTTGTTTAAAGTAATTTTCTGCATACTATATTATTTATAATTGATTTATAATGCATTTATAATAGATTTTAAGATTCATGAGAGAAAAAAAATGATTCATGAGAGGATATCTCCAAATCAGGGTAACTACTGATGCCAAAGCCAGACAGACCATGACAAGAAAACAAAATTATAAGATAATATCCTGATAAGCAATCAAAAGTCCTCAATAAATATGAGCAAACTGAGTTCAACAGTACATTAAAAGGATCATACACCATGATCAAGTGAGATTTACTCCAGGGGATGCAAGGATGGCTTAACATATGCAAATTAATCAGTGTGATACACAACATTAACAAAAGAAGGGAAAAAAATCATAACATCATCTCAATAGATATAGAAAAAGCATTTGACATAAATCAACATCCTTTCCTGATAAAAATTTCCAACAAACTTGATGTCAAGGGATGATATATCAATGTAATAAAGACCGTATATGACAAGCCCACAATGCATGTCATACTCAATGATGAAAACAGAAAGATTTTCTTCCAAACTCAGAAACAAGGCAAGGATGCCCACTCTTACCACTTTTGTTCAAAAATGTATTGGAAGTCCTAGCCAGGTAAATTAGTAGGAAAAAGAAATAAAAGGCATTGAAATCAGAAAGGAAGAGGTAAAATCCTTTCTGTTTATAGATGATGTGTATTATTTGGAGAAAATCCTAAATACTCCATTCAGAAATTGATAGAACTAATAAGCAAATTCAGTAAAATTGCAGGACACAATATCAATATACAAAATTATTTGCATTCCTATAAATGAAATGAACTACACATTATCAGAATGAGAAATTAATAAAACAATCCCATTTATAATAACATCTAAAACAAAAAATACTTAGAAATAAATTTAACAAAGAAAGTAAAAGATCTGTGCATTGAAAACTATAAAACCATTATTGTAAAAAGTTGAATAAGAAACAAATAAATGGAAAGATATCCTGTGCTCATGGATGGGAAGAATTTATATTGTTAAAATGTGCATCTGACCCAAAGTCATCCATAGATTCAATGCAATTCGTGTCAAAATTCCAATGGCATTTTTTGCCAAACAATTCTAAAATTCATATGGAATCACAAAAGACTGTGAATAGGCAAAGCAATATTGAGAAATAAGAACAAAGCTGGAGGCATCACACTTTCTGATTTTAAACTATATTACAAAGCTATCATAATCAAAGCTGTGTGGTGTTAGTATAAAAACAGATATCTAGATCAATGGAACAGAATAGAAACCCCAGAAATAAACCCACATGTATGGTCAATTATTTTTGACAAATGCACCAGAGAATATACATTGGGGAAATTAGTCTCTTTCATAAATGGTGTTGGGAAAACTGAACAGCAACATGCAAATGAACAAAACTGGATTCATATCATACACAAAAATAAACTTGAACATAAGACCTGAAACTGTAAAAGTCCAGGAAGAAAACATAGAGGGTAAGCTTCTTAACATGGGTCTTGGCAATGTATTTCAGCTTTTACAACAAAAGCAAAGGTAACAAAAGCACAAATAAAAAGTGAGACTACATCAAATTAGAAAGCTTCCACAAAACAAAGGAGACAATCAACAAAATGAAAAGGCAGCTTACAGAATGGGAAGAAATAGTTGCAAACTATTTTCCCCAACTTTTGGGGAAAATCTTAATACAGACGTTTGGGTCTGGAGTGCAGTACTTGTGAAAAATAAAACTAAAATATGATACTACCTGACTTAAGGTGGGATTGGAATTGGCAAGGATCTCTCCATGACAGGCCAACTGAGCCTTACCTGTTGGGTCACAGAAAAGTACATTTTGTGTTATGACCCATTATCTTAGGATTCTGACCATGGTTTTACAGAGGAAAATGTTATAGACACAGGAGTATGTTGGTTACTTCTTACAGCCATTAAGATGTAATACTGAAAAAAAAGTTTTTGTTCAACTTGGCTTCTTGAAATAAAAAAGATTGTATCTTTGTAAGGAGAGGACTTTTCTGAATATAACCTGTGATCCAAGACTAATGAGATACAAGAAAGCATGGGCTGTGCCACTTTGCTGGAGGAAGTTTTCTATCCTTTGCTAAAGGTATTAGGCAAACTTGGAAAGAGTCTAAAATAACCAGAGGAATGGAGCCCTTTAGCGCCCCATCCAGACCCCTCTTGTGTGCTTTCGTTTGACATCCTGTTCCTGATGTCACTCATCATAAAGAAAAATCAAAAAGGACACAACCTGAGGATCAAATTAGTTATCTGTAAAGGTGTAGAACAGAAGCCCATAAAATAAGGAATGGTATAACTGTGGTAAAGCTCTCAGAGCTGAGGATAATGAGGAATGATCTCCAAGGCCCATGTCCTTATTCAAAGGAAAAAAATCTTCATAATAAATAAAATACTGAAATTGGTACTAGTTAAGAGAGTCCTTGAAACTGAAATGAAAGAGCAGCTAAGTGTATTAAGATAACTGTATTCCCCCAAATATCCCAAAGTGCTGGTGATTGTTATACTGCTAAAGTAATTTCTGAGATGTTGTAAAGCAGACCAACCTGTAATGGAATCTTAAGACCTCTACAAAGTTCCCCCATTGTCCCTAATCTCAGGTATCACTATGGAGAGACATGATAAAAAAAAATGTCTCCCAAACATGATCAGGGTCAGTCAGATTTGCAGTCTAAAAATTCTACTCCACCACCACTGAAGCATCTGTGTCTTTGTCCCATCTTATAGGTTACCATAGATTGATTTGGTGTCTGTTATTTGATGCTTGTCATTTTTTCCCCACATTTTTAAGTATAAACTTTTAAAAACTATTATTTAATTTCCCTTTATCATTGTATATTTGGTTTGTTTAGCCTGAAATTTAAGGATCAGGAGGAAGTACATCAGAGGTTGAGAAATTGGTATCAGCTGGAGATCCTGGAATTTAGGGAGTAATTGCTCCTGACATTGTTTAAAATTGTGTAGCTGGATATGAAATTAGCTATCTCCTATTGAGAAATCTGTTGGCACATTTGCATATTGTACCTTATTATTTTACAATATTAAGAGAGAGAAAGTTTCCAATTGCAAATATGGAAACAAACTTGTGATGTGAGACGTGCATATACATGTATGAATGCCTGTGCCTGGCAGCCAATTTGTGTGTGGAAAAGGGAGAAGGGAGGGGTAGTAGTTAACATAAATTAGCATGCTTGGCACATTCACTGTGATTTTTCCCAGGATCTATATATGAGCAATTCTACACCTCTTGCTTTTTTTTTTTTTTTTTTTTAATATAAGTCCCCACCTCTGGTGATATGGTAGATGGTCAATGCTTATTTGAAGATTGAATAAATAAATCTTTGTCCATCACACCTTTGCAAAACTGATTTCTCATTTGTAGAATTTCATACCATTCCTCAAATCTTAGTGCAAGGTTTTAATGCTCTGGAAAGACCTCTCTAACTTTCAGAAATAAACATAGTTGCTTGATTCCTTTAGCATCCTCTGTATATCCTTATCAAAAAATGGTTGATTTATGATTAAATCATTATTTGTATTTGGGTTCCTAGTTAGCCTAAGCTTCTGAAAAACAAGCTATATATTTACATCTTGTATTTTCAGTCAACACAAAGTCTGGTATAAAAGACACTAAAAAATATCTGTCATGCTATTGGATAAATGTCCACATTTCCCAAGGTGAAGTGTTTGTGTCCTCCAAAGATGATGAAGATATAGAGATATAAAAATAAATAGATCAAAATTAATTATATTGCATTTTTAATAGGTCATACATATGCATTGATCTTAGTGCCAGATTAAGAAATGAATATGTATACATAATAGAGACATATATAGATATATAGATACAGATATAATGCAAGTAACAGTTTAAGAAAAATAAATACAAAAATGCTTAAATATATAGCTCTTTATAGTCATTTTATTGATTTATTCCAAAAATGTAGCTCACATAAATTTACTAGCTTGTAGGACTTATTATTTCAATAATGTAATATTATGAGGAAAATATTTGGTAAAATATACAAAAGTTTTTACTAAAATATTAATTAACTTTGTTCTTTCTGAAAGTAAGAGAGTTGAAAAAGTAGAAGCATACAGTTCTAAGAAAAATTTAAAAATATAACAAAATATCACTTAAATACATTTTTCATTCCAGATTACAGATTTAAGGGGGTAAAAATAGGGTTAACTACTGCCTCTGAAGCGTATTTGTAACAAATCATTCCTTTTGACATGAATAGATTCTGATTAGTTGTGACCCATGTCAACAACACCAATACTCTTAATAATGTTTTTTCTACAAGTGTACTCTCTTTAGTCTTATCTTAGTGTGAAGGTATTAGCTATAAAATATACTTTAGAATTTGATCCATATTTATTGGAAGCAACATATCATTCTCAGGCACATCCAGGTTTGTTGTATTATCAGTTGCCACATTATATATAGGTACTTCTAATATTGAAGGCTTCTTTTATGATAGGACAATTGCAGTGCATTAAATCTGATATACATGCTGATAAAATAAAGAACCAAGTGTATTAAATAATTTATGGAACTAGCCAGGATATACATAAATAAAATACAAAAAGATATTGCATTTCAGGCACTTACTACAAATTGATACTATGTTCTGACAAACATGGCATTCACAAAGATAAGTTACATCATCACATAGTCAACTAAATAAAATATTCCTATTAAATTTGAGACAAAACCTTCAAAATGCATGATTTAGAATTACAAACCCTTAAAATTCTAGTATTATGTATATTCCCTGTAGAATGTAAAGCATTTCTTAGGAAGATTTTATTTTTAAAAATAGTGTGTTCTTATTAAATCGGAGTTGCTATAGCTTAAAATTATTACTTATTACCTTATGAAATAGTTGTTGAACCACTACTATATGAAATGTCCTGTCCTAGATTTTGTAGATATCTTTCCATAGTCCCTTTGTTTTCATGTTAGTAGACAGCCTATTAATATTCATTTTTCAGCATGTGCAAATAATGTTTTGGCATGAATATTCATAAACAATGTTTAATGAGGATATTTAAATACGTATTAGTCACAGTGAATCAGTTACATGTAAAGCTAATGCTACTCAGTGTACTGGCTCATTTTAAAAATATGTTGTAGCTTTCTCAAATTTATTGGATTTTTTTTAATGTGAAAGTACAGGTGATATCAGTAACTAATATATAGTACTGTAGAAACATGGATGTAACTAAGTAGTTGGATGTTTTAATTTATTACATCCATTTATATAATAACAAAAAGCAAACATACTTTAAAAAAAGTGTACCATAATTCTTTGTCTTTTATTAAACAATAAAACATTCTAAAAATAAATTGTAATACTATATTTATTCCTATATTGAATCGCTCAGTGTTTAATGACCTTCAAAATCTAATGTGACCTGAATTACTCTACTGCATTTATGTATTTAGAGTACAACCTAAGTTATTAAAAACTAATTTCTTCACGTTATTTGCAATGTACTTAATTCCTTTAGGTGTTATTTGCTTGATATTGGTAAGATGTTAACAGAAGCCACCATGGAGAAAACATTGTAAAGATAATAGTAATAATGATAATCCCTTGGACAAACATCAATTCATATTTAGATATTAAATTATGTGTAGAAATATAATATTACAGGTTTAAAATATTATATCAAATTTGCCAGTCAGAATAAGGATGTAATATTTCTTGATTAATTATTTGATAATAAATCAATAATTTCCTTTCTGGTGAACCATAAATAGTTTTAAAATAATCCATTTTTAATGAAGTTTAGCAACAAACACAATGTAATTAAAATAACAGATGAGCACTAAAAAGGAAATAGCATGAGAAATTTTTCAATCTCTAAACATTGCTTTTCTCTCTTTTAAACTGGAGTGTTTAAAGAATTTTCAGCTGAGTATAATGATTGTAAGGGAATGATCTTTCTATAATGTAGCACCTGAACAATATATGTAATTAATTAGGCATACTTAAAATCATGTATTTTCATTATATATGTCTTTTCTATATGTAACATTTTTACTGTAAAATACTGTTAAACGTTACTGGAATTTGAATTTCATTCTTGGTTTCCCTTGTAATCAAAATTCTAATGGGAACCATTTTTCAGTAGCAGCTAGAACAAAGTCCCAAGAGCCTGTTTTACTAAATACTTATTCATAGTCATGAATAATTCAAATTGCTTACTTTATTATGGTTTTATGGAGAACAAGGACATTAAATGACTGATTCTTGAACTTAAAATTCTCATTTGCTTTTGACAATACCAGAATTATTACCTACAGGAAACCTATTTTAGATACTAGCAGACACATATATTCCCCAAATTTCAGAATTTTGCAACTAAATATAAAAATAAGGAGGCTCTCAGACCAAATTAATAGTCAGTTAAGGTATAGATAGGTATGTCTATCTAATCTGTGTGTTTTTGCCTGTGTGTGTGTGTGAATGTGTGTATGTGTATGTGCATCTTGGGCTTCCTTTATTAAACATATATGTTTAGGGGATTATTTTTAAAATCATAAAAAAATTCTTAATAGGATTCTATAAGTCATGAACAGACCACTAATTTAGTCTCATTGATCTCAATAAATATGTTTGAATCGTTGATGTTCTAAGTACTTTAAAACAATAATAATCCCTCCAGGGTATCACAAAGTCTAAACATTATTTTTGTTTTAAATTTACTTATTTATTTTTGAACAGTTACTTGCATATAAAACCAAATTTTAAACTTAAAATATTATTTATTAATATTATTAATTTGTTGATATAAATATTCATATTGTTAATTTATTGGTAACTTTTTTTAAATTAACTTTTTTTGGAGTACAGTTGTTTTACAATGTTGTGTTAGTTTCTGCTGTATAGCAAAGTAAATCAGCTATATGTATGTATATATCCCCTCTTTTTTGATTTCCTTCCCATTTAGATCACCACAGAGCACTGAGTAGAGTTCCTTGTGCTATACAGTAGGTTCTCATTAGTTATATATTTTATACATAGCAGTATATATATATATATATATATATGTCAATCCCATTCTCCCAATTCATCCCACCCCCTCTTCTCCCCACCAGTATCCATATGTCAATTTTCTACATCTGTGTCTCTATTTCTGCTTTGCAAATATGTTCAACTGTATCATTTTCCTAGATTCCACGTATAAGCAATATTATACGATATATGTTTTACTCTTTCTGACATACTTCACTCTGTATGAAAGTCTCTAAGTCTCTAGGTCTATCCATGTCTCAGCAAATTGCACAATTTCATTCTTTTCTGGCTGAGTAATATTCCATTGTATATATGTACCACATCTTCCTTATCCATTCTGCTGTAGATGGACATTTAGGTTGCTTCCAAGTCCAGACTATTGTAAATAGTGTGGCAATGACTATTGGGGTGCATTACCTTTTTTGAATTATGATTCCCTCCAGGTATATGCCCTGGAGTGGGATTGCTCGGTCATATGGTAGTTACTGTTCTCCATAGTGGCAGTATCAATTTACATTCCCACTAACAGTGTAAGAGGGTTCCCTTTTCTCCACACCCTCTCCAGCATTTATTGTTTGTGGATTTTTTGATGATGGCCATTCCGACCGATGTGAGGTGATACCGCATTGTAGTTTTGATTTGCATTTCCCTAATAATTAGTGATGTTGAGCATCTTTTCATGTGTTTGTTGGTCATATGTATGTCTTCTTGGAGAACTGTCTATTTAGGTCTTCTGCCCATTATTGATTAGATTGTTTGTTTTTTTAATATTGAACTGCATGAGCCGTTTTTTTTATTCTGGAGATTAATCCTTTGTCCATTGATATGTTTGCAAATATTCTGAGGGTTGTCTTTTCGTCTTGCTCATAGCTTCCTTTGTTATGCAAAAGCTTTTAAGTTTCACTAGGTCCCATTCATTTATTTTTGTTTTTATTTTCATTACTCTAGGAGGTGGGTCAAAAACGATCTTGCTGTGATTTATGTGAAAGAGTGTTTTTCCTATGCTTTCCTGTAAGAGTTTAATAGTGTCCGGTCTTACATTTAGGTCTTTAATCAATTTTGAGTTTATTTTTGTGTATGGTGTTAGGTAGTGCTCTAATTTCATTCTTTTACATATGGCTGTCCGGTTTTCCCAGCACCATTTATTGAAGAAGCTGTCTTTTCTGCACTGCATATTTTTGCCTCCTTTATCATAGATTAGGTGATGATAGGTGCATGGGTTTATCTCTGGGTTTTCTATCCTGTTCTACCGGTTTATATTTCTATTTTTGTGCCAGTACCATACTGTCTTGATCACTGTAGCTTTGTAATATAGTCTGAAGTCAGGGAGTCTGATTCCTCCAGCTCCATTTTTCTTTCTCAAGATTGTTTTTGTTATTTGGGTTCTATTGTGTTTCCATACGAATTGTAAATTTTTTCATTCTAATTCTTTGAAAAATGCCATTGGTAAAATGATAAGGATTGCATTGAATCTGTACATTGCTTTGGGTAGTATAGTCATTTTCACAATATTGATTCTTCCAATCCAAGAACATGGTATATCTCTCCATCTGTTTGTGTTGTCTTTGATTTCTTTCATCAGTATCTGATAGATTTCTTAGTACAGGTCTTTTGCCTCCTTAGGTAGGTTTATTCCTGGGTATTTTATTCTTTTCATGGCTATGGTAAATGGGATTGTTTCCTTAATTTCTCTTTCTGATATTTTGTTCTTAGTGTATCAGAATATAAGAGATTTCTGTGCATTGATTTTTTATCCTGCAACTTTACCAAATTCATTAATTAGTTCTACTAGTTTTCTGGTGGCATCTTTAGGATTTTCTATGTATAGTATAATGTCATATGCAAACAGTGACAGTTATACTTCTTCTTTTCTGATTTGTATTCCTTTTATTTATTTTTCTTCTCTGAGTGCCATGGCTAGGACTTCCAAAGCTATGTTTAATGATAGTGGTGAGAGTGGACATCCTTCTGTTCTTCCTGACCTTAGAGGAAATGTTTTCAGTTTTTCACCATTACAAATGATGTTTGCTGTGGGCTTTGTCATAAAAGGCCTTTATTACATTGAGAGAGGTTCCCTCTATGCCCACTTTCTGGAGAGTTTTTATTATAAATGAGTGTTGAGTTTTGTCAAAAGCTTTCTCTGCATCTATTGAGATTTTCATATGGTTTTTATTCTTCAATTTATTAATATGGTGTATCACATTGATTGATTTACATATATTAAAGAATCCTTCATCCCTGGGATAAATTCCCCTTGTTCATGGTGTATCATCCTTTAATGTGTTTTTGGATTCTGTTTGTTAGTGTTTCATTGAGGATTTTTGCATCTATGTTCATCAGTGATATTGGCCTGTAATTGTCTTTTTTGTGATATCTTTGTCTAGTTTTGGTATCAAGGTGATGTGCCCTTGTAGAATAACGTAACAAGTGTTCCTCTCTCTGCAATTATTTGGAAGCGTTTGCGAAGGATAGATGTTAGCTATTCTCCAGTTGTTTGATGGAATTCACCTATGAAGCCATCTGGTCCTGGACTTCTTTTGCTGGAAGATTTTTAATCACAGTTTCAATTTCATTAATTGTGATTGTTCTTTAGCCTTGTGGTTAGAAATGATGCTTGATATGATTTTAATTTTCTTAAATTTACCAAGGCTTGATTTGTGACCCAAGATGTGATCTCTCCTGGAGAATGTTCCATATTCACTGGAGAAGAAAGTGTGTTCTGCTGATTTCAGATGGAATGTCCTATAAATATCAATTAAGTCTATCTGGTCTAATGTGTCAGTTAAGGCTTGTGTTTCCTGATTAATTTTCTTTTTGAATGATCTGCCCATTGGTGTGAATGGAGTGTTAAGTTCCCCACTTATAGTGTTAGTATCAATTTCCCCTTTTATGGCTGTTAGCATTTGCCTTATGTATTGAGGTGCTCCTATGTTGGGTGCATTGATATTTACAATTGTTGCATCTTCTTCTTGGATTGATCCCTTAATCATCATGTAGTGTCCTTCCTTGTCTCTTGTAATAGTCTTTATTTTAAAGTCCATTTTGTCTGATATGAGTATTGCTACTCCAGCTTTCTTTTGATTTTCATTTGCATGGAATATATTTTTCCATCCCTTCACTTTCAGTCTGTATGTGTCCCTAAGTCTGAAATGGGTCTATTGTAGACAGCATATGTACGGGTATTGTTTTTTATCTATTCAGCCAGCCTGTGTCTTTTGGTTGGAGCATTTAATCCATTCATATTTAAGGTAATTATTGATATGTATGTTCCTATTACCATTTTCTTAATTGTTTTCAGTTTGTTTTCGCAGGTCTTTTTCTGGTCTTGTATTTCTCACTTTGAGAAGTTCCTTTAGCATTTGTTGTAGAGCTGGTGTGGTGGTGCTGAATTCTCGAGTAGTCTTTGTTGTAAGTTTTTCCCTTTCATCACTTTAAATATACTATGGTACTCCCTTCGGGACTGCAGAGTTTCTGCTGAAAAATCAGCTGAAAACCTTATGGGGATTCCTTTGTATATTATATTTTTCTTTTCCCTTGCTGGTTTTAATACTTTTTCTTTGTATTTAATTTTTGTTAGCTTGAATAATATGTGTCTTGGTGTGTTTCTCCTTGGGTTTATCCTGTATAGGACTCTCTGTCCTTCCTGGAATTGGGTGACAATTTCATTTCCCATGTTAGGGAAGTTTTCAACTATAATCTCTTCAAATATTTTCTCAGACCCTTTCTCCTTTTCTTCTTTTTTGACTCCTATAATTCAAATGTTGGTGCTTTGAATATTGTCCCAGAAGTCTCTGAGACTGTCCTCATTTCTTTGCATCCTATTATTTTCTTTTTATTCTGCTCTGTGGCAGTTACTTCCACCATTCTATCTTCCAGCTCACTTATCTGTTCTTCTGCCTTAGTTATTCTGCTATTGATTCCTTCTAGTGTATTTTTCACTTCAGTTATTGTGTTGTTCATCACTGCTTTTTGTTCTTTAGGTCCTTGTCAAATATTTATTTTGTCTCTATTTTATTTCTGTGTCTCCATTCTATTTTCAAGATCTTGGATCATCTTAAGAATCATTACTCTGAATTCTTTTTCAGGTATATTGCCTATTTTCTCTTCATTTATTTGGTCTTATGGATTTTTACCTTGCTCCTTCATCTGTAACATATTTTTCTGTCATCTCATTTTGTCTGACTTACTGTGTTTGTGGTCTCCTTTCTGTATGCTGCAGGGTCATTGTTTCTCTTGCTTCTTCTGTATTTGCCCCCTCATTGATGAGGCTGTTACAGGGGCTTTTGGAGGATTCTTTGTGGGAGGGTCTTGTGTCTGTGCTCTGGTGGGTGGAGCTGAGTCTTGTGTCCCTGATGGGCTGGACCATGTCAGGTGATGTTTTGGGGGCTGTCTGTGGGCATAGTATGACTTTAGGCATCCTGTCTGCTGATGGGTGAGGCTGTGTTCCTGTCTTGCTAGTTGTTTGGTGTGGGGCATCCAGCAGTGGAGCCTGTAGGCATTTGGGTGGAGCTAGGACTTTGTGTTGAGACAGAGACCTCTGGGAGTGCTCATGCTAATTAATATTCCCTGGGGCCAGGAATTCTCTGGCATTCTAGCATCTTGGACACAGCACTCCTACCCTAGAGGCTCAGGCATGACACTTGGCCAGGGAACAAAGACCATGCCAGCTGCATGGTGGAGCCAGAAAAAGAAAAGAATAAAATACAACAAAGAAAACAAACAAACAAAATCCAAGATAAATGATAAAAGCAAGACCAAACAAAAAAAGAAAAGAAGCAGAAAAAAAAAAAAACTAACAATAAAAACAGAAATAACAAAAATAAAAAAACAAAACACAAGAAAAAGAGAAATCAAACTAAAAAAACAAAGAAAACATTAAACAAATAAACCAAAATGATCAAGACATAAAACAACAAAACAAACAAAAAAGATAAAATGAAAAACAAGAAAAAAACACAAAACAGGTAAAAATTGAAAAATAAAAAAATATTAAAAAATTAGGAAACAAAAAAGAAAAAAATAATTAAAAAGAAAAAATAACAAAACAACAACAGAACATAATGAAACAAAAAATGAAAAGAAAAAAAATAGTAATAATATTTTCCTGAGACCTCCACTCTCAGTGTCCTTGTTCCTCCAGTGAGCCATAGCCAACTCTTGCCTCCCCAGGAGGCCCTCCACTAACACTAGGTAGTTCTCTGGACTTGCTGTGGGCACTGTTGGACCAGCTCAGACCCTGACCTGACCCAACTTCCACATGTACTTGCCCCCAAAGTCCACAGCTGTCAAATTTAGACTGTTCTCAGTTGTTGATAGTACTTATTGCCCATTCAGATATTCCACAGATACAGGATTTACCAAGCAGATCATGTGGATTTAACCTGTGTCTTGTTCAGCTGCACAGAGAGATTTCTGTTTCTCTTTCTTAATCACATAGTCTCTGAGCTCAGCTTTGGTTTTGGTCCCACCTCTATGTATGGGCCACACTCAGGTGTCTGTTCCCTGCCCAGGCAAGAAGGGCAGAAGCAGTGACTGATTGGAGCTCTCAGACTGTTTGGAGCAATTATTCGCTCAGGCTGAGGATGGATAAGGTGGCCGCAGCTTTGGTGTGTGTGAAGTGCCTGCAGCAACAGAGACCAACAGGAAGATGCAACAGACTGGGACACACTCACTCTGGTGTGAGTCCCTCCAAGTGACCACAGAAGCAGGGGCCATTGGGTGGGGAAGGCGCTTGCAATGGCAGCCCTGCCCCTTGCACACCACTCAACAGTGGTGTCGCATTTCCAAGGCAGACCACACTTCCTGTAGGAGCATTCCTGGCCATGGAGCCCCTCACTCCCATTCCCTCAGGTTTTCTCTGTGCAGCCAACACTAGTCCTCTCCCCAGATCCACTCTCCTGACCACAAGCTTTAGCACTCAGCCCCCTTCAGCACTGGTGGCTTCCTGTCTCAGGCTGGGGTGCCCAGGACTGATTCCAGAGGAAGCTTTGACAGTGGTGGTGCTCAGGACTCTGGAGACTGTGCAGGTGGAGGAGGCTTTGGCTTGAAGGGGCAGGCCTTTATTAGTAACTTTTTAAATTTAAAAGTCACCTTCCATATCTGTCCTCCAGATACCTACTGATCTTGCCAAGAAGCAATCAATATAATTAGAAATGAATACCAGATCTTGAATCAAATGAACTCATATGGAATGGGATAGAAATCACCATATTATGTCCAAAATTAAAATAGTAACTAACTTTTGCTGTTTTGTTCTGTGGACCAATCATTGTATGAAGTACATTAATAAGTCATTTCTCACTCATTTCTCAAAAACAATTCTATGTGGTAAATATTTTCTTTAATTTCAACCCACAGCTGAGGAAACTAAGGCCATGAGAGTGTCTAATCAATTTTCTTATTACACTGGCCATTTGGTAAAAAGTGACAAGTTGGTGTGTTCACCTACTCAGCACCACTCCAGACACCATGTTCTTAAACCATTGTGATATACTCCCTCCCTTAGGGTATAATGGTTAAAAGCAAGACCTTCAAATGTAATAAGTGTTAAAGTTGTACTCTTTGTAAACAATTTATGTATTGTGCATGCATTTGGATGTGCTGAAGAAAATAATTTAGAAAAGAAATTAGACTTATAAAGGTAACCAAAATATAATAGGAAGTTAGAAAATAGTGCCAAGACCTAAATAACAGGCTGGGATTTGGAATATATAACTCTTATAATTCTGCCTCTCAGTGATCTACTCACATGAATAAACATTGTACACATAAGTTTTTAAAAGATACTAATACAGGAATACCTTGTTTTATTGTGCTTTGCTTTATTGCAGATATTGAGTTTTTTACAAATTGAAGGTGTGTGGCAACCTGGCAACAAGCAAGTCTATTGGTGCCATTTTTCTAACAGCATTTGTTCAATTGGTTCCTCTACATCACATTTTTGATAATTCTCACAATATTTCAAAACTTTCATTATTATTATATGTTATGGTGATCTGAGATCAGTGATCTTTGATGTCACTATTGCAATTATTTTGGGGTGCCAAGAACAACACCCATATAAAGTGATGAGATTAGTAGATAGATGTTGTGTGATTTGACTGCTCCAACAATTGTGCATCCCCCCACCTCTCCCCTTCTCCAGAGGTCTCCCTAGTCCCTGAGACACAACACTATTGAAATTAGGCCAATTAATAACCCTACAAAGGCCTCTAAGTGTTTCAGTGTAAGAAAGAGTCATATGTCTTTCACTTTAAATCCAAAGCTGGAAAAGATCAAACTTAGCGAGAAAAGCATGTCTAAAACTGAGATGTGTTGAAAGCTGGGCCTCTTGTGCCAAACACCCAAGTTGTGAACGTTAAGAAAGGTTCTTGAAGGAAATTTAAAGTGCTACTCCAGTGAACACATTAATGATAAGAAAACAAAACAGACATTGCTGGTATGGAGAAAGTTTTATTGGTCTGGGTAGAAGATCAAATCAGCCACAGCATTCCCTTAAGCCAAAGCCTAATCTAAAGCAAGACCCTAACTCTCTTCAATTCTGTGAAGGCTGAGGGAGGTGAGGTAGGTGCAGAAGGAAAATTTGAAGCTAGCAGAGGTTGGGTCATGAGGTTGAAGGAAAGAAGTCCTCTCCATAACATAAAAGTGCAAGAGGAAGCAGAAAATCCTGATGTAGAAGTTGCAGCAAGTTATCCAGAAGATTTAGCTAAGGTGATTAATGAAGGTGGCTGCACTGAACAACAGATTTTCAATGTAGGTAAAGTAGCCTTATATCGGAAGAAGATAACATTCAGAACTTTCATAGCTGGAGAAGAGAAGTCAATGCCTGGCTTTAAAGCTTCAAAGGACAAGCTGATTATCTTGTTGGGAGTTAATGTGGCTGGGAACTTAAAGGTGAAGTCATTTACCATTCTGAAAATCCTAGGGTCCTTTAGAATTATGCTAATTCTACTCTGTCTGTGCTCTATAAATGGAACAACAAAGCCTGGATGAAAACACATCAGTTAACAGCATAACTTACTGACTATTTGAAGCCCACTGTTGAGATTTTTGCTCAGAAAAAGATTCCTTTCATAATATTTCTGCTCTCTGACAATGCACCTGGTCACCCAAGAGCTCTGATGGGGACAAACAATGAGATTCATGTTGTTTTTATGCCTGCTAACACAACATCCATTCTGCAGCCTATGGATCGAGGAATAATTTCTACTTTCAAGTCTTACTTAATAAATATATTTTGTAAGGTTATAGCTGTCCTAGATGGTGAGTCATCTGATGGATCTGGGCAAAGTAAATTGAAAACCTCTGAAAAGGATTCACCTTTCTAGATGCATGAAGAACATTCATAATTCATCAGAAGAGGTCAAAATATCAACATTAACAGGTGTTTGGAAGAAGTTGACTCCAACACTCATGGGTGACTTGATGGGTTTAAGACTTCCGTGAAGGAAGTAACTACAGATTTTGTAGAAATAGCAAGAGAACTAGAATTAAAAGTGGAGACCAAAGATGTGACTGAATATCATGATAAAACTTTCATGGTTGAGGAACTGCTTTTTATGGATGGTAAAAAGTGGTTTATTGAGATTGAATATAACACTGCTGAAAATGCTGTCAAGATTGTTGAAACAACAACAAATCATTTAGAATATTGCATAAACTTAGCTGATAAAGCAGCATCAGTGTTTGAGAAATTGACTCCAATTTCAAAAGAAGTTCTGCCATGGTAAAATGCTATCAAAAAGCATTGCATGCTACAGAGAAATTGCTTGTGAAAGTAAGAGTCAATCTAAGTGGCAAACTTTGTTGCTGTTTTATTTTAAGAAATTGCAACTGCCAACCCAACCTTCAGCAACCACTGCCATTAACATATGGACACGATTTTCACTAACAAAATGACTACAACTTTTTGAAGACTCAGATGATGGTTAGGGTTTTTCAGCAATAAAATATTTTAAAATTAAGGTATGTACATTTTTTAGACATAAAATGATTACACACTTAATAGACTGCAATATAATGTAAATGTAAATTTTATATGCAATGGAAAAAATTGTGTCACTTTTTTATTGCAATGCTTGCTTTGCTACAGTGGTGTGGAACAGAATTCACAATAACTGCAAGGTGTGTCTTTATAGATATATGCTCAGGAGTGTCAAGACAGCCAACAAAACTTGCATATTTGCAATGTGCTCATGATAATCTTCAAGAACAGATATTCATAGAGCATAATAGATGAATAGAACGTATCTTTTTACTATGTCTATAAAGTATAATAATATGAAAACACTTTAAATATAGTACTTTCACTATTTATAATAGAATGATATCATTAAATTAGTTAAATATTATTTAATAATTTAACATGCTTATATATAATTGAAAAAGATTACCACTTTTGGTGTTGATAGAGAATGAGGGATTGGACTTTCCACCCCATTATAAACAACCAGAAAACCAGATAAAATAAATTGGACAGCTTTTTTCAGACAGTGGAAACAGTGACAACTGGTTGGTTTTCACTAAATGAAGGGAAATAAATGAAGTAATTTTCATAATGGTCCTGGGCTTTTGCTTAGAGATTCTTTTGGAACCATGATAAGACACCTAAGCATAGTACAGAACTCAAGCAGAGCACAATGTCTTTCTAAATTGAGATACACAAGTTTGAAGAGGTGGAGATGGCTGGAATTTGGGGACAGTATGATTGCAAAGAAACCTATGCAGGAAAGATACTAAGTAACCTACATAAGTGGTCCTTTTAAGTGTTTTGATGAATACGAACCCATGGCTACATGGAATAAAACTCCCTGGCTGGATAGCTATAAATTAATTAGTTCCCTTTGAATTTTTGCCAACCAGAGGCAACATTTATTATGACACCTGGGGCATTCAGGAGTGACACCAGTAGCAGTAGTACCAGAAGTATTAGTAGTACTAGTAGTAAACTAGCCTTTGAATAAGGCTACACTAAATACACCTTAACAAAACTTAGAACTGTTAAGAGGTTTAAGGTCATTTTCAAATAACAGAGAGTGAAACAGCCTCCAATAGTCTTTAATGAATATAACAATGTTCATTTTCATCAACATAATATTCACAATACATAGAATCTAATCAGAATTTATTATACATTCAAAGACACAGGGATATGTGACATAAAACCACCAGTTAATAGAATCATACTAAATAATGATAGATATGATGGAATTGGCACACAGAACATAGGACAGATATTCTCACTAAGTCAGGTATTTAATGAAAATATAATATAATGAGGAAAAGAATATTAAGGTATCCAATGAATTATTTTGAGATTAAAAATGCCTCCTAAATAAAAACTTCTTTAGATGGATTTAGTAGTGGAGAAGATGCTTCAGAAGGGGAAAAAAACCCCAAAAACTTTAAAACATAATACAAATTATGAAAGATGAAGCATAGAATAAAAGAAGAGAAAAAATGAACAGAATCACAGTTAATTGTGGGAGAATATCAGGTGTTTTCATATCCCTGTGCATTAGTTCACTGTTGCCATTACAAATTACCAAAAACTTAGTGGCTTAAAACAACTAAGAAAAGTATTCTTTCATAGTTTTGGATTTCAGAATTCTGAAATCAAGGTATCAGCAAGGTTGGTTCCTTCTGGAGGCTCTGACTTCAATCTCTGTCTCTGTCTTCACATGGCCTTTTCCTTTGTGTGTCTTTGTATTTGCTCCTCTTTTTCCCTTAAATGGATTCCTCTCATTGAATTTGTGAAAGACCTTAAATTTAGTATGACTTCGTCTTGAGATCCTTAATTATACTTTCAAGATCCTTATTCCAAATAATGTCACATTCTAAGGTTCTTGGTAAACATATATTTTGAGGTTTACAATTCAACCCACCACACCATGAAACTGGAGTCTTAAATAAAGGAAGATTGGAGGAAAAGGGAAAATAATATATAAAAAATAATGTACCCTGAAATTTCAAACTTGATAATTTAAAATCCACATAACAAAGCAGCTCAAAAAAAACTAAATACAGAATAAACGCACAAAAAATTACACACATGCACATCATAATCATATTGCAGAAATTTTTTAGATCTAATATTGAAGAATAAAAGTTGTGGTAAACATTAGGAAGGAGAGAGAAAAGAAAGAAGTTTCCCTAAATTATATTTTCATGTTATTATTATATAGATCTCATGGTTGTTGCCTCCCCTCTGAGACACATGTACTTTTCAAAAATTAGTAAATAGTGATCAATAAGAACAGCAGGGAATCTATGAAAAATATTATAAAGAGAGAAAATATGGAAAATTTAAAGGGGGGAAATATCTTCTATAATTTTGGAGTCTACTGACTTCCAGGAACTTGCTTTCCTTTCTGCTACATGACACAGGTTTACTGGGACAGACTCCAGTAGTTTGGGAGAAGCCAGGTTTGATTCTAGGTGGGTTGTAGATTTAAATAGAAGCAAAAACATGAAAGCTTCTAGATAATAATCTATAAAATGTATTCATTACTTTCTATACAATAACATTTGAAATATATTCATTACTTTAGAGGTAGGCAACATTTTTTCCAAAGGGTCATAAAAGTACTAAATGCTGATTAAAATGTGGAAAATTATATTTTATTTATGGAGTCTCTTGAATATTTTTTATTAACGGACTCTTCAAAAGACTCTAGTAAAAGAAGTTAAAGGCAAGTCATAGGGTGGCAAAAGACCATTGTACCTATTTTCTTTAAACTCTCATATCCAGAGAATGTAAGGAACTTTACAAAAAAATAAAAATGAAACGGAAAATTCAGTTTTTAACAATAGAAAAACAATTGAAAAAGCAATTTAAGAAGACTAATGATTAAGTACCCAATACGGTAATGAAGTGTTCAGCCTTATTTGTCATGCAGAAAATGAAATTATTACCATAATAACATACCTTCATAGATTATACTAGCATTTAGTAAAAATAAAAAGTAAAAGAGAGAAGCCATCAAGACTTAGCAATGTTGTGGAGCTGTCAGAATTATTATTCACTGCTGGAGTTGTAAATTCATATAAGTACAGTGGAAAACAATTTGACAGGGTTTGCATATTGAAAATAAGCATATTCTATGAATTCTTAATGCCCATACAAGATGTATAATACACAGAAATGTAATCATAAGTTCATCCAAATACATGGATAAGAATGTTCACATGATGTTCCTAGTATTAGCTCCACACAGGGAACAACAAAAAGTAGAAATGACACCAATCAATCATAAAATTATTGACAATGGTTGATACAATTGTTAATTGTATCAAATTCTGATACATTCATGCAATGGAATACCATATCAATGAAAAGAATGAACTATATTATTCCATGCACCAGTATGAATGAATATCACAAGAATAATATTGAGCAAATGAAGGCAAGCAGAAAAGAAAGCATATTATATGATTCTATGTGTACAGAGTCCAAAAATAGATAAAAATATTCTATGATAATGAAAGTCAGAATAACGGTAGACTTTGGAGAAAAGGAGTGTTAGCTGGGAGGAGCACAAAGAGAACTTCAAAGGCGTTGTCAGTGTTCTATTTCCAGATAAAAGTGGTGCTTATGCATATGTGTCATTGTGACTATTCATTAAGCTGTATGTTTATGTACTTTTCTCTATGTATATGTGTTTTAATAAAAAGATTTACAAAACTTCATGGACATTAGGAAAAGTTGAATTTAGTTCAGTGTAAGGACACAATATTCATAAAAGTTTCTTTTTATAAGAATTCAGTAAAATAAACGAGCAAATTTTCTATATTAAAGGTATGTAAAATAAAAACCAATAAAGGCGGGAGTAAAATACAGAGCAAATATTAATTATTTAGAAAATATTAAAATAAAAAATTGGTATGATATATGATTTCAAGGGTTTATGTTTTATAAATAAACTATGACAAAGCTAATGATAAAGTACAAGGGAGATGAAGAAGAAATTGTAAAGGGAGACTCAACACACTGAGGTAAAAGAGAGTAAGATTTAAAATAACATATTATTAATATCAATACAATTGAAATTATTGACTATAAATAATTTTATAAATTGTCAAAATTTGACCCAAGAAGAAATATAAAAACTTAATAAAAAATACTTATGCAGCAAAGGAAAAAAATTCAGAATAAGTCTCTTTGCACTGGCACAGGGCCCAGAAAACATTATCAGACATAATTAATCCTAGATAAAAATGTAGTTAGAGAATAGAAAAAAATAAGATTTTGCCAAATTATCTTGCACAGTTAGAATAAAATGTCAAAACCTAAAAAGAAAACTGAATGATTTATTTAATATAAAATATATAAAATTTCATACTAGAAAATTTAATATAGCAATAGATCACAAATTTTGAATTTCACAGTATGCAAAAAGTGTTCCACCTTCAGAAGTCTGCTGTTAAAATTTATCACATTGTGATGTCAATTGACAAAAATATAGTTTAAATCTAATAATAGTATATTATGTAAATCTAAAATTAAGTTTTCATAAAACTTTTAATGAATGCAAAATATAATATTGTTTTTTAAGGTGATGAAAAGAGACTCTCTGAAACCAAGCATCAGTGAAGCTCACAATGAAACAGGTCTTCCCATTATAGTATCTTACAAGATACAAATGACTGATAACAGCCCTAATTTTAAAATTTTTGTGGTTTTTAACCAATGCAATAAAGAATGTGAAAGTTCCAAAGTAGGCAATGTTTGTAATCATTTCACTTTTAACAAAAAATAAAATTGAAACTCTGTATAGTTAGGAAGAGAATTTATATAGGAGAGCACAATGTACATTTAAATGTACATTTGTATTTTCTTATAAACCAGCAATAAGGTGTTATAAAGCATGAAATATTAAAGGGTTCAATTTAATAATAGCAAAAATATAAATCATTATGGAGTAATCATAAAAACAGAGATTTTTTTTTTTTAATAAAGAGAATAGCCTGGTCCTTACATGAGAAACCTAACTAAATGTGGGTTTATAAAAGGTTAGTTCTCTTTCCCATCATAATACATATTATAATATCTTAAGCAAAACAATGACATTTTAAAAATAACTTGTTTTATTAATTTTATATACTATAATTAATAAAAATACCAAATGCAATGTTGAATAAAGACTAATAAAACAAATTTTATAAGCAAATATGTATTTTTATGAAGCAAAAATAATTCAGAGTAAACTTCTGAGGGAACTAAACAAAATATTTAAAATATTGATAAATTATAATCAAATATAAAAGTTATTTTTTTGGAAAATGTTTCTCAAAATGATTATATCATTTTTAATTAATTAAAAATTCACAAATGATTTTGAGCTGTTGCTGGAATGACAGCTTTTGACAAAAGTAGTATTGCTCTTTTTCCTTTCTATAGATGTAAATCATAAGAAATTTTCACATATAAGAGACGATTAGATAGATAAAATAGATACATTAGATAAATAGATAATTTTGAATGAATAGACATTTTTTTCAATTCTTTGTTGTACAATCAAGGTATATTTCATAAGTTGCATAATGCTCTAACATCTCTCTATTTACTTACATGCATACATATACACATATGTGTGGAAGTACACCCCCTGCCCACACACACACATCTTTTTGATGAAAATTTGATTAATTCCTTCTTAAAAATTGAGAAATTAGAGGGGTATTGGAAAGCATTTTGGATTGTAAAAGGATTTGATATTTAGTCATTAGAGACTTTCACTTTATTTCTGGGAAGTGTGTCAGAAATCTTTATTAAGATTTAACAGATGACAGCTAATACCACCTGTTTCTATCTCTTTCTATTTAACTTACAGGCTTGCTTTTAACCTGATTTAATTATAGCACATTGGGAAATAACAGCATTGTTTATTTTATTAGTCCTTTGCCAATGCAATATTTTAATAAATATTTTATCTTACCATGTGCTTTTAAGCACATTACCTCAAAATTTTGGAAGGACATTTGATTTATGGAAATAATTTTGTCTATTTTGTACAGTTAGCATAATAACCAAATTATCAATAATTTTTCATGTTTATTCAGAAAAAAATTAATTTTGATATATTAATTAGTACATAAATTGATCCCTTTAAGAAAAAAACCTCATCGATATAAATTACATCATGAACTTTATACAAAACATTATTTGAATAAATAAACTCAGGGTTTAGTCATTATAGATCTAAATACCACTTTACCTATTTTTGTAATGTTCTAAAAAGAAGATAAAACTGCAATATTTCATTCCCATTATGATTTTCTAATAGCACAAGGTAATATGTAGTTAAAATTACAAGTTATTTATGAAGTAAGGATATACCAATAGGTTTAAATCCCCTGGTTTATATATATATATATATATATATATATATATGTATATATATATATATATATATATATATATATGGGGTGTGTGTCTGTGTGTGTGTGTGTGTGTGTGTGTGTGTGTGTGTAAATGAAGGCATAGATTTGGGGAATAAATACATAAGGAACAAGTAAAATTATACAAATAAATTCCATATGCATATATAAATATACATATACAAATATGTGTGTGTGTGAGTATAAAATTTTCCATTGATTCCAAATATCTAAGAAAATGTTTAAAAGTGAATGGGTGGAAGAGTAAGACATGGAGATCACCTTCCTCCCCACAAATACATCAGAAATACACCTACAGGTGGAACTGTTCCTGTAGAACACCTACTGAATGCTGGCAGAAGACCTCAGACCTCCCAAAAGGCAAGAAACTCCCCACGTACCTGGGTAGGGCAAAAGAAAAAACAGAGACAAAAGAATAGGGACAGGACCCGCACCAGTGGGAGGGAGCTGTGAAGGAGGAAAGGTTTCCCATACTAGGAAGGCCCTTTGCAGGCAGAGACTGCGGGTGGCGGAGGTGGGAAGCTTCTGAGCCATGGAGGAGAGCACAGCAAGAGGAGTGTGGAGGGAAAAGTGGAGAGATTCCTGCACAGAGGATCAGTGCCGACCAGCACTCACCAGCCTGAGAGGCTTGTCTGCTCACCCGCCGGGGAGGGGTGGGGGCTGGAAGCTGAGGCTCGGGCTTCAGAGGTCTGAGCCCAGGGAGAAGACTGGGGTTGGCTGCGTGAACACAGCCTCAAGGGAGCTAGTGCACCAAAGCTAGCCAGAAGGGAGACCACGAAAAAGTCTGGAGCTGCAGAAGAGGCAGGAGATTTTTTTCTTTTTTCTTTTTCTTTTTTTTTAACATCTTTATTGGAGTATAATTGCTTTACAATGGTGTGTTAGTTTCTGCTTTATAACAAAGTGAATCAGTTACACATATACATATATTCCCATATCTCTTCCCTCTTGCGTCTCCCTCCCTCCCACCCTCCCTATCCCACCACTCTAGGTGGTCACAAAGAACAGAGCTGATCTCCCTGTGCTATGCAGAAGCTTCACACTAGCTATCTATTTTACTTTTGGTAGTATATATATGTCCATGCCACTCTCTCACTTTGTCACAGCTTACCCTTTCCCCTCCCCATATCTTCAAGTCCATTCTCAAGTAGGTCTGCATCTTTTTCCCGTCTTGCCCCTAGATTCTTCATGATATTTTTTTTTTCTTAGATTCAATATAATGTGTTAGCATACGGTATTTCTTTTTCTCTTTCTGACTTACTTCACTCTGTATGACAGACTCTAGGTCCATCCACCTCACTACAAATAACTCAATTTCATTTCTTTTTATGGCTGAGTAATATTCCATTGTATATATGTGCCACATCTTCTTTATCCATTCATCTGTTAATGGACACTTAAGTTGCTTCCATGTCCAGGCTATTGTAAATAGAGTGGCAATGAACATTTTGGTACATGACTCTTTTTGAATTCTGGTTTTCCCAGGGTATATACCCAGTAGTGGGATTGTTGGGTCATTCGGTAGTTCTATTTTTAGTTTTTTAAAGACCCTCCATACTATTCTCCATAGAGGCTGTATCAATTTACATTCCCACCAACAGTTCAAGACTGTTCCCTTATCTCCACACCCTCTCCAGCATTTATTGTTTCTAGATTTTTTGATGATGGCCATTCTGACTGGTGTAAGATGATATCTCATTGTAGTTTTGATTTGTATTTCTCTAATGATTAATGATGTTAAGCATTCTTTCATGTGTTTGTTGGCAATCTGTGTATCTTCTTTGGAGAAATGTCTATTTAGGTGTTCTGCCCATTTTTGGATTGGATTGTTTGTTTTTTTGTTATTGACCTGCATGAGCTGCTTGTAAATTTCACAGATTAATCCATAGGCATAGAGGGAACTTTCCTCAATATAACAAAGGCCATATATGAAAAACCCACAGCCAACATCCTCCTCAATGGTGAAAAACTGAAACCATTTCCACTAAGATCAGCAACAAGACAAGGTTGCCCATTCTCACCACTATTATGCAACATAGTTTTGGAAGTTTTAGCCACAGCAATCAGAGAAGAAAAAGAAATAAAAAGAATCCAAATTGGAAAAGAAGAAGTAAAGCTGTCACTCTTTGCAGATGACATGATACTATACATAGAGAATCCTAAAGATGCTACCAGAAAACTACTAGAGCTAATCAATGAATTTGGTAAAGTAGCAGGATACAAAATTAATGCAAAGAAATCTCTAGCATTCCTATACACTAATGATGAAAAATCTGAAAGAGAAATTAAGAAAACACTCCCTTTTACCTTTGCAACAAAAAGAATAAGATATCTAAGAATAAACCTACCTAAGGAGACAAAAGACCTGTGTGCAGAAAATTATAAGACACTCATGAAAGAAATTAAAGATGATGCAAATCGATAGAGAGAGATATACCATGATCTAGGATTGGAAGAATCAACATTGTGAAATTGATTCTACTACCCAAACAATCTACAGATTTAATGCAATTTCTATCAAACTATGATTTAATGCAATTCCTATCAAACTGTTCACAGAATTAGAACAAATATTTTCACAATTTATATGGAAACACAAAAGACCCTGAATAGCCAAAGCAATCTTGAGAATGAAAAGTGGAGCTGCAGGAATCAGACTCCCTGACTTCAAACTTTACTACAAAGCTACAGTAATCAAGACAGTATGGTACTGGCATAGAAACAGAAATATAGATCAATGGAACAGGATAGAAAGCACAGAGATAAACCCACACACATATGGTCACCTTGTCTTTGATAAAGGAGGCAATAATATACAGTGGAGAAAAGACAGCCTGTTCAATAAGTGGTGCTGGGAAAACTGAACAGGTACATGTACAAATATGAAATTAGAACACTCCTTAACACCATACACAAAAATAACCTCAAACTGGATTCAAGACCTGAATGTAAGGCCAGACACTATCAAACTCATAGAGGACAACATAGGTAGAACACTCTATGACATAAATCACAGCAAGATCCTTTTTGACCCACCTCCTAGAGAAATGGAAATAAAAACAAAAATAAACAAATGGGACCTAATGAAACATAAAAGCTTTTGCACAGCAAAGGAAACCATAAACAAGATGAAAAGACAACCCTCTGAATGGGAGAAAATATTTGCAAATGAAGCAAGAGACTTTTTCTTGTCTCTCTGTTTCCTGGTGCATGAGGAGAGGGGATTAAGAGCGCTGCTTAAAGGAGCTCCAGAGATGGGTGCAAGCCATGGCTATCAGCTTGGACCCCAGAGACAGGCATGAGATGCTAAGGCTGCTGCTGCAGCCACCAAGAAGCCTGTGTGCAAGCACAAGTCACTATACACACCTCCCCTCCTGGGAGCCTGTGCAGCCTGCCACTGCCAGGGTCCCGTGAAATGGGCAACTTCCACGGGATAATGCACAGTGTGCCTCAGACTCGTGCAACATAATGGCAGCCTCTGCCACCACAAGCTGACCCCACAATCCGTACCCCTACCTCCCCCATGCCTGAGTGAACCAGAGCCCCCAAATCAACTGCTCCTTTAACCACATCCTGTCTGAGCAAAGAAGAGACACCCTGAGGTGACCTACACACAGAGGTGAGTCTAAATGCAAAGCTGAACCTGGGAGCTGTGCGAAAAAAGAAGAGAACGGGAAATCTTTCCCAGCTACCTAAGGAGCAGCAGATTAAATCTCCATAATCAACTTGAGGTACACTGCATATGTGGAATACCTGAATAGACAACATATCATCCCAAATTGAGGAGGTGGACTTTGGGAGCAATGATATATGTATATATTTTTTCCCATTTTCTCTTTTTGTGAGTGTGAATGTGTATGCTTCTGTGTGTGATTTTGTCTGTATAGCTTTGCTTTTACCATTTGTCTGACCTTTTTTTTATTACTTAAAAAATTTATTTTCTTAATGATTATTTTTAATAACTTTATTTTATTTTCTATTTTATTTTATCTTCTTTCTTTCTTTCTTTCTTCCTTCCTTCCTTTCTTTCTTTCTTCTTTCTTTCTTTCTATCTATCTTTCTTTCTTTCTTTCTTTCTTTCTTTCTTTCTTTCTTTCTTTCTTTCTTTCTTTCTTTCTTTCTTTCTTTCTTTCTTTCTTTCTTTTCTCTCTCCCTTTTATTCTGAGGCATGTGGAAGACAAGCTCTTTGTGCTCCAGCCAGGCATCAGGGCTGTGTCACTGCGGTGGAGTGCCAAGTTCAGGACACTGGTCCACCAGAGACCTCCCAGCTCCATGTAATATCAAACGGCAAAAATCTCCCAGAGATCTCCATCTCAATGCCAAGACCCAGCTCCACTCAACAACAAGCAAGCTACAGTGCTGTTTACCCTATTCCAAACAACTAGCAACACAGGAACAAAACCCCATCCATTAGCAGAGAGGCTGCCTAAAATCATAACAAGGCCACAGACACCCCAAAACACACTGCCAGACGTGTACCTGCCCAACAGAAAGACAACATCCAGCCTCATCCATCAGAACACAGGCACTAGTCCCCTCCACCAGGAAACCTAAACCACTCACTGAACCAATCTTAGCCACTGGGGACAGACACGAAAAACAATGGGAACAATGAACCTGCAGCCTGTGAAAAGGAGACCCCACAGTAAGTTAAGCAAAATGAGAAGACAGAGAAACACACAGCAGATGAAGGAGCAAGGCAAAAACCCACCAGAACTAACAAATGAAGAGGAAATAGGCAGTCTACCTGAAAAAGAATTCAGAATAATGATAGTAAAGATGATCCAAACTCTTGGAAATAGAATGGAGAAAATAGAAGAAATTTTAACAAGGACCTAGAAGAACTAAAGAACTAAACAGTGATGAACAACACAATATATGAAATTAAAAATTATCTAGAAGGGATCAATTGCAGAATAAATGAGGCAGAAGAATGAATAAGTTACCTGGAAGAAAAAATAGTGGAAATAACTATGGCAGGGCAGAATAAAGAAAAAAGAATGAAAAGAATTGAGGACAGTCTCAGAGACTTCTGGGATAACATTAAACACAACAACATTCAAATTATAGGAGTCCCAGAAGAAGAAGAGAAAAAGAAAGGGACTGAGAAAATATTTGAAGAGATTATAGTTGAAAACTTCCCTAACATGGGAAAGGAAGTAGTCAATCAAGTCCAGGAAGCAGAGAGATTTCCATACAGGATAAATCCAAGGGGAAACACGCCAAAACACACATTAATCAAGCTATCAAAAATTAAACATGGAGCACAAATATTAAAAGCAGTAAGGGAAAAACAACTAATAACATATAAGGGAATCCTGATAAGGTTAACAGATGATCCTTTCGCAGAAACTCTGCAAGCCAGAAGGGAGTGGCAGGATGTATTTAAAGTGATGAAGTAGAAAAACCTACAACCAAGATTACTCTGCCCAACAAGGATCTCATTCAGATTTGATGGAGAAATTAAAACCTTTACAGACAAGCAAAAGCTAAGACAATTCAGCACCACTAAACCAGCTTTACAAAATATGCTAAAGGAACTTCTCTAGAAAGGAAATACAAGAGAAGGAAAAGACCTACAATAAAAAACCCAAAACAATTAAGAAAATGGTAATAGGAACATACATATTGATAATTACCTTAAATGTAAATGGATTAAATGCTCCAACCAAAAGACATAGATTGGCTGAATGGATACTAAAACAAAACTAGTATATATGCTGTCTACAAGAGTCGAACTTCAGATGTAGGGACACATAAAGACTGAAAGTGAGGGGATGGAAAAACATATTCCATGCAAATGGAAACCAAAAGAAAGCTGGACTAGCAATTCTCATATGAAACAAAATAGACATTAAAACAAATACTACCATAAGAGACAAAAAAGGACATTACATAATGATCAAGGGATCAATCCAAGAAGATATAACAATTGTAAATATTTATGTACCCAACATAGGAGCACCTCAATATATAATACAGATACTAACGCCAATAAAAGGGGAAATCAACAGTAACACAATAATAGTAGGGGACTTTAACACCCCACTTTCACCAATGGACAGATCATCCAAAATGAAAATAAACAAGGAAACACAAGCTTTGAATGATACATTAAACAAGATGGACTTAATTGATATTTATAGGACACTCCATCCAAAAACAACAGAATACACATTTTTCTCAAGTGCTCATGGAACATTCTCCAGGATAGATCATATCTTGGGTCACAAATAAAGCCTTAGTCAATATAAGAAAATTAAAATCATATCAAATATCTTTTCTGACCACAGTGCTATGAGACTAGATATCAATTACAGGAAAAAAATCTGTAAGAAATACAGACACATGGCAGCTAAACAACACACTACTTAATAACCAATAACCAAGAAATCACTGAAGAAATCAAAGAGGAAATAAAAAAAATACCTAGAAACAAGTGACAATGAAAACATGATGACACAAAACCTATGGGATGCAGCAAAACCAGTTCTAAGAGGGAAGTTTATAGCAATACAATCCTAACTTAAGAAACATCTCAAATAAACAACCTAACCTTACACCAAAAACAATTAAGGAAAGAAAAACAAAGTTAGCAGAAGGAAAGAAATCATGATGATCAGATCAGAAATAAAAGAAAAAGAAATGAAGGAAACGATAGCAAAAATCAATAAAGCTAAAAGCTGGTTCCTTGAAAAGATAAACAAAATTGATAAACCATTAGCCAGACTTATCAAAAAAAAAAAAGGAGAGGACTCAAAAGAATAGAATTAGAAATGAAAAAGAAGTAACAACTGCCACTGCAGAAATACAAAGTATCATGAGAGATTATTACAAGCAACTATATGCCAATAGAATGGACAACCTGAAAGAAATGGACAAATTCTTAGAAATTCACAACCTTCCGAGACTGAACCAGGAAGAAATAAAAAATATGAACAGACCACTCAAAAGCACTGAAATTGAAATTGTGATTAAAAATCTTCATAAAAAGAAAAGCCAGGACCATATGGTTTCACAGTCGAATTCTATCAAACATTTAGAGAAGAGCTAACACCTATGCTTCTCAAACTCTTCCAAAATATAGCAGAGGGAGGAACACTCCCAAACTTATTCTACGAGGCCACCATCACTCTGATACCAAAACCAGACAAAGATGTCACAAAGAAAGGAAACTACAGGCCAAAATCACTGATGAACATAGATGCAAAAATCCTCAACAAAATACTAGCAAACAGAATCCAACAGCAGCACACTAAAAGGATCATACACTATGATCAAGTGGGGTTTATCCCAGGAATGCAATGATTCTTCAATATAAACAAATCAATTAATATGATACACCATATTGATGAATTGAAGGAGAAAAAATGTATTATCATCTCAATAGCTGTAGAGAAAGCTTGTGACAAAATTCAACACTGATTTATGATAAGAACCCTCCAGAAAGTAGGCATAGAGGGAACTTTCCTCAACATAATAAAGGCCATATGTGACAAACCCACAGCCAACATCATCCTCAATGGTGAAAAACTGAAACCATTTCCACTAAGATCAGGAAAAAGACAATGTTGCCCACTGTCACCATTGTTATTCAACATACTTTTGGAAGTTTTAGCCACAGCAATCAGAGAAAAAAAAAAAAAAAAAAGGATTCCAAATTGGAAAAGAAGAACTAAAGCTGTCACTGTTTGCAGACGACATGATACTATACGTAGAGAATGCTAAAGATGCTACCAGAAAACCAATAGAGCTAATCAATGAATTTGGTAAAGTTTCAGGATACAAAATTAATGCACTGAAATGTCTTGCATTCCTCTACACTAACGATGAAAAATCTGAAAGTGAAAATAAGAAAACACTCCCATTTCCCATTGCAACAAAAATAATAAAATATCTAGGAATGAACCTACCTAAGTAGACAAAAGACCTGTATGCAGAAAATTATAAGACATTCATGAAAGAAATTAAAGGTGGTATAAATAGATGGAGAGATATACCATGTTCTTGGATTGGAAGAATCAACATTGTGTAAATGAATATACTACCCAAAACAATCTACAAATCAATGCAATCCCTATCAAACTACCACTGGCATTTTTCACACAACTAGAACAAAAAATTTCACAATTTGTATGGAAACACAAAAGACCCCGTATAGCCAAAGAAATCTTGAGAAAGAAAAATTGAGCTGGAGGAATCAGGCTCCCTGTCTTCAGACTATACTGAAAAGCTATAGTAATCAAGATAGAATGATATGGTGCTGAAACAGAAATGTAGATCAATGGAACAGGATAGAAAACCCAGATATAAACCCACGCACATATGGTCATCTTATCTTTGACAAAGGAGGCAAGAATATAGAGTGGTGAAAAGATACCCTCTTCAATAAGTAGTGCTGGGAAAACTGTACAGCTATATGTAAAAGAATGAAATTAGGACACTCCCTAAACCATACACAAAAATAAACTCAAAATGGAATAAATACCTAAATCTAAGGCCAGACACCATCAAACTCTTAGAGGAAAACATAGGCAGAACACTCTATGACATAAATCACAGCAAGATCCTTTTCAATCCACCTCCTAGAAAATGGAAATAAAAACAAAAATAAATAAATGGGACCTAATGAATCTTAAAAACTTTTGCAAAGTGAAGGAAAGCATAAACAAGACAAAAAGACAACCCTCAGAATGGGAGAATATATTTGCAAATGCAGTAACTGTCAAAGGATTAATCTCCAAAATTTACAAGCAGCTCATGCAGCTCAATATCAAAAAAAACAAACAACCCACTCCAAAAATGGGCAGAAGACCTAAATAGACATTTCTCCAAATAAGATATACAACAAACACATGAAAGAATGCTCAACATAATTAATCATTAGAGAAATGCAAATCAAAACTACAGTGAGATATCTCACACCAGTCAGAATGGCCATCATTAAAATATCTACAAACAATAAATGCTGGAGGGGGTGTGGAGAAAAGGAAACCCTCTTGCACTGTTGGTGGGAATGTAAATTGATACAGCCACTATGGAGAACAGTATGAAGGTTCCTTTAAAAACTAAAAATAGAACTATCATACAACCCAGCAATCCCACTACTGAGCATATACCCTGAGAGAACCATAATTCAAAAAGAGTCATGTATCACAATGTTCATTGTAGTTTTCTTTACAATAGCCAGGACATGGAAACAATCTAAGTGTCCATCAACAGATGAATGGATAAAGAAGATGTGGCACGTATATACAATGGAATATTACTCAGCCATAAAAAGGAATGAAACTGAGTTATTTGTAGTGAGGTAGATGGACCTAGAGTCTGTCATACAGAGTGAAGTAAGTCAGAAAGAGAAAAACAAATATCGTATGCTAATCATATATATGGAATCAAAAAAAATGTCATGAAGAACCTGGGGCAAGATGGGAATAAAGATGCAGACCTTCTAGAGAATGGACTTGAGTATACGGGGAGGGGGAAGGGGAAGCTGTGACAAAGTGAGAGAATGGCATGGACATATATACACTACCTAACTTAACATAGATAGCTAGTGGGAAGCAGTATCATAGCACAGGGAGATCAGCTTGGCGCTTTGTGACCACCTAGAGGAGTGGGCTAGGGAGGGTGGGAGGGACGGAGATGCCAGAGGGAAGGGATATGGGGACATACGTATATGTATAACTGATTCACTTTGTTATAAAGCAGAAACTAACACACCATTGTAAAGCAATTATACTCCAATAAAGATGTTAAAAAAAATAGAAATAAAAGGGTATCGGTGACAAAAAAAATAAAATAATAAAATAATAATAATAATAAAATAAAATACATGGCAAACCTAAAAAAAAAAGGGAATAGATGATAAGTTTTTCAGAATCTATTTATGTGAATACATCTTTTTTAGGCCTAACACTTGATTCAGGACATTTACTTATAGCTTGAAATTACTTGTTCTTAGTGCATTGAAGACTTTTTTCCATCAGACTATAGCTTTTGACACACATTATCATAGTTTTGGGACTCTCCATGCCCCCCCCCAATCAAAAACAGACTTTTAAAATTTATCTGGTGATTTAACTTTGTCTTATTAGTTACTACACATATATTTACTGACATGATTTTCATATGTTATTTTCATTTGGATTTTCTGCTTTTACAAACTTTATAGTTTTACTTCATTAAGCCATATTTATGTATGTTATTGCCAAAAATAGTTCTTTTTAAGTGGTTAAAATCTATCATTTCATAATTACAATCTCAGTACTTGCCAGCTGTTCTCATCTTTTCACTTGAGGTAAATATGGCATGATTTTTGTGAACATTCAATTGAAACGTGTGCAAAATGAGCTGCTGTCAACAGTATCAAAAGATATTACTTTTTACATATTTCAATACCTTTGCAAAACCACAATCACTTGATAAATGATATTTGTCACTATAAATCCTTTTAATAAATTACACAGGTGTCCAATCTCAATGAGGGTGATATTTTACCCAACAGAAAAAAAAAAAAAAGTACAGTATTTCCAGGAACATAGAAAAGTCATTATTTATAGTAATATAATCTATTATTTTTATCATTTATGTTTAATTTAGTTACTTAAAAACCAAGTACCGAAATTTGAAAATGTCAAATGGTGTTGACAAACTTTAAAGTCCTTGTTTTTCATTGCTGTAGTTGTGTTTTGTTCTTTCTTAATGTATATAGTTTTGAAGTTTTTCTTAACCTCAAAACACATTTCATGTGTTTATCATTTCAATAAGTAAACTGTTCTGAAATTTTTTTCAATGTGTTATTTTCCCATTTGCAGTATAAGCATAAATATTGTCATTTAGTTCCAAGTTAAAATTTCAAAATACAATTTTTACCTGTGAATAAGATTACCTATTAATGTTTTTACAACACAGGTAATTTGAGTATTCTACTATTCACAAAAATGCATAGTTTTATGACAGAGACTGATTTTTTCTCTCCCTCTTAGATAATCCTATGTTCTTTTGGAGCTGTACAGTGCCCAACTATAATGTAGCATTGGTCATTACCCCTTAAAGCTAAGAAATGTTACTGCATACATCTGGCAAATGTAACTCTAATATCCTGGGTGAGGTTTCAGGTAAAGCATTTAATAAGGGACTGATTTTGTTGCTCTGTGTCCTTGTGGTCTTTGTTTATTTTTATTAATTCCTGCTTGGAATTTTGATATGCTGGATAGATATCCAACTTTTTCTTCTAATTATGAGGACCACCAAGAGGTGTAATGGAAAATTAGAAAGTCCCAAGAATGTGATCACATCTAGTGATAGTACAGGTTTGTCAAAGTCAGAACTTTCTTTCTCTTCTAGAAAAGCAATCTTGGTTATAACCACAATTCTGATGTTTTTCCTTACAAATTATCCACTTTCTTTCCTTTCTGAACCAGGATTAATATTACAGATTTGTAGAAAGATTATTTGCATATCTTTAAAACAAAAAACATGATCCATACTAGATATTTAATCATGTAGCAAACAAAAATGTATATATGTCTCTGTGTACCCGTATGGTAGCACACGTGTGTAAATTACATTAGTGAAAAAGTAGAACACCAGGAAGGACCAGCGGTTTCAGAGTAGAAACTGGGGTGTAGTCCCAGAACTCTAAAATTATTAAAATACTAGTTTAGAAATGAATGAACAATTCAGTGATACAGACTCAAATGATATTTATTTTTTTGAATTTGGTATACATAGTTTTTAGTATACTAAAATTGTGGCACAGAGTTAGTAAGATAAGTCTGAAGTAGTAATAAGTGATGCTGAGATAAACAGTCAGTGCTTGAGAATAAAGTTTGGACTTTAAAATTAATCTCAAGCCATACAGAGAAAATAATTACAGATGAATTAAAATTTTGAATAAAATGGAGAAGTAAAATTGTAGCAGAAAACACAATCGATTTTTTTTTTTAATGGAACAGATATTTCTTTTTCTTTTTAGTGGAAAAAATAAAAATAGGATATCATGAAACAAATGACTAATATGCTAATATTAAACCTTAAAAGATTTCATGTAAAATAAATCCACACTAACAATGTTAAAAGGAAAAAGAAGCAATAGACAAGATACTTGCAATATAAATGGACTGCTAACCTTGGATAACTTAAATATAACAGCCACTAACAATTCAGTAAAGTTAAAAATATCTTGAGAGAGATAAAGCATATATATATATATATGTATATATATATATATAAATCTCCAGCAAATGCATAAAATGGTGAACCTTATGCCTAATTATAGAATTTGTATTTGTGTTCCTTATTTTTTAACACTTCTATAACACTTTTATATTCACTATACTGTTATTCTGAATTATGTGAGGATTACTCAATTTAACTTCTATTCCACTGATTCAGGTTTCTCAATGTTATAATTACTCTTCTCCACTTCCATGACCATTTTTAGCTTAATAATAGTCATCTTTATCTACTTGAATGATTCCTGTGCGAGAATACTTCTATTCTAATTTCATAGATGCACTCTTGTTGAAAACTAAAATTAGACATTTTCTTTTTTTAAAAAAAATCTCTATTTATTAGCTGACATTTTATTATTATTATAGATTGGTACAAATGTTATTATTTCAGTCACAGTAAGTCACAAATTAATTTACAATTTTATCTATTTGTTCATATTTTTAGAAGGCTATCTACACTTCTTTGGTAGTAGAATGGAAAATGGATTCTCTCAGATATCCTACATGTCTCCAAATATTTCAGGTCCAGATAAAAAGGAAAATATACCTTTAGGTTTAATATCATTTAAATTTTCAGATAGAGATATCTACCCACACACTAAGGATAAATATAGGGCTTGAGGCAATCATGCAGCATGAATTTTCACAGCTATTTCTACCAACATCCCCATCACACCCTTTACTATGTTGATAACTAATAGTACTATAAATCCTTCTACAGTAATGACAAAAATATCATGTAGTAAACACTTATTATAGAGAAATTCTTCTTAGTACCTTTCAAGAATAAACACTTTAATTCTCCCAACTCAGTGGTCTCAACACTGCTTGTTAGAATCTTCCAGGGAGAATACCATTGCCTCCGCTCTCTCTTAGACAATTAAATAAGAATACCTGGGGAGCAGCATTTAAAAAAAAAAATGATTCCAATACACAACTGTGATTAATATCCTCTTGAAAAAGTACTATTATTCTCATTTTATGCTTCAAGTTTCTAAGGTCAAAGGAGGATCCTAAAGGGCGTGACTGATTTGCACAAGATAATCTCATTTGTAAGCAGGAGAGCAGCCCTTACATTCCTCTTTGGCTCTGCAATTAGACTCTTAGCCACTAGATTGTTTCACTTTGTGTGTTTTGCAGGAAAAACGATTAAATTCTATTGGTTTCTGGATTCGTGGTATGGTGTGGTCATCTGTGCTCTGATTTAGGTGTAAATACCAAATTTAGTTCTGCACTATGTTACCTTCGCTAAAGGCTCTTGCTACTTGATCAGTCCAGGCTGACCATGGACTCAACCTTCACCTTCCATATAATGTGTATATTAGTAATATTGAGAATAAAACCATCATTTAAAATCTAAAATAAAAGCTGAATTGTAGTCCTCCTTTTATTACATAAGGGAGAGTTAGCCTATGCATGTATCTTTTCACTAAGTGAAGCCAACTCCTGATCTTATGTTGAATTTTTGGAACACATTCCTTTTGCAATTCTATTAGTTACAGAGCCATGGAGACAAGAGTTGATGTCAGCCTTGGAAACTGGTATACTGGCACGAGTCTTCTGCCAACTGGCTAATTTTCAAGAAGGGGGGCTGCTACTGATTTGTTGGCTTTTATCTCTGTGTTTATATAAAGTCAGTTGTCATTAGTTGTTTAGACAGGTTTTAAACTGGTTCTGCTGTTGACTCGTGACCATGGCAATAAAATGGTCAGCATTTTCTTAAGTGAGGTACCATTATGTTCTCAGTAAAATTCACCTAGGATGTCTTTTTCAGTATCTAAAAGGATGGTAATAGTTTTCCACAGAGGCAATCATACAGGCCAAATCCATACCATATTTGGGGAAATTCTTTCCTTTACAAGGATGATGCTGTTTATCAGTTTCTTAAGACTTCACAATAAGCTTTTAAACATTTGGTGACTTATGTTTGGGCTTAAGTTTGAAGTCAAACACCTTCATTAAGATGCTAGCTCCACCACTTACTGGATAGGAATCAAGTTGGAAATCCAATAATATAATAATATCTGAGTATATGATATCTGAGTATATGTATAAATAATATCTGAGTATATGTATAAAATCATCTATAAAATGGGGATAATAATGCCAAACTCATAACCCTATTGTGATTATTAAATCAAATGACATATTGGTAAAATAGCTAGAAATATGTTGTGATAGTTTTTTGGTTTTGGTTTGATTTTGAAAATACTGTGTCCTAATTTATAATTTTAAACACACCTCAAAGTCAGCAACAATTTCAAATTTAAAGTTTTTATATAAATGCTATTTGTTTTTCTTTTCTTTATTAAATATCCATCAGCATTTTTAATAGTTATTTTGAAACAGCTGCATTTTATGCTTAATGTGCAGTAAGAAGACTATAAACTAGAAGCACATTGAATAGAATCACTCATTAATTGAATATTTATTGAGTAGCATAGCTAAAATTACCCCTAAAGAGCATAAATTTTTGATAGTAATAAATATAAATGATCTTCATGAGAATATAAATCTGAAAAGTATTAGTGGTAGTAGTAATAAAAGGAATAAATAGGAACAATGTCTGGGGTCGGTTCTTGAGAATTCACCATCTCAGTCACTACTCTTAACTCAATTTACATGTAGCAAAACTGAAATGCAGGTATATTATAGAATTTGCCCAATATCTTATGGTTACAAAGGAATGGAACCCAGCATTAAAGGTAGCTCTAAATTGTCTGGCTATAAATTATATATTTTTGCCCACTCCTGAGATTTTTAGGTTTTTCCCTGTGATTTGTTCTTAGCTGGGTTATTCTCATTACAAATTGGGCCAATATATATCTTTATTACCTTGGAGACACCCTGATCTTTCATGTCTATATGACAACATCCTGATAATATTAGGTTATTACCTGGATTTGGGTCACATAATCTCAAGTGTATGGATTTAAGATTCATTATTCACCCTCCTGGAGAAGAATAAATTCAAAATGGGAAATTTGGAAAAAGGAGCTATTTATTTTTGAGCCAGAGAACCTTCTGCCCCAAACCTCCTCTTTGAATAAAGCACAACCTCACCCTGGAAATCACATCACCATTTGTTTCTTTAAACATCGAAGTAGTATCTGAAGACTTCTGGAAAACCTTCTCACCTCCAGGTTAGAAATAAGATTGCTGTTGTATTATCTTCCCCAAATTACTCAAGCAGTACATTTATTTTTTCCTATCCTGTAAAGGACAGTGCAACATCAGCATTCTTCTGCTTAGTGTCTATGTATGGATCAACACCTTACGGAGTGTTTAGACGGGGGTGAAAATGAGTGTTTATGAACTTTTATGTGTTGAAGGCATGTATGGGTGTTTGATTTCGATGTGTGAACGTGCCTGCATTATTTGAAAACTGCATTGCACTATGATTATTTCAGCAGTTGATATATCTAAGTTATATTGCATTATTGACATCCAACATTGAAATGATCTGTGAAATTTAATAAATATGGAAAAGAATTTATCCTGAGGAGATTCAGGATGGAGAAAAATGGGATACTAACACTAGATGGTAGAGGTGCATATCAAAGGAATGATTTCAATGAGCCCAGGCTCTAGCATATACAGAAAAGTGCTAAATACATTAACTTGAGATGTCTGGTTTTCTTTAATTGAGTAATCTTTTGATATTCTGACTACCTGTTGTTTGTTGCAAAATTCCTATATATCCTGGTTCCTCCCTTACCTCTATGGAGTAAGAGGTAAGGAGTAAGGGAGCTCGGAGTAATAGTCCCTCAGAGCTATTTGAGAGGCTGTCTTCCAGGCTTAAGTTCTCAGAAATTCTGCCAAATGAAACATAATTCTCAACTTTTAGGTTGTCTATATTTTTTCTTGACAGCAGCAATATTCACATTCATATATCCACCTAAATATCATTCTTTCACTCAGGGCTTCCACGCGCACACAATCCTTCCACCCTATTTTAATATCCAGCATAGTACGTATGAGTTTAAAAGTATGTTTTTTTAAAGTGTATTTAAATGTTAGTTTTACAAGAAAAGTGACTTTGTTTCTGTCTTTCTCTCTTTAGCTATATTTACTCTTTGTTTTAGAAGAGTGCATATTAAGTAGTAGACATTATGTAAATGTTTGTGTATCAGGAAAAGCAGAGGAAATACATGTATGACAATACAAATATGAAGAAGCACAGTTTCACGACAAAACAGAAAGTGGTTCCTCTTTTTGGTGACCTTGGCCTTGGATATAAGGGTTGCTTTGTTTGTAATGGGGAAGAAGACTGATACATGTTCATCAATACTAGTAGACTTGGGAGTTCTCTTACGGGAGGTTGCTATCTTCTATTTTCTCATGGTTTATAAGAGGTAAAAAATATTTACTCTGAGTAGCATGTAGTTCATGTATCATATGGCATAATACAGAGCAATGCTCAAAAAGTAATCAATTATTGCATTAAGTAATTCTTAGGTGAATAATTCATCAAATAATCATTTGATCTCATGGAATATGTCTTTTATTGATGAACTCTAAACAAGGCATTATCATTCTTTTCTTCAGGAAATATTTCTCCCCAACATACATTCTTTGTGTTAAGTCAAGTGGCTCCACTTCATACCCTTTCAGATCTTTCATTCTCCTTCAGCCTCCGCCATGTTTCATTTATGATTATAGCTGCACACTTATTATAGCTGCACATCTCCTGGAGACCACAACTGGTTCTTGAGCATAAAGAAATACTGGTGAAATTGGTATATAATTTTTTCTAGATATCTCAAATTCTTAGTAAGGTGGAGAGGGTAGGTGTGCATAAATCATTTCAAAACCTTCAGTTACATGAGAAATAGTTTAATGTTTATATGTTCCTAGAACTGAATACAAACATGAATAAAGCATGATCCTTTGTTCTCAAGAAGGTAAATTATTTCCTGGGGAGACAAACACCAAGATATAATTTGATAAGTGGTAACATTTATAACACAGGAAATAGAACAGAGAAGATACCATTATTGCAAATATAAATATTTAATTTGTATGGTTGAGTAGGATTTCCTCAGCAGAAACTATTAGGAAGGACTATCTGAAGCAAGATATCAGCACTTGGAGAAGCACAAAACATGAATGATAGTGTCATGTTATAAAAACAATTGAAGGCTTTCTCAATATTTATGACATTGAATATGTAGAATTAAGGAAGTAAGTTTTTGTATTATTTGATTGAATAGATGTTAATAATATTAACCCAGTTAAGACATACTAAAGAAGATTGAGCAGATATTTAAGTATCAGAAAAAAATGTAAATAATATGTTGAACATGATGTATTTAATAGGATGGATGTTTTAAGTTCTTATCCAGCAACCAAAAAAATAGCTATTCTAGAGTTGATAGCATCTAAGGAAAATTTGGTCCCATATTTACTCATTTAATAATGCTTCTGTTACCACTGAAGATAGAGCATGAAATATTTGTCTTGTTTTAGTTGGATTTTGAAAAAGAAAGAAAGTTTGGGGAAAAGATGGGGAAAATTTGGAAATTCTTAAATATCTGTGGATTCTTCCCATCTCCCCTAGACTTGAGGAGCCTTTTAATATATTATTAATCAAGAAAAATTCCTAGATGTTACATTTATGCCAGAGTAGTGCTTTATATAGTTAATATATAACTATATAATAAATATCAATAAATATAAAAATAATCATCCCTTATATTAGTTGAAAATAGGAACAAAAGTGTACCACTATACACCTATTCCATCAATAATCAGTTAAAAATAGAAATGAATGATCATATGCAAAGCAGAACTCGTTATTCATTCTAGTATAATATCTTAAGGCAAATCACAGAACATAGGTAATATGGAAGCACAGCAACAGGGTAAAAATAAAACATGTAGTAACTGCATATAGAGGAAAAAAGAAAACAAAGCAATAGGCAAACACACTCACTAATAGGAATTCCAAACAAGTATTTTAAACGCCAAAGAATGCTAAAACTTCCAATAGTGATTTGTTTTATATTCATATAAGGAGAAAGTAAAATCACATGCTGAAATTCCCAGTTCTAAAATGTGATGTCACATAATTGAGATTCTAAGGATTCAAAAAGCCTCTTCAGCTTAAAATTGGAGTTATTACTGAAACATCTCTATGTTTCAGTAATAACAGATGGTTGGGGGAAAAAAGTGAGCAGATGAGTAGCTATGTTATTCAGTTCAGAAAAGGTTTACCAAGAGGCTGTAAAATGCAGGATATTATAAAGATCTGGTTATAAAGTTTCTGTTTCAGCAAAATTCTATATGAAATTGATACAGGGAAGCAAGTCATGTAAACAATGACTGAGGATCAGATTGCTCATTGTTCATGTGAAAAAAAAAATCCCCCCTCAAACATGTAGCTCACAATGAGACCAGATTAGCTGGGGAGACAGAGGACTAGCTTCATCGCCTTCAAGGAAGCGCTCTGCCTGGCTCCCGTGATAGTTCCGTCAGCAGGCAGCCTCCCACCCTTAGGTCCTTCAGGGTCTGGCTCAGCTACAGAGCATCTCTTTGCTGATGGTCACACCCTTCCTGAATCAGCCCACGACTGGGGGCAAAGAAAAGCCTGGACATTTCAGAGAGATGGGGATGCACTGTGACAGGGAAGAGTATAGTCCAGCCTTCCCATCCATGTTGATATAGGCTCTGTCAGATCTGAACTGCAGTCCATCTTCTTTGTCTACTCAGTGCTACCTCTCCTGTCACTTCATGGGTGTTTATTACTAATGCTTACTTTAAACCTCAATTTCCCTTTCAGCCTCTGCTTCCAGGGAATCTTACAGGCAATGATTGGTAATACACTCAGGTGCGTGGCACATTATCAAACAGGCCTAGCATGTTGCCACTTAAGGGCCTTTGCACCTGCTCTGAGACCTTCATTGTTTACTCAATAGAAAATGCAGTGTACTCCAGACCTCTCTATCCCTCTTTTTTTCTGTTTTTCCTTAGTAATTATTTCCATTCAATCAACTATATTTTTAATAATTTATCTTGTAAATCATCACTATTCCCTGTTAGAATGCTAGCCTCATAAGGATGTGGATTTCTCTTTATTTTGTGAATTGATGTATTCTCTATGCCATTAGTGGGACCTAGAACATGGTTGGTGTTTATTTCTTGTATGAGTAAATATTAGTTAAAACCTGAGAGTAACACAAAAGTTCATTGAATATAATCAGTATAATTCCATTATAAGTAAGAAAATAAACACAGGAAAAACTAGAAAACAAGCAATGCATTTTTTTTTACTTACTTTAATATGTAGAAACTGTAAAAAATGAAATAATTTTTGACATGAGATGCTGGATAGTGTTGTCATTGATGTGAAAGGACACTTCCTTTAAAAGGAAAATATGAGGGTATCAATAGTTCTAGTATGCACACTATTCTATTTCAAAAGCTTGTTTATAAAAAAAATACTACTTGTTTTATTATTATTATCTTGGGGTTATACAGTTGCCAGAAAGATTAACTTGGTTTGGTTCTATTCAAGTATAGCAAAGAGGCAAATGTAAATAGGTTATTGAAGCCTCTTTGGTAATAATGAGCAGGCCCTATACGTGAAATTATGTCAGATGACATTGAAATCTCTATTGTTCTATACATAGGACACATTCATTGATGTGTAATATGATTTTTATTATTTTTTGTGATTCTCCTTTATGTGGCAACTTAGATTGTTTAATAATGTGTATGCCAAATGCTGTTATGTGTTTAAACTCTGAAATGTGAAAAAATCTTGTAGAGACAATTGGGTTTCTCTTTCTAAATATGATGGGATCTTGATTAACCTAATGAGAAACATAATTCACACTGGAATGCATAGAAATACAAGAATACTTCTTCTCTTTTGAAATATAACTTTATCCATCACTTTCTCACTGAATTAAATATGTTGTAATACTTACTTGTACTTATGGGACAACTCTATAATCATTGGCAAGGACTTTGATAAAGAGCTTCTAGGATAAATGATTCTATCTGTGGATTAACAGAACATGTGCTTTGAGCAATACTATCTTTGCACTGCAGACACTAGCTAGTTCAATCTCAGTGGCAAAGTATGTGAGAGGACAGACTGGATAAAAAGGTAATATCCTCCCTAACTTAATCAGTCTTCCATGGTGAGCGGCTAAGCTTGTAACTGCTATTCAGGAAGATGTTCATTAAGGTTTCCAAGGCGTCCTTCACCTTGCAGGAGACAGGCCAGTTTATCAGATTGCTTAAATTAAAAGGCAGGATGTTCTTTGCAATACCTTTTAACTGAAGTTTAGTATACTTACTCTCTGCCAGCCAGGAGCTGTATTCTGACAGTGAAGTGTATATTTTATATGTGGAATCCAGGATCAATGTATGTTTTAATTTGTAAAATCTACCTTGAAAATATTATGGGATGCCCAGGGTAATTTAGGGGTTGTTTTTAAAATGTGGTTTTAAAACTAGGGACAAGTTGGGAAGAATTTTGATATGTTGCTAAAGCTGATTTCTTTTTAAAGGAAATATCACGGAGGACGTATCAATCAGCATCACCCTAAGAATGGTTGGATGGCACTGTTTGAGATAGGAAATAGCATCCTTGGGGGAGCTAAAAGTTATGAACATATACCTACATGTAGGAGTGTGTCCACAGGGAAATGGGGGAATAACTAAAGGATCAGCTTTCAAAATACAACACTAAAAACTTTTTGTTGCATTATTTGAAATAAGATATGGTATTATTATATATGCCCTCACAGAGCAAACTCAAGAATCTCTCCTAAGCTTTCTTCTGGTGACTATGTTAAGCATAGTGCTCTTTCTGACCCTTTCATTCATTTAATGATTATTCACTGAACATGTACTCTGTCCCAGGCACTGACTCTGTGGAGGAATAAGAAAGGATGATGATGCATGCATTCTGTCCACACTGAGTCTAAGAAGGGACTTAAGAGAATTGGGTTCCTCCATTCTCCCAGAGCATTGACTTTCTCTTACCTGACCTTTATCACTGGTAAAATGAGAGCAAAAATAGCTAAAAGCCTCATCAACATCCAATTTTAGATCAACTTTGCTGGCTTTCTCTCCTATCCATCTTAAGCAGGTCAACTAATTAATTAGTTAAAGAATCCTATGGTACTGTCAATTAAAGCCAAAATTTGTAGAAGAAAACTGAGGAAAAAGTCAATGTGCTTTTGCATTAAACAAAAATTTCTTAGATATGATGCCAAAAGCAAGATCCAAAGAAGAAAATAATATGATAATTTAATACAATATTAAGTTCCATTTAAAAAATGTTTGCTCTTCAAAACGTATCATTAAAAAGAAAAATAAAAGTAATTTTTCTGGATAACAGTTTTTATATATCTTGTGCTTCACCATAATATGTTATTTTTATTCTCTCACTTAATGCAACAACTATTAAGGCAAGTATTTGTAGTATATTTACAAATAAGAAAGCATATTCAGATACTTTAAATTCATTTTTGTACAGCTCTTAAGAGTGGAAATGAGGTTAGAATCTTGCTTTACTGATACCCAGCAAAATGTTCTTTTTTATGTTACTTATTTTAAATGAGAAATATAAATTCATATTTAAATTATATTATGAATAAAAAAAATAATTGGGTTCAAAACAACCCATTATAATTATAAAATGCACGTTTGTTAAAACATCAATTTTAGCTACATAGAATGTCTTTTGCTATTTTTTGCTCCCTGGAGTAACTTCTATTATTAACAGAAATACATTTTTCTGTTATTCTTTAATACATACTTTTGAATTAGGTGATGAGAATTATTATGCCTCAATATATGGAGAGAAAAATCTCTTGAAAAAATCCATGTTTATATTGTTAATTAGAGAAAATGTGCATCCACCTTTAATAGAAAGTGAGGTTTTTCCTGTTAAGATAAATACATGATTTATATAGCAAGTTAATAATTTACAAATAAGTATCAAAACTAAAATAAATAAAAAAATAAAAAAACAATATGTCTACTTTTAATACTGAGATGTATGCTTGGTTATGTTTTTAAATAAATTATAGGATTATGTATTGAAATAAGACAGAACCCAACCTTTTACTAATTATCTAGATACTTCATTAATTTTTTTAAATTGTATTTACTTAGAAGCATTCAGAATGTCAATGAAACAGCTGCAACTTTTTTTCTTTTTTTTGCAATTATAGAGTGATATTCAGTTAACAGAACAACAATTATTTTGTATAAACTGCATCAGAGACAACTGAAAATAAAAAAACTACCATCCCCATATATAACTAATTTGTGCTGAGCACCAACAAGAGCCTGCTTTAAATTTCCATGCCAATTTACAACTCCCATATTGTACCAGGCAAGGTTAGTGGCTATTGAAAATACCACCAGGACAGGGGTATCTAAAGACACATTCAGTAGCATGTTAACTATACAAACAAAGACATTTCTTGACCTAGGATGTGTTATCTTTTAAAATCTTCACATTTTGTGTAAGTTCTTATGGAATAAAATTTTTCAAATGTTATAAAATTAGAAAATAAAATTTTCAGTAAAACAATCTCAAAAATGTGTCATTTTATGGATTGTTAATTTAAAGTAAATCATAGATTATTTTAATTATAAGTATGATATTTCAACTTTCTTTATATATCTATTTATTTAAAAAATAGCTTGTTAACTATCCTGATTCATAAAATGTTGTGACCTGTGATATTGACAACTAGAAAAATTCTCATAGATAGCTACCTTTTGTAGCATGAGACATTTCTCATTGATATTCTGAATCTCTACTACAAGGTGATGTGGGAAAAAAAGACATATCATCAAATGATATAAAGAAAATAAGGAAATTATTAGATATGAAATAATTGTTTGATCTGAGTAATCAGAATATACCTTTTGTAATATACTTTGTGTTTTGAATTAAAATAGTAAATGAAAACATTTATATTGTGTTTATATTCTCTATATGTTAGCATTTTGTTATTTGAAGTTTGTTCTATCCCCAAATAGTAATTTGGGGGTTGAAATACAAGTTTTTGATATTCTTCATTCTGGAACAAATTCACACAATGGGTAGTAAAATTAATATTATGTGATTTAGGGCTTCCCTGGTGGTGCAGTGGTTGAGAGTCCGCCTGCTGATGCAGGGGACACGGGTTCATGCCCTGCCCCGGTCCGGGAAGATCCCACATGCCGCAGAGCGGCTGGGCCCGTGAGCCATGGCTGCTTAGCCTGCGCGTCCAGAGCCTGTGCTCCGCAACGGGAGAGGCCACAACAGTGAGAGGCCCGCGTACCGCAAAAACAAAAACAAATTATGTGATTTAGTTATTAAAACTTAGGTTTCCAAGTTCAGAAGATAGCATATAAAAAATGAGAAGGTAACACTGTATTAATATGATGCGTGTACCTACTACCCATGCCTGAAATAGTTGATATCACACTTTTATTTATCAATTCAAATACAATCCCATATATGTTTAAATATAAATATGTTTCAATTTAGTTTCAAAAACCAGCTAAAAAATTTTAAACTCTTAAAAAAAATTAAAAATGAAAAAACCTATTAAAAATAAATCAGGAATAACAAGCATGTGAAAAAAAATGCTCAATATTGCTAATTATTAGAAAAATGCAAATCAAAACAAAAATGAGATATCACCTTACACCTGTCAGAATGGTTGTCATAAAAAGTCTAAAAATAACAAATATTAGAGAGAATGTGAATAAAAGGGAAACTTGCACACTGCTCATGGGAATGTAAATTGATGCAGCCACTATGGAAAACAGTATGAATGTTCCTCAGAAAACTAAAAATGTAGCTACCATATGATCCAGCAATTCCACTCAATCCTGGGTAGAAATCCAAAACAAAACAAAACAAAAACTCTAATTTGAAAAGATACATGAACACCAAAGTACATAGCAGCATTATTTACAATAGTCAAAATATGGAAGCATATGAAATGTTCATCAACAGATGAATGAATAAAAAAATGCCATATATATATATATATATATATATATATATATATATATATATATACACACACACACACACACACACACACATAATGGAATTCTACTCAACCATAAAAAGAATGAAATACTGCCATTTTCAATACCATGGTTGGAACTAGAAAATATGCTTAGTGAAATAAGTCAGACAGAGAAAGAAAAATACTATATGTTATCTCTTATAGGTGGAATCTAAAAAATAAAACAAATAACTGTATATAACAAAACAGAAACAGACTCACAAATATAGAAAACAAACTAGTGGATACCAGTGTGGAGAGGGAAGGGTGGGGGGGCAAGATAGGGTTATAGGATTAAGAATACAAATTATTATGTATTAAAAAAATAAGCAACAATGCTATATGGTACAGCACAGGGAAATATGGTCATTATTTTATAATAACTTTAAGTGGAGTATAAGCTATTAAAATATTGAATCACTATGCTGTACACCTGAAGCTAATATAATATTATTAAGTTATGATGGTATTGAATTATAAACCAAAGGGGGGAAAAAAGCAGAACTAGTATATTGCTTATATTTTTAAGAGTAATTTAAAAATAAATTATTACAGCAATTAAAAATAAATAATAAATTAGTATTTTTATAAATATACTTGGAATCAGCTTGAATATACATCTTCATAATGATTTTCTTGCTTTTCTTTCACCAAATAGAGGAAATGCTTCATTACCAACCATAATTCTCGCATAAATTTTGCAATTCTTTATTTGCATAATCTGTTAATATCATGGGTCATGTTTTGTAATTTTTTTATGCCCAGAGCATGACACTGAAATAGTTTTTTTTTTTAATAAATTTATTTATTTTATTTATTTATTTTTGGCTGTGTTTGGTCTTTGTTGCTCTGCGCAGGTTTCCTCTAAGTTGCAGTGAGCTGGGGCTACTCTTTGCTGTGGTGCGCAGGCTTCTTATTGAGGTGGCTTCTCTTGTTGCAGAGCACGGGCTCTAGGCACATGGGCTTCAGTAGTTGTGGCACGTGGGCTCAGTAGTTGTGGCTTGTGGGCTCTAGAGCACAGGCTCAGTAGTTGTGGCACACTGCTTTAGTTGGTCTGTGACATGTGGGATCTTCCCAGACCAGGGCTCAAACCCATCACCCTTGCACTGGCAGGCGGATTCTTAACCACTGTGCCACCGGGGAAGCCTGACACTGAAATAGCTTTAATACTACACTATTAACTGAAATAACACTATAAAAGTTTGTTTAAATGTAGCTTTTTGATAATTAAGGAAAACTTTGTAACAATATCAGAGCAAGGAAAACAGTTGAAAATCAAATGGTAGGTGTTGGCAACTTTTATCTCAAATTCAACTGAATAAATTCAAGTTTCCGGAAAAATTAAGAACCATCTTCTAAAGAAACGAAAATAAAAATATAACAGTGTCAATTTGACTCCTCGTTAATCTTTGAATATAAAGGATTTTAAAAGATCAAAGAACATGCTCTCCTTAAATCAATATGCTTTATTTTAAACTTTTCTTTTTGAAGTAACTTTAGATTTGCTGAAAAGTGGCCAATAGCTGCAGCAAATTACTATATACCCTTTACTAGCTCCCCTGAATGTTACATAACCCTGCTATAATTACCAAACTAATAAATTGACATTGGTAACATAACATTACCTAAACTATAGACTTTATTTGGATTTCACCAGAATTTCCTCCAATGTTATTCTTTCTAATCTAGTATCCAATCCAGAATAAAATATTATACTTAGTTGCCGTGTCCCCTTAGTCTACTCCACTATGACAGTTTCCTAGTCATTCATTGTTTTTCATGACCTTCACAGTTTTGAATAGTATTGGTTGAATATCTTGTAGAATTCCCTGTATTTAGATTTGTCTGATGTCTTCTCACGATTAGACTAGGGTTATAGATTTCTTTGAATTCTACACGGGGGTAATGCCCTTCTCATTAAATTACATAATTGAGGACATGTCCACCTGAATCTTACTTGTGATGCTAACACTGATCACTATTTAGATTGTGTCTGTCAGATAACTACTTTTCCCTTTCCAGACAATATTCATATCTATACTTTCTCCACACCATATTCATTAGAAGTGTGTTACTAAGTCTAGCTCACTGTTCAGGGGAGGAAAATTAAGCACCAAAACCAGGAGAGACGAATATCAAATAATATAGCTAAAAAAAAGTGGTAAAATATGTTAAAAACATATGTGAATACATGTTAAAATAAGCCAAATGTAAAATAGATAGCTAGTGGGAAGTAGCTGCATAGCACAAGGAGATCAGCTAGGTGCTTTATGACCACAAAGAGGGGTGGAACAGGGAGGGTGGGAGGGAGACACAACAGGGAGGAGATATGGGAATATATGTATATGTATAGCTGATTCACTTTGTTATAAAGCAGAAACTAACACACCATTATAAAGCAATTATACTCCAATAAAGATGTTAAAAAACAAACAAACAAAAAGATGTAAGGCACACTGAGAAAAAAGAAAGAAAGAAAGAAAGAAAGAAAGAAAGAAAGAAAGAAAGAAAGAAAGAAAGAAAGAAAGAAAGAGAAAGAAACACTGAAATTAATAAATATTACTTTGGAAACACTATGTAAATATCATCTTTCTTCTTAATGTTTCACCCATTATATTTTTTTTGGCGGGGTATATTGTATACTTTGTTGATTGTACACAACAAGGCATGGATTTTTGAGCCCCTCCCTTTCTTTGGGGTTCTGGGATAGACTCTGTATTAAGGATGGGAGATTCTCAAGAGTATTGGAGGACTGAGTTGGGACAAGGGCTTTTTGACAGCTGAGACACTCTTTCTTCTTTTCAGAGTATCAGTGGCACTGGTGGTCCAGGAGGGTCTTTACCCCTTGGAGGCCATCTGAACCATAAGGTCCACCACTCTATTGGTGTTTCCAACCACCCATTAATTTTAGCATTCATCAGTGAGTCTCACCTGTAGCATTTATTGTTGAGATGTTCTAATGATGACTTTCTATTTCTTTGGTTTATTCAATGCTATTTTTTTAAATTAAATTTTGTACCACTTTTGGACATAAGGAGCTCTTTCTTATTGGTTCCTGTGTCTTAATGACACAGCTCCTGGTTAAAGATCTCTGTGTGATTTTTCAGACCTGATCATAGGCAATGACAAAGACTTTACCTGGCAGGCCTCATGCGGGAAATATGCCCTCTCCACACCAGACCCAGCCATAGCCAATGCATTGCCGTCTCTGAAGGAAGTTGTAGTAAAGGACTCAGGCCCTCCTGGCCTATCAAATGCTTAACATATTGTGATTCCTAAGTCCACAGCATGTTCATACCAGTGTCTCCTTATCTGAGGTCTTGGGCAGAAGTCTTATTCAGCTGCATCTTTTGAGGTCTCCTTTTGGAGACAGAGCAGGGGTGGGGGAGAAAGTAGAAGAAAGTCTTAAAGTCCCTTCTCCTCTCCTTGATTTACTGAGTTCTTTTTCACTCCTAGTTCTCCTCCCAACCCTCCTCTCCCAACACTGAGGTCAATAAAATTGTCAAAGCCTTTTTATTTTGGAGCTCCCTTAACAGTGAGAGGGCCCCCACATTTGTGCTGATCCATCTGGTCCTTGGCCAGTGGAATTTTGCAAACAGATTGCAAACCAGAAAGAAGGGGATTTTGGAGGGGAAGTGATGGAAGTCTGTGTGTAAGTTCCATGTGGTATCTTAACTGAGAGCTGGAGTTTTGTATGTTTCAGTCATGACTCAGACTAGCAGAAAGAAGCCACCGTGAGTTTGATAGCTAACAGAAATACCAAGAGTCATGCAGTGTTGAGGAGACTGGAATTCCAGAGAGAAAAGTGAAGTCAACTTGCTTAGCAAATCAGACATTCGGATGAGACAAGTGAGCTAAAGACCAAATAAGTAAAGGCCACACCCTAAATTACAACCTATTACTAAAACAAAACTGAAATAGACCAATAAAAGAAAACATAAAAACACAGCTGAAAAGATCAAAAGGATCTACCAGTAATAGAACTGCATGCCAAAAACAGTACTCAACACCTCTAAAAAGAGGACAAAATAAGAAGTACCCATATTTTCTAACATATAATTGACAAAATGCTAAACATGCAAAGAAATAGAAAAATGTAACTATTGCTATCACTACTGTATCATTAATACAGACTCCAAGATGACCCAGAAGGAATAGTGAACTTAAAATCAACTATTACATAGATTGTGATAAGTTAAGAATGGATGTCCAAATCCCAAGCACAAACAATAAAATTATTCAAAAATAGATAAAACAAAAATATAATAGATGGGAAGAGAGATATGGTATGAAACAGCAATTTGGTCAAACAAAAATAAAGCACATATGGAAGAAAGCTAGGTAAACTAATTGGCACTAATACAAAATGACTGAAAGTATCAACCATTTCAAATATATTAAAATTAAATTGAATAATTAAAAATGATCATGACCAAAATAATTCTGTTATATATTTAAAATATTTATGAGATTAATTCAATTCTATATAATTCTTTTAATACCCAGCCAGAATTTTAATGTGTATGTCTTTATTTTTTAATATACTGGCTGCCCAAATTATTCAAGAGTATATACTATGTTCTGGTAATGATTTTGTTTTATTCTGATGAATTTCCAAGTTTGTCTAATGAAGACAAACAGTATAACTTCTAATGATAGAAATAATAGTTTGGCAGTAGTATTATTTTGACTTGTTCACTTTTACTACCCATAAATAGAGAATGATGAAAAGTAACTACAAGATTTGTTTTTGTGAACTTAAGTAGATTAATTGCAGGTTTCAGTTATACTGTGAAAATTCCATTGGTAAGTTATACTACTCTTACTAAAATGTTAAAGTAAACTATAACCAGCAGTTACAACTTGCAGGAAATTTTAACATGACATTAGAGAAGATCAAGCAAAAAAATTTAAAAATCATTAATTTAGTTTAGTATATTTTTTCTTCCAATTTGGAATCGTCCTCAGTTCCCTCAGTCACTGATGCATTCATTTCTTGAGCATCTAGTCTTGGGCATTTTGGGAGTAGATGCTCCCACCTTTGACCTCTCTTGGTTAACCTTCATCATTTACCTATTAACTCTCCTGTTGGCCATACCCATGTTGTATTTAAAACATCTGTCCTTGGCACTTGATGAGACCCAGGTCTTTCTACTTTCTTTTCCTTTATCAAAATTCTTTCCTCCTCAATTTTTTGTGTTGCTTAGCTTGTGAAGAATTGGAACTATTCAACTTAAATAATTAAACTGGAAAAATGTATTAATTAATATCATGTATATGACATTCATATAAAGTACTTTTTGAGGAGTGATTGGACTAAGAATATCTCTTCTGAAACAGCTCTGAACATTGAGTTCATTACACTGAAAATCACAAAAGTGAAGTTGAAAAACAAGAGGATACTATTAAAGAGCTATTTCTGTGGAAGAGGAATGGGTCTCTGCTCTGTCATAAGACTCTACTAATTAAGCCAAGGATTGGGAGAAATTTTATTTCTTTTCAGCCCATATAAAATTTTTATCATTTGATTCTGTATACCATCTTCCAGGCAGTGTATTTGTCATTATTATCATCACATTAACCATGTGATCATCAGTCTAGGCAAATGTGGAATGATGGTCATCCTGTTACCTGCACAGCTTCCGCTGGTAAAGAGGATTGTTCACTGTGTCTGGCAGCAGGGATACAGCTTTGTTCTTCCTATTCTACTCAGAAAAGAAACTATGGCAGGGCTATTTAGTTTCTCTGACATTCTGATTCCCTCTATGCAAGATATGTGATGGATACCAAAAGCATAGATAAGCATAAAGAAGGAATTGGAGTTTATAATTACTTGATGCTACTTTGAAAAAAAATCCTTTTCTAACATTCATAAACAACTTTAAACACTGTCTCCATTAAATGTTGTTTGTCTAGCTCTACTTTATCTTAACTGTAATGTCTTACCTTTACATGCTTCAATAGCATGCTACTAGCTGCACATTTTAATATGGTTTAGAAAGATTAATACTGCACATTATCTGACACTTTTTATTTTAGTTGAGATTTTGAATATTCTCTAAGTTATTTATTTTATGATACAGAGGGTTTGGAGAAAAAGTTTTAAGGAAATCAATCATAAATATTCAGACATTTGGCTTATGATTTTTCAGAGTAAAAATACAATCTTTCCCCATTTTGGCTGCAGCTTATCCTATTTTTACAGGGGTTTCAGAAGAGTTTATGTAAGCTTTGAAGATGATAGGTGTTACCTAATGAATATTATTCATAGTTTGGGGTTAGTCATTTACACAAGCACTTTATGTATTTAATATTACTGAAATCAAAACTACATAAACATGAGTTATAATATGTGCTGTGTGCTTCATTCCTTATGGCAACTTAATGCAGTGATGCTTTATACCACACAAAGCTGCAAATGTTTGTTAACTCTCAATTATTTTATTGAAGTAAGCAGATTTCTGACAACCATCTGTTTAGAGTGTACTTATTTCTGTTAATAAATCCATTTGAAAGTGAAATAGTCATTAAAGCAAGAAAGTAAGCACAGCATCTCTGGGAAGTTGGAGCTATATATATTTTGTGACACATCCTGTGCAATGTTAGTTATAGAGGCATAAATGAGTGCAAAATTTCTGCTGAAACCAAAAAAAAAAAAAAGAGCTTTATTTATATTGCACTTATACAAATATCTTTAAAGCAAACCAACGAAGAATATAAGTGAGGCTTAAAATTTACTTAATTTGCATTAATATCAGAAAAGTATAATGAAGCATTAACAACATTTTTGACATTTCATTACTCTAAATATTTCTGATTTGAACTTTTATTTAAACACTGTATTTTCTTTCTCTGGTATCTCCCAATGATATGTATTTAAAGACTATTTGAACATGGTTAACTAATTTTTTTGTTATAATACATAGCAACCTTTCTAAACTGCTTTGCTCAAGTGAACCATCAATGTTGTAAATTATATAAATGACTGAATATGTTCACTCTGGAACATGTGACATAGAGTTGCTTGGTGGGAATCAACTTGATCACAAATAAATGTCTGCAATCTTAAGTGTCAGCCTCTTCAATTTCTTTTAATATTTAAAATCATTGTTTATCTTGTTTTCAGTGAGATCTTTGTGTAACTCTTGTCTTTCCTAGTTTGCATTCAAATGAATCTCTTATTGCACCTGGACTTTCTTCTTTGGTAGTGACATTTTAGGTCTGTGAGGTGATTTTCTTCAGAGCTTGTCAAAGTGAATTTTTTTATGTATTCTAAATTCTATACTTAAAGTTAGATTATCCCAAATATAACCTCTTAATTTGATTAAAAATATCTATCTAGACATTTCCATTTGTGAACATGTCATATGTTCACAAACAGAAACAACTTTTAAAAAACATTTTTTATTAACAATTTAGCTAAGCTAGGATAATATGATAAAGTTCTGTTCAGAGAAACATATATTTGATGAAATATAAATGGCTTTCTATGGACGAGAAAAGTTTCAAAGGATGGTGACACATCCTAAATCAGAACATGTGCCTAAATCCCCTGACATTTCCTTAATCTAATCAAGTTCCTGCTTCTTATATCATACCAGGAGGATGGAAGTCTACCGCTTGGTTCCTTGAATATTAATACAAGCCTGCCCTGGAAAATAGAAGAGGATCAGCCAAACTGAACTAATATTCCTGTCATTAAAAGACAAGTATTTGTAGTGAGAAGGGTCTGTAGGAATATCAGTAAGGATATCTTGATTGTCCCAGCATCATCAAGAAATACAAGGGTTTAGAGTACCAACCAAGGAGAGAGATCATAGCAGAACTTATGTTGTGCTTATACTTGGAATGAGCAACCATGCAGAATTAGAAGCTGTCTTGGTGACATAGTTGAATGATAATACAGGGACATATCAAATTAATATCACTCTCAACACAAAATAAATATAAAAGGTTTTGGGAAGATAATCAAGAAAAGTCTATCAAAAAGTTGAAGTAGATTTATTTTTTAATGTAACTTCACCCATCATCACACGGTGAGAAAAAAGGGAGGTTCCATATGCTTCCTTGTCTGTGGATGTTAGAACTTTTGATACTCCAACGGAAAGTGAGAAGACCACTTATTGCCTTTTCTGAGTTAAAAAATTGTATATATTATGTGGCAAAATATACATGCATCATGTTTAATGATCTACATTCTGGTTTGTAAAGGATTATAATTAATGTTATTTTCCAGAAGATTTATGAATAACAAAATTATTTTATCATTATATCAAAGTAAATGGACAAAGGCTGATGATATGATACAGAGATAATCCACTTCAGAGAATCTGAACAGAGATGTTAGGAAGTATAGCTGCAGAAAGTATACCAGGCCTAGCTCTGATATATAGAAGTGATTCAATCTGAAAACTTAAAATATTCACAACATATCAAGTAGTATCAATGAAAACAGAAGAGAACATAGATATAGTTTTACATATAGGGAAAAAGTTAAAAATTACCAACCATATAAGAAACTACATGAGAAATCTTCAAACATCCCTTTAGCACAAAATAGCAGATTAAATAGAGAAATATTAAGTAAAAAATGTTGTTTTGTGTGTCAATAATTCCTTCCTCTATTGAAAGGTATTCTCCCACAATGCATTTGTTGTTGGTGAGGCTGTTAATCACAGGACCATTCGCCAGTAGCACAGGGATAGATACATGACATGTTCAATCATAGAATCCCATCAAGTGAACAACTAACCCAAGTAAAGTTCTATGGACACTGGAAGAAAGAAGCCTTTATTTGTTTTCATTGCCTATGTTAGTTTTAGCCATGCATAAATGAGTCCTCACTGTTAATAGTTAAAAGTGGAATGGTTCAGGTCACGTTGTAAGGAATGTGGTATTGCTTATTAATTTGGTTGAGAACAACACTGATGTCATAATACCTGGTTGAATATAGTAAATCTTTTGTAACCCACAGTGAAGAAGCTGAAATTTCACCTGTGGTATATTGGGCTCAGATTAGTTTTGACTGATGCTGGAGTTTATGGGAATTTATAGAATTATTACCAGGATGCTAGAATAAGTTGTATTTTTCTTTTCGTTACAAAAAATAGGTATATTTCATTACATACTAGGGTATTTATAGTCTAGAAAGTATGGACATGAAATTTATTGCATTTTTTTTTTTTAGTCAAGAGTAATTCAAGATGGACAATTGCTAGTTAGTCATATGATTTGTAAAATCTTTTTATTTACTATTATTGTTATTTTTTATTTTTATTATTTTTTACCCTGACCAATGGCTGTGGTTAGAACTATGGAAGATAATACTTAGATATGGGAAAACTAGTGATGTGTGAGAATTTTGATCCTCTAAGCCCTTCAGAAGGACTTGCTGATTTTTATTTCCTAACACAATACAATAAATAATATCTAGGTTAATTCTAAATAGTGGGTTTAGGGGGAGGGTAAGAGTTACCGTACAACTCCAACTGTTTCCATTATGTTGATTCACAGAAAAATTCAAGATGAGAGCTGAGACACATAGCTTACGGCAAGGCAGTAAAGCCTTTTGCTAAATGAAATTCAAACTTAAAAGGCAGAGATTAGATTTATGGATCATGATTTGAAAAGTGTTTGTGTCTGTCTAGGATTCGAAGGGATTGGCAGCCTCTGACGATCTTAAGAGAGTTGCATTACAAATGACTTTCAGCCTAATAAACAGTAGCCTAAGGTTATGTTTTTGGATAATATAAATTTAACACACTTCAATTGCTTCTCCCACTTAATACAATGGTACAAACAGGACAGAACGCATACAGCAATCATTTCAGGACAGTGCAGAGTAAATAGTAGTGCACGGATCATCAATGAGCATCAAAAGACAAATTACTAGCAAACTGGCTGTGAGTGTACCCTTTCTCTCCCTCCAGGAAAGAAGGAAACTCAGCTTGACTATAATAAAATTAGCAACGTGGAAATGAGCACAGTGACACCAAAAGTTCTAGCCCTATAATTCTGACTTAAGGAGACAAACAGGAAAATCCTAATACTCCTTCAGAGCACAGAAACACAATTATTTTTCTTTCCTTCATTTTCTCTGTCCTTTCATATTCCAGATTCGTAACGATCCAACAATGGCAGCAGCCAGTATAGGGACTAACAGGAGCTGAAACTTTGAGAGAAGAAACCTTTCTCTCAGAGTTAAGATCCCATGATAGTGGGACCAAACTTGTTGCTTTTTGCTCTTTCTCTGCCTTCCCAATGCTAAGGCATGAATGATGTAACAAACATGAAAGGGCATGGAAGAGTAAATACATTATAAACTCAAGATTCTAGTCAGATGACTAAAAAAAAGGAGCTGCAGGGAACAGAAAAGTTTAGGAGAGATGGTGGAAATGGAGGAGCTCATGAAAACAATCTTATAAAATTGTTTTTGGACTCCAAAACTTAACCTTGAGCTGCAGCTGCATATACCTGATCTTAACTAGCATACCAAAGACTTGAGAACTGTATAAATAGACCACCCACCAAGTCACAGTCATGCTACTGGGTGACACATAAACAGGACAGATAGAAAGAGTACTACAAAGTTTTTGAAAATTGAACTGATAATGGAACCATAGGCTATAAGGTAGATGTTGAAACTTGAAAAACAAAATTAAACAGGTCAATTTTGGGCAAAAGTAAAAATACCAACATTCTCTAGTTTAAGCAGTACCAAGAGTCTCATAATACAACATTCAAAATATAGAGAATACAATACAAATTTACTCATTATATAAAGAACCAGAATATATCAACTCTTACAAGAAAAAAAAAAAAGCCAATAGACAACTGAGGTGACACAGATGTTGAAAATATTTAACTAATAGTTTAAAACATTTACTTTTAAGAAATGTTCAAATAAGCCATAAAAAAATTATCTTGCATCAAATGTTACAATAGAAGATATAAATAAGAACCATATGAAAATTATTAAAAATTGAAATTGAAATTTCACTGGTGGATTCAATAGTAGAATAAATCCGATAAAGGAAAGAGTTTGTGAAAATTGAAGATAGAGCAATAGAAATTTGCCAAAATGAAAAATAGAGAGAAAAGATTTGAAAGAAAAATACAATAGATAATTTAGGTTTCATCAAAATTAAAAACTTTTTTGTGTCAAAAGACACTATCAAGAAAGTGAGAAGGCAATCCAAATATTGGGAGAAAATATTTGGAAATCATATACCTGATAAAGATCTGATATCCAGAATATACAGAGAATTTGTAAAATTCAACAATGAAAAGATAAATGACCAATTTAAAAATGGGAAAAGTATTTTTGGCCATACAAATGGCAAAAAGAACATGGAGAAGACGTCAATTGTCATTAATCATAAAAAAAATTCTCAAAACCTCAATGAAATACTACTTGATGACCACTAGAATGGCTATAATTAGAAAAAATAAAGAAAAGGAAAAATAACTGATGGTAAGATTGTGAAGACACTGAATGCTCATACATTACTGGAATAAATTCAGATCATATCAAACATCTTTTCTGACCACATGCTATGAGATTAGAAATCAATTACAGGAAAAAAAAAACTAAAAAAAACACAAACTCATGGAGGCTAAACAATATGCTATTAAATAACCGTCACTGAAGAAATCAAAGTGGAAATCAAAAATACCTAGAAACAAATGACAATGAAAACACGATGACCCAAAACTTATGGGATGCAGCAAAAGCAGTTCTGAGGGAAGTTTATAGCAATATAATCCTACCTCAAGAAACAAGAAAAATTTCAAATAAACAAGCTGACCTTACACTTAAAGCAACAAGAGAAAGAAGGACAAAGCTCCCTCCCCCAAAGTTAATAGGAGGAAAGAAACCATAAAGATCAGAGCAGAAATAAATGAAAAAGAAATGAAGGAAACAATAGCACAGATCAATAAAACTAAAAGTTATTTCTTTGAGAAGATAAACAAAATTGATAAACCTTTAGCCAGACTCATCAAGAATAAAAGGGAGAGGACTCAATTCAATAAAATTAGAAATGAAAAAGGAGAAGTTTCAACTGACACCACAGAAATACAAAGGATCATGAGACTACTACAGGCAACTATATGCCAATAAAATGGACAACCTGGAAGAAATGGACAAATTCTTAGAAAAGTACAATCTTCTAAGGTTGTACTTCCTGAGACTGACTCAGGAAGAAATAGAAAATATGAACAGACCACTCATAAGTAATGGAATTGAAACTGTAATTAAAAATCTTCCAGCAAACAAAAGTCCAGGACTAGTGGGCTTCACAGAGGAATTCTATCAAACATTTAGAGAAGAGCTAACACCTATCCTTCCCAAACTCTTCCAACAAATTTGCTGGAGGAACATTCCCAAACTCATTCTGTGAGGCCACCATTACCCTGATACCAAAACCAGACAAAGATATCACAAAAAAAGACAATTACCGGCCAATATCATTGATGAGCATAGATGCAAAAATCCTCAACAAAATACTAGCAAACCGAATGCAACAACATATTAAAAGCATCATACACCACGATCAACTGGGATTTATTCCAGTGATACAAGACTCTTCAATATAGTATAAATATAAAGTGATCAATTCACTGTGGAAAACAGTTTTGTGGTAACTTAATAAGGATCCAGTGGTTCCACTGCTAGATAGAATTGTTACCAGGTGATAGAATCTAAATTAGTATATGTACATGCATAAGAAAACTATTCACAATAGTCAAAAGAAGAAAATAAATTGATTAATTAATGTCCCACAACTTATGAGGTGTATAAACAAATTGTGGTATAGGCATATAATGAAATATTATTTGCCAATAAATATAATAAGGTATTCACTTCTACTATAACTTGTATATATCATAAACATTATGCTTAATGAAAGAAGCCAGATTGAAAAGGTCCATATTATGTGATTCCATTCATATGAATTATTCAGATAAGGCAAATCCGTAGAGACAGATAGCAGATTAGTCATTGCCAAGGGCTGAGGGAAGGGAGAAATGAGGAGTGACCACTTAATAGATACCTTAAGTGACTGTTTAATGGGCATATGGAGTGAAAGAAATATTCTGAAACTAGATAGTGGTGAGGTTGCACAACATTGTGAATGCATTAAATGTCATTAAATGGTATTCTTTAATATATCTATATCTATCTATATCTATCTATATCTATATATCTATCTATATCTATATCTATATCTATCTATATCTATATATATGTGTATATTTATAAGTGTATATTTAAAACACACCAAAAAAATCAACCAAATTTTCCTCTGGGTTAGGGAGGGTACATAAGGAGATATGATCATCCTTCCACCCTATATGGACACAATGTTAAATTTAAAACTTGATAATAATCTCTTTTTAATAAGAATTCCATGAAGCATCTTACTTAATGCTTACATACTTATTTTTTACTTATTTATTTTAGATTCTGCAATAATAAATGTTTTGTTAGTAATTTTTTGTAATCTATACAACCTGAAGATTTTATCCAGAACACTGACTTTGCAAGTGAAAATAACCCTGAATGACATGTTAAATTTAAACACATTGGAAGCCCAAGTTTCTACTTTTTTCCCTGAAAATTGATATACCTTTTCATTACATTTGGGCGTTTGGAATATTGCCATGACTTTGCTTTTTTGTTTTTGTTTTTAGAATAATCAGTTACATGTGAATAAAAGGATGTGCTTGTTTCTGTGAATGGTAATTGGGATGTGTGATGTGGCAAAATAGGAGGCCAAAGTAAAATTTTTAAAACAGGGCAGGATATTGTTGAATAATTTGACTCTCTTAAGCTTAATTTGACTCTCTCAAGCTCAATCTAACATTCTATAATATTTCAAAAATATTATATCCACTTTGCTAAGACTTATGATTTCAAAAACTTTGCCAAACCTTATTTTATCTGTCTCCTTTCTGTGTCAAATATGTCTAAAATTTATTTTCTTTGGTGCTGTTAATCTCTCATTTATTTTACTTAGCTTCATTGCATTTCTTCTTGCTTCATGGAAACTTTTGAAAACATGCATAAGGAATGTTCAAATAACCCAAAAGTAGAGGAGAGTGACAAAATACAGGAAGAAAAAAAGAAAAACACAACAAACAAAAAACCCAAAACATATAATAAAAAGATAGATCTAATCTCAAGCACATCAATAATCATATTAAATAACAATGGTCTTAAAAAGCCAATTAAAATAAAAGATTATCATAATTGATAAAAATGACACAACTATACGCTTGAATATAGGAAACTTGTATTAAATATAACAAAATTAGTAGCTTAAAGGTAAAAGAAAAGAAAATGACATGCCATACAAACACTCAATTTGCTACATTAGTGTCATACAGTACAGAAATGAACTAGAAACTTGTTACTAGAACTAAAGAGGGACACAGAATGATGATAAAATTGTCAAATATCCAGGAAGAAATAAAAATCCAACATGTGCATGTACCTAACAACAGAACTTCAAAATAGATAAAGCAAAACTGACAGAACTGGAAAGAAATGCAGAAAAAGTCACAATCACAGCTGAGAACTTCAACCTTCCTCTCTTAGTGATAAATAGTACTAGCAGATATAAATTTCATAGACACATTGAAGAGTTTATCAATACTGTCAACCCACTGAATCTAGTCAACATGTATAGAACATTTCACAAAAAGACTGCAGAATACACATTCCTTTCAAGTGTATAAAGAACATTCACCAAGAATGCTTATGTTCTAGGTCATTAAACAAACCATAAATAAATAAAATATAATTCATACAAAGTACATATAATAGAATTAACATAGAAATCAATAATAGAAAAATAGAGGAAAATCTCCAATCACTTGGAAATTATAAAACATAATCCTAAATAATCCACAGCTCACAGAAAGAGCTTAAAAGAAAATTTAAAATTATTTTAAACTGAACAAAGTGATATATATCTAAATATGTGTGATGCAGCTAAAGCAGTACTTAGTGTGGAATGTATAGTATTAAATTCTCACACCAGAAAAGAAAGAGGGCTTCAGAATAGCAACCTAAAATTTTCTCTTAAGAAATGAGAAAATATGAGTAAAATAATCCTAATTTAAGTAGAAGGATAAAATAATAAGGATAAAAGTAAAATCATTGACACAAAAAGAAACAAAAAAAATAGAGAAAAATCAATGAAACCAAAATCAAATCTTTGAAAAGATTTATGAAACCGATAAACATCTAGCAAGTTTCACAAAGAAAAAAATGTGAGGTGACAGAAATTATAAGTAGGAAGAATTAAAGAAAGGATATGACTTCAGACCCTGCAGTCATTAAAAATTCAAAAAGGGAATCCTACTAAATCTCAACATAAATTTGAAAACTTAGATTCAATGAATCAATTTTCTAAAATGACAAATTGTCAAAACTTACCCAAAATAAAATAAAGTGAATAATCTTATATTATTAAACTAATTAAATTCATAATTCAACAGTTCTAGAAATGCTTAGGCCTCACTGGTTTCATTTCATTCAGTATTAAAAAGTAAACAATAATTAATAAAAAATTTCTAAAATTATCTTACAAAAGACATGAGGAAGGAATATTATCCATCTTATTTTATCTGGCCAGAATTGCTTTTATAACAAAACCAGACAAAAAACATACCAGAAGGAAGAGAGGGAAGGAGGGAAAGTATAAACAAATATCCCTCATGAATGTAGATGCAAAATTATCTGCAAAATATTAACAACTCATATACCCAGAACTATGTAAATAGAATGAGACACCAAAGGATCAAGAGGGTTTTAACATGGGAATGCTGGGCTGGAATAGTATTCAGAAATCTGTCATTTTAATTCAGCATAAAGAAGAAAACCCACAAGATCTTACCAATTTATATAGAAAATTGTTTAGCAAAATATAACATTCATTCAAAATAAAAACTCTCAGGAAACTAGAAATGTAAGTGAACTTCCTTAATATACTCGTTAATGAAAAACAACGCTTTCCCACTAAGATTAGGAGCAAGGTGAGGATGTCCACTCTCCACATGACTATGTAGCATCACACTGAATATCTTATACAGTGCAATTAAAATACTATAAAAATAAAAGTATTACAGATTCGAAAAGAAGAAATAAGGTATATATGGAGATTGTCTATATAGAACATGATTGTCTATATAGAAAACACCAAAAATTCTACAGACACACCAATGATCTAATAACTAATACATTGGTTTAACAATATTGAAAGATACCAGTTCAACACACAAAACCAATCTCATTTGTATAATGGAGCAGAATACAATTAGAAACTTAATTTTTTTTAATTCACTAACAATAGCTCTAAAACAAGAAATAATAAGGTATAAATGTATCAAGTACAAACAGATTCTATATGCTGAAAACTATAAAACACTAATGAAAATAATCAACGAAGACTGAAATAAATGAAATTTATACTGTATTCATGGACTGGAAACAATATTGCAGAGCTTCCCCAAATTAATTTTCAAATTTACTACTTCTAATTAAAATGCCAGCAGGATTTTTGTGTAGATATAGATAAGATGATTCTAAATGTATATGTAAAGGCAAAAGTACTAGAATAGCCAAACTAATTTTGAAAAATAAGAATGCAGTAATCACACTCTCTGATTTTAAGGCTTATTCTGAAACTACAAAATTCAATACATGTGCTATTTGTGAAAAGAGTGAAACATAGAACAATGGAAAAAGTAGATTCCAGAAAAATATAATTACACAACATGGCCAATTGATTTTTGACAGAGGTGTAATGCAATGATGAAAGAATGATCTTTTTGACAAATGATGCTGGCAATTTGAACATTTATAAGCAAAAACAAAAAACAAAACACAAAAGCAAAAAAACTTCAACCTCATTCTCACATCTTACAAAATTAAAATAAAATGTATCATATAAAAATTTAAAACTCACAGAAGTTTTAAATTTGCAGAAGAAAATATGGAAGAAAATATTCATGGCCTGGATTAGGCAGAGTTCTTTGATATGACACCAAAAGCAGAGTCATGAAAGAAAAATATGACAGATTGTGCTTATTAAAACTTTTCTTCTGCAAAAGACATTGTTAAGAGAGTGATGTACAAATATAGACTGAGAGAATATTTGCAAGTCACATATTAATTGAATTCAATGTCTGTTTGTACTATGATTAGCATTTCCATCTCCCCAACTAAGAATTCAGGCACCAGTTGGCTCAAATGCTTTGTGACTATTATACAGCTCATTCTATAGGACTTTCCCTCTTTGAATATAATTCATGGTTCATTTTAGTTTTCCCTGCCCTAAATAATAAATCTCAGCTACTCTGTAAAGATCAGTGATAATATATAGAGAATAATTTTATTAGAAACCAAAAACATGTCTCTTAAGGTAGAAGAGAATGACTCCAGAGAAGAGGCTGCTATAAGTCACTGTGCTAACAAACAACACATATTGGAAATGTGTTGAGCTTTGTTTTAAAGATCTTGAAAAAATCTGGGTGTACAGTGTAATTAAGTTTATTTTTACCTACTGCTAAAAAGAAGAATCTATTAACTCTTTATTCCATTACGCTGGATGTGCCAAAGTATATATTGTCATACAACAAACAAATTTTTTAAAAAGTTAAAAAAGTAAAAGCAAAAAAATAAATCACACTTCTGTCTGTTACTCTCAAAAACTGAAATATCCATTTATTTTCAATCTTTCCACTACCTTTTTCAAATGCCCTAAAACTAGTCCTGCAGTGTGTGGTGTTGATTACCTTCCTAGCCATCATGCATGGTTTTATTTAGCAAAACAGAGCTAGTAGGTGACTTTTGCAAGAAGGATTTCAGTGTAGTGTGCAAGTTGATGCCAAATTGTCATAGTTTGAAGAGTTGATTAAGAATAGGAATCAGCTTTACCCAACTCTTAAGAAAGTTTGACTGTGATGGGGAAGAGATAAATATAATGAAGATAATCTAGTAGAAATGAGAGGATCAAAAAGGAGAGATCATGAATAATAGACTTTTTCTCATTGAAAGTCCTGATGAAATAATCGTGGATATTAGAACTTTTATCCTTAGCAATGAGCCAAATCAGGTTTTTTTCAACAGTAAAAGATGGGAAATCTAAAAATACAAGTGCTGTATAGGTAAGTTATTTTCTGGGTGGAAAGGTATTGAAGGAGTCCTTACCTGATGGCTTCTGTTTTGTGTGTGATATAAAAGATAGATCAGATGGGAAGTTTTAGAATTGCAGAGAAGTTTTGAAATAGCTACTAAGAAGAAAGAAAAGTGAGAGCTAAGTAACAAAATGTGTTAGATTACTGAGCTGGTTGAAAAAGGCCCAAATGATTTTCCCAATCATCTATGCAGCCTTATTAAGTATGGAGGAGACAATTTTTAAGGAAATATACGGAGACAAAAACAAGGTTTATTTTGTAGTGGGATTGCCCATTACAGCATAACACTGTAAGCATTCCCCAAATTAATTTACAAATTTAGTTCCAGTTGAAAATACATTTAAAACAAAAAACAAGAAAAATCTAGGAGGATGAAAAACTGTGAAAATGTATATTAAATACTTAATAATTTTTTTTACCATTAGAACATAAACTCCAATGAAGGCAAGAATTTTTTTTTCCACTAAAACATGCCTGATATTTATTAAAAAAAAAAAACAAACAAAACCAAAAAAACTAGGCATGTGCTATAAATGAATATTAGCTAAATGAAAGGACTTAATTCAAAATGAGTTAATGTACCTGTGTTCAAGGATATTGCCTGTGTCTCACAATTATTCTTATGTATTTATTTTTTGAAATTAAATTTATTGAGCTTTTCTATACTACCATGATAGCTAATAAATGTTGGTGAGAAGCAGAGAAGAAGAAAGTTGAAACTCATATTTCTTGATTGTTAGAGATGATAAATGACAGAGTTCCCAAGATATATAACATTTTTAAAAGCAATCTGTTTGGGGGAAGAAATATTAAATGTATGACATGAACATATGGGTTGGTGTGAGTTATACACTCACACTAGGAATAACTATAGCAGTTAATGGAGTAGAAAAGCAAGTGCCATATACAGAGATTGTTTTTCTTCACCTGATTAGAAAATACGTTACACTAGGAAAAAAGTATATTATTAAAAACAAAGCAAAACAAAACAATGTCTTTATTTACAATATTTATACCAATGAAATTTGGGTCTCTAGAAAATTTATTTAAATGTATAAATGTGAAGATGTTATTAAATGACTTCTAATGTTTGCTTCTATGTTCTATATCCTAAGGTAAAACTTCATTTTAAGGATGTGGTGGTTGCATAATTCAAAATCAACATTTACTGCTGAAAATATACTTGAGTGATTTTTGATAACATGTTTGTTTATTTTCTTAACAAAGCTTTATCCTTACAAGGACAAGGTGTATTTCAGACTCTTTCATAATTTATCACCAATGCTTAGTCCAAGTGGCAAATAGTAGTTATTCTTAAAAATGTTTAATGAATAAATAAAAGAGTTAAAGTTTGTATTTTCTCTTTCAAACACTTTTTAATGTATACATTTTTACCCTTCTGGGTGTTTTAAAATTTTGAATAGTTTGCTCCTTAATAATCAAACTCTGCTGTCATCTGATTTGTTTGAATGTATTCAGCTTTCGGTATTTTGATTAAAACAACTATGTCATCATTCAGAGGTTTTTTCAATATAGTTCACATTTTACATCATTATAGTATGTTGAAAATTTACTACTTAGTCTATCAAATTATATTTGTAACTTGTTTAATATAAATATCAAATGAATTTTAAATACATATAAATATTCTAAGTGAAAATTTTCTTTCATCATAGCCAGAGAGAAAATTTTCAAAATTCATTCATGATCTGATCCTTCTAATACATAATACTAAATTTAACTCTTGAAACCTGTATCCTCTCTCTGTTCAGTGAGATGATTTAATATATAGTGTCCCACTACCTTTAAAAGGCTAGTAAAAATCTTGAATGTGTCTTTGCTCATTCATTTCCCTTATAAGCTTTACAAAATAGCTGTATAGTTACACAATAACAAGGCCTTTAAATAAGTCTTTGTGTTTAATTATTCAATAGATATTTATGGAACACTATTATGTGTCAGCAATGTGATAGGCATTAAGAAAAAGTCAAAGGAGAGTAAGTCATACTCTTTGCCCTTGGCATGTATTCAATCTCACAGGCAAGAAAAGAACATGTGAAATTGTGAAATCCATTGTAATGAGTACTGAAAGAAGGACAAAGGATAAATGGTCTTAACATTAAGGCAGCATCTCCAGATGAGTAGGGATAAAAACTTTGACTAAGTACCACTTAAGTATATCCATGAAAGATCAGGATATCAGTCAGAGAAAAAGGAGAAAAGCACTAATGGTAGGAGGCAGCAAGTGTTAAAATAATGAACTTCAAACCTTAAAAGGTGGATATCTAATATTTAGCACATTCTTTTAAAATACTGGCACACCCCTTCCCAATGAATTACCTGGGCACTTTTGTCAAACTTCAATCAACTTTTAAGTATGGGTATATTTCTGGACTATGTATTCTGACTCATTGGTCTATATGTTTTCTGAGAGTTATTATACATTATTAAACCCACATTGTCACAATTACTAAAGCTTTCTATTAAGCTTTGAAAGAACATATATGTAACTTAGAAACCAGCAGTATGATAATAACCTTATTATCATATTGATAATAGCCTTGATAATTCACTGCTAGAGGAGCAAACTGAACAGGTTTGGTTCTAGATACTATCAGCCAAATGGAGCTGAATGGCTAAAAGAGTGGCATATTCCAATTTTATGAATGAAAAAACCAAAATTAAAGTTGAATATATTGGCTATGACTTAGATAGAAAGCAGCTGTTTTATTATAACAAGCAGTTTAGAAGAGGAGCTTCAAGATGGCGGAAGAGTAAAACGTGGAGATCACCTTCCTCCCCACAGTTACATCAGAAATACATCTACATGTGGAACAACTCCTACAGAACACCTACTGAATGCTGGCAGAAGACCTCAGACCTCCCAAAAGGCAAGAAACTCCCCCACATGCCTGGGTAGGGCAAAAGAAAGAAAAAAAACAGAGACAAAATAATAGGGACGGGACATGCACCAGTGGGAGGGAGCTGTGAAGGAGGAAAGGTTTCCACACACCAGGAAGCCCCTTTGCGGGCAGAGACTGGGTGGTGGAGAGGGGGAGCTTCAGAACCATGGAGGACAGCACAACAACAGGGGTGCAGAGGGCAAAGTGGAGAGATTTCCGCACAGAGGATCGGTGCCCACCAGCAATCACCAGCCCCAGTGACTTGTCTGCTCACCTGCTGGGATGGGTGGGGGCTCGGGGTTCAGGCTCTGGCTTCAGAGGTCTGAGCCCAGGGAGAGGACTAGAGTTGGCGGCATGAACACAGACTGAAGGGGGCTAGTGCACGACAGCTAGCCAGGAGGGAGTCTGGGAAAATGTGTGGAGCTGCTGAAGAGGCAAGAGATTTTTTCTTGCCTCTTTGTTTCCTGGTGCACAAGGAGAGGGGATTAAGAGCACTGCTTACAGGAGCTCCAGAGATGGGCATGAGTCGTGACTATCAGGGTGGACCCCAGAGATGGGCATGAGATGATAATGTTGCTGCTGCAATCACCAAGAAGACTCTGTGCAAACACAGGTCACTCTCCACACTTCCCCTCCCAGAAGACTGTGCAGCCTGACACTGCCAGAGTCCTGTGATCCAGGGATAAATTCCCCGGGAGACCACACGGTGTGCCTCAGGCTGTTGCAATGTCACTCCCGCCTCTGCTGCTGCAGGCTTGCCCTGCACACTGTACCAATCGCTTCCCCCGGCCTGAGTGAGCCAGAGCCCCCAAAGAAGCGGCTCCTTTAACCCCTGTCTGAGAAAAGAACAGACGCCCTCAGGCCACCTACATGCAGAGGCGGGCCAAATCCAAAGCTGAATCCCAGGAGCTGTGCGAACAAATAAGAGAAAGGGAAATCTCTCTCAACAGCATCAGAAGCAGAGGATAAAATCTCACCAATCAACTTGATGTACCCTGCATCTGTGGAATACCAGAATACACAAAGAATCATCCCAAATTGAGGAGGTGGACTTTGGGAGCAACTATATATATATATATATATATATATATATATATATATATATATATATATATATATATATATATATATATATATATATATATATATATATATTTTTCCCCCTTTTTCTCCTTTTGTGAGTGTGTATGTGTATGCTTCTGTGTGTGATTTTGTCTGTATAGCTTTGCTTTTACGATTTGTCTTAGGGTTCTCTCTGTCCTTTTTTTTTTTTGTTTTTTTTTTGTTTTTTTTTTTTGGTATAGTTTTTAGCACTTGTTATCATTTGTAGATCTGTTTTTTATGGTTTGGTTGTTCTTTCTTTCCTTCTTTTTTTATTACTTAAAAAAATTTTAATAATTATTTTTCATTTTAATAACATTATTTTATTGTAGTTTACTTTATTTTATTTTATCTTATTCTTTCTTTCTTTCTTTTTTTTCTCCCTTTTGTTCTGAGACGTGTGGATGACAGGCTCTTGGTGCTCCAGCCAAGCATCAGGGCTGTGCCACTGAGGTGGAAGATCCAAGTTCAGGACACTGATCCACAAGAGACCTCCCAGCTCCCCATAATATCAAATGGTGAAAATGTCCCTGAGATCTCCATCTCAATGTCAAGACCCAGCTCCACTCAAAAACAAGCAAGCTACAGTGCTGGCCACCCTATGCCAAACAACTACCAAGACAGGAACACAACCCCATCCATTAGCAGAGAGGCTCCCTAAAATCATAATAAGGCCACAGACACCCCAAAACACACGACCAGATGTGGACCTGCCCAACAGAAAGACAAGATCCAGCCTTATCCACCAGAACACAGGCACCTCCACCAGGAAGCCTACACAACCCATTGAACCAACCTTACCCACTGGGGACAGACACCAAAAACAACAGGAACTACGAACCTGCAGCTTGTGAAAAGGAGACCCCAAACACAGTAAGTTAAGCCAATTGAGAAGACAAGGAAACACACAGCAGATGAAGGAGCAAGGCAAAAACCCACCCAACCTAACAAATGAAGAGGAAATAGGCAGTCTACCTGAAAAAGAATTCAGAATAATGATAGTAAAGATGATCCAAAATCTTGGAAATAGAATGGAGAACATACAAGAAATGTTTAACAATGACCTGGAAGAACTAAAGAGCAAACAAACAGTAATGAACAACACAATAAATGAAATTAAAAATTCTCTAGAAGGGAACAATAGCAGAATAACTGAAGCCAAAGAATGGATAAGGGACCTGGAAGATAAAATAATGGAAATAACTACGGAGGAGCAGAATAAAGAAAATATAATGAAAATAATTGAGGACAGACTCAGAGACCTCTGGGGCAACATTAAACACAACAACATTGGATTTTATAGGGGTCCCAGAAGAAGAGAAAAAGAAAAGGACTGAGAAAATATTTCAAGAGATTATAGTTGAAAACTTCCTTAATATGGGAAAGGAAATAGTTAATCTTGTGCAGAAAGCACAGAGCGTCCCATACAGTATAAATCCAAGGAGAAACACATCAAGACACATATTAATCAAACTATGAAAAATTAAATAAAAAGAAAAAAATATTAAAAGCAACAAGGAAAAAAAAAAACAAATAACACACAAGGGAATCCTCATAAGGTAACAGCTGATCTTTCAGTAGAAACCTCTGCAAGCCAGAAGGGACTGGCAGGACATATTTAAAGTGATGAAGGAGAATAACCTACAACTAAGATTACTCTACCCAGCAAGGATCTCATTCAGATTTGATGGAGAAATTAAAACCTTTACAGACAAGTAAAATTAAGAGAATTCAGAACCACCAAACCTGCTTTACAACAAATGCTACGGGAACTTCTATAGGCAGGAAATACAAGAGAAGGAAAAGACCTAAAAGAACAAACACAAAACAATTAAGAAAATGGTAATGGGCCCATACATATAGATAATTACCTTAAATATAAATGGATTAAAGGCTCCAAACAAAAGACATAGACTGGCTGAATGGATACAAAAACAAGACCAGTATATATGCTGTTTACAAGAGACCCACTTCAGACCTAGGGACGTATACAGACTGAAAGTGAGGGAATGGAAAAAGATATTCCATGCAAATGGAAATCAAAACAAAGCTGTAGTAGCAGTTCTCATATAAGACAAAACAGACTTAACAAAAAGACTTACAAGAGACAAAGAAGGACATTACATAATGATCAAGGGATCAATCCAAGAAGAAGATATAACAAATGTAAATATTTATGGATCCAACATAGCAGCACCTCAGGAAATAAGGCAAATACTAACAGTCATAAAAGGGGAAATCGACAGTAACATAAACATAGTAGGGGACTTTAACTACCCACTTTCACCAACGGACAGATCATGCAAAATGAAAATAAATAAGGAAACACAAGCTTTAAATGATACCTTAAACAAGATGGACTTAATTGATATTTATAGGACATTCCATCCAAAAACAACAGAATACACATTCTTCTCAAGTGGTCATGGAATATCCTCCAGGATAGATAATATCTTGGGTCACAAATCAAGCCTTGGTAAATTTAAGAAAATTAAAATTATATCAAATAACTTTTCTGACCATAATGCTATGAACCTAGATATCAATTACAGGAAAATATCTGTAAAAAATACAAACACATTGATGCTAAGCATTACACTACTTAATAACCAAGAGATCACTGTAGAAATCAAAGAAAAAATTAAAAAATACCTAGAAACAAATGACAATGAAAACACGCGACCCAAAACCTATGGGATGCAGCAAAGGCAGTTCAAAGAGGGAAGTTTATAGCAATACCATCCTACCTTAAGAAACAAGAAACATCTCACATAAACAACCTAACCTTACACCTAAAGCAATTTCAGATTGCTTAAAAATTTCCAAAGTTAGCAGAAGGAAATAAATCATAAAGTTCAGAGCAGAAGTAAATGAAAAAGGAAACGATAGCAAAGATCAATAAAACTAAAAGGTGGTTCTTTGAGAAGATAAACAAAATTGATAAACCATTAGCCAGTCTCATCAGAAACAAAGGGAGAAGATTCAAATCAATAGAACTAGAGATAAAAGAGGAGAAATAACAACTGACACTGCAGAAATACAAAGGATCATGAGAGATTACTACATGCAACTATATGTCAATAAATTGGAAAATCTGGAAGAAATGAACAAATTCTTAGAAATGCACAACCTTCTGAGACTGAACCAGGAAGAAATAGAAAATATGAGCAGACCAGTCACAAGCACTGAAATTGAAACTGTGATTAAACATCTTCCAACAAACAAAACCCCAGGACCAGATGGCTTCACAGGTGAATTCTCAAACATTTGGAGGAGAGCTAACACCTATTCTTCTCAAACTCTTCCAAAATATAGCAGAGGGGGGAACACTCCCAAACTAATTCTACAAGGCCACTAGCACCCTGATACCAAAACCAGACAAAGATGGCACAAAAAAAGAAAACTACAGGCCAATATCCCTGAAGAACATAGTTGCAAAAATCCTCAACAAAATACTAGCAAACAGATTCCAACAGTGCATTAAAAGAATCATACAGCATGATTAAGTGGGGTTTATCCCAGTAATGCAAGAATTCTTCAATATACGCAAATCAATCAATGGGATATGCCATATTAACAAATTGAAGGAGAAAACCTATATGATCATCGCAATAGATACAGAGAAAACTTTGGACAAAATTCAACACCGTTTATGATAATAACCCTTCAGAAAGTAGGCATAGAGGGAACTTTCCTCGACATACTAAAAGCCATATATGACAAACCCACATCCAACATTGTCTTCAATGGTGAGAAACTGAGACCATTTCCACTAAGATCAGGAAAAAGACAAGGCTGCCCACTCTCACCACTAATATACAACATAGTTTTGGAAGTTTTAGCCACAGCAATCAGAGAAGAAAAAGAAATAAAAGGAATCCAAATTGGAAAAGAAGAAGTAAAACCGTCACTGTTTGCAGATGACATAATAAAGATGCTACCAGAAAACTACTACAGCTAATCAATGAATGTGGTAAAGTAGTAGGATATAAAATTAATGCACAGAAATCTCTTGCCTTTCTATACAGCAATGATGAAAATCTGAAAGTGAAATTAAGAAAACACTCCCATTTATCATTGCAACAAAAAGAATAAAATACCTAGGAATAAACCTACCTAAGGAGACAAAAGATCAGTATGCAGAAAATTATAATGCACTGATGAAAGAAATTAAAGATGATACAAGTAGATGGAGAGATATACCATGTTCTTGGATTGGAAGAATTAACATTGTTAAAATGATTATACTACCCCAAGAAATTTATAGATTCAATGCAATCCCTATCAAACTACCACTGGCATTTTTCACAAAACTAGAACTAAATATTTCACAATTTGTATGGAAAGACAAAAGACCCCGAACAGCCAAAGCAATCTTCAGAAAGAAAAATGGAGCTGGAGGAACCAGGCTCCCTGACTTCAGACTAAGGTGCAGAGCTACAATAATCAAGACAGTATGATACTTGCACAAAAACAGAAATATAGATCATTGGAACAGGATAGAAAGCCCAGAGATAAACCCACACACATATGCTCACCTTATCTTTGATAATGAGATAGGAATATACAGTGTAGGAAAGACAGCCTCTTCAATATGTGGTTCTGGGAAAACTGGACAGCTACATGTAAAAGAATGAAATTAGAACACTCCCTAACACCATAGACAAAAATGAACTCAAAATGGATTAAAGACATTAATGTTAAGCCAGACACTATGAAACTCACAAATGAAAATATAGGCAGAACACTCTATGACATAAATCACAGCAAGATCCTTTTTAACCCACCTCCTAGAGAAATGGAAATACAAACAAAAATAAGCAAATGGGACCTAATGAAACTTACTAGCTTTTGCACAGCAAAGGAAACCATAAACAAGATGAAAAGACAACCCTCACAATGGGAGAAGACATTTGCAAATGAAACAACTAACAAGGATTAATCTCAAAATTTACAAGCAGCTCATGCAGCTCAGTATCAAAAAAGCAAACAACCCAATCCAAAAATGGGCAGAAGACCTAAATTACATTTCTCCAAAGAAGATATACAGATTGCCAAAAAACACATGAAAGAATGCCAACATCATCAATCATTAGAGAAATGCAAATCAAAACTTCAATGAGATATCATCTCACACCAGTCAGAATGGCCATTATCAAAAAATCTACAAACAATAAATGCTGGAGAGGGTGTGGAGAAAAGGGAACATTCATGCACTGTTGGTGGGAATGTAAATTGGTATAGCCACTATGGGAAACAGTAGGGAGGTTCCTTACAAAACTAAAAATAAGACTACCATACGACCCAGCAATCCCACTACTGGACATATACCCTGAGAAAACCATAATTCAAAAAGAGTCTTGTACCTAAATGTTCACTTCAGCTCTATTTACAATAACCAGGACATGGAAGCAACCTAAGTGTCAATCAACAGAAGAATGGATAAAGAAGATGTGGCACATATATACAATGGAATATTACTCAGCCATATAAAGAAACAAAATTGAATTATTTGTAGTGAGGTGGATGGACCTAGAGTCTGTCATACAGAGTGAAGTAACTCAGAAAGAGAAAAGCAAATACCATATGCTACACATATATATGGAATGTAAAAAAAAAAAAAAAAAGTCAGGAAGAACCTAGGGGCAAGATGGAAATAAAGACACAGACCTAGTAGAGAATGGACTTGAGGATATGGGACGGGGAAGGGTAAACTGGAATGAAGTGAGAGAACGGCATGGACATATATACACTACCAAACGTAAAATAGATAGCTAGTGGGGAGAAGCCGCATAGGACAGGGAGATCAGCTCGGTGTTTTGTGACCACCAGAGGGGTGAGACAGGGAGGGTGAGAGGCAGGGAGATGCAAGAGGGAAGAGATATGGGGATATATATATATATATATATATAATGTATAACTGATTCACTTTGTTGTAAAGCAGAAAGTAACACACCACTGTAAAGGAATTATAGTCCAGTAAAGATGTTTAAAACAAACAAACAAAAAACATGCAGGTTATTTAGACACCCAAATTTATCTGTGTAAACACAAAATTTTACTGCATACTCTAAAATATTTTTGGTAACATTCAGCAGGTTGAAAGATTCACAGTGATTGGTTTTCACAATAGCACAATGTATCAGTTTTTTAAATATCTTATTACATATATATAAGGTTATACATACAATATAATTAGCTGTCTTTGTCTCCATGTTGTATATTATAGTAGAAAAAAATACACATTTTGATGTCAAACTTTGCTAGATGGAAATACTGCTTTGTCAATTAATTCTTATTGGCATGTTACTTTATTTAGGTTCTCCTTTATTGATATGTAAAACTCAATGTCATAGGATCATGATAAAAGTTAAATAAAATTAAAAATATAGAACTTAGTTTTTAGTTCCTCTTTGTTCCTGCTGTTTCCACAAATGAATAAAATAACGTTATAATTTGCGAAATGATTTTCTCCAACTTATATTAAAGTTATGTTATTTTCTTTCATACAACAGTTACTATTCAAATTAGAGTGTTAGCTCTTTGAGAGATGAAACCAAGTTTCTGTTTACATCTTGCAGGATATCAGCAGCCAAATCAACATACTGGAGAAGAAAACACTGGCAATCATAAGGTGATATTTCAACTCCCTCAATGACAAACCAGATATAGAATGAGGGAATAGAGTATACTGATAAATATATTGTTGAAAAGCAAACAAAAAAAGTGGGATAAAATAACGACAGTGAAGTTGTTCAACCTCCTTATTCCTCATTTTACATAATCAGTAAATTAGATATACTCTTAGTTATAGTATCTACTTCACAAGATTGTTGTGGTGATGTGACAATTAAATGCATTTATAACAAGTCCTGTAATACAGAAAAACTGGTAGTACTTATATTTCTATTGTTGATGATCTTTGTTATTGCTATCTAGAATTTTGACAATAATCACAGAAGGAAAAACTATTTTAATCGAAAAATCGAGAGGTTACAGGAGGGCTTGCTGTATGTGGTGTTGGTAGGAGCTTGAGTTTAAATTAGGGAAAGCTTTTACACATAGGGTACAAGGGCAAGAGTAGAGAAGCATATTCTCTGAGTGTTATACACAGAGAAGAAGTTTTGTTTTGTTTTATTTTGTTTGGTTTTCCCTTGGCAAGGAAAAAGGAGGAAAAGTATGAAGGGCTTCTGAGGCACCATGTTTTTCTCTATAAGAAATCAGGAGTTTCAGGTTTTAGTACATATATATTTTTAAAAAGAATGAAAGAAATGCATGGAAAAGTAAGTAAAAATACTATCCTTGTCCTCGAAGGTTGTTGGAGGACACTATTCATGCATGTATCCTTGAAGCGGTAACTCACAACAAAGGACAGTCAGTGACATTGTGGAAGAATGCCAAAGATATTTTTCTCCCAAGAGATGTATCAGATGCAAGTCTTATGAATCCGGTCAGGACCCCCACTGAGCGTCAGTGTCCTGGTTGCTGGCATAGCCATCTCTGTAAATTTGACAAATCTTTTGACCATGATGTGTTTCTAAATGTTGCAACACATGAGTTGTTTTTTTCTATGATTTGATCAGAGTCTGGTAGAGATGCCTCAGTAATTTGGCTTCACTTTGATCTCTGAAGGATATAGAACCCTCAGTGTCTGCTACCTCTTCTTCTATCTCACTATGGCTGTGGAGTCATATCAGTCCTCACTACGGTAGGCCATGTGGAAGGCCAGGTGTTACTCAGCTCAGTACCTAAACTGCTCAGAAAATGACTGAGGCTTGGGAGCAATAGTGTCCTTAGGCCTAGACAAGGGACATTGGGTCCCTCAGCTTGAGAGCTCTCCTCAATATTTTGTATGTCCTCGCCAGTCTCTGGGAGCTGCCCAGGCAGCAGTACCATCAGGACAAGATATTCAGAGACCAGACCTGATCCCTCATGCATGCCAGACACTGAATGCACCTACTCGAAACTATCTAAGCTGAGGCCAGGCAGGACCCACAGTAACACCTGCATACAGCCCAAGCCCAGACTGTGATTTGTATGGGACCCTGTTCTTGTTTCTCCTCTAGGGAATTCTCTGACCTTCCACCCTGAATGTGGGATCATCAAGGTGCTCCAATAAGCTGCAGTACTTAACCTTTGTTGTTTTCCTAGGGTCAGTAGAGGCCCTGCTTCCAGGCAGGTGGCTTGGTGAGCAAATTTTTCTTACTGTCCTGGGTGGTAGTTTTTCAAGGAATCAAGAGATTGGACTGGTAGAATAATGCAGACACTCAGCTTTGGAGAACTCATATCATTTATATAGACAGGACCCTTGCAATAAATAGCTTCCTCAGGACCTGAATATTTGACAGTGGCAAACTAGATCAACCTTGGTAAGTGGGTGTCCATGTCATAGTATCTATGGATGACTTCTGTTCCTGGTACTGAAGCCAATTCATAAAGTACCCATCATGCTAAAACTGTGATAATGGATAACTGAGACTAGCTGATATCAACAAAGTGATTTTGTTAACGTTGCTGTTTAATGCCTCTTCAGTGATGGCTGCTCTCTGGTGAGTGTTAACATATCATAATGGCATGTGCTCATCCACATGATTCCACTGCCTAAGGGTCTGACCTCTGTTCACTTGTCCTTCAGCATAAAGTGCACAACAACATGCATTGATCAAAACTCTGCTCATTGAGAGAATTTTTTTCTTCACCTAAGTCTTTCAAGGCTACTTCTGTGTGAGGATTCAGTGCAGCTGCAATTTCTACTTTGTTTACTCCCACATAATATTCCAACTCTTATGAAATAGAAGTTGAGCTTTTATTCCCCTCTACCACTTGTTTATACAGAATCACTCATGTGACTCTTCTTAGGAGTGCCCTGAAGGGGTTGTATGGAATGGAACTTCCAAGCCTCTTCAGAAGATCAACAATGCTACAATTAAACAGCATCTTCCAGGTAGAGATCAAATTCAGAACACTATCAGATAAACATGGTCTAAAGATAAAGCTAAGAATGTGATAGTAAAATTTAGTTATAAAGCCATAGGAAAAAAAAAAAAAAAACTAAGGCACTGCATTAGAAGAAGAAAAAGTCAAAAACAGGATACTCCTATTTAAGGAAGTACTTAAAAATGTTTTATTTCAGCAGCTTCAATGTAAGTCCAAAGAAGATAAGGAAATAGCTTTAAAAAAATTGTGCCTATGGATTTTGCTTAATTTATTGAACTCCAGTAAGATTCATAGAAGACCCACACATTTTAATATAATATAGGCAGAAATACTAGCTAGATGAACAGAAATGACAGGGAAAAAGAAAGAGTACAAACACATAATACACAAACAAAAAAACAAGATGTTTGAACTTCAACATTTCTATGGACATAAAATGTGTTGAGAAAAACACAGCCTATCTTTAATGCACAAGGAAGATTTACTAAAAGGGCTCAGAGGGTAAAACCAAGAGCCATGAAAAAACATGTCAAGGCCTTGTATCCCAATCAAGGAATGGTCCATATGTGCCATGCTAGATTTCAAGGTTGATATGAACTTTTGTTTGTCTCCTATGTTTTTCCATTATTTTGAAATGATTGTTAATAGCAATTATCTTATGCCTGTACACTACTCTATGTTGGAGTTAGAGGAGACATAACTTTCTTCTTTAAGTTGCAAATCATCTTATCTGAGGAATTATACAGTACTTGAGAAACTAATTCTGAAGAGCTTTTACTCTTGCACCTGGACCCATTTTAGATGATAAGATGTCAAATTTCAAATTTGTAGTTTAAAAGAATGAGAATATTGGAGGTATTGGAGAGAGTGTATTTTCAATCATGGAGAAGTGTAAATAACTTCTCATTAAAAGAACTATTGGAGATTTAAATTATGTTCACAAATACTTATGTCATTCCTCCTTCAAAAGCTGGAACTTAATTATTCTAACCTTGATTGTAAACTGAATCTTGTGACCCATTTCTAATGAATAGAATGTAGAATTGATGGTGCATGACTTACAAATCTGAGTCATAAAAAGAATCAAAACTCTGTCTTGCTGTCTCTTAGATCACTTGTACTGGGACAAGAATGCTGTCATGTTCTGATGAAACTTAAGCAACCTATTGAGATCCCTGTATGGAAACAAATGGGTGACTTCTGTGAACTACCAGCACCAACTTACCAGCTGTGTGAGTAAGCCTCCTTCCCACGTCAAGCTTTTGGATTACCACAGCTCCAGAAGACATCTTGACTGCAACCTAATGAGTGGCTCTGAGCCAGATCTCTTCAGTCTAGACATTCCCGAATTACTAACACAAAAAGTGAGGATTATAAATATTTATTGTTTTGTCCTCTGAGTTTTGAGATAATTTGTTACATAGCAAGAAATAACTAAAACACCATGTTATTTGCTTCACTATCTGCACATTGGATAAAGGGCAATACACAGACATTTTAAGGACTGTAGGATATCTGATCTTGTATAAGGTTGATATTTAGAAACCCAAGCATCATTGTGTCCTATCCTGTTAGAATGTGCATCTGACATCTGACAACATGGTGACAAATGAATTCCTGGACAAAGTCTGTGGTAGATAGTGGTCATGTCCCTGAACTCCAAATATATAATTGGAGTTGACCTCTTTGGTTGTTGTTGCGACCACCACATTGGGTCCAGATTTATAATGTTCTTAAATTATAAACTCTTGCCATATTAATAAGAAAGGACAAGTGGAAACCTCTGATACTATTCATTCCACATGGTCAAAATGCTACTTTAAAAAAACAATGTGTACATGAACTTCAGGTAGATGGTGGAAATTAGTGTCATTTTTAAGGATCTAAAAAAATGACAGGATAGTAGTATCTAATATATTTTCATGTACTTCAGCAGTACAGCCTTGTAGAACTTAAAGGAGTCTTTGTGGATGGTCACAAACTACTACCAGATTAACCAAATAGGGACAATGGTCTCAGCTGTCATGCTGGATATGGCAACTTTGTCAGAGCTGATTACTATGGCTTCAGGTGCATAGTATTGGTCACTGATTTTAAGATGTTTTCTTCTCCAATCAGAAAATATATTTATAAACAGGTCAGATTCATATAAAATAGAAAATATTCATGTGCAGTTTTGTCCCAGGGCTATGCTAATTCTCCAACATATTGTCATAATATAGTTTTAGAAGATTTTGATCCTTTGGACTTATTGAAGAGCATGATATTAATCCAATATATTGATAATATGCTGATATAGCCAGATAAGCAAGACTTAGCTGGAATGCTATAGCCCTAATATGTGGAAGATAGATATTATGAAGTATCAGGGAGCCTGTCTGATCAGTCAAGTTGTAAGGTATCCAGAGTCCAATGACATGTGGAGATTTTCTTCAAAGCTGAAGATTATTACATTTTGTATTTCTCTCTGATGATGATGGAAGCACATCACTTGGTGAGTCTCAGAGTTCTGGAAGAAACTTATGGAACATCTAAAAACAGTGAAAATTTTAGTTAAGCATTTATTTAAAATAAAATTTCTCTATGAAGGTATAAACAGCTACAGTGGCAGTACAGAACTAAGTACCTAATCAATCGGTAATGAAACACTAGGAAGAGCCACAGAAAGCTTCAAGAAATTGCAAATTGGAAAATTAGGAGATGAAAATGAGCAGAAAGAAAATGTTCCTAGCAGAGAAAGCAATGAGAACAGAGGCATATGCCAGAAATAATAGGTCATGATTGAGTAGCTGCTGTAGTGTAGAACATGAAGATGGAAGTGACTAGAACTGATGCTGCATCAGTGGGTAAGGGCCATAAAAACAAGAACCTTATTTATTAGACTAAGGAGTTTTAGCTTTACCCTGTATATGATGGGGAGTAAATGAAAACGTTAAAACTATTATTTTAGCTGAGGATGAAGTTCAAGGAGTTAAAATTGAAGATGAAAGGACCAGTTGACTAACAACTACAATAATCTGTATCATACATGTGTAAAATTAGCAGAGATAATATAGGTAAAGATGAAAGAATGTATTTCACAGAAACTAACAAGTGGAATAGGCAATAATTATTGCTTGAGTTTTGTGGAAATGAGGAAAGTCCAGGTTTTCGGGTCTAAATAATTTGGTCATTGGATGTGCCAGCCACTGAGATAAAGGCTATAGAAGTCTCACCTTGACTGATGAAGGATGAGGGAACATGAGATAAATTTTGAACATGCTATATTTGAAGTGCCTTGAATTGTACAGCAGAAAGTCCTAGAGACATGATAAGAAGTCTCTAAATTGAAGCAATATATATGGAAGTCATTAGAGTATGGATGATCATATAAAGTGAATAGAATTGTCCATGTAGGACTAGTACTATAAAGAAATGTCAGCTAAGCATTGAGTTCTGTTCCAGAAAGATCTATTCTTCACTACATATTATACTTTCCCTCTGTAAAGAAATAATATAGACATTTTAGAATAGTCATCAGTTTGGTTAAAAATATATACAGTTTACCAACCTAAGTGCCCATCATCGGATGAATGGATAAAGAAGATGTGGCACATATATACAATGGAATATTACTCAGCCATAAAAAGAAACGAAATTGAGCTATTTGTAATGAGGTGGATAGACCTAGAGTCTGTCATACAGAGTGAAGTAAATCAGAAAGAAAAAGACAAATACCATATGCTAACACATATATATGGAATTTAAGAAAAAAAATGTCATGAAGAACCTAGGGGTAAGACAGGAATAAAGACGCAGACCTACTGGAGAACAGACTTGAGGATATGGGGAGGGGGAAGGGTGAGCTGTGACAGGGCGAGAGAGAGTCATGGACATATACACACTAACAAACGTAAGGTAGATAGCTAGTGGGAAGCAGCCGCATGGCACAGGGATATCAGCTCGGTGCTTTGTTATCGCCTGGAAGGGTGGGATAGGGAGGGTGGGAGGGAGGGAGAAGCAAAAGGGAAGACATTTGGGAACATATGTATATGTATAACTGATTCACTTTGTTATAAAGCAGAAACTAACACACCATTGTAAAGCAATTATACCCCAATAAAGATGCTAAAATATATACATATATATATATATACACACATATATATATATATATATATATATATATATATATATATATATATATATATATATATATATATATATATATATATATATACAGTTGACCCTTGAGCAATGTGGAGGTTAGGAGCACTGATCTCCCAACCAGTCAAAAATCCACATGTAAATTTTGACCTTCCCGAAACTTAACTACCAATATCCTACTGTTGAACAGAAGCCTTACCAATAACATAAAGAGTTAACACATTTCATATGTTATGTGTATTATGTACTGTATTCTTACAATAAAGAAAGCTAGAGAAAAAAATGTTATTAAGAAAATCAAGGAAGAGAAAATACATTTACAGCTCTGTACAGACATCCCCTACTCTCTGCAGGGATTTGTTCCAAGACTTGCTATGGATACCAAAATCTGTGGATACTCTAGTCCCTTATAGGTGGCCTTCTATATCTGCAAGTTCCACATCTATGGATTCAATGAACCGTGGGTAGTTTAGTGCTTGTTTGTTAAAAATCTGCATTTAAGTGGACCTGTGAAGCCCAAATCCATGTTGTTCAAGGGCCAATTATACTGTGTTTATCAATACTGTAAGTTTATGTCATCTGTTTACAAGAAGAATCGTCGGCCTTTCCGTACCTACTTCAATATCGTCTTATATGATACAAAACACTATAGATATTATTTATACTACTAACACTAGACATCAAAAATGAGAAGATGGGGCTTCCCTGGTGGCGCAGTGGTTGAGAGTCTGCCTGCCGATGCAGGGGACATGGGTTCGTGCCCCGGTCCGGGAAGATCCCACATGCCGCAGAGCGACTGGGCCCGTGAGCCATGGCCACTGAGCCTGCGCGTCTGGAGCCTGTGCTCTGCAACGGGAGAAGCCACAGCAGTGAGAGGCCCGCATACTGCAAAAAAAAAAAAAAAAAAAAGAGAACATAATATGAAAAGGAAATTCACATTTATTTATAGATATAATGATTCATGCATTGATAATGAAGAATAAGCAATATGATTGTTGTAACCTAGTGTAATTGATAAAATTGTTTCATGGTAGCCTAGCCAATATACTAATAAATGAATTGTTATAAAATTTTATGGCATATAGTAGTACAGGCATGTTCATAATACATATTAAAAACATTGTTACTTAAAAAAATAACACCTGTACAGATAGGTCAACATACAGTCCTCCAATTACAAGAGAAAGGCAACCAAATGGTAATGTAATTTTTTGAAATAAAGGTTATAAAACAGTAAAAAAAACTAATATATGATTAATTTTGTATTAATTATCACTCATCTTATGCCTTTGTAAGAATAGGCTATTCACTTCAATACGAGTCTTGCACATGATGTCCTACAAGTTTTGTACTAGGCAATGATGATGATTAATGATGAGGATGATGATTAGGCAATGATGATGATGCTGACAAAAAAATGTCTCATACAGTCCTTGCCATAGAGTTGTTAGATTTTCATAGAAAGACACTCATATGCACAGCCGATTAGTTTATTAACTATATGGCATGATGATTATTCACTGTTCATTAAGTGGAAGTTGATCATCATAAATGTCTTCATCCTTGTCTTCTTCATGTTGAGTAGGCTGAGGAGGAAGAGAAAGATGAGGGGTTGGTCTTGTTCTCTCAGGGGTGGCAGAAGCAGAAAAGGTGGGGGAGGTGGAAGGAGAGGCAGGAACACTCAGTTTAACTTTATGGAAATATTCATTGTAATTTCTGTCTGATTTGTTTGCTTTTTCATTTCTCTAAAAATATTTTCAATGTAGTATAAATTCTTCTTCCACCATTTACTTTACTTTCAGTACCCATATCATAGAAGGGTCCATGTCCTAAAAGAAATCAAAAACAGACTTGAATAACCAGAACCCATCTGTAGTCTAATGTCAATTTTTCTGTCACTGCTTCTTCTACGTCTTCTGCTTCATCATCCAGCACTTGTTCAGAAACACTCAGCTCCATCAAGTCATCTTCTGTTAATTCCTCTGATGTGATGTCTCTTAGCTCTTAAATTTCTTCAAGATCCATACCTTGAAAACTTTCATCCACCCACCCCCACTATTTTTTTGCCATAGCCACAATCTCTTTCATGACTTCCTTGTTGACTTTATTGTAAATTCTGTGAAGTCATGGACAATATCTGGGCACAGTTTTCTCCAGCAAAAATGTATTGTTTCCAAGTTGGTGGCTTTCATGGCTTTTCTGTAATAAAAATGGCATCTTCAATGGTGTAACTTTTCCAGACTTTCATGTTGTTCTCTCTATTGGGGTTCTCTTCCTTTGTGTTGACAATCTTTCCATAGAGTACAATGTTAATAAGCGTTATATGTCCTTATGACTACCTGATCTAGAGGCTGAGTTAGCCTGTCCATTCTTGCCTTAAATCCTGGTGCTCCCTTCTTGTTACTAATAAATAAATATTCTTTGTGGCATTTTTTTTCAGATATGGCACTTTTGTCTGCATTAAAAACTTGTTCAGGCAGATATCCTTTCTCCTCAATGAATTTCTTAATGGCCCCTGGGAACTCATCTGCTGCCTCTTGGTTGGCAGATGTTGCATCCTCTCTTATCTTGACATTTTTTAGCCAGATTTTTAATTCTAAATTTATCAAATAATCCTTTGCCAGCATTAAATTCTTCAGCTTTAGGTTTTTCACCTTCCTTTTGATTTAAGTTGTCATAATGACTTCGCTTTTTCTTGAATCATATTAGTCTATAGGTGTGCCTTTCTTACAACAATCCTGCACTCGTACAAAAGCTACATTTTCAATACAAGATAAAAAGGTTATTTCACAAAAACTGTAAGATTTGTGCACCTGCTGGCATAGCTGCAGCAACAGGTTCATGAATTTCCTTTTCTTTTTTTTAACAAGGAGTCTTGTGATGGATTCATTTATGTTGGGATGGCAGACAGCCACAGCTGCAGACCCCAATTTGAGGTACACATCAAGAAATTCAACTTTTTTTTTGTAATGTCATGACTTTTCTCTGCTTCTTGGAAGCACTTCCAGCATCACTAGTGGCACTTCGTATGGGTCCCATGGTGTTATTCAAGGTTTATGGTACTGCACCAAACATTATGAAGAATATGTGAGAAGTAGGAGAAATCACTTTTTACTGTGATACACCATTTACTGGAGAGACGCACTGCTCACGCAGAGGTGATTAATATCTCTAGGTGTTTTAAGAGGATACTCACAAACTTGAGCTCAGCAAGATGGCAACAGGAGATGACAATGAAATTTTACAGTAGTACAATGTACAGTTAATTTTATATGGTTATGATTTAGTATGGTATCTTTACATTTATTTACATTTTTTTCAACTGCAAATGGTGTCATGTACAGTCTGTATGTGTTCTGTAAGGTTTGATAAGTTTTAACTTTTAATAAGAGATTTATATATATTTTATGGCAGTAAATGATAGACTAGTATCTACATGTACTTTATGCATTCATGACATACCTAAATTTTCTTAATTTTCTTGATATTTCAAGGCTATGTAGTTTGTCTGCAAATCTCTAAAAATGGTTTCAATATACTTATTGAAAGAAGTCTCTGTGTAAGTGGATCTGTGAAGTTCAAACCCATGTTGTTCAAGGGTCAAAGTATATAGCAATAAGATTATGGAATAGAGTAATTGTAATGTTACATTTTTTAGATACCTGAAATAGTTGTACACTTTTTCCAGATTTATTGAGAAAAAAATTGATATATTACAAGATAATGATTATATATATATATATTTTTTTTTTGAAAAACAGTTACCACAATAAGGTTTGTTAGCACATCCATCTCCTCATATGGTTACATTTTTTGTGTCTGGTGAGATTTTTTAAGTTCTACCCTCTTAGCAGCTTTCAAATATACAACTCAGTATTATTAACTGTAGTCACCATGTTGTATATTACATCCATAGAACTTTTCATCTTGTAACTGGAAGTTTGTACAATTTGACCACCTTTACCCATTTCTCTGAGAACCCAGTTGTACATTTGTATGTATGTACAGAAAAGACTGCAACAAGAGATTCAGAATGTGAGTTAAACATGCACAAATAAAGGAACAAAATCCTAGACTGTGTGAAGCTTGATTAAATCAAAGGCACATATGGGAGGATTGCCACATTTTTTGAAGATACAAAGAGAAGGGGATTTTTAAAGTTATTTGCATGACTAATTACCTTGGATTGACCACTGAAATTTTTGGAGTCCAAATGGCAGTTTGCATGACTTTCAAAGTTCTTATTGAGATTACTCTACCTGTGTATTTACTGTAAAGGCTCAGAGACTAATTTTTTAATGGTGGTGGGAAATTTATGGTACCTTCACATACAGAGCACCAGATGATTACACATTATATATTGGATAACTTTTGAGAACTTCTGAAAATTATATGACTCAAAAATTGCTTATGATGTATTTTTATTTATCATCATTTTTGTGTGTGATAAATATTTAGAAAGCAGGGAAATTCAAAAAGATTGTTTGGGTCCTGTCCTGAGTGATTGTAACATGGCCATCATTATTGCAGCCTACAACAATGATTTAAACATTTAAACTACCTTAAAATCTTTAGGTCCATTTAACTTACTAATGTCTTAAGATACCTGTTAAGTTTACAGAGATTTCTTAAAGCACAGTCCTCTAAAAAGGATACAACTCAATTATTTTGTCGCTGAGGCCTTGCTGTCTTCACATACACCTTGGTGCAAATATTTACCGTGCATAAATATGGCTTTATCATTTTCATAAATGTTTAACAGAGGAAATGCAAAAATGATAACCTATCTATGAATAATTTTGAGGTTTTGTTTACTTAGGAAAAAATTTAAAAACTGAAGAAATATTTGAAAAGAGCATACGGTTCAATTATTTATCAACAGAGAGAGTATTATTTTGATGACAATTCCATTTTCACTAACAACTCAATTTTTAAATTCAGATAAATATTCTTGGCTATCATTCACTAGAGTAAAGCATTTTTTTTAACCACATACCAACTTATATAAGTGGTAGTTATGTCTAAAACTAGACTTTCAAAACGATAATATTACATCAATATTCTTAATATCTTGGAGCTGTACTTCAAATATAAGCATCTTAGCACTCTAGCTTTAAAATAAAACTATGAGAATTTTAATAAATTCATTGAGTATGAAAATTCTATGGAAATTAAAACAAAATATAAAATTGTAAGGGGGAATGGAAGATGACATTTATGAAGTCTTCAAGTAGCTATGTGTTCTTTTTTTTTATTCTCTCCCCAGGGTTGCCACTTAAGCTCAAATGAACTATATTGATTATAAAATGGTACATCTTGAATTTGACTGTTGTACCACACTTTATTAGTGGAGAATCCTAAATATGACATTTATTCTTGCTTAGTTGCAGAATATAATAGTATGATGCAAAATATATCTCAGTAAATTAAGAAATATGCATATTTAGATTTTTTGGAAATTTTCCATATAAAAGTTTTACATGAGTCTGGGAGGAAGTATTTTCATTGTTCAGGAGGTTGCGATCACAAATGCTTTGCAGTAGGGTAGAAGCCAAATTAGCAGTTTTTTCCCTAAAAAGCAGCAACATCACCAGTTTGTGATCAGCTGATTGACTGGACATTGGAGTTCTACTGAGCAAAGTAATTGGCATTTGCACTCCACAAATCATCCACAGAAGCTAGTGCTATGATAAACAAAATTTAATTATTTTTGTTGCCCACTATAATATGTTAAACATTTCATCTTGGTTTTAAACTTTTACTTTTTTGTTGTTTTGGGTACTTTAGCTTTGATTTTGCTGATTTGGGACAGTTATTGCAGGATAAAATCTGCTGATTTTAAAATCTGCTGATTTATAAAATCTGCTGATGTTTCACTTTAAAAACTAGTAGAAAAATGTAACTAATGGATAATCTGCTGGGCTATATTTGTTCTCTATTTCCTCTACTGTCATTCTATATTTTTGGTGGTTTGCATGAAAAGAAAATGGTATTTTGCTAAGGAAACAGTCTTCTGTTTCTATTTATTTTCTTTCATTTGATGACTTTTCTAAAAATGCATTACAGAAAGAGGGTATCTTGAAACCAGTTCCTCAAATATCAGTCTTATATTCAGTGAAGTCCAGATTCACTTTATCAGAATGTTACATCAATCAGAGCATGTCTACTGCTAAAATGTTGTCAACACCCCTTGCAAGTTTCATGCCAGGCACCTTATGTGCATGCTAATCCTTACCACAGTCTTCAAGATTCTTATTTTCTTCATTTACTGATAAATAGATGTTTCTGTAAAGAGATTCTACACTTGATTAAGAACTTACTGTCTGCTGTCTGGTTTTGGACTATTTATTTTAGAATTGAAGGTTTTGAAAAATTTTAACTTCTCTCACTTAATTCAATAAAATTGGTTTATTTTCTTTCTCTAAGTCTTTTGTGGCCAAAATTTCCACTATATTATTGTTCACATTTAATAGTTTCCTAAGATATTCTTAACCCAAATTTTACCTAGGTATAGTTTACTTTTTTTCCAATTGTTTCTCTAGTTAATTCATCCAGAGGAGTGAACATTAGAGGAATGACATGGTGAATTCACAAGACCCTAACATTTGCAGTGAGATTATACTCTTCTCAAAGTGAGAACGCTTTGTTTTCTCAGGCTGTCTCCTGGTGAAACGCATATCCACCATAGTTTCAACTGGATACTTTGAAGCACTAAAGGGTCACTTATTCAAAGACTCCTTGAAGGAAGTAAAGAGCTTTATCGGAGTAACAGGGCTGTTCAGTGACACTTTACTCATTTCAGTGTCTTTTGACACTCAAACTCTGGAACTTCTTCTAAGGGACATGTATTATGTAGACTTTGAGGGAATCTAGCTTCATTTGGTAATGACAGAAAATATGTTTTCTGAACAGAGTAGCTTCAAATAAGATTAAAATCCTTCAAATTCTTGCTGACAATATCTCCCAAAGAGGTAGACAGGATATGGTTTCCATGTTTTGCTTTAGACAGGACATCTACAGAAAGTCTGACCAATTGATAGAAAGTATCTGTATACATTCAGTAAATTGCTTTGATTGCATAACAAAAACCAGATCTGGGGATTGAGGTCAAGCTAGCTAGGTCTTCAGTTACTGTAATGACTAGCAACATTTCTTGGTTTTATTGAACCTGTCACTTATACAATTTAGTGGGCTTTTGTAATCAAGTAATACAAAATTAAAACAGAAATTCTCAGGAATTGTTCCACAGACTTGGAAGGAACTTGTGTAAGTGATCAGTTTTGAAGATTAAACTTTGTTACTTTACAGTAAATTCCCTTAAAGTTATCTCTATTGCTCAAGAATGAGAGAAAGCAAAGGCATGGCTTCCATTCAAACAAACCAAAAGAGTCCATGTCACAGAGAACTGTCTGCTATTTACCTCAGATCAACCTTAGGGAACCATGAGGTAATAGTGGTGTTTCTTTTGGTGAGCACTGGATTTAATGGCCTTAAAATGAATGATTAACTAGACATAAAATAAATGGTGAAGGACTGCTAATACAGGTTTTTAAGGTTTCTTCTGTGCATGTGCCCATCCCAGACCCCAGAACATCAGTAACACTGGAAAGCTGATGCCTTAAATTGAGCATATCAAATTACTACAGGACTGATATCAGTTGCTCCCAGGTTGATATTAGTTCAAAAGTCAGTTCTGGGAGTGGGATAATGAAATTTTCACCACTGTCTTCATGTAATGAAGACATATTCAACAAAGTGATGGTCTTCTCTGCTATATTGGGATGATCACAGGAGGTTATTAGGAGTCTTTGCTTGTGTTTGTATGACAAAGTCACAATTATCCTCCATCTCACTAGTCAAGATCTGTCATCTACTTCACAGAGGGGCCAGATGATCATTTTTCTAGAGGAATGAGCTTTAATCTAGAAAACTGAAAAAGGATTTCTCATGCTCTCATTAAAGGTGACCCTAAAAATGAGATGACGGCTTCAAAAAAGAGGAAATCTATTGCACAGGCTTAAGAGTCATTGTGAACGGGTTATATGGCACAATTGCAGAACCACTGCTGACAGTGATAAAGTCAGAATTATCCCTTCAGTGTATATGGCCACCAGATGTCATTGTGAAATTTGAAAAAAGCAAAAAAAAAAGTCTCCAAAACTGTCTTGGTCCAGTCATCATTGTTAGTATCTTTTTTAGCTAGTATCAGGCTGGGAAACAAACAAACAAAAAAAGGCAAATATTGTTGGTGTTTAGATACTCTCAATTCTGTTTCAGTTATATTTCATAAAATGGGCTGCCCTTTTGTTTTCCACTTTCAAACTCTTAGGTACCTGTGAGCTTCACCAGGTAGTGAGGACCTTGAAGAGTATGTCTATATTCATCTTTTAAGGGTTTTGTCGGAAGTCTGGCTCCTTTGGCCTATTATATGTAATTACCAATACAAAACACCAACAATGCTTTACTATAATTTTGATGGATTGTTAAAGCCCTCTGTTAAACTTCTTCTGACCAAGAAGAGGGAAACTTGATTTCTTTTGAGATGCCAACTCTTGTAGATGATAACATCTTTAAAGTCAGAATCCCTTGAGGTTTAAATAAAGAATTTAGCAAGGCCATACCTTTTACTACAGGGTGAGTAATCACATGTTTATAGAGTTTGTCTAGCCATCAGGAGCCAGGTTTGTCTCACTGGATGCAATATTTTCATTTTATGCTTGAGTTTTCCAGGGTTTGTCCCACCTTAATTGATTTTGGCTTGAAGAATACTCCTGGCAGTTTTGAAATATTGACTGATTGAATGTTTTTTTTTTTGTTTTTTTCTTTTTCCTATGGAAAGATAATTTGTTTCCACTAAGAACAAAAAACAGATTAAAGACTTTGTTCAGTTGAATAGAGAAAGTATGAGCTCCAATGTCTAGGAAACCCAGGAATACCTGGGATTTTCCCTTTCCAGTTCACACATACTGGAGCATATAGACCATATTGTCAGTGGTGCCTGTGGGCAATAAGGGAAGAAGATGGTAGGAGACCAGGAAATGTCTTGGCATTCTTAAACTGCATAGTCTTAAAGTGGATATAGGCATGTTATGCAGCACAGTTTAGGATCAAGTTTACAAGAGGACATCAAGGGTTGTGGGAGATCTTGTCAATACCTTTGTCTCCGTTTTCCTAAAAATTATTGGTGTCATCATATGGCCCCTCTTCTTAGGTCCCAGTAGGCTTAGTGTCTTCCAAGAAAAATGGTGAGATGAGGGAGAAAGGCTTTAATATTTAAATGGAATGCTTCCCAGGATATTTCTTGTTCAGCTCTCTCAATTGTTTTCACTGCAGAAAAAAATAACGTTTTCTTTATTACATTATTTTGTAAATCATTTTTATTCAGAATTCCATAGTTCCCTTTGGATTCCACAGAGTTCCATTACCTCACCCCTATATCTTCTATAGTTGAGAATTTTGCAGCTCATCAGTTTTCTCTTTGTCAACCACATAGTCCCATAATCACATTATTTTATTTGAAGGAACATCATTAGAGTTTCTGTCCTAATATTTGTGCTGTAACTTTGATACCTTTTTCATGCTGCCCATTTTTTCTATCTTGGACCGAAAAGAGGACTGCTTCCTAAGGTACTTTTTCTCTACCTCCTCCCATGACCTGGGTTCTAAAGTAGCGTAGAAGGGCTAACCCATTCCTCACAGTGTGCTCACTCTATGGTGCAAATCCAAATTGTTCCCAGCATTTCTAGAGTGAAGGGCTATCCCCTTGCACCCAGGGTTCTCTCATAAACATGTGGAGTGACTAGACTCTTTCAGGGTAGTGACAACTTGAGCAGGGGTCCTCCAGTTTGTCCCAGAGAAATATGTCACTTTTGTATGCCTGCCTCACTTTTACTATTATAAAATGTCCTTCATATATATTCACAATGAATAATTGACTATTAAGGTCTAGTTTCACTAAAACCTATTAATATATCTAGAAAATAATTCTTTACATTATTTAAATGATTAAATAAAATCCATAAATATTTTATATACTTAAGGTTGAAGTATGTGTCTCACCAAGTGGGATTAAAAACCAAATGTTTTGTTTTAACAGATAATGAACAATGCTTTAAAGATAATATTCCCAATATTTTAATGAAAGATCTTAGAAATACAACATTTTACAATATGAATGCTTGTATATATCTTAAACATTCACTTTGAGAACTGTTGAGACTAAATTGGGAAAGTGTAAATTAACATACACATTTGTTGATTATGAGAAATATTGCTGTAATTTCATTTTTTATGTAAATGAAGATGTTTCTTTATTCTCTAATTAAAATATTCAAACTTCACATTTCAAAAAATGAGAATAAAGCTTTTATATTAGTAAGGTTTTATTTCACTTACTGACTAAAAAAGTTTTTGAAAAGTTTTAAACAAACTTCATTTTTTAGAGTAATTTATATTTACCAAACAAATACAAATATAGTTCAAAGATTCTGCATATATCTCACAGCCAGTTTTGTTTACTATTAACAAATTATATCAGTATTATACCTTTGTTACAATTAATGAATTAATATCAATGCATTATAGGTAAAGGTAATATATATATATATATATATTTTTTTTTTTTTTTTTTTTTTTTTGCGGTACATGGGCCTCTCACTGTTGTGGCCTCTCCCGTTGTGGAGCACACGCTCCGGACGTACAGGCTCAGTGGCCATGGTTCACGGGCCTAGCCACTCCGCGACATGTGAGATCTTCCCAGGCCAGGGCAGGAACCTGTGTCCCCTGCACTGGCAGGCAGACTCTCAACCACTGCGCCACCAGAGAAGCCTTAATCTATATTTTTATTTAGAATTACTTTTTTCTTATCTAATTCTCTATATCTATTCCAGGATTCCATCCAGAATGCCACATTATATTTTGTTGTCATGAACACTTAGGTTCCTCTTGATTGTGACAGTTTCTTAGACTCTCCTTGTGTTTAATTACCCTGACTTTTAAAAAGTACTGGTTAGTTATTTTTCAGAATGCCACTCGATTGGGATTTGTCTGATAATTTTCTCATGATTACACTGGAGTTATGGATTTGGGGTAGGAATACCACAAAGCTAAATTGCCCTTTTCATCACATCATATCAAGGCTACATACTAGCAGCATCACTTATCACTATTGATATTTACCTTGATTACCTGTCTTCAGATAGTGTCAAGTTTTTGCATTATAAAATTATTGTCTTTTCATCTTTTCCAGACTATGCTCTTTAGAAGAAAAGTCATTACGCTCAACCCACACTTAAAGAGAGGGTAGTTAGGTTCACTTCTTTCAGGGCAGAGCATCTGTGTAAACTTGAAATTTGTCTGCATGGGAGATGTATCTTTTCCCCCCTATTTATTTATTCATTTTTAAAATTTATATAAGTATGGAAACATGGATATGTATTTTATATTCTGTTTTATAATCCAATACTATTTCATTTTGTCTCTTAAATTGTACCAGTTCTGCCTACTGGGGACTCTTTCATTTGCTCCCTGTGTCCCTTTGACCTACACATGTCATTGTTTTTTTTTTGTTTTTTGTTTTTTTTTTTAACATCTTTATTGGAGTATAATTTGTCTTGTTTTTGTTTTTGAGTACTTTCTTTCTGGTCCTAAAAGATGCTTTAAGTTTATCTTATATAATATATGTGCCAGCATTAGATACTTTCATTTTTACAGGGAGTCAAGTTTACTTTAATTGGAGAATGGTATTAGAAACAAAATCTGGGTGCTAGGGTTGATAATTACTATGAGAGTGCCATTGCTTCCAGGCTCTCTTGGTTGATGGAACAAGGACATATGTGTGTATTCTAACCTACATACAATATTCACCTATTTATCTCTCTAATCTGTTTATCTCTTTATTATGCTAAACATGTGTTCATACTGATGTCTTCAACTCTGATGCATTATGACATGTATATTCTAGCTGACTCCTGTTGCTTACCTGTAACCTCCAACTCAAACATTCAGAAACCTATCACCCACTCTCAGCCATTCATTTACTTAACGGCTCATTTCCAATATAAATGTAGATTTGTTTTAGTTTTCTTAACCTATATCCCAGTAGGAAACATCCTCATCAACATGAGTAAAGTTTGTATGCACAGTTGTTTTTTTTTTTTGTTTTTTTTTTTTGTTTTTTTTTTTGTTTTTACCTTTGGTTTTACAGCTCTTCTCATTTCCAAAGTTACTTAGGTAAGCACCATTTTTCTCCATCCTCATCAGTGATGTAATTTTATACATTTGTAGTACAGTTAGATTATTTTGTCACAGTCTGCATATAAGGCCAAGATTCCCTTGACAACTAAATGATATTTTACATTTCCATACATTAAAATTTATTCTTTTGCTGTAAAGTTCAGTGAGTTTTGACAAATGCATAGTATATCATGTGTTAACAATTACAATTACAGACAGACTAGTTTCACTTCCCTAAAATATTTCCTGTGCTTCAGTGATTCAATTCTCTCTCTCTCTCCCTCTGAACCCTGGCAACCACTGAGTTTTACTTCCTCTATGGTATTACATTTTCTAGAATTTCATATTATTGGAATTACACACTATTATCTTTCAAGTAGCAAAATGTATTTAAGATTCATCTATGTCTGTTCATGGCTTGATTTTCTTTTTATCATTAAGTAATATTCCATTGTGTGGATGTACTAGTTTTAATCCATTCATGCATTAAAACACATTTTGGAGTTTTTGGTAATTATGAATAAAAATGCTATAAATAATCACATACAGGTTTTTGTGTGGGCTTAAGTTTTCAAGGTATTTGGAGAAACACTTGGAACTATGATTTCTGGATATTATGATAACTTTGTAAAAAATGGTCAAACTGTCTTCCAAAATGGCCATATTATTTTACATTCCCACTGGACATTAATAACAACTCCTTTTGCTCCTCAATATTACCAACGGTTCATGTTTTCAGGTTTTTGGATTTCAGCCATTCTGACAGACATGCAGTGCTGTCTATGCATTGCTTTAATTTGCAATTCACATTTTTTTTCACAATAACAAAGTTTAATTCTTAAGGCAATCAAGGAAAATAATTCCCCAAATGACAAATTTCTCCCAGGCACAGGTTTGGCTATCAATGTTACTCAACCTAACTTAAGTCTGCTCACCCCCATGCAGTAAAGCCAATCTCCTGACACTAGGTTGTGATTAAGGAAAGTACAGCATTTATTGCAGGACACCAAGCAAGGAGAATGGGCAGCTCATGCTCAAAGGACCCGAACACCCTGATGGATTTCAGGGAAGAGATTTTGAAGGCAGTGTGAGTGAGGGGGCTGCAGGGTGTGTGATCAGTTTGTGCACAATTCTCAGACTGATTGGCAACAAGGTGAAGCTTCAACCAGTCTAGGCTCTATGTTCTTGCAGTCAGCAGTTTTCATCTCATGGAGATCTGCTTCCTGTAAAAACAATATAGGGATAGGCCTTTGTCTATATCTTTCACTGTGAGTTCAGTGATTCTGTTATGTGGCAGATTTATAGTCTAAATTGTTACCAGTTCCTCAGCCGAACAGCTATATTTTGTTTCTGTATCTTCACATTTCCTAATCAGTAACACTTGAGTCAGCCTTTTGAGACTCAAGGGAGGCCTGGGAGACTAAAGCAAAAGCCTTTTGCTTCAAAGGACAGGAACACAGGAGCTTATATAAGGTTTTGTCAGGAAGGATGACTGGATGTAATATATGCAGTAAAACTGAATTTGGTCTTGAGGAGGTCTATAATTAGCATGTTTTGCTTGATTAGGTCATATTTATTTGTACTTAAGAGTCTCCCAGTAAAAAGAAGAGAATGGATTGAAGATCTGCTTCTCTTTATTCTCATCCTATAATTTTAGATTGAATCAGCATTTTAAACATTTACTACAAAGGACACTTCAAATTCAGTTGGGCTTATCTGCAAATTCTATAAAATATATAAAGACAAAATAATCTCTGTCTTATATAAAGTGTTCCATAGAATAAAAACAGAATGGCTGTATTCCCATGCATTTATGAGGTCAGCATAACCTTAACACCAAAAACTGAGAAGGTCAGCATAAAGCAAATATCAGGCCAGTCTCATCCATGGACATAGATAAAAAAATCCTAAAACAATGTTAGCAAACTGAATCTGGCAATATAAGAAGAGGATATTATTTCATGAGTAAATAGAATTTAACCTAGAAATGTGAGATTGGTTTAACACTTGTAAATCAATTAGTGTGCTTTAGAACATTAATAGAAAAAAAGGAAAAATAGAGAAGAATCATTTGATAAAATTCAATTTTTATTACTACTTAAAACCCTTAGCAAACTAGGAAAAGGGGAAGTTCTTTAATCTGGTTATGGACATATATTAAAAGCAAGCATCAAACAAAGTTGAACTGTTGAAAGCTTTCCGCTGAACTAGAAATGAGACAGGAAGATAATAGTTCTATCAAACAGTGTTGTGTAAGAAAGAAAAGCTAAAAAGTTACAAGGATTCAAAGGAAATTAATGACATATTGTCATTCCTCTACAATATGACTGTGTATATTGACAATCCAAAAGAGTCTACAGATAAGTTATTAGGTTGCCATTGTAAGTAAGTTTAGCAAGATTTCTGGGCACAAAGTCTACATATAAAATTTCTATATAATATGACAAAGTTGGAAAATAACTCTTTGCAATAACATCAAAAATATAAAATTCCTAGTTTTAAATCTAATGGAAGGTATGAAGGCATCTACACATAAATGTGTAAAACATTACTTATATAAATTAAAGCCATAAATCTATGGATGTATATACCATGTTCATCAATTAGAGGAAGCAATATTGTACTGATAAAAATTCTCCTCTCATTCACTTATAGATTTAAATCACAACCAAAATCTCAACAGGTTTTTTTTAATTTTCTTTGTGAAAGTTAACAATCTGATTTAAAAATTATTTGGAATTGCAAAGGGCCAAGAATTTCCAAGCTGGGACAAGGGGAAGATGGTGGAAGAGTAAGACATAGAGATCACCTTCCTCCCCACAGATACACCAGAAATACATCTACACGTGGAACAACTCCTACAGAACACCTACTGAAGGTGGGCAGAAGACCTCAGACCTCCCAAAAGGCAAGAAACTCCCCCATACCTGGGTAAGGCAAAACAAAAAAGAATAAACAGAGACAAAAGGATAAGGACGGGACCTGCTCCAGTGGGAGGGATCTATGAAGGAGGAAAGGTTTCCACACACTAGGAAGCCCCTTCATGGGTGGAGACTGTGGGTGGCAGAGGGGGAAAGCTTCGGAGCCATGGAAAAGAGCACAGAAACAGGGGTGTGAGGGGCAAAGCAGAGAGATTCCCGCACAGAGGATTGCTGCCGACTGGCACTCACCAGCCCAAGAGGCTTGTCTGCTCACCCACCGGGGCAGGCAGGGCTGGGAGCTGAGGCCTGGGCTTCGGTCAGAGCACAGGGAGAGGACTGGGGATGGCAGCGTGAACACAGCCTGCAGGGGGTAGTGCACCATGGCTAGCCGGGAGGGAGTTCCAGGAACATTCTGGACCTGCCGAAGAGGGAAGAGACTTTTTCTTCCCTCTTTGTTTCCTGGTGTGTGAGGAGAGGGGATTAAGAGCGCTTATTAAAGGAGCTCCAGAGATGGGCGTGAGGCACAGCTAAAACCACGGACACCAGACACAGGCATGAGACGCTAAGGCTGCTGCTGCTGCCACCAAGAAACCTGTGTGCGAGCACAGGTCACTATCCACACCCCACTTCCGTGGAGCCTGTGCAGCCTGCCACTGCCAGGGTCCTGGGATCCAGGGACAACTTCCCCAGGAGAACACATGGCGCACCTCTGGCTGCTGCAACGTCACGCTGGCCTTTGCCGCTGCAGGCTCGCCCCGCAATCCGTGCCCCTCCTTTCCCCCAGCCTGAGTGAGCCAGAGTCCCTACAGCAGCTGCTCCTTTAACCCCATCCTGTCTGAGCGAAGAACAGACGCCCTCCAGCAACCTACACGCAGAGGCGGGGCGAAATCCAAAGCTCATCCCTGGGAGCTGTGCGAACAAAGAAGAGAAAGGGAAATCTCTCCCAGAAGCCTCAGAAGCAGCGGATTAAAGCTTCACAATCAACTTGATGTACCCTGCAACTGTGGAATACATGAATAGACAACGAATCATCCCAAATTGAGGAGGTGGACTTTGAGAGGAAGATTTATTATTTTTTCCCCTTTTCCTCTTTTTCTGAGTGTGTATGTGTGTGTTTCTGTGTGAGATTTTGTCTGTATAGCTTTGCATCCACCAATTGCCCTAGGGTTCTATCTGTCCATTTATTTTTTCTTAATAATTATTTTTTATTTTAATAACTTTCTAATATTTTATCTTACTTTATTTTACTTTATCTTCTTTCTTTTTTTCCTTCCTTCCCTCCTTCCTCCCTCCCTTCCTCCCTCCTTTCTTTCTTTCCTTCTTTCTTTCTTTCTTTCTTTCTTTCTTTCTTTCTTTCTTTCTTTCTTTCTTTCTTTCTACTTCTACTAATTCATTCTTTCCACTTTTTCACCCTTTTATTCTGAGCCGTGTGGATGAAAGGCTCTTGGTGCTACATCCAAGAGTCAATGCTGTGCCTGTGAGGTGGAAGAGACAACTTCAGGACACTGGTCCACAAGAGACCTCACAGATCCACATAATATGAAATGGCGAAAATCTCCCAGAGATCTCCATCTCAACACCAGCATCCAGCTTCACTCAATGACCAGCAAGCTACAGTGCTGGACACCCAATGCCAAACAACTAGCAAGACAGGAACACAAACCCATCCATTAGCAGAGAGGCTGCCTAAAATCATAATAAGTCCACAGACACCCCAAAACACACCACCAGAAGTGGGCATGCCCACCAGAAAGACAAGATCCAGCCTCATCCACCAGAAAACAGGCACTAGTCCCGTTCACCAGGAAGCCTACACAACCCACTGAAACAACTTTAGCCACTGGGGACAGACACCAAAAACAATGGGAAGTGCAAACCTGCAGTCTGCAAAAAGGAGACCCCAAACACAGTAAGATAAGCAAAATGAGAAGAGAGAAAAACACACAGCAGATGAAGGAGCAAGATAAAAATGCACCACACCTAACGAATGAAGAGGAAATAGGTAGTCTACCTGAAAAATAATTCTGAATAATGATAGAAAAGATGATCCAAAATCTTGGAAATAGAATAGACAAAATGCAAGAAACATTGAACAAGGACCTAGAAGAAATAAAGATGAAACAAGCAACGATGAACAACACAATAAATGGAATTAAAAATACTCTAGATGAGATCAATAGCAGAATAACTGAGGCAGAAGAACAGATAAGTGATCTGGAAGGTAAAATAGTGGAAATAAGTACTGCAGAGCAGAATAAAGAAAAAATAATGAAAAGAACTGAGGACAGTCTCAGAGACCTCTGGGACAACATTAAACGCACCAACATTCGAATTATAAGGGTTCCAGAAGAAGAAGAGAAAAAGAAAGGGACTGAGAAAATATTTGAAGAGATTATAGTTGAAAACTTCCTTAATATGGGAAAGGAAATAGTTAATCAAGTCCAGGAAGCACAGTGAGTCCCATACAGGATAAATCCAAGGAGAAATATGCCAAGACACATACTAATCAAACTCTAAAAAATTAAATACAAAGAAAACATATTAAAAGCAGAAAGGGAAACACAACAAATAACACACAAGGGAATCCCCATACGGTTAACAGCTGATCTTTCAGCAGAAACTCTGCAAGCCAGTAGGGGCTGGCAGGACATATTTAAAGTGATGAAGGAGAAATACCTACAACCAAGATTACTCTACCCAGCAAGGATCTCATTCAGATTCTATGGAGAACTTAAAAACTTTACAGACAAGCAAAAGCTGAGAGGGTTCAGCACCACCAAACCAGCTTTACAACAAATGCTAAAGGAACTTCTCTAGGCAAGAAACACAAGAGAAGGAAAAGATCTACAATAATGAACACAAAACAATTTAGAAAATGGGAATAGGAACATACATATTGATAATTACCTTAAATGTAAATGGACTAAATGCTCCCACCAAAAGAAACAGATCAGCTGAATGGATATAAAAGCAAGACCTATATATATGCTGTCTACAAGAGACCCACTTCAGACCTAGAGACACAAACAGACTGAAAGTAAGGGGATGGAAAAAGATATTCCATGCAAATGGAAACCAAAAGAAAGCTGGAGTAGCAATTCTCATATCAGACAAAATAGACTTTAAAATAAAGACTATTAGAAGAGACAAAGAAGAACAGAACATAATGATCAAGGGATTGATCCAAGAAGAAGATATAACAATTGTAAATATTTATGCAACCAACATAGGAGCACCTCAATACATAAGGCAAATACTAACAGCCATAAAAGGGTAAATCGACAGTAACACATTAAGAGTAGGGGATTTTAACACCCCAGTTTCACCAATGGACAGATCATCCAAAATGAAAATAAATAAGGAAACACAAGCTTTAAATGATACATTAAACAAGATAGACTTAATTGATATTTATAGAACATTCCATCCAAGAACAACAGAATACATATTTTTCTCAAGTGCTCATGGAACATTCTCCAGGATAGATCATATCTTGGGTCACAAATCAAGCCTTGGTAAATTTAAGAAAAATGAAATTGTATCAAGTATCTTTTCCAACCACAACGCCATGAGACTAGATATCAATTACAGGAAAAGATGTGTAAAAAATACAAATACATGGAGGATAAACAATACACTACTCAATTACGAAGTGATCACTGAAGAAATCAAAGAGGAAATAAAAAAAAATACCTAAAAACAAATAACAATGGAGACACGACAACCCAAAACCTATGGGATGCAGCAAAACCAGTTCTAAGAAGGAAGTTTATAGCAATACAATCTTACCTTAAGAAACAGGAAGCATCTCGAATAAACAACCTAACCTTGCACCTCAAGCAATTAGAGAGAGAAGAACAAAAAACCCCAAAGTTGGCAGGAGGAAATAAATCATAAAAATCAGATCAGAAATAAAAGAAAAAGAAATGAAGGAAATGATAGCAAAGATCAATAAAACTAAAAGTTGGTTCTTTGAGAAGATAAACAAAATTGATAAACCATTAGCCAGACTCATCAAGAAAAAAAGGGAGAAGACTCAAATAAATAGAATTAGAAATGAAAAAGGAGAAGTAACAACTGACACTGCAGAAATACAAAAGATTGTGAGAGATTACTACAAGCAACTCTATGCCAATAAAATGGACAACCTGGAAGAAATGGACAAATTCTTAGAAATGCACAACCTGCCGAGACTGAATCAGGAAGAAATAGAAAATATGAACAGACCAAGCACAAGCACTGAAATTGAAATTGTGATTAAAAATCTTCCAACAAACAAAAGCCCAGGACCAGATGGCTTCACAGGCGAATTCTATCAAATATTTAAAGAAGAGCCAACACCTATCCTTCTCAAACTCTTCCAAAATATAGCAGAAGGAGGAAACTCCTAAATTCATTCTATGAGACAACAATCACCTTGATACCAAAACCAGACAAGGATGTCACAAAGAAAAAACTACAGGCCAATATCACTGATGAACATAGATTCAAAAATCCTCAGCAAAATACTAGCAAACAGAATCCAATAGCACATTAAAAGGATCATACACCATGATCAAGTGGGGTTTTTCCCAGGAATGCAAGGATTCTTCATTATACGCAAATCAATCAATGGGATAAACCATATTAACAAATTGAAGGAGAAAAAATATATGATCATCTCAATAGATGCAGAGAAAGCTTTCAACAAAATTCAAAACCCATTTATGATAAAAATCCTGCAGAAACTAGGCATAGAGAGAATTTTCCTGAATGTAATAAAGGTCATATGTGACAAACCTACAGGGAACAATGTCCTCAATGGTGAAAAACTGAAAACATTTCCACTAAGATCAGAACAAGACAAGTTTGCCCACTCTCACCACTCTTATTCAACATAGTTTTGGAAGTCTTAGCCACAGCAATCAGATAATAAAAGGAAATAAAAGGAATCCAAATTGGAAAAGAAGAAGAAAAGCTGTCACTGCAGATGACATGATACTATACATAAAGAATCCTAAAGATGCTACCAGAAAACTACTAGAGCTAATCAATGAATTTGGTAAAGTAGCAGGATACAAAATTAATGCAGAGAAATCTCTTCATTCCTGTACACTAATGATGAAAAATCTGAAAGTGAAATTAATAAAACACTCCTGTTTACCACTGCAACACAAAGAATAAAATACCTAGGAATAAACCTACCTAAGGAGACAAAAGACCTGTATGCAGAAAATTATAAGACACTAATGAAAGAAATTAAAGATGATACAAATAGATGGAGAGATGTACCATGTTCTTGGATTGGAAGAATCAACATTGTGAAAATGACTCTACTACCCAAAGCAATCTACAGATTCAGTGCAATCCCTATCAAACTACCACTGGCATTTTTCACAGAACTGGTACAAAAAATTTCACATTTTGTATGGAAACACAAAATAATCTTGAGAATGAAAAACGGAGCTAAAGGAATCAGGCCCCCTGACTTCAGAATATACTACAAAGCTACAGTAATCAAGATAGTATGGTACTGGCATAGAAACAGAAATATAGATCAATGGAACAGGATAGAAAGCCCAGAGATAAACCCACACACATATGGTCAGCTTATCTTTGATAAAGGAGGCAGGAATATAGAATGGAGAAAGGGCAGCATCTTCAATAAGTGGTGCTGGGAAAACTGGACAGGTACATGTAAAAGTATGAGATTAGATCACTCCCTAACACCATACACAAAAATTAGCTCAAAATGGATTAAAGACCTAGATGTAATGCCAGAAACTATCAAACTCTTAGAGGAAAACATTGGCAGAACACTCTATGACATAAATCACAGCAAGATCCTTTTTGACCCACCTCCTAGAGAAATGGAAATAAAAACAAAAATAAACAAATGAGACCTGTGAAACTTCAACGCTTTGCACAGCAAAGGAAACCATAAATAAGACCAAAAGACAACCCTCAGAATGGGAGAAAACACTTGCAAATGATGTAACTGACAAAGGATTAATCTCCAAAATTTATAAGCAGCCCATGCAGCCTCAATAACAAAAAAACAAACAACCCAATCCAAAAATGTGCAGAAGACCTAAACAGACATTTCTCCAAAGAAGATATGCAGACTGCCAACAAACACATGAAAGAATGCTCAACAACATTAATCATTAGAGAAATGCAAATCAAAACTAAAATGAAATATCATGTCACACCAGTCAGAATGGCCATCATCAAAAAATCTAGAAAGAATAATTGCTGGAGAGGGTGTAGAGAAAAGGGAACACTCTTGCACTGCTTGTGGAAATGTGAATTGGTACAGCCACTATGGAGAACAGTATGGAGGTTCCTTAAAAAACTATAAATAGAACTACCATATGACCCAGCAATCCCACTACTGTGCAGATACCCTGAGAAAACCATAATTCAAAAAGAGTCATGTATCAAAATGTTCATTGCAGCTCTATTTACAATAGTCCAGAGATGGAAACAACCTAAGTGTCCATCATCGGATGAATGGATAAAGAAGATGTGGCACATATATACAGTGGATTATTACTCATCCATAAAAAGAAACGAAATTGAGCTATTTGTAATGAGGTGGGTCGACCTAGAGTCTGTCATACAGAGTGAAGTAAGTCAGAAAGAGAAAGACAAATACCATATGCTAACACATATATATGGAATTTAAGGAAAAAAATGTCATGAAGAACCTAAGGGTAAGACAGGAATAAAGACACAGACCTACTAGAGAATGGACTTGAGGATATGGGGAGGGGAAAGGGTGAGCTGTGACAAAGCGAGAGAGAGGCATGGACATATATACACTACCAAACGTAAGGTAGATAGCTAGTGGGACACAGCCGCATAGCACAGAGATATCAGCTCGGTGCTTTGTGACTGCCTGGAGGGGTGAGATAGGGAGGGTGGGAGGGGGAGAGATGCAAGAGGGAAGAGATATGGGAACATATGTATATGTATAACTGATTCGCTTTGTTATAAAGCAGAAACTAACACACCACACCATTGTAAAGCAATTATACTCCAATAAAGATGTAAAAATAAATAAAGAAAGAAAGAATATCCAAGCTATTCATCAAAGTAGAAGAAAACATGGACATTTTCTTTTATTGAAAATCTGGTTTAAAAGACATAATAATTGATGATGCAACTGAATTTTAATCAGTAATATTGAACATCTTTTCTTACACTTATTTGACTTGTGCATATTTTCTTTGGTGACACGTCTATTTAACTCTTCCCCAGATTTTAGTTAAATTGTTTGCTAATTTTTCAGTTTTAAGAGTTCTTTGTATAATTTGGTTATAAGTCCTTTATCAGATATGTGTCTTTCAAATATTGTCTCCAGATTTGTGGCTTGTCTTTTATTCTATTAACAGAGACTTTCACAGAGCAGAAAATTTTCATTTGAATAAAATCCAATTTATCTATTTTTTTCTTTTGGGCATTATGCTTTTGTTCTCTTGCTCTATATATAAACTTATGACCAAACCAAGGACACTTAATTTTCTCTTTTTTTTTGGTAGGAGGTTTATAATTTTGCATACTAGATTTATCTCTGTATCCACTTAGTTTATTTTTTGTGAAAGGTGTAAATTTTAGGTTGTGCTTCATTGTTTTTGCTTATAAATGTCTAATTTTTTCTAACACAATTTGTTGAAAAGATTACCTTTCTCCCATAAAAGGGATACGCCCCATAGTTAAAGATCAGTTATCTCTTTTGTTTGGTTCTATTTCTTGGATGTCTATTCTGTTCCATTGATCATTGTCTATTCTTTTGTCAATACCACACTGTCTTGCTTAATGTAGCTTTACAGTCATCCTTGAAATCAGGGGTAAGACATCCATTTGCTTCTCTTTCTTCAGTATTTTTTTTAGCTATTCTAGATAGTTTGACTTTTCATATAAACCTTAAAATCCGTTTGTAGAAATCCACGAAAAACCTTGCTGAGATTCAGACTGGGAATGCAGTGAATCATAGATCAAGTGGTGAAGAATTGAGATTTCAACACTGTTGAGTCTTCCAGACCATGAACACAAAATAACACTAAAATTATTTGGATATCTAATTTTTTATCACAGTTTTTAGTTTTCCATGTATAGAACCTATACGTATTTTACTAGATTTATATCTAAGTATTTCATTTTTTGGTTGGTGCTGTAACAAATGATATTTTTTTAAATTTCATATTCTAATTGTATCTTGCTATTATTTAGTAAATAAATGGGTTTTGTATATTATCCTTTATCCTTGGCCTTTTTATAATCTCTTATTAGTTCCAGGATATTTTTCATCAATTTTTGGATTTTTCAGTCAATTGACTTACACAATATTTTTTGTTATTTCCTTTATTCTGATAGCTTTAATATTAAATTATTTTTTTAACATTTATTTTAAATTATTGATTTTAGCTCTTTGTTAATTTCTAAAATAAGAATTTGGTACAATAAGTTTCCCTATAAGCACTTCTTTTGATATATTCCACAGATCTTGATAAGTTGTATTTTCATTTTCATTCAGTTCCATTTTTTAATATTTCCTTAAGATTCTTCTTTGATCCATGTATTATTTAGAAACATGTTGTTTACTCTCAAATTATGTGGGAATATTACATATATCTTTTTTTTTATTTCTAGTTTAATTCCACTTATCCTGAGAATATGTTTTATACAATTACAGTTCTTTAAATTTTTAAGGTGTTTTCAAGAGTCAATCAATATAATCCACTACATAAACAGTTGAAAGAAGAAAAATCATGTATCTATATCAATTAATACAGAATAAGCAACTGAGGAAAACCAATACTAATTCATGACAAAAACTTCTACCAAATTGGAATACATTAAATTTGATAAAGAATATAATCATAGCAGTATAACTCATGACAGCCAAGATATGAAATAAGTTAGTGTACATAGATAGATGACTAGATAAAGAAAATATAAGATGTATCTATATCTGTATCTACATCTATATTTATTCAGCCATAAAGAGAAGGAAATCTTGTAATTTGTGACAGCATGGTTGAAACTGGTGGACATTATGCTAAGTGAAATAAAGAAAGACAGAGAAAGACAAATACTGCAGGGTATCACTTATATGTGGAATTTTATTTTTTTTAAAATGTTGAACACATGGAAACAGAGAGGAGAAAGGTAGTTGTCAAGGATCAGGGGGTGGAGGAAATAGGGAGAAGCCGGTAAAAGGTACAAACTTTCTGTTATGAAGTGACTAAGGTCTGAGGGCCTAATGTATAACATGATGCATAACATAATAACATGATGACTATAACTGATAATACTACATTGTATAATTGAAATCTTTTAAAAGAGCAGAACTTGTGTTCTCATACACACACACACACAAGTAAATATGTGAGGTGATGGATAAGTTATCTTGATGTAGGAAATCATTTCACAGTGTATACTATATCAAATCATCACATTATACACTTTAAATATCATAATTTTGTTTGTTGAATATTACCTCAATAAAGTTGAAAGAAAAATAATATCTTCAAAAAGAAAGCCTACAGCTAATATCACACTTAATGGTGAGAAGTGAAACACTTTCTCACCAAATTGTGAATAAAGCAATTTTATTTTTTCTCAGCAGTCTTTTTCAACGTTGTTCTAAGAAGTCCTACTTGTTGAAATAAGACAAGAAAGGAGAGAAGGTATACAGATTGAGCCAAAAAATAAGACTGTCTATTTTTACAAATTACTTGATAATCTATGTAGAAAATTCTAAAGAATCTAGGAAAAAACACTTCTGGAAAAAAGTGATCATAGAAAAATCACTTACACTCCAAACTCCTTTGTTGAATCCATGTTTTCCTGTTGTAATATTGTCCTTCTGCTAAAAGAACATCATTTTTATAGTACAATTCTGCTGCAGTTGAATTATCTCAGCCTCGTTATGGGTGAAATACCTTTATTTCACCATTACTTTTTAAATTTGGGGTTATTTAGTTGTTTATTTTAAACTCAAAGGATTGTATCTGTATTAGCATAGTTTATGCTATTTATGGTGTGTTGAACTTCTTGGAGAAATGTGTATTTATATTTTTCATTGAATTTGGATAATTTTTAGCAATATGACATTTATTCTGACTTCTCCTTGACCCTATTCCTACTCTCATCTCTTTTTGGTGATCCAATTGAATGAATATAAAACCACTTGATATTTTCCCATAGGAAAATTTCTTCACAAAAAAGAGGAAAGACATTTGGAAGATAGTATAGGGGAACAGGGATATATGAAACAGTTGAGAAACTGAAAACTAATGTCTAATAATATTAAGTGATTATTAATTATGTTGTGTGATAATATTATGGATAAGATTTTTAAGGAACATTTATATTTTTAAAGAAAAATGCAAAATATGTATAAAGCTAATAAACAGATCTGGGTTTTACCTCAAATATTCTTCAGTATGGGCAATGGATGAGAGTATAGAGAAAAAAAATATTGCTTATGATTTGACACCTGTTGAAGTTGTCATATGAATTCATTATTCTATTACTTGTATATCTGTGTATGTTTGGGTTTTCTTTATTGAAGTAAAATGAATAAAATAAGGGAAAATAAACAGACTATTTCATTAGCCATGAATTCATTAATGTTTAAATAACAACTACAAAAACAAAGTCAACAACAAAACAAGTAATATTTGGAAAAATTAGAGATAATGGGAAGAGAGACATTACTGATGATCAGTGGAGTTTGCAAAATTTATCTTCTGTAACTAGCCAGAGATACCACTTCCTATCTTTGCTGATACTTTTTCAACTATTGTTTTCAATTCTGTCATTGAACCTTTTGTCATAACTTTACATTATAATCCTTGAGCACACGAAATCTCTTACTACTATTCAGGATACCAGTTAGTCTTGATGCATGGATATTATTCTAAATATATGGCAAAAGCTTTATACATTGCATCCCTCTCTATTCCTTCTCCACCCACATAATCTAAGTTACTATATTATCTGTTAGTAACTAACAATTTCTTGTATTTGTTTTAGCCTTTTTAACATTTTTTTTAATATGCATGAAATTTCATTTAATTTACAGTATAAATGGAAAATACTAGTTTACTTTCTTCTATGGGGTTGGCTCATTATATAAGTATAATTTATTTTCTTCTGAATAGAAATAACTAAATGTTCTCATCTAAAATCCAGTATACATTAAGACCTATAACTAGATATTTTGATTTGGTCCACTGTTTTATTTGTCTTCACTGTACAAAACCATGTTAATTTTTTAACAATGAGGTTTTATAAATCTTCTGCTACACCATAAAATAATCCATCTCTCACTATTTTTTTTAAACATTTTCAAAATATTCTTGGGCATTTATACTCCTGTATAAATCATTAGATCATTTTATCCAATTATAATTCTGTTTGTAAAACTGGAAATGAATAAATGGAGTAGAGAAGACATAAAACATTCTGTACTTTATAGAGTATTACACAAAAACTTTGAACCACAATCAGGTAGACCATTATTGGCTTTGGGACTATTTTAGCTCCTCCTAACAGGCTTATAATTTTGTAAGGTGCCATTAAGGAAAGCCACTCTTGCCCCAAACAATGGTTTCAAATAATGTTTCTTTATTTCCTTATTGAGCAGGTTGAATCCTCAGGAATAATGTCTCAAAACCCCTTTAAATATGTTCATCACGCTTTCTACAGTTTCTGTGTGTGTGTGTGTGTGTGTGTGTGTGTGTGTGTGTGTGAAAGAAAGAGTGAGAAACAGAGAATGGGCAATCATATGTGAACTTAAAAGAATAAGACATAAACTTCTATTGAAATTGCATGGTACTGAATCAGTTAAGTTAAATACAGTTTTCATGCTATATAAACAGTAAAAAATACATTAGTGTAACTAATGCTTTAGATATTGAATCCTGCATCAAACAAAATTTGTAGTACAAATGTTACAATTCTCTTGAATTTATCTGATAGCAAATACATGTGAAAACAATTTTAAGGGCAGTTCAGTCAACTAAAATAGGAAGATATTTCCATTCATGTGGTTAAAACAAAAGATTAAAGACTAAGTACTGCAGTGGTTGCTTATATTCATGAAATAATTATGTATTTGGTATTCATCATCTTTTCCAAAGTTTAATATCAAATTATATATTGGCCCATAGCCATAACCATGTTTTTTACATAAATTAATTGATGCAGCCAGTTACACCATGACTAAGATACAAATATAGGAAATTTAAAATGACCATTTCTAAATCAAAATATTTTTCTTAGCATATTTAATGCTGGAGGCTATAAAGTCATTTTGAAGAGGGGACTTATAAGTCAATTATTTACTTGATAGGGTAAGCATATTTTAAATATATTCCAACAAAGTAGACTTTAAAATTAGTAATGCTTTATACAATAAATATGAATAAAAAATAATTGTTCAAGACAGCTAGGCATTCTGAGATATCATGCAAAATATTTTTCATATACATGTACTTATACATTATTCAATTTTAATGTACTATAATTTCTTATGAAAATTTTCACATTCTACAATTCCTTTGTAAAAAGTAAGATTTTGTTTGATTCTGTAAACTTTTGATATTAAAATCCAAGAAAGCATATAAAAAGAACATCAAAATTAGTGCTATTTTGAGTGACATCAGCATCATGGTAGCATAAGACATCATTTGTTTTTTTTCCCCTCCTCAACAACAGAAATTCATCATCCATCCACAGACAAAAGTGCCTTTGAGGGAGCTGAGGGATAAAGCACTATATACCAAGAGACTCAGGATGAGTCCCAACCACCTATGAGTCAGGTAATAGACAGACAAACCTAGGTCCTGACTCTGCCCCCCACCCCAAGTGGCCCATGAACTGGCTCCAGCCCATCTTGGTCATGGTTCAGGAGCCCGAGGAGAACTCTGCCTTAGACAATTACCAACAGATGAGAGACAGCCTATGTGGAAGTCCAGGATTTCAGATGAGAAGTTCTAGCACACCATTGGAGAAAAAGAATGAGTTTGGATGGATTGGGGTGAGTACAGAATCATGAGCTGTATGACTGGGGGGTGGGGAAAGACAGAGAGAGTGACAGATATAACTGTCAAAGGATATTAAAAGGAGATGCTAGAAGCATCACACTTCCTAATTTTAAACTACACTATGCAGCTATGGTAATCAAAAAAGTGTGGTGCTGGCATGAATATAGACATATAGACCAATGAAACAGAATTAGAGCCCAGAAATAAACCCCCACATATACAGTCAATAAATATTTGACAAGGATGCCAAGAATAGTCAATGGGGAATAGATATTTACATAAAAGGTGTTGGGAAAACTGGATAACCACATGCAGAATAATGAATTGGACTCTAACACCACTCACAAAAATGAAGTTGAATTCAATTAAAGACTTAAACATAATACCTGAAACCATAAAACTCCTAGGAGAGAATTTAGGGAAGAAGTTCCTGACATTGGTCTGGACAGCAGTTTTCTGGGAATGATACCAAAATCACATACAACAAAAGCAAAAATAAATAAGTTGGACTAATCAAGCTAAAAAAATTCTGCACAGAAAAAGAAACAGTATCAACAAACTAAAAAGGCAGTCTACAGAACAAGAGAAAATATTTGCAAGTCATATACCTGACAAGGAGTTAATATTCAAAATATATAAATAACTCATACAACTCAGTAGAAAAAATAGAATAAAATGGACATAGGATCTGAAGAGACATTTTTTCAGTGAAGATATACGAATGGACAAGTACATGAAAAGATGTTCAATATCACTAAATATCAGGAAAATGCAAATAAGATATCACATCACACCTATTAAACTGGCTATTATCAAAAAATACAAGAGATAATAAGAGTTGATGAGGATGTGAGAAATGTGATCCTTTATGCACTGTTGATGGAAATGTAAATTGGTGGAGGCACTATGGAAAACAATATGCAGTTTCCTCAAAAATTAAAACAAGAAATAACATATGATTCAGCAATCCCTCTTCTGAGTATATACCCAAAGAAAATGTAAATAGTATCTCCAAGAGATATCTGCACTTCCATATTCATTGCAGCATTATTAACAGAAGAAAATATGGAAAGACCTTAAGGGCAATTTGCTAAATGAAATGTCAGAAAGAAATACAAATACTATGTGATATGACATATATGCAGAATCCAAAAGAGCTGAACTCATAGAAACAGAGAATAGAATGCTGGTTACCAGGGCTGGGGAGTGTGGGAATGGGGAGATGTTGGTCAAAGGGTACAAAGTTCCAAACTATGTGATAAATTCTGGGGATCTAATGTATAACATGGTGGTACATTTGTAATATGCATGTATATTAGATAAATACACTGTACACCTTAAACTTATTGTTTTGTGTCAATTATGTCTCAATAAACCTGGAAAAAATTAGAGGTAACTCAAGACAAATTATAATAGTATACATGTGATTATATATTTTAGTTTTATTGTAGTTATTGAAAAACCAACATTACAATCTGTAAAAATGATTTAGTTATCTTTATCTTACTGCTTACTATTACTAGAATCACATGAAAGTCATTGGAATCACATGAAAATCATTATGTGATATTAGAATCACATAAAAACCACATACATAAAGGTAAAATAATCATTGTGTAGTGAATGCTTTTTAATTTAAAATGTTCATTATTTTAAGCACCTATATTTATTGAAGTATACTTGATTTACAATGTTGTGTTAGTTTCAGGTATATAGTGAAGTAATTCAGCTATACATACATCTAAAAGAATACATACATATATATATTCTTTTTCAGATTCTTTTCCCTTATAGGTTATTACACATATTGAGTATAGTTCCTATATTATACAGTAGATATTTTTTGGTTATATATCTTATATATACTAGTGTGTATATTTTAATCCTAGATTCCTAATTTATTCCTCTCCCATCCTCTTTGGTAACCATAAGTTTGTTTTATATGTCTGTGGATCTATTTCTGTTTTGTACATAAGTTCATTTGTATCCTTTTTATTAGATTCCACATATAAGAGGTATAATATGATATTTGTCCTCTCTAGGTCCATCCATGTTGCTGTGAATTGTATACCACATCTAGCACCTATATTTTTTATAGCATACTTTTCATTGTTCTGCAGAACAGAAAATAAATTTATTAAATATTGTATTTATTATCAAGTTTAAAAATAATTCTTTAGAGAGTACCATAGATATTTTACCATGATACATTATATATGCCTAACAATTATTAAAAATTGACAGTACTTCAATTGTCCCAAAAGTTTAGCGAACTCACGTTTGATTGTCATTCCTAACAATGATTTAAGTAGGTAAAAATCACATTTTTTTTTTTTTTGTGGTACATGGGCCTCTCACTGGTGTGGCCTCTCCTGTTATGGAGCACAGGCTCCGGACACGCAGGCCCAGTGGCCATGGCTCACGGGCCTAGCCACTCCACAGCATGTGGGATCTTCCCAGATCGGGGCACAAATCCACATCCCCTGCATTGGCAGGTGGACTCTCAATCACTGTGCCACCAGGGAAGCCCTAAAAATCACATTTTTATAATTAAAATAGTATCTTGTGCAAGTATTTATAAAATGGAATATAATAGTAATGAGTGTGAAGTTTCCAATAACAGAAAAATGAAAAATATTTTAGAGACTCATTTAAAGTGTTTCTCATCACTGGGGAAATATTAAAATATATAATTAAAAATTGAATTGTTCATTTATACTTAGAAAAATACCTCCAAATAAAAGTAATGCAATTATTTATTTGCATATTTTGATGAATGACAAACTATAATTTTTTTCTCTGAATTGTGAATATGGTGTTTACATTGGTTAGACAAACCAGTATTCTAATAATTAAATATGGACTTTAAAATGAACATTACCCTAATGCTAATAAAGTCCTGTGTAAGCACATATGAGGTAGAACATTTTAAATGTTTATATATATACATGGTGCTTAGTAGAGTACAAGGCACCACAGTATAACAGCAGAGAGTATGTTGATACTGCCCTCTCGAAATTCAAATTAATAGTAAGACATGTAAGTAAATAATTGCAATATACTGAGTATAATTAAATAAAAACTTTGAAGAAAGTGATAATGTAAAAAAGAAAATAAAAATGTAGAGATGGATAAAGTTTTAGGGAAGGGATTTTGAGAAGGTGCTGGTTTTATCCACTCCCTTTTCCCAATTATCTACATCTCCTGAGTGAAACTCCTACTGTACCTGGAAGGGAGGTGAGTGAGAACGAAGTTTTGGGCTCTGTAGGTATCTGACCATGCACAAGTTACTATGCTTTCTCTCCTGTGAACTGAGCCCAGTGTTAGAGAACTTGTGGAGGAGGAACAGAAAGCAACAGAAGCAGATGAGATTTGTCAACAGATATTGTACAACCCAGAGAAGTCATTTTGCTGATCCATGTGGAACAAGAAAAAAACAGGGTATCATTGAAATTAGTATGAAGAGCCTATCTAATTCTGAGGATAAGAGTTCAGGTAGAGCAGGGAGCAGATAGAACTCTTTCTGAATCTTTAAATGTCTCACAGTGGCCCCTGTACAAAGATGTAAGTGGGAGAATCTACTTCATTTTCTGTGAATTGTAATAAGATAATCCAACAACTGAATTCCCTGAGAAACTGAGAAAAAAAACAATCAGTCTACACTCATACAGATTAAGAATTGATCAAATTATCAGAAGAGGACACAAAATAAAAATAAAACTGAGAAAAACAAAACTGAGAATATTTAAATACAATACTTTTGTTTGGTGTGTGGAATCAAAGCATGTAATTTCTTTTTTTAATTCAATACATAAAGTGAAGGAAACTATGGTATTCACTTTGAGATCATAATCAGTGACCATGAAGATCAAGAAGATATGTTAGGTCTTCCCTGGTGGCACAGTGGTTGAGAGTCTGCTTGCCAATGCAGGGGACACGGGTTCATGCCCTGGTCCAGGAAGATCCCACATGCCGTGGAGTGGCTGGGCCTGTAAGCCATGGCTGCTGAGCCAGCGCATCCGGAGCCTGTGCTCTGCAACAGGAGAGGCCACAACAGTGAGAGAGGCCTGTGTTCTGCACAAAAAAAAAGATATGTTAGAGCATAGAGCCAAAATAAAATAAGGTGTAAATTATGAGGGAAAGGGGCTTCCCTGGTGGTGTAGTGGTTGGGAGTCCGCCTGCGGATGCAGGGGACACGGGTTCATGCCTTGGTCCGGGAAGATTCCACATACCGTGGAGCAGCTAGGCCCGTGAACCATAGCTGCTGAGCCTGTGTGTCTGGAGCCTGTGCTCCATAATGGGAGAGGCCACAACAGTGAGAGGCCTGCATACTGCAAAAAAAAAAAAAAAATTATGAGGGAAATCATAGGAGAATTAGACAACAGATACAAAAGATTTTTGAAAAGATGAGTAACAAGAATTTCAAAAGCAGAAATTTTTAAAAAAAGAGAGAAAAGAGAGGAGAATACTATGTAAGAATTAGAAGAAAATATCTCAAGTGAAAATAGTTTTAAATCTGAAGGTGAATGTCTCACTGAGATTCTAGGGGACTGTTTGAAAAACATACAAAGAATATACAATAGAAATCTCCAATTCAAAAGAAAGTGAGAAAAATATGATTCCTGGGAATATTGTACTTCAAATATAAGTTATCAGACTTGGTTTTTGTTTTCTGTTTTTTTGTTTTGTTTCAAAACCAGAACATGGAAGACAGTGAAAGAAAATCTTAAGACTTCTGTGAGAAATATATTGCTTCTCAACAGTCTAAAAGCCTACAAACATATGGAGGATGGGAAGGGGAGAAAGATTAGTTTCCATAATAGCCTGTCCTATACAAAGTCAGATTTAAGAGTGGGCGTGGAGGGCTGGGTTACAGTGTCTTGGTGGGAGAACAAGTGCAACTTACTGGAGAAAATAGTGGAAATATTGTGTGTAAAGATAGTAGAGAAATTTGTGTCTAATTATAAGTAACCGGAAAGGAAAGGTAATCATGAATGAAATGAGAAGTTGTATTAGAGTTTTACAAAGTAACAAAGAGGAAAAAATGAATATCTAGTTCAACAACAAATAGAAATGATGAAGAGTGAAAATGACTAAAACAGTTTTAAAAATATAACAGGAAAAAATAAATATTTTAAAATCACCCATCATTACATCAAGCATGTATTAAATAGTGCTGTTAAAATACAGAGACTGCCAGATTGCCCATAAATAAAAATACAAAAATTATATGTATTTAACATAATGTATAATAAAGTTATTTAAAAAGTGTTTTAAAAAATTTCATGGAAAGTGATGCCAGATAACTAAAAAAAGCAGTAGTGACAATAATAATTAATAATTAGTGACAATAATAATTAGAACAATATAGATTTTGAGTTTAACATGACATTGAATTGATAGGTATACTGTATGAGACAGTTTCAATTTGCAATAAGTTGCTGTATATGACAGAAATTTAATGTCTAGTTATGAAAAAGCAGAAAAGATGAGACCACATTTATGATTGTAAGTTAAAATAAATTTCTAGGGATATGAAATGTCTAATAGATATAAAATGCATTTTTAAAGTTTAAGAAATGAATAACAGAGTCATTAACCTCTTAAGGATTACACTTTCAAATATGTGTGTGTGTATATTCAGGTATGTATATACATTCATATTAATATATGATGTTAAAAATCTACCAAGTACTCAGCCACAAATACCTGTAATCTACATCACAAGTAATGCGTTGTTTCCTAGAAAAAACAATTACATAAATTGGCTTGTATTAAATGCATCACTAGAAGATATTAATTAAAATGGAGGCTGTAAATCTGGTTAGAGATATACATATAAAAATTTATCAGCCTAAATGGCTCACAAATAACCTTGAAAGAACTTATAATACAAATACCATTAAATTATTTTAAGACTAAGAAATAGAAAATCAGTATAATTTCTTAGAGCAGCACAGTGCTACCATAACCTTATATGCATAATTAAAATCAAACTAAGAACCAAATATAAATATTGATGCAAAAATTCTAAACAAAATCTTAGTAAAAATCCAGTGAAAAAACAAAAATACAGAGCCTAAGAATACAGACAACTTTTTTTTTTTTTTTTTTTGGCAGTACGCGGGCCTCTCACCACTGTGGCCTCTCCCGCTGCGGAGCACAGGCTCCGGACGCGCAGGCTCAGCGGCCATAGCTCACGGGCCTAGCTTCTCTGCAGCATGTGAGATCTTCCAGGACTGGGGCACGAACCCGTGTCCCCTAGCATCGGCAGGCAGACAACCGCTGTGCCACCAGGGAAGCCCCCTACAGACAACTTTTGCCATTACAAATTATCAAAACAATTTACTATATTAAAATTTAAGGGAATGAATCATATGCTTCTATCAATAGATGCTAAAAGTCTGTTAGTTAAGACCCAGCATTAAATGATAAATAAAACTCCAAGGTGAGTTAGAATATTATAGAGGGCAATGGCATTCAAGAAAAATCTACTTAAGGGGAAAAAAAGCAATTATTTAATTTATCAAGTTGTAAAAGTCTTATTACTTGAAAACAAGAATGTTATGGATAGGAGTTATGACAAAAACCTGGGAATCTGGAAACAAGAAAAATGGAAATAACCAAAATGTTTCTTTAAAACACCTCATGTAATACATGATCCCCTTAGGTGTTTATGTGGTGTGCATATGTGTCTGTATATATATATGAATATATTACTGAAATCTTTCTGGATTTTAAAGATTTTTTTTAGAAGGACAACATTTGGTTTCCATGTTATTGCATAAGTAGAATTTTGCCAGGCAGAGAAAGATTTGAAGATACTGCAAGATGAAGAAATTTAATTTTAAGGATAGCCAGTCTATTTATTCAGTAGTACCTGTATAGTGACCTTGTGAATGACTTATTGTTCTAGGTACAGGAATTACAATGACCACATGTATCTCTTGTTTAGGAAGAAATTTAAGCATGCAAAAGTGCTAGCATACAAGAATACTGGTAGCACAAGGTGTAAGGCCCTCCCGTATTTACTCACTGAAAGAGAAAGAATATTGAGCAAATAGGACCAAATTCCTAGAATATAATTGGTAGGTTCATTTCTAAGCCTGGATATGACTATGTTTTTGGACGTCCCTGTTTTGCACCAGTGGCAGCTGATTTAGGGCGCACACAGTGGCACTCTTAGCCATTTGCTTCTAAGGGGGTTCCTTAAGGTGTCATTTGGTCTCACTCATGTGTTTCTTTCAATTATGTGTTGAGTGTCTATTCTGCCAGACAACATGCTGAGAAAAATTATTTAAAATCAGAGATTAGTTACTCTTGATTTTAATTTTCATTTTAACAATATAGTGTTCTGTCAGGAAAACAAACCAGAAAACAAATAAATAAGCAACAAATTGATAACACAAGGATGTATAAATATAAAAAAATGGTGATGGCTATAGGGTGGTAGTAGATTAAATATCTACTGTGGAGATGTTTAAACTGAGAAATGAACAATGTTATGGAGCAATGGTAGTTGAGAGTGCTTTAAAGGATACTTCAGAAGGAGAGAGCACATGGTCTGTGGTAGGAAAGAGTTGCTGTGCTAGATAATTGAGAGAGCAGAGTATGTAGAGTAGGGTAATTAAGAGAAAGAGGAAAATATGAGATGTAGAGATAGGCAGGATATTAAATTATGCATGGTTGCACAGGCCTTTCTTTACACAATGGTTTAAGGCTTTAAGTTTTCACATCAAGCACAATAGGCAGTAATTAGAAGAAATTAGATTTATTTTATGAGAGGGACATTTGTTGGGTTTTGACCACATGTTAGACCCTCCAATTAGAAGAAATGTCTGCATTTAATTTCATAGAACAAGCTGATCTAAAATTAAAATATCCTCTTTTGAGATGTCTTTGAGTGATCCAGTGAAAAACTGAATATATTAGGCCCAAGGCCATGAATGCAACCTCTGGATACAAATGTAAACATGAATTGTTTAGTAATCCATTTGATTTTTTTCCACTGATTTTCAGCAACCTAGATACAAATGGGGTAACTAAGAGTTGGGATAATATTTATCCACATGGTTAATGTAAAAAACATTATGGAAATTTTGCTACACTTGGCAAGAGATTGAATGAAGTAATAGGCTGCAGAAGCAGATAATATCAACTAGAATATGAAATAAGTGAAGACAGGAAAGAATGGAAGTTGCTGTAAAATCAAGGATAAATGTAGTGAATACAGGTAAGGCAAATGATGGAGCACAGGAGTTTGTGTTTTAAACATAGGATATTCAAATTTACAGTCAGCTGTGGAACAAGTCTGAGTGATGAGAAACATTTATCATGGGTCATGAAGGAGCACTGATAAAGCAAGATGAAGGTGATATCTCCCAAAATGAAGGTATGGAGAATATCAAAACTGCAGTGTCTCCAACATTGAATGTAGGATTTAGAATAGGAAAGAACATGCCTATCCTTGTGATAAATATAGAATTATAGTCAAAAGCAGAATCTAGATCCAAACAATGTAGATTTGAATCTAAATCTCACCACACATTAATTGGTGATCTTGGGAAATTTACTTAACCTATTCTGAGCTTAACTTTCCCATCTGTAAAATAGGGATAATAATAGTATATATTGCATACTGTTGCTCTGAGAATTATGGATTATTATATGGCACCTAGAAGAGTTCCCAGTATATAAGAAACACTATAGAGTGTTAGATAGATTAAAAGAAAAAAAAAACAAAAAACCTTTCAATGAAAGGTTTTGGGAAGAGTGATTAGTCGTGCTGCAGCATAGTGAACAAATGAGCCGGGTCATTAAGTTGACTAGGAAATATAGTCAGGCTAGGCCTGGAAGAAGCACTTGATTACTATTAAGAAACATGGGAGAGAGCTAGAGAGAGGGAACATGAAGAGGACAGAAAAGAAAATACAGTGTCATACAACCAAGGGCAAAAGAGCTTTTCAAGGTTGTGGGATTTGCTTTTCACTTCTGCTGTGTTGTGAGAAATCATAGAAGCAGCAACTCTGAAACATATTTGTCTCCTTTGCTGTTAAAAGCTGCTCTAAGATTTGATGCCAAATGCTGCAGCTTTCAAGCTGATGCTTCATAAGTTGTTTACTCCATTAGCTGAATTGTGAAACTTAAAACAAAATTGTATTGAGAATATGCTTCTCTGAAATACAAGCCACTTTACGGTAGGTGAGCATGTGTGTGTTATCGGTTAAACTAACTTCTCTGTTGACCCTTATCAAATAATACTGAACTTTGTTTTGTTACCTAGGTGATAGATAAAACAAGAAGTAACATCCAGATGGAAAGCTAATATTTTTAAAAACATAGTTGCTTTGTTAAAGGAAAAATATAATACAGAAAGACAAATTTTGGCAATAAACTAGGTGAGAATGAGGGAGACATGGAATTTTTAAAAATAGACTCCCAGCTATGTCTTGGGATATGATATGGTATCTAGGGGTCTGTATATTAGCAAGTAACAACAGAAAGAAAACATCAAATAATTAGAGTACAAGATTAGAAAATTTTTAGAAGTTAGTGAATTGGCCTTACTGATTCACAGGACCCATTTCTATTTACCAGGAGAGGCATATGACTCTGCTAACAACACTGTGCAATAATTTGATATTCCTGTTACACACAGAAAACTATCTGAAGATGAAAGAACATTCCACTTTGTCTAAATCTATTCAAAATGTTCATTAAGATGATGATGGAGAAATATTCATAGGAGCTTATAATACAGTAGACACATCTTTGCTGATAAATATTGATTTTCCTCATACTTTTCAAAACTGTGCTGTTCTGTATTTTTTAGACCATTGATTATTTTAAGTCCTGGTGTTTTTAAGTGTGAGGGAACCACATTAAGTGTGAGTATCACTGGATATTGGTGATGTATACAAAGCTATCTATATATTATCATTTCTCGCTACCTGCTTATAATTGTTCTCTTCATGTTCACTAAATATTTCTTCTGCATGTGTTTAGAACTTTTCCTTTTGCCTTTCTGTTATTTATTTTCAGTTATTTGCCTATCTGTTATTTATTTCCAGTTTGAATATATCATGATCAGATAATATACTATGTATCATTCAATTTCTTAAAATTTTCAAGGTTTGTTTTATGAATTAGGATAGCATAATTTCATATATGTTCCATGGGCACAAAAAAGAAATGTATATTCTGCTGTTGTTGGCTGCAGTGTTCTATAAATGTCAGTTCATACTGGTTGATTGATTGCATTGATGAGTTATTATATACCTTGCTGATTTCTAGCTAGTTGTTCTGGAAATTTCTGACTGATGGGTGTTGAAGTATGCACATATAATTTTGGATCTGTCCTGTAAAATCTATCAGCTTTCCATTACATATTCTTTTGTTTGATGCATACAATTTTAGGCTTGTTATGTCTTCTTGAAGACTGAACTGTTTATTGTAATTTGTTCTCCTCTTTTTTCCTGGAAATTTTCTTTATTCTGAAGTCTACTTTATCTGATATTAATATATCCACCCTCTTCTTCCTTTTGATTATATTTTACATAATATATATTTTCTAATCTTCTAATTTCAACCACTCTATATCATTAGATATGAAAAGAATTTCTTGTGGACATGATATTGCTGGGTCATTTTTAGAATCAACTCTACCATCTCTGTCTTTAAATTTATGCTCATATTTTAGGATAGATGATGGTTGTTGGATGAGATATTTGGAAATCCAATGTTTTAAAAAAAACTGGAGATATTTTTGTGTTGAGCTTGTGTTGTGTTTCTTGGTCTATTTTCCTTGAACTTAAGAACTTCAGTGCCAGTTTATTAGGATAGACAAGTTTTCTATGTTAATTTCTTTTCTTTTTTTTTTGTGGTACACAGGCCTCTCACTGTTGTGGCCTCTCCCGTTGCGGAGCACAGGCTCTGGAAGCACAGGCTCAGCAGCCATGGCTCACGGGCGCAGCCACTCTGAGGCATGTGGGATCCTCCCAGACCGGGGCACGAACCCGTGTCCCTTGCATGGGCAGGCGGACTCTCAACCACTGCATCACCAGGGAAGCCCTGTGTTAATTTCTTATATATATATAAAGTTTAAGCTAAAAATGATATCTTAAATACCTTAAATAAAAAGTATTTTATCAATCTTTTAGTATTTTAGGCAGAAATGAGATGTTAGCAATATCTGCGTCACCTGAACTAGATTAAGATATGCAGTGTTAACCACAATTTAACTTGAAAACAAGAATGATTTTCCTTCAGAGTTTAATCAAATATATTTTATATACACATTGTATACTATATTCCATTGTTATTAGCTCACTTATATTATTATAATCATCATTTTCATCATAAATTGTCTAATTTATTTTAATGTTAAAAATAAACAAATTGAAACAAAATTTATTTTGAGTCCACATTTCCTTCCAAATAGCATTTTCTTTTATCAACTTGAGAACCAAAGTACGAGTGTGTGTCTGTGTGTGTGTATACATTTACATACACTGCATTTTGTATCTCCTTGTGTTAGGTATTATTTTGTGTTTGTTAAAATATGTTTGTTTCTTGACTTCTGAATCACTAATAATTATGATTCACTAACAATCCCACCTCAGTAGACACCTCTTCTTAATATCCTTCTGAGCCACCTCTGTTTTCTACTTGATCTATTTTTTTTCAGGATATAGCATGGGTTTTCTTCTATCATTAAACATTTTCTTTAAATTAGGAAAATTGAAATTTTATTTTAAAATATTAAAATTTTCTTTTTGTTTTTCAATTACTAAATTTAAATCCCCATACATATACATCCTCATTCTAAAATGCATACTAGTTCCTTTTTCAGTATCAAAATTAGATATTTATTTAAAAAGCTCTTAGCCTTCTGTGTTACTTCATTCTCAAGGTCAAACAGGACTTTCATTGAAACAGTTTTATAATCCAGTTCAAAATTTTAATCTCATTAGAGACTTTAAGATTGACAATAAAATGTTGAGGCCTATCACAGATTTTAGATTTTTATGCATTTAAAATATTGTTATTTTTCCCTAAGAAATTAGTTAATAGATGTAATTATTTAATATCCACATTTGACATATCCAAATAGGAATTCTTTGTTTCTTCCATAAATTTGCATCCTTAAGTCACAACCCAATCTTCTCCATTACATTAACTGTCCAGGTCATGTACAAAGACTTTAAATTATTTTTAATTCAGAAACACAGAAATTATTCTTGATTACTTATTTCATTCACCACCCTTCCTTGTATCTGATCCAACAACATGACACAGTTATTATGCATCTAAAGTATATTTATAATCATTATTTTTTCATATGTTTATCTCCATTCCCTTAGTTCTGATGATTATCTTATATTGTTCCACCTCCAAAACCATTTTTACCACAGCATTAAAAGTGATCTTAAAATACCATTGACCTCATTTCAAGAAGGCAGCCTAGAAGGATGTGCATTCACTCCCTCTTGCAAGAGCACCAGAATCAAAAGTAGCTGCTGAACAATCTTTGACAGGAAGACATTGGAACTCACTGTAACAGATACCCCACATCCAAAGAAAAGGAGAAGCCACAATGAGATGGTAGGAGGGGCACAATCACAGTAAAATCAAATTCCATTATCTCTGGGTGGGTGACTCACAAAGTGCAGAACAGTTATACCAAAGAAGTATACCTACTGGAGTGAAGGTTCTGTGCCTCATGTCAGGCTTCCCAACCAGGGGTTCTGGCAATGGGAGGAGGAGTTCCCAGAGAAACAGACATTGAAGGCTAGTGGGATTTGATTGCAGGATTTTTACAGAACTGGGGAAAGAGACTCCACTCTTGGAGGACACACACAATGTAGTGTGTGCATCAGGACACAAGGAGGAGGAGGAATGACCCCATAGGAGATTGAACCAGACCTACCTGGTAGTGTTGTCGGGTCTCCTGCAGAGGTGGAGGGTGGCTGTGGCTCACCACATGGACAAGGACACTGGCAGAAGAAATTCTGGGAGGTACTCCAGGAATGAGCTCTCCTGGAGTCTGCCATTAGTTACACCAAAGAGCCTGTAGTCTCTAGTGCTGGGTCACCTCAAACCAAAAAAACAACAGGAAGGGAAATCAGCCACACTCATCAGCAGACAAGTGGATTAAAGTTTTACTGAGCTCTGCCCACCAGAGCAGCACCCAGGTCTACCCACCACCAGTACTTCCCATCAGGAAGCTTGCACAAGCGTCTTAGATAGCCTCATCCACCAGAGGGCAGACAGCAGAATCAAGAAGAACTACAATCCTGCAGCTTGTGGAACAAAAAAACACATTCACAGAGAGTTAGATAAAATGAAAAGGCAGAAGACTACATACCAGGTGAAGGAACAAGAAAAACCCAGAAAAACAACTAAATGAAGGGGAGATAGGCAACCTTCCAGAAAAAGAATTCAAACTAATGATAGTGAAGATGATCCAAGACCTTGGAAAAAGAATGGAGACAAAGATCAAGAAGATGCAAGAAATGGTTTACAAAGACCTGGAAGAATTAAAGAACAAACAAACAGAGATGAACAAAAAAATAACTGAAATGAAATATACATTAGAAGGAATCAATAGCAGAATAACTGAGGCAGAAGAACAGATAAGTGACCTGGAAGTGAGAATGGTGAATTCACTGCTATGGAACAGAATAAAGAGAAAAGAATGAAAGAAATGAAGACAACCTAAAAGACCTCTGGGACAAAATTAAACGCACCAACATTCACATTATAGCAGGCCCAGAAGAAGAAAAAACAGAGAAAGGATGCAAGAAAATATTTGAAGAGATTATAGTTGAAAACTTCCCTAACATGGGAAAGGAAATAGCCACACAAGTCCAGGAAATGCAGAGAGTCCCAGGAAGGATAAACCCAGGAGAAACATGCTGAGACACACATTAATCAAACTGACAAAAATTAAAGACAAAGAAAAATTATTAAAGCAACAAGGGAAAAATGATAAATAACATACAAGGCAACTCCCATAAGGTTAACAGCTGCTTTCTCGTAGAGACTCTACAAGCCAGAAAGGAGTGGCATGATATATTTAAAGTGTTGAAAGAGAAGAAACTACAAGCAAGATTACTCTACCTGGCAAGGATCTCATTCGGATTCAATGGAGAAGTCAAAAGCTTTATAGACGAACAAAAGCTAAGAGAGTTCAGCACCACAAAACCAGCTCTACAATAAATACCAAAGGAATTTCTCTAAGTAGGAAACACAAGAGAAGAAAAGGACTTACAAAAATAAACCCCAAACAATTAAGAAAATGGTAATAGGAATATACATATTGATAATCACCTTAAATGTGAATGGATTAAATGTTCCAACCAAAAGACACAGGCTTGTTGAATGGATACAAAATAACACCTATATATATGCTGTCTACAAGAGACCCACTTCAGAACTAGGAACACATACAGACTGAAAGTGAGGGATGGAAAAAGATATTCCAGCCAAATAGAAATCAAAAGAAAGCTGGAGTACCAATTCTCATACCAGAAAAAATAGACTTTAAAATAAAATCCGTTACAAGAGACAAGTAAGGACACTACATAATGATCAAGGGATCAATCGAAGAAGATATAACAATTATAAATATATATGCACCCAACATAAAAGCACCTCAATATATAAGGCAACTGCTAACAGTTATAAAAGAGGAAATCGACAGTAATACAATAATACTGTGGGACTTTAACACCTCACATACACCAATGGAGAGATCATCTGGACAGAAAATTAATAAAGGATCACAAGCTTTAAATGACACAATAGACCAGATATATTTAATTGATATTTAATGGATATTCCATCCAAAAACAGCAGATTACACCACTTTCGTCTCAAGTGCACACAGAACGTTCTCCAGGATAGATCACATCTTGGGTCACAAATCAAGCCTCAGTAAATTTTAAAAAAGTGAAATTGTATCAAGCATCTTTTCCAACCACAATGCTATGAGATTAGAAATAAATTACAGGGGAAAAAACGTAAAAAAACACAAAAATGTGGAGGCTAAACAATACATTACTAAATAATCAAGAGATCACTGAAGAAACCAAAGAGGAAATGAAAAAATACCTAGAGACAAATGACAACAGAAAGATGAGAATACAAAACCTATGGGATGCAGCAAAAGCAGTTCTAAGAGGGAAGTTTATAGCAATACAATCCTACCTCAAGAAAGAAGAAAAATCTCAAACAAATAAGCTAAACTTACACCTAAAAGACCTAGAGAAAGAAGAAAAAACAAAACCCAAATTTAGTAAAAGAAAAGAAATCATAAATATCAGAGCAGAAATAAATGAAATAGAAACAATGAAAAGAATAACAAAGATCAATAAAATTAAAAGTTTTTTCTTTAAGAAGATAAAATTGATAAGCCTTTAGCCAGACTCATCAAGAAAAATGAGAGAGAGGACTCAAATCCATAAAATTAGAAATGAAAAGGAGAAGTTACAACAGATACTCAGAAATACAAACCACCATACGAGACTACTATAAACAACTCTATACCAAGAAAATGGACAACCTGGAAGAAATGGACAATTTCTTAGAAATGTATAACCTTCCAAGACGGAACCAGGAAGAAATAGAAAATATGAACAGACAAATCACAAGTAATGAAATTGAAACTGTGATTAAAAATCTTCCAACAAGGGCTTCCCTGGTGGTGCAGTGGTTGAGAGTCCGTCTGCTGATGCAGGGGACACGGGTTCGTGCCCCGGTCCGGGAAGATCTCATGTGCCACGGAGCGGCTGGGCCCATGAGCCATGGCTGCTGAGCCTGCATGTCCAGAGCCTGTGCTCCACAACGGGAGAGGCCACAACAGTGAGAGGCCCGCGTAGCACAAAAAAAAAAAAAAAAAAAAAAAAAAAAAAAAAAATTTCCAACAAATAAAGGTCCAAGACCATTTGGCTGCACAGGTGAATTCTATCAAACATTTAGAGAAGAGCTAACACCCATCCTTTTCAAACTCTTCCCAAAAATTGCAGAGGAAGGAGCACTCCCAAAGTCATTCTACAAGGCCACCATCACCCTGATACCAAAACCAGACAAAGATACTATAAAATAGAAAAATTACAGACCAATATCACTGATGAATATAGTTGCAAAAAACCTTAACAAAATATAAGCAAACAGAATCCAACAACACATTAAAAGGATCATACGCCATGATCAAGTGGGATTTATCCCAGGGATGCAAAGATTCTTCAATATACACAAATCAATCACTGTGATATACCATATTAACAAACTGAAGAAAAAAAAAAAAAAAGAAACCTATGGTCATCTCAATAGATGCAGAAAATCTTTTGACAAATTCAACACTGATTTATGATAAAAACTCTCCAGAAAGTGGGCATAGAGGGAACCTACCTCAACATAATAAAGGCCATATATGGCAAACCCACAGCAAACATCATTCTCAATGGTGAAAAACTGAAAACATTTTTTCTAAGATCAGGAACAAGAAAAGCATGTCCAACCTCGTTGTTATTATTCAACATAGTTTTGGAAGTCCTAGCTATGGCAATTGGACAAGAAAAAGAAAAAAAATGTATACAAATTGGAAAAGAAGAAGTAAAACTGTCACTGTTTGCAGATGACAAGATACTATACATAGAGAATCCTAAAGATGCCACCAGAAAACTACTAGCACTAATCAATGAATTTGGTAAAGTTGCAGGATACAAAATTAATGCACAGACATCTCTTGCATTCCTATACACTAACAACAAAAGATCAAGAAAGATAAATTAAGAAAACAATCCCATTTACCATTGCACCAAAAAGAATAAAATACTCAGGAATAAATCTACCTAAGGAGGTAAAAGACCTGTACTCAGAAAACTATAAGACACTGATGAAAGAAATCAAAGATGACACAGGGCTTCCCTGGTGGCGCAGTGGTTGAGAGTCTGCCTGCCAATGCAGGGGACACGGGTTCATGCCCGGTCCAGGAAGATCCCACATGCTGCAGAGCGGCTAGGCCCATGAGCCATGGCTGCTGAGCCTGCGCATTCAGAGCCTGTGCTCCGCAACGGGAGAGGCCACAACAGTGAGAGGCCCACGTACCAAAGGAAAAAAAAAAAAAAGATGAGACAAACAGATGGAGAGATATAGAGTGTTCTTGGATTGGAAGAATCCAAGTTGTCAAAATTACTATACTTTCGAAAACAATCTACAGTTTCAATGCAATCCTTATCAAATTACCAAAGACATTTTTTAAGAGAACTAGAATAATTTTTTTTTTTTAATTTGTATGGAGACAAACAAAAATCCCCGAATAGCCCAAGCAATCTTGAGGGAGAAAAAATGGAGCTGGAGGAATCAGGGTCCCTGATTTCAGACTATATTACAAAGCTACAGTAATCAAGACAATATGGTACTGCACAAAAACAGAAATATAGATTAAGGGAACAGGATAGAAAGCCCAGAGAAAAACACACACACATATGGTCAAGTAATCTATGACAATGGAGGCAAGGATATACAATGGAGAAAAGACAGTCTCTTCAATAAGTGGTGCTGGGAAAACTGGACAGCTACATATAAAAGAATGAAATTAGAACACTCCCTAACACCATACACAAAAATAAACTTAAAATGGATTAAAGACATAAATGTAAGACTATAAAACTCTTAGAGGAAAACACAGGAAGAACACTCTTTGACATAAATCACAGCAAGATCTTTTTTGATCCACCTCCTAGCGTAATGGAAATAAAAATAAACAAATGGGACCTAATGAAACTTCAAAGCTTTTGCACAGCAAAGGAAACTATAAACAATACAAGAAGACAACGCTCATAATGGGAGAAAATATTTGCAAATGAATCAACGGACAAAGGATTAATCTCCAAAATTTACAAGTAGCTCATGCAGCTCAATATTATAAAAACAAACAATCCATTCCAAAAATGGGCAGAAGACCTAAATATACATTTCTCCAAAGAAGACAAGCAGATAGATGACCAAGAGTCACATGAAAAGCTTCTCAACATCACTAATTATTAGAGAAATGCAAATCAAAACTGCATTGAGGCATCAATCTAACTGGTATCCCACCAGTTAGAATGGGCATCACCAGGAAATCTACAAACACCAAATGCTGGAGAGGGTGTGAAGAAAAGGGAACCCTCCTGCACTGTTTGTGGGAATGTAAATTCATACAGCAACTATGGATAACAGTATGGAGGTTCCTTTAAAAACTAAAAATAGAATTACCATATGACCCAGAAATCCCACTACTGGGCGTATACCCAGAGAAAACCATAATTCAAAAAGACACATGCAGGGCTTCCCTGGTGGTGCAGTGGTTGAGAGTCCGCCTGCCGATGCAGGGGACATGGGTTCGTGCCCTGGTCTGGGAAGATCCCACATGCCGCAGAGTGGCTGGGCCCATGAGCCATGGCCACTGAGCCTGCGTGTCCGGAGCCTTGTGCTCCACAACCTCTCTGGGCATTCTATCCTGTTCCATTGATCTATCTTTCTGTTTTTCTGCCAGTACCATACTGTCTTGATTACTGTAGCTTTGTAGTATAGTCTGAAGTCAGGGAGCCTGATTCCTCCAGCTCTGTTTTTTTGTTCTCAAGATTCCTTTGGCTATTCAGGGTCTCTTCTGTTTCCATACAAATTGTGAAAATTTTTGTTCTAGTTCTGTGAAAAATGCCAGTGGTAGTTTGATGGATTTGCATTGAATCTATAGATTGCTTTGGGTAGTAGAGTCATTTTTACAATGTTGATTCTTCCAATCCACGAACATGGTATATCTCTCCATCTATTTGTATCACCTTTAATTTCTTTCATCAGGGTCTTATAATTTTCTGCTTACAGGTCTTTTGTCTCCTTAGGTAGGTTTATTCCTAGATATTTTATTCTTTTTGTTGCAATGGTAAATGGGAGTGTTTTCTTGATTTCACTTTCAGATTTTTCATCATTAGTATATAGGAATGCCAGAGATTTCTGTGCATTAATTTTGTATCCTGCTACTTTACCAAATTCATTGATTAGCTCTAGTAGTTTTCTGGTAGCATCTTTAGGATTCTCTATGTATAGTATCATGTCATCTGCAAACAGTGACAGCTTTACTTCTTCTTTTCCGATTTGGATTCCTTTTATTTCCTTTGCTTCTCTGATTGCTGTGGCTAAAACTTCCAAAACTATTTTTCATAATAGTGGTGAGAGTGGGCAACCTTGTCTTGTTCCTGATCTTAGTGGAAATGCTTTCAGTTTTTCACCATTGAGGATGATGTTAGCTGTGGACTTGTCATATATGGCCTTTATTATGTTGAGGAAAGTTCCCTCTATGCCTACTTTCTGCAGGGTTTTTATCATAAATAGGTGTTGAATTTTGTCAAAAGCTTTCTCTGCATCTATTGAGATGATCATATGGTTTTTCTCCTTCAATTTGTTAATATGGTTTATCACATTGATAGAGTTGCGTATATTGAAGAATCCTTGCATTCCTGGAATAAACCTCACTTGATCATGGTGTATGATCCTTTTAATGTGATGTTGGATTCTATTTGCTATTATTTTGTTGAGGACTTTTGCATCTATGTTCATCAGTTATATTGGCCTGTAGTTTTCTTTTTTTGTGACATCCTTGTCTGGTTTTGGTATCAAGGTGATGGTGGCCTCGTAAAAGGAACTTGGGAGTGTTCCCCCCTCTGCTATATTTTGGAACAGTTTGAGAAGAATAGGTGTTAGCTCTTCCCTAAATGTTTGATAGAATTCGCCTGTGAAGCCATCTGGTCCTGGACTGTTGTTTGTTGGAAGATTTTTAATCACAGTTTCAATTTCATTTCTTGTGATTGGTCTGTTCATATTTTCTACTTTTCCCTGATTCAGTCTTGGCAGGTTGTGCATTTCTAAGAATTTGTCCATTTCTTCCAGGTTGTCCATTTTATTGGCATAGAGTTGCTTGTAGTAATCTCTCATGATCTTTTTTTTATTTCTGCAGTGTCAGTTGTTACTTCTCCTTTTCATTTCTAATTCTATTTATTTGAGTCTCCTCCCTTTTTTTCTTGATGAGTCTGGCTAATGGTTTATCTATTTTGTTTATCTTCTCAAAGAACCAGCTTTTAGTTTTATTGATCTTTGCTATTGTTTCCTTCATTTCTTTTTCATTTATTTGTGATCTGAATTTTATAATTTCTTTCCTTCTGCTAGCTTTGGGTTTTTTTTGTTCTTCTTTCTCTAATTGCTTGAGGTGCAAGGTTAGGTTGTTTATTCGAGATGTTTCCTGCTTCTTAAGGAGGGTTGTATTGCTATAAACTTCCACCTTAGAACTGCTTTTGCTGCATCCCATAGGTTTTGGGCCGTTGTGTCTCCATTGTCATTTGTTTCTAGGTATTTTTTTATTTCCTCTTTGATTTCTTCAGTGATCACTTCATTATTAAGTAGTGTATTGTTTAGCCTCCATGTGTTTGTATTTTTTATGGATCTTTTCCTGTAATTGATATCTAGTCTCAGGGTGCTGTGGTCAGAAAAGATACTGATACAATTTAAATTTTCTTATATTTACCAAGGCTTGATTTGTGACCTAAGATATGATCTATCCTGGAGAATTTTCCATGAGCACTTGAGAAAAATGTGTATTCTGTTGTTTTTGGATGGAGTGTCCTATAAATATCAATTAAGTCTATCTTGCTTAATGTATCATTTAAAGCTTGTGTTTCCTTATTCATTTTCATTTTGGATGATCTCTCCATTGGTGTAAGTGGGGTGTTAAAGTCCCCTACTATGATTGTGTTACTGTCGATTTCCCCTTTTATGGTTGTTAGTATTTGCCTTATGTATTGAGGTGCTCCTATGTTGGGTGCATAAATATTTACAATTGTTATATCTTCTTCTTGGATCGATCCCTTGGTCATTATGTAGTGTCCTTCTTTGTCTCTTCTAATAGTCTTTATTTTAAAGTCTATTTTTTCTGATATGAGAATTGCTACTCCAGCTTTCTTTTGGTTTCCATTTGCATGGAATATCTTTTTCCATCCCCTTACTTTCAGTCTGTATGTGTCTCTAGGTCTGAAGTTGGTCTCTTGTAGACAGCATATATAAGGGTCTTGTTTTTGTATCCCTTCAAGCCAATCTGTGTCTTTTGGTGGGAGTATTTAGTCCATTTACATTTAAGGTAATTATCAATATGTATGTTCCTATTCCAATTTTCTAAATTGTTTTGGGTTAGTTATTATAGTTCTTTTCCTCCTCTTGTGTTTCTTGTCTAGAGAAGTTCCTTTAGCATTTGTTGTAAAGCTGGTTTGGTGGTGCTGAACCCTCTCAGCTTTTGCTTGTCTGTAAAGTTTTTAAGTTCTCCATCGAATCTGAATGAGATCCTTGCTGGGTAGAGTAATCTTGGTTGCAGGTTTTTCTCCTTCATCACTTTCAGTATGTCCTGCCACTCCCTTCTGGCTTGCAGAGTTTCTGCTGAGAAATCAGCTGTTAACCTTATGGGGATTCCCTTGTGTGTTATTTGTTGCTTTTCCCGTGCTGCTTTTAATATGCTTTCTTTGTATTTAATTTTTTACAGCTTGATTAATATGTGTCTTGGCGTATTTCTCCTTAGATTTAACCTGTATGGGACTCTCTGTGCTTCCTGGACTTGATTAACTATTTCCTTTCCCACATTAGGGAAGTTTTCAACTATAATCTCTTCAAATATTTTCACAGTCCCTTTCTTTTTCTCTTCTTCTTCTGGAACCCCTATAATTCGAATGTCAGTGCATTTAATGTTGTCCCAGAGGTCTCTGAGACTGTCTTCCATTCTTTTCATTATTTTTTCTTTATTCTGCTCTGCAGTAGTTATTTCTACTCTTTTATCTTCCAGGTCACTTATCCGTTCTTCTGCCTCAGTTATTCTGCTATTGATCCCATCTAGAGTACTTTTAATTTCATTTATTGTGTTGTTCATCATTGCTTGTTTCATCTTTATTTCTTCTAGGTCCTTGTGCAATGTTTCTTGCATTTTGTCCATTCTATTTCCAAGATTTTGGATCATCCTTACTATCATTATTCTGAATTCCTTTTCAGGTAGACTGCCTATTTCCTCTTCATTTGTTAGGTCTGGTGCATTTTTATCTTGCTCCTTCATCTGCTGTGTTTCTCTATCTTCTCATTTTGCTTATCTTACTGTGTTTGGGGTCTCCTTTTTGCAGGCTGCAGGTTTGTAGTTCCCGTTGTTTTTGATGCCTGTCTCCAGTGGCTAAGGTTGGTTCAGTGGGTTGTGTAGGCTTCCTGGTGGAGGGGACTAGTGCCTGTGTTCTGGTGGATGAGGCTGGATCTTGTCTCTCTAGTGGGCAGGTCCACGTCTGGTGGTGTGTTTTGGGGTGTCTGTGGCCTTATTATGATTTTAGGCAGCTTCTCTGCTAATGGATGGGGTTGTGTTCCTGTTTTGCTAGTTGTTTGGCATAGGTTGTCCAGCACTGTAGCTTGCTGGTCATTGAGTGAAGCTGGGTGCTGGTTTTAAGATGGAGATCTCTGGGACATTTTCGCCATTTGATATTATGTGGAGCTGGGAGGTCTCTTGTTGACCAGTGTCCTGAAGTTGGCTCTCCCACCTCAGAGTCAGAGGCCTGACTCCTGGCTGGAGCACCAAGAGCCTTTCATCCACACAGCTCAGAAGAAAAGGGAGAAAAAGTAGAGAGAATTAGTAGAAGTATGAAGAAAGAAAGAAAGAAAGAAAGAAAGAAAGAAAGAAAGAAAGAAAGAAAGAAAGAAAGAAAGAAAGAAAGAAAGAAAGGATGGAAGGAAGGAAGAAAGAAGAAAAGAAGGAAAGAAAGGAGGGAGGGAGGGAGGAAGGAAGGAAGGAAGGAGGGAAGGAAGGAAAAAAGATAGAAAGAAAGAAGTTACAGTAAAATTAAATAAAGTAAAGTATAATAAAGTTATTGAATTAAAAAATAATTATTTAGAAAAAAAAAAGGGATGGATAGAACCTTAGAACAAATGTTGGAAGCAAAGCTATACAGACAAAATCTTACACAGAAGCATACACATACACCCTCACAAAAAGAGGTAAAGGAGAAAAAATCATAAATCTTGCTCTCAAAGTCCACCTCCTCAATTTGGGATGATTCTTTGTCTAAAGGAGGGAAGGAAGGAAGGAAGGAAGGAAGGAAGGAAGGAAGGAAGGAAGGAAGGAAGGAAGGAAAGAAAGAAAGAAAGAAAGAAAGGAAGAAAGGAAGGAAGAAAGGAAGAAAGAAAGAAGGTAAAGTATAATAAAGTTATTATAATTAATTATTAAGACAAAAATTAAAAAAAAAAAAAACAATGGACGGATAGAACCCTAGGAAAAATGGTGGAAGCAAAGCTATACAGACAAGATCTCACACAGAAGCATACACATACACATTCACAAAAAGAGAAGAAAGGGAGAAAATCATAGATCTTGCTCTCGAGGTCCACCTCCTCAATTTGGGATGATTCATTGTCTATTCATGTATTCCACAGATGCAGGGTACATCAAGTTGATTATGGAGCTTTAATCCGCTGTTTCTGAGGCTGCTGGAAGAAATTTCCCTTTCTCTTCTTTGTTCTCACAGCTCATAGGGGCTCAGCTTTGTATTTGTCCCTGCCTCTGCGTGTATGTCGCTGGAGGGCGTCTGTTTTTCGCTCAGACAGGACGGGGTTAAAGGAGCTGCTGATTCAGGGGCTCTGGCGCACTCAGGCCAGGGGGAGGGAGAGGCACAGTGTGCGGGGCGGGCCTGCGGCGGCAGAGGCCGGCGTGACGTTGCACCAGCCTGCGGCCCACCATGCGTTCTCCCGGGGAAGTTGTCCCTGGATCCCGGGAACCTGGCAGTGGCGGGCTGCACAGGCTCCCTGGAAGAGGGGTGTGGATAGTGTCCTGTGCTCGCACACAGGCACCTTGGTGTCAGCAGCAGCAGCCTTAGCGTCTCCCGCCCGTCTCTGGGGTCCGTGCTTTTAGCCGCGGCTCGCGCCCGTCTCTGGAGTTCCTTTAAGCAGCGCTCTTAAACCCCTCTCCTCACGCACCAGGAAACAAAGAGGGAAGAAAAAGTTTCTTGCCTCTTCGGCAGGTGCAGACTTTTCCCCGGACTCCCTCTCGGCTAGCCATGGTGCACTAACCTCTTCAGGCTATGTTCAAGCCGCCAACCCCAGTCCTCTCCCTGAGCTCCGACCGAAACCCAAATAGGACTTATTGAAACAACTTTATAATCCAATTCAAAATTTTATTGTCATTAGAGCCTTTAATATTGACAATAAAATGTTGAGGCCTATCACATATTTTAGATTTTTATGCATTTAAAATATTGTTATTTTTCCCTAAGTAATTATTTAATAGACATATTTAAACAAAGGCACTTAAACAGAATTTCTGACATATTGAAGTTCCTTTGGTGCTTAAATTATAGTTTAAAAATATGTAAATGATGCACACACAATGTTGAGACATTTTGCACTATGTACTACTCTCAAATTTTCTTACATTGACAATCAGCCTTCTATTGTATGTACCAACAAATTGTCCTAACATAACATTGACAATAATAATTTTTCAAAATTACCAAGCAACATTTAGGACCCTAAGTTGAAACTCCACTGGATGCTAGATCAAAACACCAAAAATATAAGAAGATGAACTTTCCATGTATGGCTCAGCATTGCTTAGAGTAATCAGGAACAGCTCTGTCTCAGCATACTCCTCTGCCTGGAAGCTGGATGTTGTTTTGTTCATATTTATTGTTAAGTGTATTCAATTTCAAAAATTTGAATGGTGAAACATGTCTATAATATTATCAAGAATTTATTATAAATGTGATCAATGTTTCTAAAGTTATGTGCAAGCTGTTATAGAAATGCATATTTAACTTAATGTTGTCTAAAGTTCATGTTGTCTATTTCATGACAGTAGTGCTTAGACCTTCACAAAATTAAAGTTATAATTAAATAGGATTTTACTATAGTTCCTTAGCATGAAATGAAAGAAAATTATAAAACCAGTAGCAGGTTAGTGTTAATTTTCTTAACAAATGACACAAGTTAACACAAGCAGAGCCTTCAAACACAGTACTCATTTAGCTAAGCCAAGTTTGTACATGAATAAATGAAAGGTCTTGTAATTTTGAGCCATATTCAAACTTAAGCGTTTCTTGACCTATAAAAACAGAGATTTTTTGTTATGTTTTATTTATTATTATACTTGCTACTAATTACTTAGGTTTTATTATGTTACAAGTTATATGTGAATGTTTTTCATTCTAAAAAGAATATGAGCAAAGACCCATTTTACAGAAATTAAGGGTTAAAGTGGTTAAGTTCCTTCCCCAATGACACACTGCTAGAAAGTGATATACCTAAGTTCAAGCACATGTTTCTATCTATTTCCAAGTCAGTGCAGTTTAAATGGTATAATATGCCTCCAAGTTTGACCTTATACAAACTTCCTCTGTGTATTATTATGTAATAAAATATACTTAAGCTAAAAACTAAAGCAATATATATATATTTATGATTATTTTTATATTTGTCAATATTATAAACTTTCCTAAAATATTATTGGGAAATATTTGTTTTATTATTACAAAGATGAAATAAACACTGTCACCCAAATGTTTGAAATTTTAAATACTCAAAATAATTTGAATGGATTTAATGTGTGAATTTAATATATGAATAATATGTAGAAAGACATGCTAAATTTATCTGGACCTCAACTCTACCACATAAAACTAAAGCATAAATTATGTCTACTTCATACCAAGCCATTATAAACTAGCCTGTTAAAAATATATGAATTTGAATTTTAATAATTTATGTATTCAAGGGACATAATAAATGCATGAGAGCAGGATGGGAATACATTTGTTTCTTCCCTGCCCCCCACCTCAGGGATTGAGTCCTCTCTGTGTCCTTAAATTAAAACCAGGTATTTTCTATTTTCTTCAATTATTGCTTGATACTACTTAAACAATTAAGAAACAGTGGGGAAAAAAAAAAAAGAAGAAGAAGCAGTGAATCTAGGTGGCAATCAACTCAGTGGGAAATTGCTCTCACAGTATAATTTTTCTAGATGTTATGCAGTAATTACCACTGTAACATCAGCATTAATGGCAGGGATAATTTAGTTCTCTTACTGGCCCTAGATCAGGATGACCCTTTATACTACCTTCTTGTGTACATAGGAAGATATTTTCATGATTTTACATTTATACCAAATATAAGAAGTAAGCTGTTTAAAGTATAAAGCAATTTAATTTTTACAAAATAATTGACTGGAACTATGATGAGTTAAAGTTACTGATTGATAAATATAGTCTTGGAAAATACAGAGATTATATCTTTAGAGCAGAGATTTAACCTTCAATTTACAAAGCATGGAGTTATAAAACTACATTTTAATCTCAGATAAAAAGGGGCTAGTGTTACAGATAAGCTATAGGTAAGTTCATTTTTATCATTATAAGTTCTAGGACCATTTGCTACTTAGAAGAAAGAAGCATTGTATAAAAATATTCTATTAAATCTGTGGTATGACTCCAAATCAATTTTTGAAGGGATTTTCAAGACACAGTAACATACTCTACATTAAAATGACATGCTAGGGGACTTCCCTGGTGGCACAGTGATTGAAAATCTGCCTGCCAATGCAGGGGACAAGGGTTTGAGCCCTGGTCCGGGAAGATCCCACATGCCGCAGAACAACTAAGCCCGTAAGCCACAACTACTGAGCCTATGTGCCGCAGCTACTGAAGCCTGCATACCTAGAGTCTGTGCTCTGCAACAAAAGAAGCCACCGAGATGAGAACCCCACGCACTGCAACAAAGAGTAGTCCCTGCTCACTGCGACTAGAGAAAGCCTGTGCACAGCAATGAAGACCCAACACAACCAAAAATAAATAAATAAAATACATATTTTTTTAAATAAATAAAATGACACACTAAACAATATATTTTGAAGAAAAAAATTATATTTGAAATAAAGATATTTATTGCTTAAATTTGGCAGAGGAATGGAGCATTTAATCGTTTCTTCTTCATCCTTAACTTGGTTTTCCTTCCCATGTGAAAATTTTGGATAACTTATTTACTAGCCTTTTTTCTAAAAACTTGAAATTTAAGGGAAAAATTGTGCAAACAGTCAAAAATAATACTGCTTAGTGAGAAATCTACATCTAATGTAGGTTTCATTCCTACATATTTTCCACTATTTGCATTATATATCTTACTTCACCATCTATATCTATGAGGCTGATTAGATAATTTCTCTTTATTTTTACTATCTCTGTTTTAGTCTTTGTCTTAACGGTCTTCCTTAGAGTTGCTAAGATTTCTTCTTCCTTGTCTCACTATTTTATTAACCTATCTGTATCCCCTCTTAGCTTATGATTGTCCTATAGTGCTTAAGCCTTGTCTGGCTACATTCTCTCTGCTTTTCCCAGTATTACTAGCAATCATGTAGATCTATGCCAGGATTTCCAAACATTGACAATGTTGACATTTTGGTCTTGATAATTCTTTGTGTGTGTGTGTGTGTGCAAGGAAGAAGGGAATACTATCTTGTGCATCATAGGATGTTTAGCAGCATCCCCTGTCTCTACCACTAAAAGACAGTCACGCCTCCAAGTCAATATGACAACCAAAAATGTCTCAAGAAGCTACCAAATATCTCCAGGGAGAAAAAAGTCACCTCCAGTTGAGAACCACTGATGTATACGGTGTTGTTCTTTTCTTGAAGTTCTTCTAGACTCTCGCTATGTTTGGTAGATATAAAGATTTTTTTCTTACTAAAATTAATTTTTAATCTGGAAATTCTAGTATTATTTTCTGCATGTTTAAATTATAGTGCTCAGCTAAAATATTTAGTTAAAAATTAGGTTAAAATAAACAGCTCTGTTTATGTAATAAGTAGCAATCATATATGAAAATATATCATGCATTTCTCTAAGACTTACTATGTGTCATCCATTGTTCTGATACAGAAGCCAGAAGAAGAAATAGCACACATTAAACCAGAAACACCTAATGAAATAGAGCTACTGAATGGTACTTATTACAGTTTCACAAAAAAATTAATACAGGTAATTAAGTGTATTTAAGCAAATTAGAAGATAAAAATGAGTTTCTGTCTTCCATTTCTGGTAGTTTGGCTGATTAGGTTTACTGAACATTTCCAATTGCAATAGCTAAAATGCATGATATAATACTTTAGAACACCCTTTAAAATCCAATCGTGATTTTTCATAAAATTAAGAAAGGCACAGATACTAAAAATAAATTGAAAGCATGAATCTTTGACAGTAAGAGAGCACCAACACAAATTCATGCTCTGAGTATTTCTGTTTAGTGCTTGAGAACTGGAGCTGCTTTTGACAATTACACTAGCATCCAGAACATGTAATAAAGGTTATGCCCATATCACAAGAATGGAATAGGAGATTGCCAAATAAAATTGAGACTGTAATGCCTACAAGCAACCTAATGAGGATAAGAATTAAACTCTGATATGAGGTGGTTTAAACTTTAGAACTGTGTGAAAGGAAAAAGGTATATATTAATCAGACAAATAAAAATCCACCATGAGCAAAGTTTAGAAGACTAATGTCTCCTTTTATTCTATTTATTATCTGTTTCAGTTATTCAAGCTTTAGACATTTTTCCTACAAGACCAGTGATAACAGCAGCCTTGCTAACACTTCTCCTTGACACCATATATGCAATGCAATGCTGTGGTGATGTCCTTTACACTTAGAAATTGGACCACATCATGGTTAACTCTAATTTGGCTCCATGTGTTAGACTGACCCACCCTAAAATTTCTTTAGGAATATACACTATCAATTTAATGGTATCAGTATTGTATTTGGAGCATTGATATCTTTTTCCTTTAGTACATTTAAGTTTCAGTCTTTGCCTGAGCCCATTGAATTAGAGGGAAGTAAATGGTCTTGAGAAAGATATAACCTGCTGAGTTGTGAAATTTTATCTTCAACCCTTAATTCCTACATACTTCAAAATCTTCCCAGTGAAACCCCAAACTTATTTCCCTTTCATATCTATTTTGAGGTCTATATCAGTTAAATGACTCAGCTATTCCTTGAAGGTTTTATTTATTTATTTTATTTGTTTAATATCCCTGGATATGGTGTGTCCTTCTTTCAACTACCAGCTACCCTAAGCCTTCTTTATTGGTGCATCCCCTGGGTGGCAGCCTAACCAAATATGGTTTAAGTGGTTCACATTTACCTATGATTGTATAAATAATTTTGTCTCTCTTGCACTTGATTCTTCTGGACAAAAAGTCTGAATGTGAGCAAATAATGATTTGGGAAAAGAAAAAGTGAAATTATAGCCTTTGGAAAGGGACACCACTGACCATTGTTAAGAGAACGAATCTTAAATGTTATCATCACACACAAACATATACAAAGGAGATTTGGGGAGGGAAGGGAGGTGTTAACTAACCTTATTGTGGTAATCATTTCTAAAACATACATTTATGAAGTCATCACGATGTACAATTTACACTACATGTTATATGTCAATATTATCTCAATAAAGCTGCAAAAAAGAAAAAACAAACAACAAACAAACAAACAATCTTCTTTGTCTTTCAGAACTGCCCTGGGAGTGTTCTTCCTAAAGGCAAGCACTTGGGCATGGCTATCCCTATCTTCCCATTTGGCTTCTGTCTCTGCCATCTTCTACCAGATAGTCCTGACCACTGTACAGCTCCTGCCTTCTGATGCTGTTGTGCCCTCCTACACCATCCTCTTTTCTAGACGTCAAATGAATGCAACCAGATTGTACTGACTGTCCTGATAGCTCTTCTCAAAACAAGAACAGAACCAAGTAATTTTAACTGAACTGAGAACTCCTAAATTTAACATTACTACCATCACCTACAACAACAACAGTTTTACGTGGATTAAAAGGTTTTGTGAAATTCATAAAAATATTTCTTTATAGGAATTATTTTGTAAAATATGAGAACATTATGATATATATCATATACACAATCAAACATACATATAAAAAGTTTTAAAGTACCAAAAACCTTTATGTGTCTTTTTTATTCTTCTATTAACTTTTTGGTGTGAGGTATAGAGAAAGTCACATTAACATAATAGAATGTATTTTCTTGCATTTTCCCACTCCCTTTCCTTTTGGGCTATCTGATAGTTATAAAATTATTTATGCAATAGTATTACAGTATCAATGTTTAAATGTTTGCAACATTTTATTCTCTTTTGTAGCTATTATTTTACTAGTTGATAGGTCTTAATTATATATTTAAGTGTATTAAATATTCACTTCCTGTTTTTTTTTATTTTTTGATTCATAAATTTACTGATTACATTTTATCACCAAGTTATCTTTTTCAAAAATGCCTCATGATTTATATATTTCTAGATCTTATTGTCCATGAGATCACTCTCTAATTAATAAGGAAATAATGGCTTTTTAAAAATTTGTGAAGACAGTCTTATCATGCTGATGGGACTGCTTCTAAAGCATGGATGCGTTTATGGCTATAGTAAATGAGAGGTAGCTGCCTGAAAGACATTGGCAGGAAATTTAGGAAGGGGATCAGAGTCTTATGGAGATAGGCAGAAGAGAATAAATGTGTTATGTGAGAACAGAAAACCCACCCTCTGCCTATGTTCCCCAAAAAGATTTAAAGGACTTTATTAATGAATTTTTAAATGTTATGATAAAAAAATTAAGACCCTTGGGCTTCCCTGGTGGCGCAGTGGTTGGGAGTCCGCCTGCCGATGCAGAGGACATGGGTTTGTGCCCCGGTCCGGGAAGATCCCACATGCCGCGGAGTGGCTGGGCCCGTGAGCCATGGCCGCTGAACCTGCGCTTCCGGAGACTGTGCTCCGCAGCGGGAGAGGCCACAACAGTGAGAGGCCTGCGTACCACAAAAAAAAAAAAAAAAAAAGACCCTTGAGAAGTTCAGTGGTGACTACTCTGTGTAAGCCACAATTGACAATAGAAATTGCTACCACTGAACTTGGCTCATTAGTGTCATAGGCAAAGGTAAGAATTTGTTAGAGCAGAAGCCATGTATATATGTATATATAAAATGTATTTTTGCACGTGTAAAAGCTGTGTATATGTATAATTCTTAATATATATTTATTATACTTATTTAAATATATACCTATATAGATATAGGGATATAGTCAACTAAAGTAACAAAAGAGTAACAGAAATAAGATGTATCATTCTGGGCTTCCTTGGTGGCGCAGTGGTTGAGAGTCCGCCTGCCGATGCAGAGGACATGAGTTCATGCCCTGGTCCGGGAAGATCCCACATGCCGCGGAGTGGTTGGGCCCATGAGCCATGGCCACTGAGCCTGCGCGTCCGGAGCCTGTGCTCCGCAGCGGGAGAGGCCACAACACTGAGAGGTCCACGTACCATAAAAAAAAAAAGTATCATTCTATTTTTAAAATATGGCATACAATCTATGAAAATTTTCAACAAGATTTCTCAAATAGCATTCAGGCATTAATAACTAAAAATGAGATAATAATCTGTTTGATTTTGTTGTTGTTGTTAGAAATATTTTGTTAATCAAAGCTTTGTACCAAGCCTTGTTCTTATAGTGGATGATGCCAAGAAAAGAATGTGTCAGACACCCACTGTACTGTAAAGGCGTTCAACGTCTTTGAAAAGAGAGATAACTAAGTGTATATTTTCTCATTGCTATAGCAATGTTTCAATAAATAAAAATACTGAACTCATAAATTGTATATTTTTTATAGCCAAACACTATTATAATAATTACAACTGTGTTTATAAAACCTGATGAACTTTCAAATACAACCTGCAGATTTATGTTGTTACTTAAATTCTCATCATTATGAGGGAGTCACAGTGTAGGGAAAAATATATATCCATTTTATTTTCTGTAATTGATTTATTATTGATTGAAAGCCGAATGCTTCCTGGCTTTGGAAACCCCATGTATCTCAAGCTCTAATGATCCTTTCTTATGCTGTGGAAATGATGCTATGAGTAAGTAAAATGTCAGGTACACAACATAATCATATCTGATAAAGATCATCATACGTGCATACCTGCATATACACCTGGCATAATGATATATATTTTTTAAAATAATAGCTTAATTCATAACTATTTTATTGGAAGCAATTTTGTCTATAATTCATAGAAAGGATTATAAAACTGTTCCCATTTAGTCTGAGTAATTGAATATATTTTGCCTTCAGTTATAACTATACTCATACTTCAATTTTCTAGGTGCCATTATTTTTTATTTCAATGCCAAAAAGATTTATTGCTTCTACTTATATACTATTTTTCTTCAGAAATATTGCTGTTGGTACTCCTCAACAAACAGTAGTGTGACTTTTCTTACTATGTAAATATTTTAAGATGTTGAAATTTAGCATTCTTTATATAAGATTAAATTCAAATTCATATGGTAACATCAGCATGTAACTGCATGAGTTAATGACTGAGGTTTATATAATAAATTATTTTCATTTTTAATCAACATAATTATTTAAATATTTATACAGTGGCTAAAATGTATTTCTAAGCAGAGATAGAGATGAAATATGAAGTTTGAATAAGAAAGAATTTGAATCTTAGTTTCATTTACATACACATTGTATAGACTTGAATAGGTTGTCAACATTTTCTAGTATTGTTTTAATACCTAAATATGGAAATGATAATAATGCTTAATTCAATAATTGTTGTGATGATTACATAAGGTAGGTATGCAATGTTATCAGAGCATTAATGAAAGAAATGTTTATAATGCATATCACATTGTCAAGAATATAAAGGACAGATACACTCTCCATTTGGAGAAAGTGATAATCAGGAGTGCGGGCAAATAAAACAAAAAAATTCCCCAAATGTGGGTGAAATTTTTACAAACATTCTTATTAATACACTTGAAAAAATATTGAGGCTAGCCATATATTTATATAAAAGTTGCATAATTTCTACACAACTTCACTTTAAATAATATATATATCTTAAAATAGGAATATATATAAATGAACATGTAGTTGACTCTTATTTTTATCATCTTTATACCTCTTATCTTTTACTGCTTTCATTATTTTCATATTAGTGTGGATTTTGTCCTTTTACTTATGTTTCTCCTGGATTTTGTTTTGCCATTTTTCTTTCACTTGACATTACGATATCATTTCCAGCTGATTCTGAAATCAACACTTACTTTCCAGAAGCTGTTTTATTCTATGAATCTAAGTTTTAAATGTTATTTGCTAGTGCAATTGCTATGGAGAACAGTAAGGAGTTTCCTACAAATATAAAGTAGAATTAACATAAGATCCAGCAACTCCACTTCTGGGTATACTCCTAAAAGAATTTGAAACAAAATTGAATGTCAGCATGATGGTGGTGTGATATGCTTCTTTTGTCTCTCCCTTTCAACCTACAACCCGTAAAACATCCTTAACTCAACAAAAGTATCTCTGTCCAAAACACAAGGATGCCAGAGAATTCCACACATCTGTACATCTAAATGTGGGTGGACTGGAACACATAGAAGAGGTGGAACCTGGGAACCAGTGGAGGCAGTGCATGTGATCCCAGAACCTAAGCTGAACCTGCAGCCCCAGAGAACCAGGTAGTTTCAGGAAAGAAGATGCACACAACTCTGGCCTCCAGGCTGCAGGGTCACCCTTGGCCATAGGGAACCAGGCAGCAGTGGAAGTGCCTGCAACTTTAGCCTACCCTCGGCCCTCAGCAGTGAGGCATGCAAACTCAATCTCCCCAGACATGTTAGGGACACCTGCAACCCCAGTTCTATCCTTTCCATCCCCCTACAGCAACCAAGCCTGAAACCCAGGAGACAACAGACACAGTGGAGGCACTTGCCATCTTGGTGCCCAAGGTGGTGACATCAGAGACACGGGCAGTAGCAAGACACCAACAGTCACAGAGACACAAGTAGTGACAATGAGAGCACAAGGTGACACCTCTAACAGAGGCAGTGGAAGGTAGAAAGTACCTATTTTCAAATATAACCAGAGGCAAATCAGGTAAGAGGAATGAAAAATATGTACCTCTTACTGAAAAACAAAAGGAAGGCTGCTAAATACTAATATGCTGAATCATCAAAATCAATTTAATTTTTTTTTCTAAAAAAGAAAGGTGTTCAGTACTTCAAATATGTTACCAGAGAAATAATTCATCAAGCACCATGAAGAACCATGATAACACAATATCACACACAAAATGACAATTCTTCAGAAACCAAACTTAAAGTCACAGAATATTGTGATCTAACTGATAGAAAATTTAAAACAGTTGTCATAAAGAAACACAACAGGCTACAATAAAACTCAGAAAGGCAGTTCAATACACTTAGAAATAAACTTAATGAACAGAAGAAATACTTTACCAAAGAAATTAAAACTCAAAAAAAAAAAAAAAAACAGAAATTCTGGAGCATAAAACTCAAAAAAAATTAGAAATCATTACAAATAGAGCATACCATACAGAAGAGAGAATTAGGGAGCTTGAGGATAGAAATTTAGAAATGATACAGGTAGAAGGGGAGAGAGAGAAGAAATTCAATGAGAACTATCCAACTCTATTAAGAAGGGCAGTGTTAGGATAAAAAGTATCCCAGAAGGAGAAGAAAGGAAAAAGGGAGCAGAGAGTATATTTAAAGAAATAATAGCTGATAACTCCCAAATCTGGAAAAGGAACTGGATATACAAGTTCATGAAGTCACAAGAATACCTAATACCTCAATGTAAAAAGGCCTTTTCCAAAACACATTATAATAAAATTGTCAAAAGTCAATGACAAACAAAGAATTTTGAAGGTGACCAAGGAAAAAAGGATGATAACCTACAAAGGAACCCCATTAGGCTATCAGCAGATTTCTCAACAGAAACTCTACAGTCCAGGAGAGAGTGGAATGACATTCTTTAAATATTGAAGTATAAAAACTGTTATATAAGAATATTCTATTGAGCAAAGTTATCATTCAGACATAAATGATAAATAAAGGCTTTCCCATACAAACATAAGCTGAGGGAATCTATCAACACTAGACTTGCCTTACAAGATAAGTTGAAAGGTGCTCTACAACCTTAAACAAAAAGACTGTAGTACACAAAACTTGGTGTAAGATGACAAATAGACATACAGAATCAGAAAATTGATATTCTATAACATAGTAGATTGTTAAACAATTATAGCATAAAAGTTAAAGGGGAAAATAGCAGTAAAAACAATTATAGGTACTTCAATTTGGTAACAAACTCCAAAATTAAAAGGGATAATCTGAGATAACAAAAATATAAAATGAGAAGAGGAAAAGGATGGAACCCAGGCAAACAAATGAAGACAAGATGCTAACGGCAGAAAAAAAGACAATTTTATCTATGACATTTTATCAAATTTCATGCTAACCACAAAACATAAATCTAGAGCAAAGACCCAAAACGTAAAAAAGAGGAGACTTAGAAAAAAATTACAGCAAACCACCTTACTAAAATGGCAGACAAAAACACAAGGAAAAATAAACAATGGAGATACAGAACAATCAGAAAACAAAAGGTAAAATTGCAGTACTAATGTCCTCATTCATCAATAATCACCATAAAGATAAATGGATTAAAATCACAAATCAAAAGACACAGAATTGCTGGATGGATTAAAAAAAAGAAAACTATACCCTGCAGTCAGGAGACTTACCTCAGCTCTAAAGACAAATATAAGATAAGAGTGAAAGATTAGAAATTGATACTCCAAGCAAATGGCAGCCAAAAGAAAGTGGGTATAACCATATTCATATCAGCCAAAATAGACTTCAAGACAAGAAAAAATGTAACAAGACAAAGATGGACATTATATAATGATAATAGAGATAGTTCATCAAGGAGACATAATAGGTATTAATATATATATATATATACCAAATATAGGAACTTGAAAATATATAAAGAAATTATTAATAGACTTAAAGGGAGAAGCTGACAGCAACACAATAATAGTAGGAGACTTTAACCACTCACAACAATAAATGAATTATCCAAACAGAAAGTCAATAAGAAAAGAGTCACCTTAAAAAAACATTAAACACTGTGGACTTGATAGGTTTATACAGAACATTCCATCTAAATGCAGCAGAATACATATCCTTCTCAAATGCACATAGAATATTCTCAAGGATAGTCCATATGTTGGGTAAACAAGTCAATAAATTTAAAGACTGAAATCCCCAAGCTTCAATTCTTACTGCAATAGTATACAACTAGAAATCAACTACAAGAATAAAACTGGAAAAATCACAAAGATATGGAGACTGAATAACATGTTACTGAACAACTATTGGGTCAATGAAGAAATCAAAGTAGAAATCAAAAAGTTCCTGAAGGCAAATGAACATATGACATATCAAAATCTACAGGATACAACAAAAGCAGTACTAAGAGAGAAGTTTATAGCAATAGAGTCCTACCTCAAGAAACAAGAAAAATCTCAAATAAACAATTTAACTTTATACCTAAAAGAACTAGAAAAAAAGAATAAACAAAACCTTAAGTTGGTAGAAGGAAAGATATAATAAAATCAGACCAGAAAAATTAAAAATAGAGACTAAGAAGACAATAGAAAAGATCAACAAAACTAAGAAATAGTTTGTTGAAAAGAAAATCAAAACTGTCAAACCTTTAGCAAAACTTACTAAGAAAAAAGGAGAGAAGACACTGATAAATGGAATCAGAAACAAATAAAGGAAAAATAACAGTGGATACCACAGAGAAACAAAGGATTATTAGAGAATGTTATGAAGAGCTATACACCAGCAAATTGGATGACCTACAAGAAATGGATAAATTCTTAAAATAATACAACCTTCAAAGACTGAATCATGAAGAAATAGAAAATCTGAATAGACCAATCACTAGTAAGGAGAATAAGACAGTAATCAAAAACTTCACCAAAAACACAAGTCCAGGACCAGATGGCTTCACGTGTGAATTCTACCAAATATTCAAAGAAGATTAAATACTTATTCTTCTCAAACTTTTCCAAAAAATGGAAGGAGAGGAAATTCTTCCTAATTCTTTTTACAAGGCCAATATTACTCTGACACCAAAACCAGAGAAAGACAGCACACACACAAAAATTATAGGCCAATATCTCTGATGAACATGAATGAAAATATCCCCAACAAAATATTAACAAACCAAATACAACAGTACATTAAAAAAAAATCATGCAACATGATCAAGTAGAATTTATTCCAGGAATGCAAGTATGGTTCAACATCTGTGAATTAATCAATATGATACATCATATTAACAAAATGAAAGATAAAAAATAAGATCATCTTGATAGATGTAGAAAAAGCATTTGACGAGATTCAACACACATTTATGATAAAAACTCAATAAAATGGGTATAGAAAGAATGTACCTCAACATAATAAAGGGTATATATGACAAATATGTAGCTAACATCATACTCAGTGGTGAAAAGCTCAACCTTTTCCCTAAGATCAAGAACAAGACAAAAATGCCCACTCTTGCACCTCTTATTCAACATAGTATTGGAAGTCCTAGCCAGAAAAATTAGGCAAGAAAAATAAGTAAGGAATCCAAATTGGAAAGAAAGAAGTAAAACTATCAGTATTTGCAGATGACAGGACTTTATATATAGAAAACCCTAAAGACCACCAAAAAAATATTAGAAATAATAAACAAATTCAGTAAAGTTGTAGGGTATAAAATCAATGTACAAAAGTCTGTTGCATTTCCATACACTAACAATAAACTAGCAGAAAGATAAATTAAGAAAACAATCCCTTTACAATCTCAAGAAAAAGAAAAATAACTAGGAATAAATTTAACGTAGGAAGTGAAAGACCTGTACACTAAAAACTATAAGACGTTGAAAGAAATTGAAGAAGACACAAATAAATAAAAAGATATTCTATGCTCATAGATTGAACAAATTAACTTTGTAAAAATGCCCATATTACCTAAAGCAACCTACAAATTCAGTGTAATCCTTATCAAAATGTCTATGACATTTTTCATGGAAATTGAACAAAATAATCCTAAAATTTATATGGAACTTCAAAGAACCCCAAATAGCCAAAGCAATCCTAAGAGTAAAGGACAAAGCTGTTGCCTCACACTCTCTGATTTCAAATTTTATTACAAAGCTATAATAATCAGCAGAAAACCAGATACATAGATCTGCAAAACAGAATTGAGAGCCCAATTATATGGCTACAGATTTATAGACAATTAATTTATGAAAATGAGCAAAGGACATTCAATGGAGAAAGAATAGTCTCTTCAATAAATGGTGTTGGAAAAACTGGACAGCCATAGGCAAAAGAATGGAACTAGAACACTATTCACACAGTACACAAATATCAACTCAAAATAGATTAAAGGCTTGAATATAAAACTTGAAACCATAAGCTCATAGAAGAAAGCATAGACAGTATGCTCTTTGACATGGGTCTTAGCAAAATCTTTCTGGATATGTCTCCACAGCTAAGGGAAACAAAAGCAAAAATAAGCAAATGGACAACATTAGACTGAAAATCTTCTGCACAGCAAAAGAAACTATCAACAAAACAAAAAGACAACATACCAAAAGGGAAAATATATTTGCAAATCATATTCAGTAAGGGGTTAAAAGCCAAAATACATAAAGAACTCATTAAACTCTATAATAAAAAATAAACAACCAGATTTAAAAATGGGCAGAAGTGCTGAATAGACTTTTTTCCGAAGAAGACATATGCAGGGAAAATAGGCACATGAAAAGTTGTTTAACGTCACTAATAATTAAATAATTGTAAATAGAAATCACAATGAGATATCACCCCACACCTGTTAAAATGGTTAGTATCAAAAAGGCAAGGCATAACATGTATTGGAGAGGATGTGGAGAAAAGGGAGCACTTGTGCACTGTTGGTGGAAATGTAAACTGTTGCCATCACTATGGAAAAAATTATGAGACACCTCAAAAATTAAGAACTACCATATGATTCAACTATTCCACTTTTGGGAATTTATCCAAACAATACAAAAACACTAATTTAAAAGTATATGCACTCTTGTGTTCATCACAGCATTATTTACAGTATGGAAAACCTAAGTGTCAATCTACAGATGAATGTATAAAGAAGATGTGGTATATATATATATATATATATATATATATATATATATATATATATATACACACACACACACATACACACATACGATTGAATACTACTCAGTCATAAAAAGATGAAATCTTATCATTTATGACAACATCGATGGACTTTGAGGGTATTACACTAAGTGAAATAAGTCAGATGGAGAAAGACAAATATGATCTCACTCACATGTGGGAAAAAAAAACTAACAAAAACAAACACATAGGTACAAAAACAAGAGTAGTGTTACAGAGGGGAGGGAGAGGAGGGAGGGCAAAATGAGTAAAGGGGGTCAACTGTACCATGACTGATGGAAACTATAGGTAGTGAGCACACTGTAGTGTATACAGAAGTCAAAATATAATGTTGTACACATAAAACTTATGTAATGTTATAAACCTGTATTAGCTCAATAAGTACACATATAAAAATAGTAATTAATTATTTGACTTTAAAAGAATCAAACCTCATACAGTCTTAAGAAATATCTATGCTTATCTTTGTATTTAATTTCAACTCAAACGTTTGTTTGCTTTCTTGTTTTAAGAAAGTGGGGTGTTGTAGATTCAAACAAGGAATTTTTTTCCAATCTTATAATTCTACTGAAAATTTTAATATTAAAATTTTACCTTTATAAACATATAAGCTAATATTTTTAAGTGTACAAAAAGAGATCTTAAAAAAATAAAGACATTTTGAGACATCATTTTAAAAAAATGAAAGCAGGGCTTAAACAGGTATTTCTACATAAAAACATTATTCAAAATAGCCCAAAGGTGGAGGTAACCTAAATGTCCACTGATGAATAAATGAATGAACAAAATGTGGTATATACATACAATGGACTATTACTCAACGTTTAAAAGGAAGGAAATTCTGAACCATACTACAACATGGATGAACCTTGAGAACATTATGCTAAGGGAAATAAACTATTGAACAAGTACTGTATGATTCCATTTATGTGAGGTACCTAGAAGAGGCAAATTCATAGAGACAGAGGTCAAATGTTGGTTGCTAGAGGTTGGAAGATGGGGAAAAGGAGGATTTATTATTTAATGGGTACAGTTTCAGTTTTGCAAGATGAAATAATTCTGAAGATGAACAGTGATGACATTTGCACAACAATGTGAATGCAATTAATGCCACTGAACTTCACCCTTAAAAATGGTTAAGATGACAAATTTTATTTTATAAGAATTTTACTACAGGTACAAAAATAATAAAAAGTATTTAAAATAAAAATACATTATTTTTTCATTATTTTAATTGTTCCAGTTGCTACTTGAACTGATTGATGAGAGTGACCATGACAAAGACTGTATTTTTTTTTTTTTTTTTTTTTTTTGCGGTACGCGGACCTCTCACTGTTGTGGCCTCTCCCATGGCAGAGCACAGGCTCTGGACGCACAGGCTCAGCGGACATGGCTCATGGGCCTAGCCGCTCCGTGGCATGTGGGATCTTCCCAGACCGGGACACGGACCCGTGTCCCCTGCATCGGCAGGCAGACTCTCAACTAATGCGCCACCAGGGAAGCCCTAGACTGTATTTTATGTACTAATTAATTATAAGAATTGGAAAACCACAAAATTAAAAATTAAATTATACAATAAGAATCCAATTTCAATGTTTAGAATACAATTGTAATTTGTTTCAAGAATAATACAAAAAATATATAGTTGATTTGAAATATAGTACCAAAATAACGGATCTGAGATTCTATAAGGTAATTAAAAGTTTATGTTATTGCCTGAAAGATATGTAAACATCTCCATTTTATGTATACATGATGGTGTCTAGGAGTCATGGAGCTCATTCACTTCCTCTTTGTGCAATGCATCACAATGAAGAATTAATAGAATAAATATTTCAAAATTATCAATGACTGCCAGTGATTTTCCATGCATGTTGGGCATTTTGCTGTTCTGTACAAATTTGATGAAGATAACACCAAAGAACAAATGATTTAAGTAGTTATGGCAAAAACTATGGGAGGCTTAAGTAGGGTAAAGGTAATCAACTGTAATACTATAGCATATAATTCTGCCTGACAGATAAAATATATATTAAGTTGCTATTTAATTGGTTCTCAATCTGATTTCTTCCTTACTAAGACTTTACCAGGTATATATTTTGTAGAGGAAATTTTCCTTTTATTTACTTTATAAAATTTTTATTAGAAACATATTTAGATTTTGCATCATCTTCTTTAAAATAAACATAAAAATATTCCTTATTATTTTGGGTTCTGAGGCCCAATTTCAACCTGTATGTTGGGGGAATATGAGATCTCTCCAAACTAATAAGCAATGCTCCATACACCAGCTGGGTGTCCTATAATTCAACTCAGTTCTGATACTATCTACCTGGATATAGCCTCAGATGCCACAGGTTAAGGGCTCAGTCCCAGAAGAATGCCTTCCCCCATAATTTTTTATGCCCGTTGCAAAGCTAGGTTATTACATGTGCTTCTGACCCCAACAGCTGCAAATTGGAAGTTTTAATGACCCCATTCAACTCAGAATGCCAACTGCAAGTACTGGTTGTTACCTGTACTTATGACTAACTGAGTATAAATCATAAGTTACCATGATCCTCCCCCCCCCTTGGGTTCTATTAATTTGCTAGAGCATCTCACAGAACTCAGAGAACATTTTACTTACTAGATTATTGGTTTGTTATCTAAGGATATAACTCAAGAACAGCCAGATAGAAGAGATGCCAAGGGAAAAGTATTTGGAAAGGGGAGCAGAGCTTCCACGCCCTCTCCAGGTACACCACTCTTCCCAAAGATTCACATATTCACCAACGAGGAAGCTTTCTGAACTCATCCTTTTTGGGTTTTTATGGAGTTTTCCTTATATTGGCATGATTGACTAAATCATGGGCAGTTGATGATTTAACTCAATTTCAGGCTTCTCCCTTCTCCCTGGAGGTTGGTGGGGGAGGATGGTGCTGAATTCTAATCACTTGATTGGCTTCATTGGCAACCAGCCCCCCATTCTTAGGTGCTTTCAAAAAGTCACCTCAAAAGATACATAACAAAAGATTTCATTTTTGGCATTTAGGAAATTCTAAGGTTTTGGGAGCTATGTGCCAGGAACCTAGGGTGAAGACCAAACAGATGTGAAAAATATATTTTGGTCATCTGAATGATCAAATATGTATTTGTCTTTAAATCACTTATTATTCTATTCATATAATACATATCATTGTTTGTAGCATGAAACTATGATTAATTAAGGACTACTCAGATAAGATTCACTTTCTTTGGGTGGCTATATAATATCAGAAAGCATTTACTTATTTTTTCTTTTATAAACCATCTATGTACATTTATACTGATAATCTTATTTCAGGGAATTGTGGGTTAAAATGGAGTTTATCATCATGAAATTATCCCATTCTTTTTACTTATAATTTGATTTTAAATAAATTTAATAATTTGAAAGAAGAACCTCATTAACAAATGTTTACCTTACCTAATGATGTGATAGTTTTGTGTAAATTTAATATTTCTGAAATAATTAAGCTCAAAGACAGTATGTATAGAAGTTTTCTATTTTACTGAAGAATAGTTACTCTACATTAATATACTCTTTACCACATTTCCCATCAACGCCTTTTGCATGAACTCATTTTTAGAGGATGATGGGCCTTCACTTTTCTTGTGAGATTGCTAATATTGTCAAGAAGAACAAAGAACTTTCACATTCTGAGATCTCCTGGGACTACCTCTCTCTCCTTGTTTCATCAGAGGTGAGAACTTGTCAATAGCCACATTTAATCACAGGTCATATCAGGAATATCTTCTGGGACTAAAGTGAACCTAAAGTCTCACTCTGAACTCTTAAATAGGTTACTGGACTTTAGTGGTTGGTAAAGAAATGTGACATTCCTTCTTATTGTGGAAGTATTGAGCCATAATACGATATAGTTTTAAAATAGAACAGCATAGAAAAAAGGCTACCTTTTGAAAACTAAATATAAAATAAGTCAATTACATTACATTTAAAAAACCATACTAAATTATTCACTATACTAAAATATTTACATAAGCTGAGTCATTTAATTATCATAATAGTCAATGAGGAAGTTTAAAAGTAAATGGAAAAAAATTGAGCCTAAAGAAAAGATTAAAAGTTATTTCCAACTTTTCAGGTAGCAAATGATCCAGTGTTTAAAACCAGGTCATTTAAACTGTATGGACATTAAATTTCTACTCTGCAGTATGGGTTTCTTATTTTCATGAATTTGGTAATAAATCTGAAAGTAATTAAAAATTGAATTAAACACAATTAATTTAAAATGTGACTTTAAAATATGAATTTTGATATGTTCAAAAGGGGTCCGAAATACAAAATCTAATTGTCTCAGGGCAAATTTTTTTGTCACCTTGGATTTAGTTTAATAAAAGGAGTGTGCCCTAAGATTAATTTTGGCCCAAAATACTCTTCATATTATACCTCATTGTACAATTAAAAAAAAATCACTTAGAAATATTCAAAGAGAGAAGCTAGAATACAATTCCCCTCTCCAAAAGGCAAAAATGATTAATTTAAAACTAATAAAATAAATTCCAGGACAAAAACTCAAACAAAAACTGAGATCTTATACTAGAAAAATAATAGCTTCATAAAATATTTTTTAAAATAAACATTTATGTGAATTAGGATTTGAAACAAATTAGCTGGGAATGGATATGTCTATTTTTTCTTAGGTTTTATTTACCATTTTGTATACATGAATTACACATTCATTGTGGAATACATTTCCCAATTTCTCCCTCTTATTACAGTTATTTTTTTAAATAAAAAAACTGAGAATATTTTTAAGTTCCATTGTATATCTTGATATCAATGTGTTTTGATCTCTTGATCTATCAATTTCTATTTTCTTTTAACCTGATTATATTACCAATTGTTTATCTAGTTGTTGTTGCTTTAAAATTACTAGTCAAATATCTTCTTTAAAATTATTTGTGAAATCTGCAGATTTTCTTCTCCCCCAATTCACTGCATGTTTTTTAAAACTTACTAATACCTTCCTCCTGATTTGCTTTTTACTGTTTCTTTTTCTAATTTATTTAAATGCTTTAATTTGCTGAAAATGAAACAGGAAGAAGGGGGTAGGGCACAACCTTTAAAAGAATGAAATACCCATAGGACAAGACAAAAACTGGTTAGAACTAACTAGGTCCAAGATGGCAGAAGATTTGACCTTGAGCCTCATTGTACACTCATTGTAATACATTAGCATAAGCTAAGTGACATGCTGACCAGTGCTGTGACAGTTCTGAGGCCAAGGCTGACCATCAAAGATCAAAAACTGGGTGATGGCCCAATTCCTGGAAATCTCCACCCCTTCCCCAAAATAGTTGGAATAATCCTCTCACCCATTAGCCTACTAAATTACCCAGCCCATAAAAACTAACCAACCCAGATTTCGAGACCTCTCACCTTCTGAAATGGCCCATACTCTGTCTGTGGAATTTGTTTCTCCCTAAATAAATTCATTTCTTACCTATCACTTTGTCTCTCACTGAATTCTTTCTGCTATGAGACATCAAGAACCTGAGCTTCATTAAGTTCTGAGATCAGGGGTGTGATCTCATTAAAAAGACCATTGGGTTCAAGTCCCAGTCTGGGTTGCATGGTTTCAAAATGATTTAAGTACCTAACTAATTTAAGTCCCTAAGTCAAACCTATGTAGAGCTAAGTAAAAGTCAGTCCATGATGAATATTATAATTTTCATTTTTTCCATTTACCCATATTTCTCAAGATTTTTTTGCATGTCTACAAGTCTCAAGCAGCTTTTTAAAATGTTTCTATCTTCCCTAATGCCTTTTTCTGTTGTTCCCAGTATACCCTTACTTTTCTTGTACCTTTCTTTCCTTACTGGTGCCAGCTGACTTTTTTACCTCAAGCTGTGATTTTCTTTCTCATGTTACATCTAAATTCAAAAATGCAATAATTATTAATTAGGTCCTTTGATTTCATGGAAAACTTTTGTCACATTTTTACCAAAGATATGGTCATTAAAACAAAAAATGATACTGGTTATTTAAATTATTTACTTCTTGCTAATTCCCTTCTTTATTTTACATATTCTTTTAGTGCCCATTACCTCTTCACTGCCAATCATTCTTATTCCAAAGAGCAGTTTTCTTCCTGAACACATAATTTGCAAATTTTATATATTTGGATGAACCAGGAGAATGCTCTAGAATATGTAGGTGATCTCCAGGAATAAAAGGATGTGTGGGTCTCTCAGCCTCTGTCTGTCTCTGTCTCTTGTCTCTCTTTTCCTGTCTCTCTCCATGTCTTTCTCTGTCTCTGTCACTCTCTGTCAGCATGAGTGTATGTGTGTTATTTAGCCTTACTTTCTGTTGATGACAAATATCAGCAAGAGAATTTATCAGCCACAATTATCTCTGTGCCCCATCATATGCATAATCCTCTGATTTCCTCTTTCACCAGCTCCTCCCTGCTCTTCCTCCAGTCAATCCATTCACTTTTATATATGTGTTCAAATAACAGACCTTTGATTTTGTTTTTTAGGGTATGTATCTACCTTGGAGGATTCCCTACCCTCTCAATGTTTCATTATTTCTGAAGTGAAAAGTATCCACCCTGCATCATCTTGCATTCTCTAGTATGTTTTCTTTTCTTCATTGAACTTAGCACTTTTCTTCTTATTCTTATGTTCAGAACGAGAGCTTGCCCTACTTTCCATTAATATGGAATTACCATTTCATGTTCCCCTCAGTTTCATTGGATTCAAAGAGGAGGAGGTAATGCTGTCTTTGTGGCATTATTTTAAACACAGAACTTTTTGTAACATTTAACTGCATCTTGGAATCACGTTAATTCTACACTATTATTTTTGTATGTAAATATTCAAAATATATTGAACCATTTTCATATAAAAAGTACTGTGATGTGAAAAATGAGTAAGAGAGTTCCTTAAGTTGCTCACAATTTACTCAGAGAGAAGAACATGTATTCTTCTAATCAGAATACATGACAGGGTGTGATAAGGTCTAAAATCATAATTGATTAAGACATAATGTGATTTGGTAAAATAAAAAGATGACTTCCAAAACTATCATTTTTTTTCTGAGTTATGAAATTATGACAGCATGCCATAAATATTCTTTTCAAGTTACACTCATTAGGTCTTAATATTTTTCACTATAGATTTACAGTGGCATGAAAAGACCTGCAGTTATATCTCTCCAAATACTGTAAATTATTCATGAATCAGCATTGTTCATGTTAAACTGAAGTGGTGAAATTGTCTGAAATATGGCAATAATTAATACCTTACAAATCACAGACCTTTTTCTCTAGCCCTTTCAGTGTCATCTCTTTTACGTCTCAGTCACATTTTAATAAACCAGTATGACATATTTGTGCTTTTACAGATAAAGGACAATGATCAATAATTGTTGACATTTTAGGCTTCTCATATAATAACTAAATAGTATTAATTTTAACGATTGAAATTTTAAGTCACTTCATTTCATGTTACAGTAGTTTTTAAAAAAGTATTTCTCAATTCTGTTCCCAGTTAAGGTCCCCATGAGCAAATGTCTAAATGTGAATCTTGCTTATAATCTTATTCTTTTATATGCTTGCATTACTGTCAAAAATGTATTTAACTGTTCTCTCTGAAGACATGTCCTATTACATATAAAAATGTGGATGTTTTCCCTGTTCAGCTAGTAAACATTTCTTTGTCTCACATAGCTTCATATTTCTGGCTAAATTTACCTTTTTTTCCTAAGCAACATAGAAAATGTCATGTATTATTTTCTCAGTTTTCTATTACACACATCAAGAAATCACATACTTAGTTTCCAAGGTATTTTACATCATGTTTTATGTTAAATGGTACAAATTACTTTCTAGGTACATTATTATAGGAAACAAATTCTGATAATTTTTTAAAATTTAATGTCAAAAAAATGAGGTGACTATAGAGAACAATACTTTTAATTTAATAACAGCAGTTTCCAGAAGCCAATTCAGGGCTCCCAAGACACATTTTCTCTTGATCAGTAACAATAATAAAAAAACAAACTAACAAAAACTAACAAAAAAAACAAAAAATATAAAACTATAGAGCATTTCCCACATACTATACTTAAATGCTCAGGAGAGATTAGAGAAAAAACCAGAAACTTTCCATGTCTTAGGAAAGTGTGGAAAATAAACACTAAAGTAAATATTACGTATAGTTAATCACATATTTACAATTGTGTAAAGAAGTGCCTTTTAAGCTGAAGCTGGAAGGATAACTAGGATTGAATGAGCAAAGATTTGGGGATTAGAGGGAATAAGCATTCTAGACATAAAACATATGGGAAAGTTGAGAACTGAATGAGAACATCAATTTCAAAGACCAGAAAGAAATTTAAAAACAGTGAATCCTAGATCAAGAAAGGTGATTGTTATAAAATTAGTTTAGATCAGATAGCCAAGGCCATTAACATGTGATACATATATTCATGGTTTTGGATTCTACCTGAATCATTTTAAGTGGGAGAGAGTAACATAATTAACTGTGCATCACTTCAATATTGTTTTATTTACTATGTGAATTATAAATTAGTAGGTGTCTTGGCAATAGTGTGGGCAAGCAGGTGGATACTAGAAAGTAGAATTTCTAAAAGTTCATGCATAAGTATAAATTTAGCAAGATGGAGATATTGAGATAAATTTTCTAGTTTCTGTTATTATCAAACTTGGAGGAACTGCTTTACTGAATTGAGGAACACTAGAAAAGAATCAAATATTTTTGTACAGAAAAAAGGTCTTGGATTCTTTCAGGGATATTGCTATTCTTAGAAACAAATGAGATACTCAAGGAGAGATTTATTAAATAAAAATATTTATTGATTAGCCTTTGAATGTTGGCATTAATAAGATACAAAAAACATAGAAAATAGTTCTCATGGAGGTTATATTGAAGTAAGGGTAAAAAACAAATTTTAGTAGGGTAGAAGTCCTGTGAAGAAAAATTAGATAAGAGATTCAAGGGAATAAAAGATGATAGTAATAGCTATTTTAGAGAAGGTAGGGCAGAGAGGGCCTCTAAACAGGCAGCTCAGTAATAGGCTGTGAGTCTGAAGGAGATGAGCATTCCAGGGAGCAATGCAAATTCCTTAAGATGGTAATTTTGTGGATGGGTAATAGCTGACTTCCAAATAAAGTTGATTTGGGAATTATTGAGTCATCCCTGATGAATTAAGTTTGGGGATTAAATGATATAACCCAAGGATGAAACCTAAAAACAGAACCCTGATAAGTTTTCCTATTTAATGCCATAATTAGTCTCAAAAACTATTAAAGGTCTTTAGGATAAGGATAAATATTATAGTTAACATCTCATTTAGGGTCCTGGAAGACAATTATAACACACTGAAAAAGAAGAGCTTTTTAGAATGTTATGAGCCAGGTTATTAGGGCACACTTTTCCTAAGTCATGATATGCTAAGTTTGATGTTAATTACTGATGTTATTTTGCCATGATGGTTGGTGATGTCCTGAGGCTGTCATGTATTGGTTTAAGACATGAGCACAGTTGAGATTCTAAACAGTTTTTCAGTCTCTTACCTTCTAGCAAGATGGTGGTCTCATTTCTATGAGACTAAAGTGTTCGGTTGGTTTTGAATTTCAGAGATCTTGAGCACACTGACCAGTACCACCATCAAAAGTCTCACAGTCCCAATCTGAACACTAACTATGGTAAAGAGGTTTTCCTATGCTGCTCTTTCAACATTATCTGAAGTCTGGTTCTCATATAGTTAGGTCTGGCCTTGATGTTCATCACAGTCTGAATATCTCACTGGTGCTCTAACAACTGCATTTTTTATAGTCAGTTGCTTGGGTTTAGTCTCTAGCAATATTTTCTCCGAAATTCTAAGCAATCTGAGTCTCCTTCAAAACTGCCATAAAATAGATTTATCTGATGTTTCCAGTTCTCTTATCCAAGAGCCCATAAAAAATAAGTCAGAATTCTACCACCACCTCAAAATCCAGCTGCAGGACTGAGCTGTGGGGGCATGGTATAGACAGAAACAAATGTCTACCCACATGTTCACATTCATTTCAAAGTCTCTCCTACTAAACAATTTTGATGTGTATTTTCTTTGGGGTCTTGGAAGATTTTGTTCAGAAAATAATTTTGCATCTGTCATCTACCTTTTAAATACTTTCCCTTAATCATTGATCTTTGATTCTAATTTTAGATTAATGCCAAGAAAAATATTATGAAATCATTACATGATATTTCCTTTCTTTCTTTATCTTCTTTATTTCTCCCACACTTCCTTCTGAATAAGATAATTACAGGTGTTAGACAAAATTTGCAGTTTTTTTCCAGGGCAGTGTTGTCAGAAAATACCAGCAAACAAATATGGTACATATTTTAGCTTCAAAAGTCACCATCCAACTTTAAAATAATGATGCAACATGCATGTAAGAAGGCAAAGTACAATATGTGTTTTAGCATGGTTATAAAAATATTCTCAAAATTGAAGAAGTAAATTAATTTTCATAAAAAATAAGAGTAAGGTATGAACATGTGGGCACTCTTTCCTGTCAATATTTGGCCTAAGTATGAGAGCCAGAGGTCACTAAGGAACACTCTTAAAGGCTATTAACTTGAGGGCCAAGAGAATTTGCACACTGATTCTAAGTGAGGCCCAGGTAACCAGTAAAAATTATAGCAAACTCTCCCTGGGTATCGTTGTGTAGCAACCTACACCAGATTGGTGTAGTGTGTATTGATGTTAGTTCAGATGTGAGAAAATTCAATATTCTCAAGCTATATTCCCAAGCTGTATTAAGCTCCAGAATGACATAGTAGAGCATCCAGAATTTCCTGTGACTCCAATTGTATTAAAAAATAGCTGAGAATTATGGGGGAATGTGTTATTAGTCATGTTAAAAGTCCTAAAGATAGAAGAGTCTGTGCCAAGGATGAAGGAAGAAACTTGTTTTCAGAGGATCCACACCTCTACAAAGCTAGGAGAGTGCTGAATTTCTACCTGTGGATAGTCCAGCTGCCATTTTAATTAGAATTATACTTATCTATGGTGAAGAGCATACAGGATGGATTTCACTTGAAATTAGGGGTTAGCATAGCACTGGGACTAAATAGTACAAAATCTTGGCTTTCCCATTTCAATGACTATGCAGTGAAATTGCATAATACATCATTGTCTTTGATGAGCCTTTTATTCAGTCACTCCTGAGACATTTCTAACATAGATCATATGTTGTATTAGGTCACAAAATCTAGAATAATTTCAAACAATAGAAATTAATTAGACTAAATTTATAAAATATCAAACAACTAAAACAACACATTGCAAAACACAAGAAATGCAACATCTAAGAGCATATAAAAACAATGATATAAATATCAATATATACACTTTTATTATACTCATTTATATATGTATATGCAATCTATCTGAATATTCATAATATAGTAAATCTTCATGCAAATTGTAGTTACAGATTTTACAGATTATCTGGAAAATAATTTTAACACTGTTGAAATCCACATTCTTTAAAAACAACTTTACTCACTAGAAAATGACCACTAAAACTTTTATTTAATAATAACAAATAGTAACATTGCTGATAGTAATAAGGTCAACCAGTCATTTAAAAGAAGGCTTGAGAAAGAGAATAGCAAAATAATTCTAAGAAAACAAAACATTTTAGATATTATTGGGTACATACAGAACCTCCATTCTTTACTATCACATTAGGTACTGTACCATAATAACAGATGCTTCAGCTACCTCTTTCCTCCTCAAGGAACTCTGTGTTTTAGAAAAAGTGATTTCGATACCAATTTCAAGGGTGGAATTAATATTAAGTTATTCCCATTGCTTTCACCACTTATTGGTTGCAGAATGGATATGTGGCAATTCTAGCCAATAAAATGCTCAGAAAAGTCATAGGGAAGTATGATTATTTTCTTTGTCAGAATGCCATTGATTCTGTTTGCGTTGGTTGGAAGTGTCCTTGTCATTCTCCTACTATGTAGGGAGTGAATGGAACATTGATAATGGCAAGAAGGGAAATAACTCAGTTTCTTGATTAAAGATTTGAGTCAGTGAATCAATCAACCTGAATGTCACTAATTATCTGGAATTCTTAGGAGATATAGTATATTTTCCTTAGAATCTAAAAGTTTTGGAAACATAGTTTATTTTTCAGCCAAAAATGTTCTAACTAGTTATCATCAAGGAGAAAATAAAGACCAAGGTAAAATTAGAGACCAGAAAAAGGTGATGAATATACACAACAGCCAAAGATGTATAATAAACAATACAAATGAACAATTAATTAGAATAACATGGAAATTGAAGTATACTATTTAAATCCCTAAAATTGAGATGAAGGGAAGAAAAAAATCAGATATAGGAGGAATAAAAGAAAATTTAAATTTGATCATGAATGGATAGAAAAGATAAAATATTTAAACTCATAGAGGACATAATACCTTACATTGAAGAAATAACCATCACAAAATAATATGGTACCTAGTTTTCAAGATAGTTGCCTTGAACTTATCATGTGATAGATAATACTGCTGTTATTTAAACTGCAGCAGAACATAAAAAAAATAAGTATTGTTTTCTGATATTTTATTCAGAATAGCATAATGAACTTATTATTTATGAGTAACAACCTTAACATGTAACATCTGGGTTGGCAAGAACAAACACCTTACAGAAGAAGGCAGAAAAGGAGCCAAGAAGAAAGTAGTTCTTCATTTTTCAATATTGGTATGATGTGAAAGCACAAGCTATGTTCAATATAAGAAATACTGAAAAAAAATTAGTCACAAGTACTAAAACAAATAAAATTATATTTGATTGCCTCAAGGATTTTTTTTTTTTGAGTAAGCTTACTGATCTGCAGACTGATGAAGTTTAATTTAGAAATTTCTGAGGATTTGCTAACAAAAAATTTTTTGAACAATTTCCATGGCATGAATCTTACCCATGAAAAAAATATGTTTCATGGTCAGAAATTGGCAGACTATGATTGAAGGTCATGTTGTGGTCTAACTACCTATGACTATTTTCTTTGTCTGTTCTTTGTTGTTTTAACAAAAACAAAAAAAAATGCAAGCAGATTCAGAAGACTTCTTATACTCAGGCTCACAATTCCAATAAATCACCTGATGGAAATTATGACCTGAATGGTGCAGGCAGTATGGTGATTATGAATAAAGCTGCAATGAGCATCTATGTGGAGCTTTTCATGTTTTCAATTCCTTGGGTAAATACCAGAGATCATGATTGCTGGATTGTATAGTAAGACTGTGTTTAATCTTGTAAGAAACTGCCAAAATAGTTTCCAAAGTGGCTGTATCACTCTGTATTCCCACCATCAATAAATGAGAGTTCTTGTTGCTGCACACTCTCACCAGCATCTAGTGTTGTCACTGTTTTGTATTTTGGCTATTCTAATAGATGTGTAGTGACATCTCATTGTTGTTTTAATTTGCATTTCCCTAATGACATATGATATGGGGCATCATCATATGCTTATTTACAATCTGTACATGTTCTTTGGTGAGGTTTTTGTTAAGATATTTGGTCCATTTTTTAATTGCATTGTTTGTTTTCTTACTGTTGAGTTTTAATAGTTCTTTATCAATTTTGGATATCAAATATGTCTTTTGCAATTATTTTCTCTCATTCTGTGGTTTGTCTTTTCATTCTTATAAACAATGTGTTTGGCAGAGGAGAAGGTTTTATTTTTTTGATTTTAATGAAGTCCAGCTTATCAATAATTTCTCTCATAGATCATACCTTTGGTGTTGTATGTAAAAAGTAATCATCATACCCAAAGTCATCTAGGTTTTCTCTTATGTTATCTTCTAGGAGTTTTACAGTTTTGCCTTTAACACTTAGGTCTATTTTCCATTTTGAGTTAATTTTGTGAAAGGAGTAAGGTCTGTGTCTAGATTTATTCATTTATTTTTGCAAGTGAATGTCTACTTGTTCCAGCATCATTTGTTGAAAAGTTGTCTTTTTTCCATTATATAAATTTGATCCTTTGTCAAATATCAGTTTACTATATGTATATGTGTCTATTTCTGTACTCTGTATTCTGTTCCTTTGATCTATTTATCTATTCTTTCACCAATACCACACTGTATTTCTACAGCTTTATATTTAGTCTTGAAGTTGAGTAATGGCAACCACTAACATGGTTCTTCTTCAACATTTTGTTGTCAATTCTGGGTCTTTTGCCTCTCCACATAAACTTTAGAATCAATTTGTCCATATCCACAAAATAACTTGCTAGTATTTTGGTGGGGATTGCATTGAATTTACAGATCAAGTTGGGAAGAAATGACATCTTGAACATGGACTATATCTCTATTTATTTAGTTCTTCTTGATTTCATTCATCAGAGTTTTGTAGTTTTCCTCACATATATCTTGTACATATTTTGTTAGATTTAAGCCTAATTATTTCACTTTTGGGTGCTATTTACTGTATTTTTTAAAATTTCAAATTGCATTTATTCATGGCTGGTGTACAGGCAAGCAATTGGCTTTTGTATAATTTGTGTATTAACCTTGCATCCTGCAACCTTGCTATAATTGCATATTAGTTCCAGGAATTGTTGTTGATGATGCTTTTATATGTTCTACATAGATAATCATGTCACCTGTGAACAATTTTATTTCTTCCTTCTCTATTATTATACATTTTTTTCTTGTCTTGTTGCATTAGCTAGTACTTCTAGTACAATGTTGGAAAGAAATAGTGAGAGGGGACATTCTTGCTTTATTCCTGTCATTAGTGGGAAGGCTTCTATTTTCCCACTTTTTTTTTTTTTAAAGTTTAGAAATCGGTAATCACTCTTCTGGTTAAGCTAGATTTATTTTTCCCTGTTTAAACTTCAAACCACATAATTTATTTCAAAGAGTAAAATAATCCACATTTTATTTTGAACTATTTATTCTCTATATTGACTATTTAAGTCAGATTATCTCTTAAACTTTCACTTATTTTTACTTTAGACAGGCACTAATATTAAGAAAGTTGAAGTCAACTAAGACACAATTTCATTTGTATACTAATCACTTAATAAAAGTGTATATGTTCTAGGAGATCAACTGAAATATAGTTAGAAATTCATTTAAATGTCTCTTTTTATTAAAGATTATTGTCTGTTAACTAGAATCTCATACATTATTTTTACTTTGAATTTTTATTCTTTCTCTATACCAAAAGAGTTTTTGGTATTTAAGTATGCTTTTTATATTTTCTTAAGATATTTAGCATCGGTTTGGTACTAGAAAGACATAAAAATGTGGGTTTTTAAGTACTTTAATTTTCTCCATTATGCTACCTAAGTGAAAGAGATTTAAGAGATTAAAAAATACCTACAGATCATTGAACAGACATACATACATGCACACATACAGGCAAAATCAGTTCTCTTTAATAAAAAACAGGAAGCCAGTGTTTGAATTTGATGAAATTTAAACATTAAAAAAAGGAAAAACTGGATTGAAGATCAAAGAACCGAGCCTAATACTCTATATCTGAGAACATATTAAAAAAAAAATGGTTCAGTGAGATCTAGTATAAAATAAGAAATTAGTTTCAGTTACAAGCAATCCTGGAAAGAAAAAAAAAAAAAAAACATATGTATCAGACTGACTACCATAGCTGGAGTGGCATAACATTAAATGCTAAAATATCAAGTTCTGTGAAATTAAATAAATCAAAGCTCAAAGGTTTAGCTTCAAAATCCCCATATATTGAGGTTGTTAAATTTGGGTAGTATTTCAAAAAAGCAGAGTTTTTTACAGCAGTTTTCAAAATTTCAATTTTTTCTTTAGTAAGTTCAACATTTTTTGCTAATTTATGCTAATGCATGTACCCTGCTGTATGAATCAATATCATCAAAAGTTTTTTTTTTTTAAAGCAACATTCTATTTAGATTTTAAGGAGATAAAACTAAGTCAATTGCATGAATCTGAGAACGTAATTCTTAAAAAGTAACAACAGAACATATTACTAAAGATTTACATATCCTCTATGTAATTAACTTTTAAATTGTTAATGTGGCATTTAATGCCTGCAATTATGTAATTCTTCATGAAGGAGTGAAAAACTTTAAATAAGATTTCCTGGAAAAGGATTACTATAATGGTTAATATGAACTTTAATATAGAATTGGCCTAGTGGTCTATGAGACTAAAGCCCTTTGAACTTGAAAAATATATTTTTCTTTAGTTTTATTATTTTTTTTCTTATTTTTAATAATTAAAGTGTAGCAGATATCATAGTACATGTGAGACACTGAATTTATATTTGTTAAGCAAGTTATTGAATCAACAAAGATATTAGTTATTTAGTATTTAATTTGTAACAATAAAGATGCCAATATTAGTTCATGATAAAATTTTTACTAGGGAAAAAAAAGATATTTGATGGAATTTACACATGTAAGAAACTCACAATATTTTTCTGAGTTATATCACATCCATTGCTTATTAAGATATCTTTTTTCCTTATGGAATGATGTTTGATAACATTTATTTTCCCTCCTTTTTGTCTTATTCACTACCCTAGAGCATAGTTTTACAAAGTATTTGGGAAGTATTTGTTAAGTTAGTAAAAAGTTAATAATTATGCTGAGCAGTAAAAGGAAATGGCAACAAAGAGATGGCCACTGGATTTGATCATGGAGATTTTCATTGACATTGGTAAGGGCAGGTTCAAGGGAGGTTTAAGGATGGAGACCTAAAAAGAGTGGTTCTAAAAGTGGAGGTGACTATGAAAGGACAGAAATAGTAAATACCATTGTTAATAAATTTTTCTCTAATCAGATGTTATCTAGGAATAATATATCACTCTAAACTAATAGCATTAGAGAATAGCATATCACTCATATGTCTAAGTCTATATCTTGTGTTTTCTGCATAGCACATATTTTTTTTAAAAAATATGTTTGAAAACTATTAATTCATCAATATGTCATATTTCTCAGAATACTATAAATGAATCTCCTCTATTTTAATTTTTTCTGAATCTATAATAATATTCCCATTTAAACTTATAATATGGAATATACATCTCCCTTTTGCTAATGGATTTGGGGAAATTAATGGATCACTTACATAATTTTCTGTCTATGTTTCTTCATTTTTTATAAATTCATTTATTTATTTATTTTATTTTTGGCTGTGTTGGGTCTTCATTCCTGCACACAGGCTTTCTCTAGTTGTGGTCAGCGGGGGCTACTCTTTGTTGTGGTGTGTGGGTTTCTCATTGCAGTGGCTTCTCTTGTTGCAGAGCATAGGCTCTAGGCAGCAGGCTTCAGTAGTTGTGGCATGCAGGCTCAATAGTGGTGGCTTGTGGGCTCTACAGCACAGGCTCAGTAGTTGTGATGCACAGGCTTAGTTGCTCCACGGCATGTGGGATCTTCAAAATAAAATAAAACTTTGAAAAGTTTGATTTTATAATCATGAATTTCAAAGGCTTTTTTTAAACAAGTATGATATTATAAAGCAATCAGATAATATGCTATTACCTGGAGTCTATGGAAAGATTACTAGCTGCATAGGTAAACTATAGTGATGATTTCCAGTGATATTTTTATTCTATGAAGACCTTTAGTGCACTAATATATTCACTATAATCTCAGGGAATATGCTAAATTTAAATTGAAGTGTTCAAATATTTTTGCTCAAATGAAAATATCTACTAGTCAGATATCAAGTGAAGTTAAATTTGTGGTTTTCTCAGTTGCAAAAACATTAACTTTAAAAATACACAAGAGCATGAGCAAAGTAATACTTTTTTATGTTATGGTTTGGTTTTGAGTTTTTGCTGTTTTATTGACTAAATGTTGAAGGACATCCAAATGACAACAGTGAATATTTTTTCAGTAACTAAAAGCCATTCTATAATATCTTTTATCTGCCAAAAATTTTAATAATCAACAATGTGCCTTGAATACAAAATCAATAAGGAACCAGCACACCAAGTAATATTTATATATATTCACAATACATAATTCTGTTAAAATTTGTTTCAAGGATATTTTAAGTAATATAGATTTTTGTTCCCTGTTGAATCACCCTGTCAAACTTTATCAAAATAAAGAGACTATGTATTGCAGCTGATAAGAAGAGTAGTTGAATAATTATATGATGACAAAGTTAATTTCTGTCATTTATCAGAGAGGTCTCAATATTTACCTTCATCTTGTTAACAGATGGCTGATGGGTCAAGAATGACGAGAACTGAGAACTGACTGTTGGTATAACAGCAGTGATATCACTGGTGACAACTGAGCAGTATCAGTTCAGTGCTGAATGTGCCAACCTCATCTGAATTGGTCAAAAATGAAACAATAAGAGAAAAAAATAAAAGTAAGATAGCAGCTTTAAGAAGGGTTGATGTTATTTGTTTGTTTGCAAAGACAAAGAGAAAACAATGGTGTAGAGAATGACAAGACTTGATTATGAGGTGATTTTTAATAATTTTATGATATATACACAATGGAATATTATTCAGCCTTAAAATAAAGGAAATCCCACCATTTGTGATAACATGGATGAACCTGGAGGACATTATGCCACACACAGAAAGATACTGCATGATCTCACTTAATTGTGGAATATTAAAAAGTCAAACTCATAAAACCAGGGAGTAGAATGGTGGTTACCGGGTGCTGGGGAATGGGAGAAACGGGGAGATGCTGGTAAAAATGTATAAATATTCAGTTTTAAGATGAATAAGTTCTGGGGATCTAATGTACAGCGTGGTGACTACAGCTAATAATACTGTACTGTATACTTGCAATTGGCTAAGAGAGTAGATGTGAAGTGTTCTCACCACATGCACGCAAATTAACTGCATGAGGTGATAGATGTGTTAATTAACTTGATTGTGAAAATCATTTCACGATGTATACATATATTAAATCATCATGTTCTTTACCTTAACAAATCACATTGTACACCTAAATATATACCATTTTTATTTTTCAATCATGCCTCAGTATAAGGGAAGCATTTTTAAATTAAACAACTTTTTATTGAGTAATATTGAAAGTGCAAGTAGAATGAATAAAATGATGCTGCAGGAGACTACCTGGAGAATTGTCAAAGTGAAGTCCTTGAGCTGTATAAAGGAGATGCAGTTTTTACATACACATGACGGTAAAGAATTTTGTAGAAAAAGATAATTTGGAGAAATATAGTAGCAGGAGAAAAGTCAGAGTGTGGGCTCACATGCAGGTGGATAGGTGTAGTGAATGAAGATTGCAGATGCTGTCTGCTGAGTCTTTTGCATCTGTGTAAAATAGATGGTGAGGTCATCAGCAGAAGGTCAGAATGAGAACAAGGTGGAGATTTAAGGAAAGAAGATAATCCCTTAAAATATCCAGAAGAGTAAGGTAATAAAGAGAAGTATAATCGTAAACAGAAGTAGGATAGAAAACAAACTAGGAAAATTCTAGTCAAATATCTAGTTTGTTAATTAGAAAACAAACGAGGAAAATTCTAGTTAAATATTAAGGCCCCAACTTAGATTAGCTATTGTGATTTTAAAATTTGGCCATTACTATGGATTTACATTTTACTCTAGCCATATTCACCTCTATGGATTCAGGCATAGAGTTGTCTCTAATTGGATATTGGTCTAGCCAAAATAGTAAAATGAAGTGAAAGATGACAAGGAACTCACAGTTGTATGCAAGTTTCTAATAGGGTTATAGGTTTCTGGGGTTGACATATCAGATAAGTAAGCTGGAGCCTTAAGATACAGTGTTCAGAGGTTAGAGTGACCAGAACTGAAATTATGAGAGACTGCTAGCATATAAGGTATCAACCTGGGAGTGAATAACCAAGGTAATCTGAAAAACAAGTGCAAAGGAAACAAACAAACAAAAAAACAAGGAACTGATATGCCAAGTCATTGGTAGTCTTATTTATGTGACTACAATCAAAACAGAGAATTATGATGGGAATAGTGTTAAAGAGAAATATTTTATTGTAAAATCTATTTATAATGTGATAAAATAGCATTTTTTGTCTAAATTACTTTTCTGGTATTAGTGTATTCAACTCTTGAAATATGGTAAACGTACTATGCTTTGACTATATTTTGCTACAATATTTACAGTTAGATTGTAGTTGCCTTGTGGTAATGCAGTGAGAAAAGAAGCAAAAACAATGGTGATTTTCCCCTTCTTTTTTGGACACATGGGGTCCCTTTTCCTAGGTCCTTAGCACTGAGACATGGCTTTTTCTCTTGGGGTGTTTGGTGACAGCTCTGTCACTGACCTCTCAGAAGTATAGTTTTTTGACTGTAAAAGGAACTCCTCATATTTCTGCTTACAAGACTCAATTTTTTCAGTGCTCTGGATGAAAATAGATGAATTATTCTGGATTTGTACTGTTCATGCATTCTGAGTATTTCCAGGACTCAGGCCAATTTTTGGATCAAATCTGGAGGTAAATAACAACAACAAGAACCTCATTGCTATACAGAACTTTCTTAGTTTTGACTTACATTTTAATCTGCCTGAACTTATTTATTTTTCACAATCCTCAGCTGTTCTTTGTACTCTGTCCAGAGCTTTCAATTGTCATTTGTGGGGAAACAAGACCCTGGTGCGTTTAAACCATCTTTACCAGCATAAGAATTCCAAGACTACAGTATATAATTGATAAAAAGAAACTTGTTAGTATTCAAAGGAAAAAAAATACAACCAATATTGGAAAGCAAACTAGGTTTTTAGAAAACAACTTTATTGATAAATAAAGTTATGCTATCTATGGTTAAAAAAATGGACAGTGTTAGTAGTATAATTTCAGAATAGATTATGAATATGTATTATAGTTACAGTAAATTGTGATAAATAAAATGCAATAACACAATAAATGCAATTATCTCTGAAATTTAAACAATCAACATTTATTTATACTTGTTTTTGTATCACTATGTGTAAGATTCTAATATTTTCTTTACCCAAAATATTCATTAGACATTCAATCCATGTTTTTGGATCTTTATAATATTTCATAAGATCAATAAATAAAAGAAAATAGAAATATCCCATAATCATTTCTATAGAAAAAAATATAACACAACAAAAATGTTTTACAATGTTGTGAGTAAAATTCTACAAAGGTCTCAGTAGAATGAAAGGAAAATAATACCTTTTGTGAAATAAAATGTTATTTATGTTGTATATCAATATTCATTTATTTCAGCACCTGATAATTTTATAATACATTTTTAATTAAAATATTGTGACTATACAGTTTAAATAAAAACAGCCAACTCTATTACTCATTTAGTGTCTAACTGCCAAGAGAATGCATATATTCTGTTTGGGTATGTGTGTATTGTATGTGCATCCCCACACATGAAAAGGGAATACTTTGACGTTACAACAAAAATGTCCAATTGCCCCAAGGCAAAGATAAACAGTACAGTGACAGGACTTCTGTATCATTCAATGCCATATTTGCCTTGGCTGCAGCACCTCATTAAAAGTCATATAAATTATTGTCCACTTTTACTTTAGTGGTTGGAAATAAATTACTTGCACATCTCTTGTGGATTAAGCTATCTCTATGCATACATATAAATCACACAGAAAGAAACCAAATTACCCCTAAATGCTCATAGACTCATATTCCTCATTCATAATAACACTTATTTCATCTCTAGACATTTAATAGTGTAGTACAGTTAATATGTTTCAAAGATGAGCCTGTAACACTCAGGATTATTAACTACAAAAAACCTGAACAGCAATTCAAGTCTGCCAGTTTCCTGGCAGTACATTAGATCATTTTAATACAAGATATACCTGATAAGTTTCAGGCGCTCTCTACTTTTGAAAGCAATTTTCTCTATCCCCTCTATCCAGGCCAATAAAAGAGTCAGAATGTTACCATAACTTTACTTTAGTTACTCTAGAGCTATCATGGTTAAATCTGCCTTGGTTCAAATATATCTTTAGCTGCTTAAAACTTCTAGTACATGTTCCAACTTTAAAACCCACCAAGTTCATTTTGAAAAGGTAATAACAAAGATTTTTATTTGAAAAGTACCTCAAGCCATGACTTTGCAATTGAATTTCTAGCAGAATTGTCAAAATTAAATTTAACATTAGAGGAGGAAAATTAAAAACTAAAACCACTTTTGAATATAATGCATGCATCCATTTTAAGTTATATCAAATGTAGAGAAATTAAATGTATTTAAACATATTTTCATCTTTCAAAATAGGCAAAGTAAAAAAGAAGATTGTTATGGAAGTTCATATTTATTGTCTGTAGAACTGCTTAAATAACAAAGAATTAAGATAATAAATAATAATAAGAATAATATTGATTTAATAGGCTTCTATAACTAGCAGAGAGTTTGGTGAAGAGATGTCTCATATTGTATTCCAAACATTTCCCACCCTAAAAATAAAGTATGATTTTGAAAATCATATGCAATTAAAATAATTTATTATATAATGAGAAAAAGGCTTGAAATATCAATTCAGACTCAGGCACACTATAGATCTCACATAATCCCAACATTTACTAATTTCCATAAGCATATATTGTAAAATGTTTCATTTTTCGAGGTGTTAATATTGGAAGTTATGGTCATTATACTCTTTATAAGTTTATCCTTTATCCACTATTTTTTAAAGCTCTCTATATAGAAATTATATTATGTGAACTTCCATAGTGTAACACCTAGTTATATTAGTCATATATAAGATCACTGAATATATCTTATAAATATATCTTAACATATATATTTGTCTGTAATTAAACATACCCTATTTCACAGGTTCAGAAGCATGTTTTTTGTATTTTACTAATTATGAAAATTATTGTGATTTTATGTTTGCCAGCCACTAAAAAGAAGAAGTTGTGAGGAGGGGTGTAACATTGTTAAGCTGGTGGGAGCAATCTGCTCTCAAATGTAAGCGATAATTGTGTGCACTATATAGAAAGACTTTAAAGTCATCATTATAAAAACTAAAAGTGAGTATTTTTTGTTTGTTTTCACCATATATGGGTAACTCTAAACAATATCAATGATAAAATATTCCTCTATGACAAGACAAATTACTCTTGCCAAAAATGTAAAAAATATGTTTTTAAATTTCCTTTGTGGTATTTAAATGAATTTTTAAATAACATTTGCAATAAATCAATTTAAATATTAATGTGATATTAACCTGGAAGTGTAGATGAAATGCCAATATCCAAAATGATACTAACATTCATCAAGGCTGTAAAAGGCCTATCAGGGCTGTAAAGATCCAAATCAGTAGTACCTAATGCTGATAATTAAAGATGAATCAGTAAAATCTGTGCACATGAAGAAGACTGACTCAAGCTCTGTTTTTGACACTTAAGAAAACATGGGGGGGCTTCCCTGGTGGCGCAGTGGTTGAGAGTCCACCTGCCAATGCAGGGGACACGGGTTCGTGCCCCGGTCCGGAAAGATCCCACATGCCGCAGAGCGGCTAGGCCCGTTGAGCTATGGCCGCTGAGCCTGTGCGTCCGGAGCCTGTGCTCCGCAATGGGAGAAGCAACAACAGTGAGAGGCCCGTGTACCACAAAAAAAATTTAAAAAAAGGGGTATTTCAGGGTTTGGATAAATATGTGCCTTGGACTGTTACTAAAAATTTTGTCACTGTGTAGTATAATGTCTTTTTTATTATTATAGCAAAAGGCTGTTATAAATCTGTGTATTTCTCCAAAAGTTTAGGGGAAATTTTCCCTAATTGCTTAACATGCTATTCATAATAAATGTAATAAATAATTTATCATATGGTATCTTGGTCTTGAAATTCTCAGTTTCACACAGGGAAATATTTGGATAACATAAAGACTGAAAACCTGAGAGGTTTATAGTTTTGTGACTCTGAGGCTTTTGTACATTAAATTTTTTGTATCAAATAATGCTATTATAAAACATGGAAATACAATTACTTGTATTGTTGCTACAATAACTCACAAAGGCAAGTTCAAGAAAAATTATAGCATATCCTCCTGTGATGATACTCTGACAAAATGGACACCCCTATGTGAAAAAACAGTCATCTTATAGAAACAAAGTTACGTACAACTTCCAAATGTGATTCATAAAATTCCAAGAAGTAAATAATATTTCCCAAATGAATTCAAATGATAAAATCTCTCATGAAAAGCATTGAATATTCAAGAATATTTCTAAATATTTTCTGAGTAAGCAAACACAATCAAGCATCACTGTTTTCCCACACCTTAGTTCTAAACTCCTAGATCCTAACTCAAGCAATCTGAAGAAAAAATAAAATTATAAAATAATGGATATAATACCTAATTAATGCTAAAATCTAGTCAGAGGTCTCAAATATTTGGTCAGAGTATTCAACTAATATTTGTTATATATGAAAAAGCACAAAAATTGGGGTAAAAAGCTGTAGGTGAAAAACTAAGATGTCAAATCACAAAGTTTACAAACACGTCAACACACACACACACACACACACACACACACACACTAGAAGTAAGGTTTTTTAAAATGGACATAGTATTCTACATACCTTTAGGTACAACTGAGAAATCACAAAGCTTTGAAAAAGTTGACTTTTTAAAAACTAATTTTTAATATTTGCTACTTTTCTAATAAGTTCCTTATAATTCACAGAAAACTTAAAGAAAGAAGGTGTGTAAAGCATAGGTCAACCCAGTGTAGAAAAAGAGAGTGAGAAGATCCACAAACAAAGTTGTCTTTGGAGGAGAAAATCAGAGTCAGACACACTCTATTTCCCAACACATACACGATATCAGTAATATATCCTGGACATAATTCTAAATTACTTTTTATAATAACTCTAAGCTTCCACAATGTGGCACAGCATCAACACATATCTTTATTAATGGATATTAATGAATTAACTGTTTCCTTTTTCTTTTTTTCATTTTTCATGTAGCAAAAGTGGCTGTGATGATCTTTACCTGGCTACATCTTTTACCTCTTTACCTTTTACCTGTTTCCCTGGCTACTTCCTAGGATACTTCCTGGAAGCAGAATTGGTGAGTTACATGGCATGTACTATTTTAATATTTGAGGAACATGTTGCCCAAATCATCCTCACCACTGAGCTTTTGGTAGTAATTTTATATCTAGCCTATCTGGAATGAACAGGAAGAATAATGAAGTTTGAATTATTTCACAACCTAATTCTGGAAGAATTATTTGACATTACTAATACTTATATCTTATTTTTGAACCATTTAACTATATTTTATTTTCAAATTGGAAATTATCATGAATATTCAGATAATTTTGCTGTACATTTTAATATAGTATAATAATTATTACAAGCAAAAGATTATGTGTAAAATACATGTAAGTTACAAAACACTATATTGTATGAACACTCATGTACACACTACTCAGTTCAAGAACCATATGGCACCAATAGCTTATACCTGCCTGTAGGTACTCTCCATCACAGCACTTCTCCCCAGATGAAACTATGTTCTTGAATTTTGTGTTTATCATTTCATTGCTTATAAAAATAATTTCACCACATTTTTATATAATCAGTGTATTGTTTTGTTTTGCTTTTTTTGAACTTTATAAACATATCAGACTGTACATAATATTCTGGGAGTGTTTTTCACTCAACATTATGTTTCTAAACACCCGTATTATTCTGACTGTAGTTCATTCATTTGCACTGCTATATTGTATTCCATTGTGAGAATAAGTTATTGGGGTTGTTCCCACTTATATTCATCTTATGGAGAAATTCTAAAAATATTTGAAAAATGGCTTCATCCTGCATATTTAAAATTTATATTTAAAAATTCAGAGATTAGCAAATTTTATTTTTTCTATGATAACTCATTTTCCATTCTGAAGTCTTTTTTTTTTTTTCTGAGAAAATTGGAATTATTCATAGAATTTCCATTTACAACAATAATATCCTTGCTGAGTTAGAAGGTTTCTTGAAAAATAGCAGTCATTATGTGGTCCATAATATATACATCTCACAGATGTTCACATATTCCTTCCAAAGATGAGAGAAAAATGTATCTACTAATAGGCAGGCAAGCTGATGTTTTTTGATTCTAAAGAGTAATTGGGATGTCTTCTTAGAATACAAAAATGTAAGAGAAATGGTGTCACACAAATAAGTAATATAACTCCTGCTAACTGGAGTAGTTAGAGGTAGGCAGAAATGAGGGCAGTGAGACTGATGGGCAGGCAGTGGGCTAAGTTAATAATGACATTATAGAATATGTTGGGTTTTGAGTTTTAATGAAAGAGCAAAGCAAACTAATTAGCTCAGTTAAAACTAGGGAGTGCCATGATCACAGTTCTGTAAAAAAACAAAACAAAACAAAACAAAGCTATGCTTTATGTAAAATTGAATGGATTCGTACATTAAAAGACATAGGTACATCTGTTAGGAAGATTTTGTAATGTTCAAAGTGGAGGATGATGATAGATAGGGTGATATTGACAGAGAATCTCAATATCAGAAATATGCAAATCAAGTAAAATTACTTTTTAATTTATGCTTTAACTGAAAAAATATTACTGAGCAAGACCTTTTAATTTCACAGCAGGAGAATATTAGAAAGTATTATTTTCAAGACACACTCTGATTTAGAAGTGCATTGCAGATCATTACATGGAGGATTGCTTCTCCATGGTCATTTTGAATTTTTAAAAAGAGGATCTGAAATATATATACAATAAAACAAGTCTCATGATATTATAGTATTTCAGTATTCATTTTTTCTTGTGGAATATAGAAAAAAAGTCTCAATGTTAGAAAGCCTAAAAGCTATAGTACAGCCACACAGATTAAAGAATCTGAGGTCTAATTTATGAGAATAAATGTTCCTCAGAAAAAAATTTATTTCTTAGTTTTCTCCCAATCTTCTTGAAGTATAATGGACAAAATTATACATTAAAGTGTACAACCTGATGATTTAATATATGTTTACATTGTGAAATGATCACCACAATCAAGTTAATTAACAGCCCTCAGAAGAAAAACTACAAGTTGCAGTTGTTTTTATCTTCAGAATTTATAATGATATCATGAAAAAAACATAACAAATGAAATTATCCAATCATTTCTCACAGCAAAAGGTATTATTGATGAGAGTAGTTATATCTTCCAGTGATAAGTAAAGAATAAATAATGATTTGCACATATGTGTGTTATTTTGGGGGAAATATGTCAATTTTTTGAACATTTGATTTAATGTTAGTTTTATTTTAAATAAGCTTTAACTACAAATGTTCAGTAGTCTAGTGCAGTATTTTCACTTGCTCCTTTTTCCTTTTTTTTTTTTTTTTTTTTGAAATCTTTTGGAAATATCCAAAATGGCTTTACACTCAAAAACCAATGTTAAAATTACCATTAGGAATGTTCCTTCTCCTTCACCTAGGGCCTTGTCATGCTGAGACCATAGAGAAGGCAGAAACAGATCAAAGGCCAAGTGATCATGTTCAAAGGTTGATTTTTCTGCTAAGGTGGAACCCCTTGTTTAAACATATAATTTTTTTCTCCATACAAAAATCTGACTTATTTTTTTAATCCTAAAAAACAAAAGAACATATATTCCCAATATGTTCAAACCTCCACATTCTGAAAAACTCTCTTTACATAACATCAGCAGCAACATCATTCTTTATTTCTTATTCATCCAATTTTTAGAATGATTGCTTACCTTTATTTTACTTACCTTTGAAAAAAAATATTAGAATTTATTTGATAAAATAAACATTTACTGATGGTTAGTTTAAAATGCTTGATAAAATTTGGGGATTTTATCAATTAAATATCACTTTCTATCAGTGAAGCATTCATGTTTTTTGAAAATGAAAACACAAAATCATATTTTTGAAAACACCCTCAGCATAGCTGTAGGCATACAGAACATTTTATAATAATATTAATAATAAATGTAAAGCATATACGTAAAGCCTTATGTTTCTCTAGACAATCAGACTATATTTATATGCTCTTATTTGTTTGTATACCATAAAATGTTAATTCTATTGCTTTGTTTGTGCATATCTTCTTTTCCATAAAACGTAATTGTGTGCTGAGATTCTGATGGCAGAAGACTCTTATTTATATTAATACTTATTTTCCACGAGTATATGTGCTAGTCTATCATAATTTTACATTTATCTTTCCTCTCCCATTAAAAATACAGGATTTAATAATTATATTTTGATCTGATGCTTTAATAGTATTGCAAATTTCTGCCATGTGATAAATTTACTTTGCAACTTTCTTCCTTAAATTCACCAATATCTCATTTAATAGAGTATTTCACCTAGTTTAAAAAAACATTTCACTTTCCTCCTTTTTCGTTTTGTTTTGTTGTTTCTTTTTAACATGATTTTCAAAGTTTTAAAATGAGACAACAATATTTCTTAAAGCACACATAGGATACTTTCTGGTATCAGAGGTACTTTTACAACTTTAAATAATATAGTTAAACCTATTGATCCTTTAATTTTATAGAGTATTTCTTTACTCAGCACTTCACTTTCCTCCTTCTTTCTCCCAGCAAATACACTGAGAATATTATAATTAAGTACATAATATTTCTTTCAGTATTTTTAATTAGTGTGCTTGAACTCATAGGGAAAGACATGCAGTCCTACAGCACACAGTCTATGCCACACTCTCCTACTCTTTAACCTGGCTTGCACTCCTGTTACCCCTTTCCCTGCTCCGATTTTTGCAGGGTTTTTTGGTTTTGTTTGCTTTGTGGCCTATTATAATTATCTTATTTGTTGTGACTATTGCTTATTTTCTTTCTGTGCCAATGGGATTGCAAATTTTGTGAAGACAAAATCTTAGTTGTTTTATTTGACTAATACATAGTTTGTGCTCAGTATTTTCTTAGTTAATGAAAGCATGAGTGCTCCTCAGACCTTCATCAAGTACCCTAAAATGTTCCTTTCACACTCATTTTCATCTGAACTTAAAAATGTACAGTGTTTAGGCTCAAGGTATGGCTCTATTATACATTATTTAATCAATTACATCTTAACCACCACACACTAATTCAATCAATTATATATGAAATTGAATTCCTAATAATTTTCAAGCATTTACGTAGATGCTGCCTCTACAACATAAGATGGCGTAATGTCCCTGTATTTATAGAATTTATATCAAATATGTAAACAAATTAATACAACTAATTACAATTGAAACTACAACCACAGAGGATTTATATTGGGTAGTGTGATGAAGAAAGGGAGGGGACCCACTTAGAGGGAAGGTTGACATTGAATGTCCTCTCAGACACGTGAGACACATTGATCTCGGGTGACCGTGGCCTGCAGAGGCTTGAAGCAGGGTTTCAGTTCCCACCCAGAGATTGAGGTCAGAGTGTGGCAGTGAGAGTGCTGAATCCTAGTCAGTAGACCAGTGGCCTGTGAGAAGACCCTGGCCCTTTGGCTTTACAGAAAAGAATTAAAACAAAGACGGAAAGTAGTGAAACAAGTAAGGTGTTTATTAGGAAGAAAAAGAGGATGGATGGATAGACACACAGGCAGACTCAGAGAGAGAGTCATGCCCTTGTGGTAGTTTGAATCACTTTTATGGAGAACTTCCTCTGGGTTTCCTTTGACCAATCATTTTGATTTGCCTGGTTCTGAGGCCGTATTTGGTATATCTCAGGGTTCTCCCATGTATGTGTGCGCATCTCTCAGCTAAGATGGATTCTAGTGAAGAGACCTATGGGTATCTTGGCATCACTCCCCTTTTGACCTCTAAGGACCTTTATAGTTGGGAAGGTCTCCTTGACCTTAAGAATGAGAAATCTGTGGTCTTTTATCTCTTATCTGGGCAGGACTTACCTTCTCCTCCCTCCTACTATTATGGAGTTTCTGTCCACAGGGAACGAACTCCAGTGGCTCACCCTGAAACCTATCTATCTCCTGCCTCAACATGATCATGTGATTGAAGAGGTAGAGTGTAACAAAAAGAGGTTACAGATATAGGTAGGGCCAAATATTTAAAAATAGGACTCTTCAGATACCAACTGATAGTAAATGAAGCTGAACTGACAGAGAACCACTTTTTAATCTATATTTTTCAGAGTGTGTTGAACATCAACATTTCAATAAGATAAAAACAAAATATACAGGAAAAATCTAAAGTTAATCCTATTTATATTAATTTAAATATTTTAATCTTAATGATATACAGTACCACATCATGTTGAAAATTAAGGAGATATGAATCTTTTTCAAAATATTTATACTCTGCTGCTGTCCTTGGCTAAACCCAGTAAGTGTTATTTTTAAGAGATTTATTTTTAAGAGATCTACAGTCAGAGTCTTGCATGGAAAATATTTTCCCCAAAACACTACTATTATTTTATCTATGGTTACTTTTTATCTGGCAAATATAAACCATCTCCATAGTACACAACATGAGTTAAAAACTGACATTTGTCAGCAAAATGTGATTTCACAGGGTCCATACTGTTGAATTATTATTATGATAAATGGAAAGCAATTACATTATTAATGGCTAGTGAATAGTAACTAGATTCAGGATAAACACTTCTTAAGTTATTAACAGATATTATATATTAATCCATTTGCTATGGAATTATTTATCTGATATTTAGTCAAAGATATAAGCCTCTGGATGTCCAACAAATTAATAAAGTTTTATAAAATAATTCAAAGTCTTCCCAATAAATATATATCCTAAACTTTTTTTTTTTTTTTTTTTTTTTTTGCTTTTTAAAGATGTTTCTCACAAATTAGTGAAAAGCTTTTTTACAAGTAAGATAAAAAATCCTTATTTTACAACAATTGAAAAAAACACCAGTGAGAATTTGGCAATACAACTGTGATAAACTCCAGAGTTCCTGGTTTCCAGATCTTTCAACTACACTCTAAAGTAGTACTCAAAGCTTTCAGAAAGAATATCAAACCTAGCCACTCCTAAAATGATACATAATATCATTAACATTGCTCCTGTAACTTCTCCTGTGCTCACACATGTACACTAATATAACTCAGTCAAACATAAATCTTACCTTTCATATAAAAAGAGATTAAGATTAAATATTATATATGAAATTTTTTTTGAAACAAGATTACTAGTACCAAAGAAAGCAGGGTAGAACAAAAATGTTACTAATTAAAGAAACAATAATTCCTTTTTTACTTCAGATAACTTCAAATGTTCAAACAATATTTTATATATAGGTTTTATATAAGACTTTTATATATAGGCAACATATAGTCTATTTTTCTTTTATGAGAGAAATGTACAAACAGTACTCTTAATTATACCCCTGCAAATAGGACATTTTCTTAGAGAAGGGGCACATTCCTGGCATACTACCAGATGACCACAAGGAATGAACACAATTGAAACTTCTTTGTCCATACACACTTTACAAGTTCTTTCTTCTTGCAACCTTCTCAATTGTTCTTCCAGTGACAGACCTGAAACATCTGTTGGAATATACTTCATGTTCTTTTCCACAAATAAGTTCTTATGTAATGTAGAGTCAATTTCTTTAAGACAGTTCTTGAAGAAGTTGGCAGCACCATTTCCTTTAACTAAAACGGTATCAATCAGTTCTCTTGCTTGCAAAGGTATCTGTGTTTTTTGTTTAATGATATCATGTTCCTGTTTATTAATTAGATTGGCCTTTAAAAGGTTATCCAGGATATGAAGCACAACCGCCAACTGTTGAAAGAGAGCCATTCTATTTCTCCGAATAAAGGACAAATCATCTGATGCTGTTTCTTCAGTTTGTATTTCCTTCTCTTCTCTTTTTTCATCTTCAGCATTAATAAGTGCTGACACAATATCATTAACTGTTTTGTAATTCTCTCTAGTTGCCCTAAATTTTTTTAAAAGAAAGTTTGCAAATATAAGTCCAAGTGATACACTTCCACTGATTTAGGTTGACGTTAGAAGAGATTATAGAAGGCACAAGTCCATTTCTAGGAGAAATCAGTGGATGGAATGTAGTTTTGTTAAGTTTCTGATTTGAGTTCCAGTATCATGCAGTACAAAACCTGTGAAGAAAATATCAGAATTTTTAAAAACTAATGAAACATCGGCTGTCTGGAACAGATGCTCTAAGGAATTATATGAAGACAAGAAAAATATGTTTTACAAATGCCAAATATCAGGATTGGCTTTCACTTCTAATAGTAAATGTATTAGCAATAAAAGATCTCTTTTTTTTATTAAAATAAGAGAAAATAAAAGTAAGAGAAATTCTCATATCTAAACCCACTGTTATTATATTCTGTATAAACTTTGACTATAGACTGTATGAAAGATTATTTGGGGATTTGTTTTAGTGATTAAAATATTTCTGATAATCTATAATGATTTAATGTGACAGCAAAGTAATAACTATGTATTTTTTTTGATTAGAATAGAAATTAGTGTTCTGTTAATGCTGTTATTGTTTAATATTTTGTCAAAAGTGTAAAACTACTTTGTTTATATCTCTAGAGCTGCATTTTGTCTTTGCTTTATTTCTGTAATTGTCTTATTTTAGTTCTGCTTCTTTTTTTTAAAAAACAATGTGACTGGCATAAATATCTGAACTCTTTATAACATATTTGCTTACTGTCAAGATTTAGGATATACAATATAGTAGTTGTTATTTATCATGATATTAGATGACAACTTCAGGGAAGAAAAACAACTAAGAATTAGGCTTGCCACACATTTAATATAAGCCTTGAGTTCTTTATGCTTTTCCTCCATCAATTCAGTATATAAACTACAGCAAGCTTTCTCACATAGCATAATGTGACAATAAGAATTATAGAAACTTTCAAGTTGTGGGTTCAATTTGAAATGTCTGAATCAGTGTCCTGTGGGCCTAATTTTCTTTTCTACCTTCCCCTTTCTCTGCCTGCATGTTTCCCCTAGACTAAGACATTTACAAGGCACATTTACTTGGTGAAAAGTAGCCCAAGAACACCACAAACTACACACATAAGGAATCACCATAAAGAGTTTTTGTTTGTTCTCTGAGTGTCATGGGGCTCGAAAACTGTGGTCACATCAAAGTGAATATACCTAAACCACTAGTTTATCTTCCTGCATTACAGAAGGACTCACATTTTAAGAGTCATTGTCTCCCTTAGTTTGAATGAGCACTACATGTTGGAGATAAAGTCAAGAGATGTACACTCTACTCAAAGTTCTGTAATAACCTATGTGGGAAAAGAATCTTAAGAAGAATTGATATATGTATATGTAGACATCAACACTTTGCTGTATACTTGAAAGTAACACAACATTGTAAATCAACTATACTCCAATATAAAATAAAAATTAAATTTAAAAAAGAAAGAAAGAGATGTACACTTGAAAATTATGAGTGAGAAAATTTTAAATTTTATTTCCACTTTGATTTGTTTTCACATGTGTTCACTTTGGTAAGAAGCATTGATATGGATGCTACTGATGAGGTTAAAATTTGACATGAATGTTGACCTCATTCATGAATGTTGGCTACAGGTCTAACCTGTGTTCATACTGTGGAACTTTAACTGGGAGCAAAGCAGTGGATATTACCCTGAAAAGAACACAGTGCTCTCCTACCACCAACGTATTATTGGGCAAGGGTTGTCATAAGAAGGTACCACAATCTGGGTGTCTTAAACAATATACATTTATTTTCCCATAATTCTGGAGGCTAAAATTCAAGGTATCAGCAGGGTTGGTTTCTTCTGCTGTCTCTCTCCTTGGCTTGCAGATGCCATCTTTCCCTGTATCTTCAGTGAAGACCTGTATGGTCTTCCCTCTTTGGTCTGTGTCCTTGTATCCTCTCCTTATAAGGAGACCAGTCAGATTGGATTAGGACCCACCCTAATGACCTCATTTTAAATAAATTAACTGAAAAAATTATATTTCCAAAAGTAGTCACATTATGAGGTAGTGGGACCTAGAACATCAACATATGAATTTTGGTGGGAGTGGGGGCACAATTCAGCCCATAACACCCAACATTGGCTTATCATCCTATATGTATGGCCAGTATTAAATTATCCATTGAGTAAAGGTATTGTAAGAATGGGGAAAGAAAGGATGGGTCCAGGAATTCAGAAAGGGAGAGACTTTTTGTTGAATTCTAGGAATAGAAGCAGAGTGTAGAAGTCCACTGGCATTTCTTCTATTTCCAAAAAATATATATAAATTCTGCATGACTGCTAAAATATTCTAGAGAAAATTGAAAGTAGTTCAGGTTTTCTAGGAAATTATAGTGATTTTCAATTATTATGATGAGACAAATATAATAATAATTGATAAGGTTGTAGATCATAGCCCATATGTTATAGGTCAAGCTTTTTGAAGGGTGAACAAGGATACTTCTCAGAGTGGATGTGGAATTCAGAATTCAGAGGCTCTTTACAGAGGTCAAAAATACCACAGGGAGGGCTTCCCTGGTTGCGCAGTGGTTGAGAGTCCACCTGCCGATGCAGGGGACATGGGTTCGTGCCCTGGTCCAGGAAGATCCCACATGTCGTGGAGCAGCTAGGCCCGTGAGCCATGGCCACTGAGCCTGTGCGTCCGGAGCCTGTGCTCCGCAACGGGAGAGGCCACAACAGTGAGAGGCCTGCGTACCGAAAAAAAAAAAAAAAAAAAACACAGGGAACAGTGGACAGTCATATTAAATTGAAGAACTTGAGGTTAACTAGTTTACACAATTTTTGGTTTATAAACTTCCCTCCTTTAAGACAAGAATAAGCTATCCTTGCATACTTACCCTTAAATGTCCTGTTGGGGAAGTAAAATAAATATGAACATTTACAAGCACTGCTAAATATAAATAAAGTAATTTCGGAATAGCAAAACACACTCAAGATTAATAAAATGGGGACTTCCCTGGTGGCGCAGTGGTTAAGAATCTGCCTGCCAGTGCAGGGGATATGGTTTCAATCCCTTGTCCAGGATGATCCCACATGCCGTGGAGCAACTAAACCCGTGCACCACAACTACTGAGCCTGCACACTAGAGCTTACAAGCCACAACTACTGAGCCCGCATGCTGCAACTACTGAAGCCTGTGTGCTTAGAGCCCTTACTCCTCAACAAGAGAAGCCACCACAATGAGAAGCCCGCAACGAAGAGTAACCCCAGCTCGCTGCAACTAGAGAAAGCCATCATGCAGCAATGAAGACCCAATGCAACCAAAAATAAATAAATATATTTATTTTAAAAAGATTAATATATTCTGACCTACCTATTTGTAATCAGTTGAAAATAACTAGTGTAAGGGATGAAAGTAATTTGAATGGAATGTGAATATTTGTAATGAGAATAGAAATAAATGTCAATATCTGTAATCAGAATAATTTTTGTATGTATATATAGGATAATTCACTGAATATCTAGATGTGTTATACTGTATCACTATTCTTTTCTAGTTCTTTGCTGGTTGGTGAGAAAAAGTAAGGACTCTGGAACTAGACTGCCCTGGCTGAGCCTCCAGACTATTATTTAGGAGCTATGAGACCTTCTGTATGTTGGTCAAAGTCTCTGTGCCTTATGTGTAAATGGAGGATATAAGGATGAGTATACAGACATTATCTATTTCTCAGTGTATTTCTCAGTGTTTTATGAAGAATGGTTTTCTGTGTTCTCAAAACATTCTGCCCCAAAAGGCAGACACCTTTTTTTCTACGTTTAGCAATTTCCTCAAGGAATGTTTTGCTGACTGCCATTTCCCACTTCCCACTTCATCTGTGCTCATAACCACTGCATTTTCCTCATAGAGTATTTATCAGATTGAATTGAAGTTACCTACTAACATGTTCATTTCCCCTATTCCCACAAGGAGAATAAGGCTGAGGAAGATAGACCCTGTGCCTATGTGAATTGGCTTTGTATCTGCAGTGATTTGCCACATGGTAGGCATTCAATACATAGGTGGTGAATAAAATCATGAGTGTTTGAAATACATTATAAAATAATAATAAAAAATTAATAATTAAATAATAGCCTGAAGATAGCAATTAATTTTACAGTCTAATGGTGTATATGTATACAGTACCTAAGGAGCAGTATGATTATTATCTTTCCCTCAAGCTGGAGATATTCTTAACGTGTTATTTTATTACTCAACTGAGTAAAATATTTCATGATCAAAGACACTAAATCATTACAGAATTTGGTTTATTGACTATGACTCAAAGACAATTAAATAGTTGATGGGTCTTACTAATTGAATATATTATTAGAAATACAACTGTAGTTATTTCTGGGTTATAACTGTCAGTTGCATTTCTATGTTAATGGTCTGGTCTGTTTTTTCTTTCCAAAAGCCAGAGAAAACAAAAGCCTGATGGTTAAGGATTATTTAAAATAGAATTCTCAATTGTTTTCACCCCTCGTAATTATTGCAAATAATAACAAAATGACATTTTGTCATTTAACTAAGGTTTAAGGAACCCAGCACCATGAAGCAAGAATGAGGCTCTAATCCCTAGTCTTCCATCAAGTGGCTGGTAGATGTTTGTTGTCACAAAGTTGCTTCAGTTAACTACTCTAAAGGTCCTCAGATTCTTAGCACAGCTATAAGTCATGGAATGAGATCACTGGTTTTTCAATATTTTAATAGTGGAAATCATTTTTAAAAGACAATTTTTGAGACATTTTATTTATAAAATAAACTGGAAATCTTCTTGTTAAATTGTGGTGGGTTCTAGAATTTATACAGTGCCTACATCCTCCAAAATGTCCTCTATGGAACTTCAAATGTCTTCAAGGGGTGTAGTTTGCAAAATGGTGAATAGTGTACATTTGATATGCTTTTCATTATAAAATTCTATTATTTTATCCCCCTCTGTTCTTTAGATACATCTAACACCTTATAATGATTTAAACCAGATTATGCTAAGTATGCCCTGAAATTTTATATTTTCTGAAAAATATACCATGTTGTACCATGCACCATTATGTATATATCTTATGAATAAATTTATGTTTAATATATTATGGCTTATACTTTTATGTACTTTATTTTGAGTAACTAGTATAAGCCTAGATGTAATTTAAATAGAATATTTTAAAATTTAATATGGAAATTTATACGCATTTTTGAGCCTTATATAACAGAATATTATTTGGAGCTTTACATGTCAGAATTTGGCCTAAAGTCCAAAACTGATAACCATATACAATTATGCTCACATTTTTAAGAAGAGCTACAAGAGCAATCATCATATGATTTACTAAAAATGGAAAAACAAGGCCAGTGTCCATTATCTCAATAGCTTCTGTAAAAACAAGACCAGAGGTTCCAAGGAAAAACTCATTGGTGATAATTTGTAGGAAAAGGTAATTCTGCAGTGTTTTCCCTTCTCTTCTATTGGAGTTTGGAATTTGAGGGTGTTATGAGAGGTCAATCTGACACAACATTGTTAATATCAGGCAATGTGGTGTGGCAGAATTTGCCATGAAGACTACATAAATATGCCCACAGAACAGAATCACATGTTTGGATGTATAGAGATGGAGAATTTGGATTTAATCGGAGCTGTGAAAAGTGGTAGCTGAGTAAAAGATGCTAATGCTGCATTTCTTCTCATCTGTAGCCCTAGAGAAGGCAGAGCAGTTTTTGTGCATGTTGAGCGTGGGGTGGGGCTTATCATTATTCATACTATTCAACTAGGATCCATTTATTGACTGATTGACTAACATGTGTCCGTCAGTTTTCTATGAGCTGAAACTACAGCAGTTTTATTTTTTAGCCAAAATTTTTACTTGGCTATGTATGATTACACATATCATACTCTGATATGAAGTGTTTTATTTTCTTTCTTAATTTCATTATACATTTCCAGGAGGACTCTCATACTGTCTTTAATATATTTTTATGTTGACTTGCTTTATCCATATTCAATTATATGATTTCCAAGTAAGTATTCTGCCTTAAAATTGATAAGTTTATATCTTTTTCATTCACTTAGATTAATTCTATAGAAGAATAAAATAATGCCATTTGCAGCTACATGGATGGACTTAGAGATTATCATACTAACTCAGAAAGAGAAAGATAAATACCGTATGACATCACCTATAGGTGGAATCTAAAATATGACACAAATGAACTTATCTATGAAAGAGAAACAGACTCACAGACATAGAGAACAGACTTGCAGTTGCCAAGGGGTGGGGGAGTGGTGCAGAGGAGGGATGAATTGGGCATTTGGGACAAGCAAAAGCAAACTATCATATATAGAATGAATAAACAATAGCACAGGGAGCTATATTCAATATCCTATAATAAAGCATAATAGAAAAGAGTATGAAAAAGAATATATATATCTGAACCACTTTGCTGTACACCAGAAACTAACACAACATTGTAAATCAACTATACTTCAATTAAAAATTTATACAAAATATAAACAATAATCTGAAACAAAAAATAAAATAAAATATCTTTGGGCTTCCCTGGTGGCGCAGTGGTTGGGAGTCTCCCTGCTGATGCAGGGGACACGGGTTCGTGCCCCGGTCCGGGAGGGTCCCGTGTGCCGCGGAGCGGCTGGGCCCGTGAGCCATGGCCGCTGAGCCTGCGCGTCCGGAGCCTATGCTCCGCAACGGGAGAGGCCACAACAGTGAGAGGCCCGCGTACAGAAAAAAAAAAAAAAAAATCTTTGCTTGTTAGGAATTTTATTTGATAGGATAAATTGTGTTTATTAACCTTTTGCTTGACTTTAAAATGAAGTAGATATGAAGTTCTTCATTGGAGAAGGTTTATTCTAGAAAGAAGAAGCTTTTGCTTCTCAATATGTCAATACCTAGCGATTACCACCAATCTAAAGCCCCCTCCTTGAAAACAGAGCCTAGAATATAAAGCTTAGGCTAAAATCTTACTACATATACAAGGACTCCAGCACTTAACAGTACTGTTGCAAAATTCTATCATCTGTGCAATACTGACTCTCCTAGTGACAACAACTTAATTTCATAATATCTTTCCCAAATTCCTTTTTGTCTTCTTTTATCTTGCTTTGAAGAGGAAAAGTTTGGGAGATTTCTCTATATTTTATAAGGCAAGAAAAGCCTCAAAAATTGTGTCATATCCAAAATCGAGATTTATACTTCCAGTCAGGGTGACCCTTAGAGATTTTACCTTCCACAAGAATAGAAGAGAACACACTGACTAAGCATTCAGTCATTCCACCTCACGGTTCAATTTTGATTAACTACCAGAAACAACTAAGAAAACTATGTTTTCATATAAAATATTTTTTATAATTAAAAATAGTGGTATATTTCTTATTTTATATTTCTTTTTCTATAATGGTAATTTTTAAGAATTTTTAAGAACATAGGTTCATTCAATTTCAGTTAGAAATGGGTCACATTTAGAATCTTCAAGCTTGATATGTGAAACTTCCCTACTACTTGGCAATTATTTCTATCTAATTTTATATAAAGTAGTCAATTTTATATACAAATATAATTTGAAGGTGTGGGCGCAAAGTGAGTGGCAATTACTGATCCTCCCTCTTGATCTGCCAATAAATGTTTACTTCAAAGCCTTGACCAAGAATCAACAGTAGGGGACCTCAAGACCAAGGTAAGCTTTAAAAGAAATTTCCAAAAGTAGGAAGATAGGTAAATGCACCTTAAGAAAAAATGAACAAGCTTCATATATAATTATTTTAAAATGTCATTTGCTTTAATATAAGCTATAAACCATATTAAAATGATAAAGGAAGATTCTGATGCAGTAATTGGCAGTCATTTGAGGAGATCACATCACATAGTAGGTAGCAAACACTAGAACAAGCCAAAACAAATAAAATAAAGCTAAACATTAAACTTCCACCATAATTTTGATGACATTAGAATCTGATTTAGAGCTTGTTTTGACTGCCTTCTACTTTTTAATTTGAGAGCTCAGACCCATTCTTCCCAGGATTCAATACAGCCTCTCCACTTTATTTTAGAGTCCATTTCTGACCCTTCTTTCTGGATAACACAAATTCTTCTCTGTTTATTATGTTATGCAATTTGGTTATTCTCAAGGCCAAAGCAAAATTTGCATGCCAAACCTCTAATCACTGGGAAAACAGAATTCTTCTCACTTAAAATCAATTTTGTGCCTGTTAGTTTAAAAATAATAGTAACAATTCCAATGATGCATACTGGCATTTCCTAACTCCTGTCTTAGGACTCATCCTATAATCAAAAGAGGCCCTGGTATAAAGAGGTAATCTTTTCCTACACATGGTTCTCTAAGGTACACCTTGTATGAAACTGAATCTTAACTCATTAACCCATTATTATTCAAGCATAGAAATTCATGTTTGGTACCTAAGGTGGTTTCCTCTTAGGTAAGGAAATAATTTCCTTACCTAAGGAAATTAGGTTTGTGTTTCACCAAATAATTCAAATATTTACTTAGTATGCTGTGAAATTATTATTGTGATAATCAAAATCTAAGCTTCAAATTCTTACTTTAGTTATAAAATTTTAAATTTTGTAAGAAATTAGTTTATAATCAAATCAACTTATCCATCGTATACAGCATATTTTAGGATTTGGGTATTCTGATTAATCAGATATGGTTATTAATATAGTGTTAACATACAATTTTGTCTTTTTCAATCAAAGTGCAAAATAAACCACTAAAAATAAAATTTACTGCTCATAATATTCCTTTAATAATTAAGGGAATATCTAAAACCTTCAAGGTAAGAAAGATCAAGTTTAACACAACATTGATGAAAGATGTACATGTATAAAGGTTTTCACATGAAGAATGTCTGGCAATGAATTTCAGTTTTAAAATAAATGTAAAATTCATTTGGATTGTTAAACGTGGCTATAAGGGTGGGATATTACAGTATGACAATTTTTCAAGTGTCTGGAAAGATTTTTCAAATTAAGAAGTGAATAATGGTTATTTTTATTTTCTATTTTAACTTTGAATCTTCTTTGCATTAAATTTATTAGGAGCATTCCCCTTATATATATGATCATGAGTAGAATGGTTTTCCTTTAATAGATATAAAATATCTACTTTATACCTATAATGATTTTAGTATGCTGAGGTTGCACTCAAGGAAATTAAATTATGGTGATAATTCAATTGAATTTGCCCTTAATTTCAGTGATATGATATGATAAAAATAAGAAAAACCGACGGTTGCTTTCATTGTCCCAGCTCCATCAGCTTAGTAGTTCTTGGATATTTGGGCAAACAATGCAAACCAAAACTGGCAACTTGTTATCAGTAAGGAGTTGCCTGATTTAGAGCAGAGAGTGGGAAAAAAACAGATGTCCCTGAGTTTTGTCAGAAACAGTTGAAATTTCAGCATCAAGTGAACTGGGGAGACCCAAATCTCACCAAACTTGAAGCTGCAATCCCGTTTAAGGCAAGCAGTAGACCGGCAGAAAAGTTAGCAGGAAACTGAGGGCAATGAAACAGCCACAGTAGTCTTGATAAACTCACTCATAGCCTGCCTGTCTACAGGCAAACTTAGAAGAGAACAGAAAGTGCCCTAGGAATCCACAAATGCTTTCAGAATGTGAGATCATATACACATGCAAAGGAGACAGGAGAAAAACTGGGAAAGTTAAAACCTGACAATGAAATTACCCCTTGGAAGGAGTGGGCTTAAAATATGACATCCACACACTCATACACACACATACAAATATAAAATTAAAACTGAAAAGATATCAAAGACTATCACAGGATAAACAGGCTTCATAAGCAAGTTGCTAAAAAAACAAGCAAACAAACAAAATATCAACAGCCCAACAGCAAACCCTGGTGGGGATCATAATCCAGAGTTTAAATATGTATTATCTAAATTGTCTACTTTTCAACAAAAATTACTGGAAAAATGAAAAGAAGTAGTAGATTTGTAACATACGCAAGAAAAAAAGCAGCTAGCAGCTAACAGAAACTGTTTTAGAGCACAGTAGGCATGTGCTGCATTTAAAAAAGAGTTTAAAGCAGATATTACAAATATTTACAAGGAGATAAAGGATATAAAGGTTAAAAATTAAAGAAAATATAGTGACAATGGGACATCAAAGGAGAATCTCAAAGAAAAGAAGGAAATTTTAGAAAATGAACCAATAGAAGTCATGTAGTTGAAAAGCACAGTAAATAAAAATTTTAAAAGGTCAGATTTAAAGATGGCAAAAGAAATAATTAGTAAACTTAATGATAGATCAAGATAAATTGTTCTATCTGAAGAACGAAGGATAAAACAACAATGAATGAAAAGAGACTAGAGATTTGAGAGCTGTTATCAAGTATATCAACATATGAATAATGGGGCATTCAGAAGAAGAAGAGAAAAAGAATGGAAAATAAAAATATTTGAATAAATAATGGCTGAATACTTCCCAAATTTGAAGAAAAACATTAATCTACAGATCTCAGAGCTTAAAAAAAATCTAAATATTATAAGCAGAAAGTAATTCACATCTAGGCACAACATAGCCAAACTATCAAAAACCAAAACCAAAAATAAAATCTTGAATAAAGCAAGAGAAAATTGACACATAAAGTACAGGGGCACAAAACATGATTAATACCTGATTTCTTATTTTAAAAAATGAAGGCCAGAGGCATAACATGATATATTCAAAGTGTGATTGGATTGAATACTCTACCCACAAAGAAGAGGGAGCCATAATAAATAAAACAAAAACAAGATACAACTCTGAGATCTGCAAGAGACACACGGTTGACTCAGGTACACAAATAGACTGAATGTTTTCAGATGGAAAAAAGTATACTATGCAAACCAGCATTAAGAATGGCTGTAGAAGATAAAGACCAATTTTCCTCATTAATATAGATTAAAAACTACAAGAAAATATTATTAAGCCTTATATAGCAATATATAAAAAGGAGTATATATCTTATACCTTTTTTTGTATATGTGACCGTGTATATAAATAAGTGATGTTATCCCAGGAATGCAAGATTCCTTTAACATCCAAAAACCAATTAATGTAACGCATCATATTGATAATATAAAATGACAAAGTACATGATCATCTCAACAGGTGCACAAAACCATTTTCCAAAATCCATTCATAAGAAAAATTTGCAGCAAACTAGGAATAGAAGGGAATTTCCTATTCCTGATACAGAGCAGTATGGAGAAATCTACAGTTAACAACACCTTTGGTGAAAGAATGATTTTCTCCCCCCAGATTGGGAATAAGGCAAGTATTTCACTCTTGTCACCTCTAGCATTGGAGGTTCTCCAGTAAAATAAGGCCAAAAAAATTAAAGAGAGAGAGAAAAGTAAATAAACAAATTAAAATCATTCAGGTCAGAAAGGAATAAATAAAGCTCTTTTTATTCACAAACAACATGACCCTGGATATCCAAAATTGTAAAGTTGTCATAAAACACTACTAGAAGTAATGATTTTCTTGTATCAGGAAGGTGTCAGGATACAGGATAGACATACAAAAATTAATATTTCTATATATGTAACAAAATATTTGAAATAAAGTTTTAAAAATTAATGTTATTACCATAGTATCAAATATGCTTAGCAATAAATTTAACCAAAGAAGTGTAAGGCTTATAGACTGAAAACTACACAAAAATTGTTGAAAGATATTAGAAGTGATCTAAGTAAGTGGAGAGGCACTCCATGTCAATAAATTGGAAAACTTGGTGTTGAACTCACTTCTACAATAATGAATTTGGTAAATATTATTATATATACATCTTGTTCTAGAGCTTACTTTTCTTCTTAATGTAGTGTAGATATTCAAATGTTAAAAATTAAGGTCTGTAAAATATACATAAATATTGTATATTTGAAAATATATCATGTTTATTTAATTGGATATTTAAATTTGTTTTATTAATTGTGTGCACTTCTGATTTTATCTAATTTATCTACGTGGATATATTATATCTATGTGTATAGTAGATATATACTATTTCTCTTGGGGCATATTATATATATCAACATATATGTATATGTTCCTTTATGACTTAAATATGTTTAAGATGTAAACTCTTGTTGGCAACTTGTTGAAACATATTTCCCCAGAATGGTTATTGCCTGTGAAAACAAATTTGGTGTTTTACCCACATACATTTTCAATATTTATTTGCATTATGTTTTATTAATTTTTGTCTAAAATTTGTGTTTTGTACATCTGGTACTAAAAGACCTTCCTAGACCAAGACTGAAACTATATGCATTGTATTTTCTTTCCTCTGGCATTGTTATGCTTGTATTTAACACATACATATATTTACTATTTTGGAAGCTACACATATATTAAAGATGTTCAAGATTTATTGCTTTGCTATTAGCCTTTTCCCTATTTTTAATTCCTACTGTAATTTACTGATTGGCTTTTAGCCAATTCACCTCTCTGCCTCTTCTAATAAAATAATTTAGAATAGTCAAATTATTAAATTTACCCAGCTGGGCAAATATAATACCTCTTATAATATAGATTTCTATTGTTTAGACATTGAATACAAATACATAGACTTATTCACTTTTTAGATGTTTCTTCCAATTGTTTCTTTTTTAAAATGATGTTCTACATATAAGGGCTTACTAAATCTCCAAGGTTTTTATTAGAAAATTAATATGGATATGTAGATATTCAGATTGATATATTTTCATATAACAAATCATCTTTCTTATTTTTATCACCAACTCATACATAAGTATAATTCACCATTAGGAAAATTATCATAAATTTACTAATCTAAACATAATTAAAGTCATTATGAATGTCAGCAGTACCCTATACCATGTAATGAGAAAACATTTTGGTTTTCTTTTGGTGACTAATGTTAATAATTCATTCATTTTTAATTTGTACAGCATTTCCCATTTGGCTTTGACATTTTTCATTACTAATTAAGAATTAATGTAAGGTGTGTGGGGAATTAGTAAGTGCTTTCATGATCCTGATGAAATTCACATATTTGCTAGGGAATTAGTTAACATTATTCTATCCACAGCATGGATACATCCAATCTGCACAATTGTCCTCACTTAGGCACAGTCCTGAAATTTGTTTCCATTGTTTTTTTTAAAACACAGTAAATTTGTGTTATAAAATTTACTTTGATTTCAAATTGACCACAATAGGTAGCATACTTCAAGTGTTTAAATATGTTAGTGATCTTTGGAGTTCAAGTATTTCTTCTTATGACATGATTTTTATTATTTAATCCCAGATTTATTAGACTCAATTGTATTTTACAAAAGAGCATTTTATGAACAATGTAGTATGCAAAAACACCAGCCTATTGTGTATTTAAATGTATGGCTTATAATTAACTATACTTTTTTTAATATGGATGTAATTCCCTTCTATTTTTAAATAAATTGATTATTCTTAACACAGAATCTCATACAGCTTTGTTTTACATTTAAAAGAATAAAAATTGTTCATGTTTTAATGAAATTTCTGAATATTTCTAAGTAATTTAATTTGATAAATAAATATTAATAAAATAAGCATTTTGAAAAGTACCAAGTTTAGTATTTATATTGGATATATTTATGAATTCTCACAAATTAAAATACAATATTGTTATATTAATCTTATGAAGTCCTAAATCATGCAATGCCATCTATTAAATAGAAAGAATTTTATTACATTTTATATTATTGTTTTATTTATTTTCTAGTCAAAAAATAAAATATGAAAGCCTGTCTCAGTGTAAAATTTGGATTTGTCATAATGGTGATTAGTATGTTTTGATAAATGAAAACTAACCCCTCATAAACAGAAAATAGGGCAGACATAATTTAATTATTTTGTTTCTGCTATTATTTTAGCAACATTTGCTCACTTAACAAAATGGATCAGTTTCATAAATTGGTATGTTAATTTATGGATCTAAATTTTATATCAGTTCACAAATATAAATAAATATATAAGTATCTCTCTCTTTTTTTGCTTGGGTGTGTGTGTGTATTGTCTGCAAATCTGTAGATAACTAGCCATACCTGTAGCAGAAGACTTATATAAACTTAATACATAAATAGTGGAAAGGCTTTTTTTCAGATTTAGAAGTTTTGAAAACCCTTGAAGAGAGGAAGAATTCACTGACCGTTATGCCCAAAACAAAAAAATAATCAAAATAAAGTCATTTGAAATGTCCTCTTTCCCCTTTTCATTTAGAGTATTACAAAAGATTATTAAAAATAACTATTGCATTCCATAGTGTATGATCTTATATATGAGGTATGTTGTGTTAAAAGATAAACTGAGACACATTGAAATTTTCAACAGTTTATTTTAGCAAACAATTCGAATGGGAAAGCACCAAACCGAAAGTGGTTAGGACCACTGAGCTGACAGGAGCTGGGGAAAGTGTTTTATAAAGAAGCAGGTAGGCAAAGCAAGGAGATCCTCTGATTGACTATAGTTTAAGAGATTGCCTTTAAGAGGTAAGTCTAGTTGGCTGTTTCTGATTGCTTGTTCTTAGATTTTTTTTTTAATTGAGGTATAGTTGCTGTACAATATTATGTAAGTTACAGGTGTACAATATAATGATTCACAATTTTTAAGGTTATGCTTCATTTGTAATTATTATAAACTATTGACTATATTCTAGTTGAGGTATTCTGGTTTAGGTTTCAATTCGCTTACTTAGGCTTGCAAGGCGTTAGAGCCACCTCAGTCTGTTACTGACAAGGGTTGTTGGCCTTCCCCAATCAATAGAAATTGACAAGAGGCCAGACAAATTCAGGCAAGGCTTTATTGGAACCCCTGCTACAGCACAACACACAACAGGTTCCCTTGCTTGTTCACTCCCTGAGGGGGTGACAAACTTGCTTCTCATATGGGGTGAGGTTAGGGGTGTGTCCAGGGGTCAGGCATGAGTGGTGGCTTAGGTTGTTTGCCCATCCCTTAGGTGGTGTTGGGTGCAGGGGGCATGTGCAGTACCCTGCTTTTTGCTCTGGGCTCTTCAAAAGTGGCAGTTGGGCTATTTTGGTCTCTTTGTATCTTTTGTCTGGAATTTGTCCCAACTGCTCATGCATGCTGGCTATTTTTTGCTGTTTTTTTAAATACAGTTTCTTTGTATTTTGTTGCTCGAGGAGAAGTGTGTCCAGGTGCAAACATTGCAGCATTGCAGCGAAGGGTCCCAGGTCCCAGCCTGTCTCATAACGACTTCCTCATTTAATTACTTGAATTATTGTTATACACCATGATTCCCATGATTACTCCAAACGAGGTTCTTGAGATTGTGTAGTAAACACTATGATATATGTGCTGCTTGGAATTTGTTTCTATATCTGACTTTTTAAATATTTTAAAAACTAATCTCTGAAAATGCATGAGAAAAAAAAAATTTCTATAAGCACAGTGAGGCCACACTAGTAATTCCAGTACAAATGTTATTGATTAAGAAAATGTGGAGCACGTGAGAGAATATCTAGACTTAGAAACTAAACCAGGCCCAAAATTAAAGGATGATACTATTTCCTGTTGTTAATTTCTTGCCTGACATTATTATTGAAATAGTATTTGTCACCTTCAAAAGGTGCTGGTTTGAAAGGTAAGTTCTAATTGTTATCACAATTAGAACTAAATAAGAAAAAATAAGAGTTCTTAATAAGTTCTTGTTCTTAATAAGAAAAAATAGGAGTTAGCCACAGAAGCCACTCTATGTACTGTTGTAGTTGTTTTCAGATATTTCTGAGATTAAATTTCATTTTGTATGTTAATGTAGAAGGTGTTTCTCAAGCCAAGATTTTAAAAATTCTCTGTTTACTTGTAGGGTTTATATTGAAGGAGAATAGAACGGAAAATATAAAAGGAGACGTGAGAGTTGGATAAAAATAATCAGTACAAGCAACCTCTAGTTAAGAATGAATTTAGGAGAGAAGGATAAAAAGCGATCATTTTGGATAAACTTTAATCTGGAAAACTAACCAAAATGAGGAGTGGTCCATAAATTGTTAACAGAGATTTTCAAGTAATGCTTAAGGCATAAACTAGAAATTACTCTGGATTAAGAAGGGGTATATTTAATACTGTTAAGGAAAAGACAAAAATCTGGCGCATATACCTTCCTTCCTTCCAGGATTTAGAAGTAAACATTATCTTATTAGAAATTTGCTTGTTAAAGAAAAGGACAAAGGTAGGTAGTTAGGATTAAAATTGAGAGGGTGCAATAGAAGACATTTGTAATTATCTACAGCATTTTGAGAAAGGAGTTAGTAACAAATGCAAAGATTGCCTTCAGACAGAAGAAAGACACTTCCCCCTGTGGCATGGAGAAATAAAATGGGTATGACCATATAAATTGCATAATTGCAATATAACATGTTTTAGGAGATTACATAGATAATATTCTCCATTTTGTCTGGAAAAGAAGCCAGGGCTTTCTGTTTTTATGAAAGGGATATGAGTTTAACAGGAAAGTGGCAACAAATAGGAACAGTTGTTCAAGGGCATAAAAGGAAATTGGCAATTGAGAACAAGTAAAACAATGGGAGGATTGAAAGAACATCTGATGTTGGTTTTAGGTAATTACAGTAAATGTTAGGATGCACTGGTAACTTGCAGGTGATTATTTTCCTGAAGACAGAAATTATTTTTCTTTGATCAATCAGTAGAAGTTCACGCCCATGATGTGAAAATTTTCACATTCATCTATGTTACATGGAGAACAGTTACAAATTCATAAAAAAAACTAATACATTTAAACTATTTTTCTCTTTTTGTTTTTGTCTGGAATAATCCTACATAGTACTTTGTAGATTTTTCATACATATTAACTTTATTGCATAAAATTCTGAGGAAAAGATTTAAAACAATTTTAAAAATAATTTGCTCTTAGAATTTAATATAAGTCCAATTTAACCTACATCTTCCTTTAAACCAGCTTCTTACTATGGAAAGAATTTTCTTTTCCTGCTGTCATTTTGTATCAGGAGGGAAGTTGCATTAATTTAAGAGCAAATCCTTTTGTTCTGTTCAAGCTCCACAATCGAAATCTCAACCTGTGGATTACAACTATTTTTCCCTCCCTGAGACTGTGTTTTCTTATAATACAGAAAAGGAAATGAAAAGGAAATACAAAATCTCCAGCTGTTTAGAAGTGGAATAAAAAAAGAAAACAAAACTCAATTTGCTTTAGCTTAAAATGTATGTGTTTTCCTTGAGTGAAGATTAGGGCAATTAATTTTGGTTGTTTCCCTTACCTGAAGAATCAATCAGGCAGTGAAGATATCATCAAGTACATCAAAGGTTTTAAAGAAAACACAGTAAACAAGATTTAATTATTGCACTCACCACATAGGGGGTGCACTCTAGGAACCTAAACTGTAAGGCAGATTAATTTTCTTTTATTTTTCTTTCCCTGTAGCGATTGCTATAGCAACAAAACTAAATTGCATGTGAGGTCAACATCTACAAACGTTTAAGGCAAACAGCTGCTACACTGTTCTCCCAGTTTGCAGCATGAAAGAAAGAGTAGCCATTAAAACAAAGTTTTGAATGATTAATTCTACAAAGGGTCCAGTTTAATGTGTACTCAACAGATGTCTTATTGTTTTGGAGAGAACCTTGGAAATATCCTCTTTGTTTATATGCATCATGAAAATCATTGTTAGGAATAGTCTTTCTTCTACATAAAAGAGCACAATAAAACCTTCTCTACAAAGTTAATTAGATTTAGTAGATAGGATTATTTGTGTAAGGGATTCTCCTTTTATAAAAAGCCTACTCTAGCAAAAATAGGGCAATTGAAATTACATTTTTATTATATGAAGTCTTTTGCTTTTTATCATTTTCTACATATTTCATGTATAAAATTAAGGGAAGAATGTCTATGATATAATTCATTTTATGAATGTAGAAAAGGACATAAAAATAATAGACTATACTAATGATACAATGGAAATGCTATAATTAATATGTTTGTGGAGATGAAAAATTAATATTGCCATTTTATCTAATGCGGTATGTTTAATTTCTCTTACTCTTATCCATAATAGTTTTTAACATACAGAAAATATATGATTTTAATATAAACAAAAAATTTGAGAGAAAATCCAATTTTTATAAGAAATAGCATTCATTTTTATGTATACATGTGCTTGTGGGTTAAAACTGATGGGCTTTTTGAAACCAAATGGATTTGAATATTATGGTTGCTTTCCTAATGAAGACTCTATTTAAAACAGGTAGCTGTTGCATGTTGGAAAGATCTTTATTTAATATAAATAAACACAGATTTTGCATGTGGTATTTTATTAGCTAATTTTTTTTTTTTTTTTTTTTTTTTTGCTGTACGCGGGCCACTGCTGTGGCCTCTCCCGTTGCGGAGCACAGGCTCCGGACGCACAGGCTCAGCGGCCATGGCCCACGGGACCAGCCGCTCCGCGGCACACGGGACCCTCCCGGACCGGGGCACGAAGCCAAGTCCCCTGCATCAGCAGGGAGACTCCCAACCACTGCGCCACCAGGGAAGCCCAAATTTATCATATTTTTAAATGATTGTCTGTGATTTGTTGTAGATAGTCTGATCTCTCCAGGCTTCATTTTCATATTTACTTCTTCCTTCCTACAACGCTAAGAATTTCTTTCTTTGAAGTGATAACCGTATCACATAGCATTCATATAGTTGGAATTAAATTCATCCCAGCTCAGATCTAAGAGAGGTCTCCACTAGCTTGCAGTAATAAATATAAATCCACAGCTCTTGTCATGGATTTACCCAGTCAGTCCACAGTTTTCCTTTGAAACACAGTGATAGGTTTAGGTAAGGATGCCTATCTAAATTTAGTCCCATCACAGTGAATCACAGGTCTTTTATTATTATTATATTATTATTATTATGTGTTAATATTATTATTGATTTGGAAGAATCATCCTCTCTCTCCCTACTGTACTCTCCTCCTCCCTCCCTCCTTCCCTCTTTCCCTCTCTCTCTCTTCCTGTCTCCCCGTTTTTCCTCAGGATGAGCAAAGAGGTAATGTCATCATATTGATTAAAACCTCGTAATAAGGAAGTGCCAGTTACAGGATAAACCTGACATTGACAGAAAGAAACAGCCTGGGAGGTAAAGCCCTTGAACTGCTTAGAATAATCTAGAAGCCTGGAGAGTTTTAACTTTCCATTCGAATGTCTTAATTCTAAATGTTTTAGTACCATGTGTCATTAAATGCTCTACTTGTTTAATGTAGTTTGAGTTAGACTTTATGGTACTTAAAACATAAAATCCACACTAATATATGGCCCTTTCTGACTAACACATGATAGAGTTAATTCTTTGGTTTGAACTTAAGAAAATTTTTCTTAGATCATTTTTATACCATATGTCATTATGACATGCTATATACAATATTTTTAAAAAAACATGAATATATAGAATCAACACAAGAGATATTTACTCCTCAATTGTTTAACAGTACTTTTTATGTCATAACAAGGTTTATTTATTTTTTTGTTTGTTTAAAGAAAACTGCAGGAAAATGACCGTTTACTCATGGTAAATTGGTATGGACACTCAGCATTTCTGTTATTCTCAAGAGCCGTAGCATATTTAAACACATGTATTAATTTATTTGTGATATCAACTTATACTCTACAAAATTACTTTAAGTGACAAAATATTCTATACTTCTGTTTTTCCCAGAGAAATACAATACTAATACTTTACCAAAGCACAAAAAGTAATCAGATGTTTAAAATGGACCTGTTAATTAATTTTAATATTAAAAGCCTTTATATGCAAATGATTTAAGGCTAGACCTCTGGTCAATTAAACAGACTTTATGATTCTTGTCTTATTGGAACTGACTGACCACTAATACTTGAGATATTTAAAAACCCACAACATTATGTATCATCATATAATGCTCTGAAGGAAGTGACTGGTAAGCATGAAAGAATAGAATTAGTTGCTTCTCTGGAAGGTGGAGGTTAACACTCTTTCTAGAAGATCCCATTTAGGCAGAGATATATCTGATGAATTGCTGTTAGATGGTCAAGGTGAAGAAGGAAGTGGAGGTACTATAGGCAAAAGGACCAACATGATGGGGACTCCGAGGTTAACAAAGAGAGAGCAAGAGCTTCTCTTAATCTGGAAAATGAAAGAAGGAAATTAAAGAGAAAGCCTAGCAAGTAGTAACCAATTGAGTTGCACTGAATGAGACCTGAGAAACTGGCAGGAGCCAGATCATATAAGGGGTCATAGCTCCCTTAATTGTTTTACATTTTATTATAAATCCAGTACAAACTTACTGAAGACTTCAAATTGTATGGTGCTAATATCCAAGTAAAATATGAAAACATTCATCAGCCAGTTTCTTAAAAAAATAGAATTAAAGAGAATGAGACATGAGGCAAAAAAATATACAAACACCTGTTAGAGGGTACTAGGCAAGAGCTATAGATCATTAAGACTAAAATACTGGTGATGGAAAAGAATTAAATATGTGTGTATATGTGCATGTATGTGTATGTGCATGTGCATATGTATGTGTAATGAGGATAGAACTATGGAGATCTGGCTTTTGATTCAGTGTGAGATGAGAGAGAGAGATGCCAAGATGGAGTCACTGTTTCTGCCATGTGGAAGTGGGTAGTTGGTGCTGCTCTTTACAGAACTGGAGAAGAATGGAGGAAGTGCATAAATGGGGAGTGTAGATTGAGAGTTCAGGGCTCATGTCTTATTTGAATAAATGTGAAACACACCAGTTCCATGACCCCCAGAGATGTCAAATAGATCATTGGCTGCTCAAACATGGAGCACAGAAGAGAGATCCTAGTTGAAATATTAATTTGAAAATTGACAGCCTTTAGATTACTTATGTAATAAACCAATACTATCACTTTACATTATAACTAATATCATTTTACTTTTTAAATTAATATACAGTAAATTTGACTTTATTATAGGATAGTTTTAGGAATTTTTACACAAGTATGTAAACATCATTCATGTAAACATCATCATAATTATGACACAGAACAGTTCCATCACTTCTAAAGTCTCCCTCTTGTTATCTGTCTGTAGTCACACACTTGCTCCACTCCTAATTTAATTTCTGTGAAAAATGTTCATATTTTTGTTTTAGAAGGCAATCAACAGGGTGGAATTTAGTTGACCCATTCTGTCCATGCTTCTGTGGGTTTTGGTTTTAATGTTAGTTCAATTTTCTAATACTTTGCAGTGGTATTCTGACCTGCTCCACATATTCACCAGCCAGTAGCCATTTTTGGGAACTGAGCAGCTCTATCTCTTTGTGCAGCATGAAGAGTATTTGATGCCATTTTAGGATTAGATTCACACATGCACCACTGGAGATGAACAAGAGTTTACTTTCCCTAGGTCGTCCCTCCCTGTCATCTTCCTGGTACTGCCTAGAACCCCTTTTACGTTCTTTGGCTACAAAACTGGGCCTCTGTCCACTCCCTTCCTCCACCAACATGCAATTTTCCTTAACTGCATCTGTATCTTGAACAAGTGGCAGGAGAACAGAGAAAGAAAACATCATAGGGACTTGCCTTAATATTTGATACAGCTTTTTGAATTGAAGAGTTTTTTGCATTGAATCGGATTCCCTTAGTACAGTTTTAGGCCCTACAATTCCTGCAGGCTCAGCTGTCCTTGCCAGAAGAATCCTTTCCTATGCATTAATCCTGAACTAGAGGCTTCTCCTGGCTCTCTGTCTGACAGTACTGGTGTTCAATTCTAGCTTTTAGACTGTCTTGAGACCAGATTGAGAAATAACAGAAGGAAAAAACATAGGAGACTCACTGCTACTAGTGATATTTCAAATTCTGATCTTCTCAATCTGCCTGCTACTTTTCAGAGTCATTACCTAGCTCCCCCATTTGCTCTGTTTAGGTTTCATAACTGCATTCATTGGGAGAGAAAGGGTGTACTGTGCTTATTTGATCTTCAAGTTTCCTGAACTAGTAACCTAATTATTTTATTTTTACATCACTAAGCATGCTAGTCTGATATGGGACTCTCTGTGGCAAAGATCAAAACAAATCAGCCTTAATTATAAATATGCAAACCTCTGCACTTATCCTACATAATGCAAAGCCCTAAAGACAATTGAATACTTGCTTGTGAGAGAATATGGACTTAATGAAGGTCTGAACAAAGCAGCATCTTGATTCACTCAGGTATGTTCTAACATCACCAATTTGGAATTATTTGGAAAATGAGTTTTTAATAGCAGCTATTTCTAATCCTTAATATATGTACCATTTAATTCAGCCTGTACATAATTCCCCAAACAAATTTGAACCTATCAGCCTGCAGTTAATGGAACACACAGCAGCCAAGAATGAGAATTTAGGCTAACAGAATGTCCCTGTGCTCTTCAGTCTATGAAATGCATAGCAGTTATAGCAGGACTAAAGGGTTTAGGACACATTCAAAACTGTTTGAATAGCTAGAATTCTCCTATGTGGAAATTTTAAACTTAAAATTTAGTAGTATTAATATATTATACTGATAATATATTTTAAAGAAGAAATGATGAGAGCTATGTTTGTCATAACATAACCACATCCCTAAGGCAGTAAGAGACGCTAAACTTAACCAAGTATCTATAATTCCCAAGAGTAGTTATTATCTTATGAGTACTATGCACTAGATTCACTTTGCTTCTATAATAAATGTCTGCATTGTGATAGAAAAATGTAGCATAATTTTCTAGAAGATAAAATCAGTTTGACAGCAGTCTCAGTTTGTTTCGCATAAAATAATCTAACATGTAAAATATTTTCTAGCCAACTAGGGTACCTCTTTTAAATTTTCTCGTTTATAAGTCAGCATCACTTTGGAGACATAGAGACCTGCCAGTGTGCTTAATCCATGGGGTTCTCTGAACTATCAACCCGTAGTTGACAAGACACTCACAGTAATGTGTTATGATATGTATCATTTCACAGACTTTTATAGTACAAAGTGAAGCTAGAATAAGCAGAACATCAATTAGCATTTGTCTTTGGAGAATAAAATTGGTCTTTTGTCCTAAAGGTCATGCAATTTTGCTTTTATAGTAATATTTTGTAAAGTTTTTCATTATTTTTGGATTATGTGAGGATTCCTATTTCTAAAATCTATTTTTTTAAATAAATTTTGAAGGAACGTGCATTTGATTTAGGAAAACACACAGCTTTAGTTATTTCAAACTGCCAGAAATATAATATAGGGAATTAGAGGCTTAAAATAATATCAGAACTGTTGAGGTGAGAAGATCAAAGAATTCATAAATCCTGTTCAGGAAATGCAGATATCACTAGGGACGACTGAGATAAGATGAGCTGCCCGCAGCATCCAGCTGAAGGATTTGAAGAGTATGCCCATAACTAATCAGCAAAACCTCCCGTCTATCATCTGTCAGAGCCAATGTGCTTAGTCACCAATGCTGCAGGGGCAAACCTAGCTTCTATTTAATTTCCCAAATCTTTGCACAAGTGTCTTTTGACGGCAGAATTTAAACTGCAAATGTTCAGGCTAGAGAACATTCCAGCTCCTGTAGTATGGGCAGAAGCTTATAAAGGCAACAATTTTGATCAGTATCAACAGACCATGACCTACTACTCAGCATTCTTAAATATCCTTTTACTCATAATTAAACTTGAAAAAAATGATACAACATCATGCCTTTGCTGATTGCATTAGCCTCCTAAGGCTCCTGTAACAAAGTACCACATACTGGTTGGCTGAAACAACAGCAAATTATTGTCTCACTGATCTGGAGGCCAGAAGTCCAAGATCAAGGTTCAACAGGGTTGGATCATTCCTCCTGAGAACTGTGAGGGAGAATCTATTCCATGTTTCTCTCCTATAATTACCATATAAATAAAACTTGCACTAAGTCAACAGATGGCATGGTTATCAGAGCCTTTTAGCAAAATATACACGTCTATGTCCAATAAAAGTATCTTCTTCAGTGAGATCAAAAGACATTTACTGTTCCCCTGAGAAACAGTGCTATTTTGACCTTCAGTGGTTCTATGCTTTTGGATATTGAAGTCAGTGTAGCCTTGGAGAGGAAAAATTCATGTAGTTGAGTGAATGCAGATACCTCTATACTTGCCATCATAGTTACTTTGTTCATGAGCTTTTTGAGCATATGCTAGGATAGCTGAGAAAGAGGCTGATCGACTTTCACAAAATAAGTCACTTTTCCTACCTGATTAATAAGGACCTCATCAGTATTAAGTAAGCATTCAAATGGAATACAAATCTCTTTACATGTTGTACCCTTTCTGACAGATCCAGTCACATACATTTTCCAGGACCCACGCTTGTGCAATCCTATGATCTTGTTCCCTCTAAACCCCAGATCATTTAGCCAAGTTATCAGTCACTTCAGATTAAGAAGTGTAGATGCACCTATTTGACTATTTCCTCTCTAGGCAAAATGCACACCAGATATACATCTCAAGTTCTGTACTTAGGAGTAAGTTTCTTTCTCACTGTCTTTTGCATCCATTCTAGATTGCAGGCATTCTAGATTAGTGCAGCAGTTCACTTCTAGATGATGCTAACAAGTGGATTTTAAATATTTCTCTCAACACCTGAAAATAGGCAAGTCTCTCTAAATGTGTGAATATCTTCTGTTACAGGTATAGGCCTATATATTTCTCCTTCCTTTTCCTGAGGTACCTGCCTTATAGAAATTGTTGTTGTGTTATTGATGCAGAGATATAACTTTACTGGTAATCATAGCCTTTTGCATTATGAAGTATTCTTTTTGTCTCAGGTAATGATTTCAGCCCAAAATCTACTTTATGTGATATTGAAATTATAATCCAAAATTTTAGTTTAATTTACCTCTATATATTTTCATATGTACAATTTAGTCTTTTTAGTTTGTTCTCTTCTATAAAGTATCAAAATATGTTTTGCTTTTTTATTGTTGTATTTCTTAAATGCTTATGCTTACATTCATTTATTTTTATTATCTATATGTTATTGCCTAATGGGGTAATATTTTTGCTATGTTTTCCTTTTAGATTTATGGGTTTATTCTTTTTTTTTTTTTTTTTTGGCTGCATTGGGTCTTCATTGCGGTGTGCAGGCTTCTCATTGCGGTGTCTTCTCTTGTTGCAGAACACGGGCTCTAGGCACACGGGCTTCTGTACTTGTGGCTCATGGTCTCAGTAGTTGTGGCTTGTGGGCTCTAGAACGCAGGCTCAGTAGTTGTGGCACATGGGCCCAGCTGCTCTGTGGCATGTGGGATCCTCCCTGACCAGGGCTCAAACCCGTGTCTCCTGCATTGGCAGGCAGATTCCTAACCACTGCACCACCAGGGAAGTCCCTATGGGTTTATTCTGTATATATTTTTCTCAGTTTTTTTAGTTTTTACAATATAACATGTCCTACTGGGATTTATCACAGGAAAGCAAAGCTGATTTAACATTTGAAAATAAGTAAATATAATTTTCCATATTACCAGACTAAAAAAGGAAAAAAGGAAATAAACATATGATATTCTTAGTATATACCATAATTATTTTAGGTACAATTTAACATCCATTCTTGATAATGATACCAAACCTGGAAGACAAAGGACATCTATGAAAAAAACTAAAGATAACATTATATTAAATGGTGAAGATTAATGCTTTCACCCTAAAATGGGAAGCAGACAAAGTTTTCCACTCTAACCATTTCAAATATTGTAGTGGAAGGTCTAGGAATAGTAGAGCAAAATGCAAGAAAAGACTTTTGTTTTCCAGTTCAGCATGTAATGAGCTTGGAAGTTGCCAATTTATCCTAACAACAAGTAAAAAGCTAAACAAACTGAAAAAATCAGCAAATCTTCTAGTATCCATGACAAAGGTGAGGACACAGATCAAATCAAAGATTAGAGGGGCAGTCAGTCCAATACAGGGAGTCATGACTTACTTGAGCAGAGACTATGAGTGGAATTTACACTAAAACAACAGTGGGGGTATGAAAACCTGAACTGTAATTGAGGAGTTATTGGAGGCTCAGTGTGGACCACTCTGAGGATTAAAAACTCCAGGAGGACCAAGTCCTAGTGGGTCCCTGACAATTTTGTGAGATTTACCCCCAGGAGGTCTACCATATTCTTATAGTGAATGTCAAATAAAAGTCCCCTCATGCCTTTAGCAGGGAGAGGGGATAAGGAAACATTTAAAAATATACCAGAGGCTTCTTTTCTTAACAAGGCCTGCCCTAGGGAGAAACTAGCTAACTATCACCTAACTTGCTGAGGTATTATCAGAGCCTAACTCACATGCGAAAATGGAAATACCCTGCTCAATCTATTCTAGCCATCTTCTTCTATCTAAAGGGAAAGAAAAAAATGAGAAACACTTGTGAAGTTAATAGTCCAGAGGGAGAGGCTCACTTAAAGACTTAGAGCTAATCATAAGACTATAGATTGCTTTTGCTTCACCCACACCTCCCTGCCCCATGTAAAGGCCTATTGCAGTTATTATTTTTACCCAGTACCTTATATCTGTTTATCAATGAAAAAAATATAAATCAGACATAGCAAAAAGAAAATAAATAAATAAACAAACAAATAAATAAGTAAATTTGAAGAGACAGAGCAAGCATCAGTGGCATGTGTATTGGCATTATCAGACTGGGAATTTACAACAGTTATGATTAATATGCTAAGGGATCTCATGGATAAAATAGACAGCATGCAAGAAGAGATGGGCAATGTAAGCAGAGAGATCAAAGTCCTAAGAAAGAACAACAATAACAAAAAGCTAGAGATCAAAAACACAGAAATAGAAAGGAAGAGTGCCCTTGATGGGTTTATTAGTAGACTGAACAACTGAAGAGTCCCTGAGCATGAGGATATCTCAACAGACCTGCTTCTAAACCTGAAAAGCAAAGAGAACAATGTTGAGAAAAACAGAACAGAATATCCAAGGATGGTAGGACAACTATGAAAATTGTAACATATGCACAATAGGAATACCAGTGGGAGAAGAAAGAGACAAACAAGAAATAGTGGGAAAAATAATGACTGAGAATTTCCCCAAGTTAATTTCACGCACCAAACTACAGATCCAGGAAGCTCAGAGAACACCAAGTAGGATAATTGTCAAAAACCTGCAGATAGGCATATTATTTTCAAACTACAAAAAATTAATGATAAAAAAAATCCTGAAGGAAAAAATACCAAAACACTTCACTTCTAAAGGAACAAAGACAAGAATTACATCTCAGAAACCATGCAAGCAAGAAGAGAGTGGAGTAAAATATTTTAAGTGTTGAGAGAAAAAAACAACTAATCTAGAATTCTGTACCCTGTGAAATTATCCTTCCAAAGTAAAGGAGAAATAGAGTTCAACAAACAAAAATTGAGGAAATTTATTGTCAGTAGACCTGCTTCAGGTTAAAGTTAAAAGAATCTCTTTAGAAAGAAGAAAAATAAAAAAGTTAAAAGAATCTCTGTAGAAAGAAGAGAAATAATATACGTCAGAAACTCAGATATACGAAAAGAATAAAAGAAGGAATAAGTAAGTGCAAAATAAAAACTTGTATTTTACCTACTCTTAATTTGATGTACAACTAAGTGTGCTTAAAATACTAGCACAACATGCTCAATATATATTTTATATTTACATATTTGCTTACGTATGTGTGCATATAAGTGAAAAGATTTGCAACAATGATAAAAGGGACAAGAAAGAGGAATTAGGATTATTTTGTTATTATAAGGAACTCACACTACCCAAGAAGTGGCCTAGTGTCATTTAAAGTGGACTTGAATTAGTTGTCAATGTATGTTACAAACTCTAGGGCAAATACTAAAAAAGTTTAAAAAAATAAGAAGTATAACAGATATGCTAAGAAAGGAGATAAGTGGAATCTTATAAAATGCTCAATTAAAATGACAAAATGGCATAAAAAGAATGGAAGACAAAAATACAAAAGAAGAACAAAAGGGCAACAGATCCAGCAGGGAGAAAATCAGTAAGAACATTGTTAAACTCCTCAACACTGTCATTCAAGTGGATATAAAGAACACCAACAGGTTACTTCATTCACCAAGAGCAGAATAAACATTCTTTTCATATGGAACATTTACCATGATAGAACACATTCTGGGCCATAAAACACACCTTAACAAAATTAAAAGAATAGAATCATACAATTCTTGCTTTCAGACCAAAATGGAATTAGGCTAGAAACCAGTAACAACAACAACAAAAACTGGCAAAAGACCCAGAACAACAACAAAATAATGAAGGAGAAAAACAAAGTTAAAAGAGTGACTACTCAACATCAAGACTTACTATATAGCAGCAATAATCAAGATAGTGTGGTATTGACAAAAACTTAGGCAAATATATCAATGGAACAGAATAGAGATCACAGAAAAAGAACCATAGAATTATAATCAACTTTGACAAAGGAGCAAAGGCAATACAATGGAAAAAAGATTGTCTTTTCCAATAAATGGTGCTGGAACAATTACACATTCACTTTTGAAAAAAAAATGAATCTAGAGACAGATCTTACACCTTCACAAAAATTAAGTCAAAATGAATCACAGGGGGCTTCCCTGGTGGCGCAGTGGTTGAGTCTGCCTGCCGATGCAGGGGACATGGGTTTGTGCCCCGGTCCAGGAGGATCCCACATGCCGTGGAGCGGCTGGGCCCGTGAGCCATGGCTGCTGAGCTTGTGCGTCTGGAGCCTGTGCTCTGCAACGGGAGAGGCCACAACGGTGAGAGGCCCGCGTACCACAAAAAAAGAAAAAAATGAATCACAGACCTAAATGTGAAAAGCAAAACTATAAAAGTAGCAGAAGATAACATAGGAGAAAACCTATAGAACCTTAGGTAAGATGATAACTTTTTAGATATAATACCAAAGGCATGATCCATCAAAGAAATAATTGATAAGCTAGACTTAAAATTAACAGCTGCTGCTCTGCAAAAGTCAATGTCAAGAGAATAAGAAGACAAGCCACTGACTGGAAGAAAATATTTGCAAAAGACACATCTGATAAGTGACTTTTATTCAAGTGTTTGTCCAATTCATGAAGGGTACATAAGAAAAAGCACAATTTGTCTTGAAGAAACTGCAAAAGAGCCTTTCTTGCTTTGTAAATAGCTATGTAGAAATTATAGCAGTTGTTTTATTCTGTTTAGAGATTAGAATATATTTGAAAGAGACATTTGTAGACCACTACGTTCCCCAAATCCCCTCTCCTACTCATATTGATTAAATTGTATTGAGATTTGGGATATTTAAACTGCATATAGAAAAATGAACATACACAAAAAAAGCATTTAAAAGAAGAGAGAGACAAAACATTGTGAGAAGAAGACACAAAATCAGAGGTAGAAACAAATTCAAATACATCATTAATCCAAAAAAATGCAAATGGATAAATAAGTTAAAAGATCCCTGTCTTGCATTATATAAAAGTATCCACTCAATCTGTTAATAACAAACATTAAAAATTGTAAAGAAATTTAACTGTGGGAATGGAAAAACCTTGATAAATACTTTTCAAATAACACTATATAATGAAATATGTACAGTCCCTTTCCTCATTTTTAAAATCCAGTTATTTGTTCTTTTGCTTGAGTTTCAGGAGTTGATTTTATTTATTTATTTTTTTTGTGATACGCGGGCCTCTCACTGTTGTGGCCTCTCCCGTTGCGGAGCACAGGCTCCAGACGCGCAGGCTCAGTGGCCATGGCTCACGGGCCCAGCAGCTCCGCGGCACGTGGGATCTTCCCGGACCGGGGCACGAACCCGTGTCCCCTGCATCGGCAGGCAGCCTCTCAACCACTGCGCCACCAAGGAAGCCCCAGTCAGTCCTTTTAATATGTCATACCTCAGGTCAAAACTCTGCTGCAACGGCCCCACCTCACTCAGATAAAAATTTAAAACTTCTCCATGATATACATAGGCTTACACAACCTGGCCATCTGTTTTCACTGGGGCATCATTCCTGACGTCTCTCCTTCTAGCTCACCCTCACCACACATTCTAGCCTCTTTTTATGGATCTAGCTCTCCTACCTCTGAGCTTCTGCACTGCTGTTTTCTTTGCCTGGAGTACCCTACCTGCAGATAGCAACATGGCAAATTAAATGTTCATTATCAGTAGGTCCTCCCACTAAATTGTTGAAAATGTCAACACTATCTTTATGGTGCCCCATCTTCAGTCTCCCCATTATTTTTTACTATGGCAGGCACTACCAGTATTGCTCTGAGTTATCTTAATAAATTATATTTTACTAAATAAATAATTTATTTATTTTTTCATTTATTTATCCATTCATTTGTACCTTACTTTCTTCACTGGATTATATCCACAGCATTAAAATAGTGCTTGACACATAAAAGGTGATTAATAAATACCTGTTGAAAAATTAATGAGATAAAGGTCTATTCTATGTGAATATGCCTGAGTTTCATAATGATGTTTGAAATTCCTAAAGCCTGCATTTCTGACCATAGATTCAGGTAATGAAAATTTTTTTTTTTACTTTTTGAATTTTGTTCATGATGTTCCCAGTGAATTTAAGGTTCTTGCTTTGTTGCTAAAGAATTCAGAGATGAAGTGATAGTAAGAAGTGGATTTATTTAGAGAGAAACACACTCCACAGAGTGTGGGCCATCTCAGAAGGAAAGATAGAGCCTCGAAATTTGACGTGGTTAGTTTTTATGGGCTGGGTAATTTCATAGGCTAATGAGTGGGAGGATTATACCAATTATTTCAGGGAAGGGGCAGAGATTTCCAGGAAATGGGCTACTGCCCACTTTTTGGCTTTTTATGGTTGCCCTCAGAACTGTCACGGTGCTGGTGGGTGTGTCATTTAGCATGCTAATGCCTTACAATGAGCGTATAATGAGGCTCAAAGTCTACTGGAAGTCGAATCTTCCACTGTCTTGTACCTAGTTTGTTCTAAACAGTTTTTGTGATGTCCTATGGCTATGTCATTCTTTTGAAGGTTGTGCCCGGTCCCCTTCCCTCCTGTTTCAATGATGTAATTTAAATTATTAAATATGCCACTTATGTTGTTTACTTTGTTTTTAAAACAAAACAGTGTAAGTAGCCGTTTTTAAAAATATGTGATTGACAAGACTCTGATTACTATAGCAATAATACAAGAATTTGAAATTAGATTCCAAATTTATCTACCTGGACAAATTAGCGAAGAAAAAGATACTATTAGGAAAACATTGTCAGCAGAAATTAAAGCATGAACGAGAAAAGTTTTGACTGGAATTTTAAAAATATAGAGAAAGGACACTGAGAATAGAAGTTGGTCTGATTATAGGATAATCAGAGTTAGATAAAACTTAGAGCTAAAAACTGAAATAATACAGAGGTATCATTAGCTTCATACTTTGCTCAGTGACCAATGGCCTGAGCAGTCCCCTCAGCTTAACTAAATTTAAATATGTTCTCCCTTACTATAGGTCCATGACTTCCATTTTCTTAGAGCACTTACTTTAGAAAACTTGCAATTGTAAATGATTTCTTTACCTCTTTGAGATGTAAATATTCTAAAACTCTGTAATGTCTTTCTCAAGTACCTGGGAGATATCCCTTTGAAATGTAATCAACCACAAAAATAGCAACTCTGTTTTCCAGTCTCTGTGGGAGGGTAGGAGCCTAACTTTCCTAAGTGCCAATTAGCAAACACAGATGGCCTCATTACAGTGACCAACCTAACTGTAAGTCCTCTGGTGCTTTTCCAACAGCTCTCCCAATATAGGTATACCCCACTTTTCAAAAGATTGCTTAATACTACTTTCTTTTACAAAAGACCTTCATTAGTATTTATTTTCACTAACAAATTGGCACTTGACATCTACCTCCACAAGGACCAAATTATGAGCCACTGCAGCTGCTGACCTTCAACACCCCCTGAAAGGAGTTCAGGTTGGATATCAGGAATGATGCACTCTGTACTCTAGGAAAAATTAACAGAACAGGTCTTCAGATAGTTAAATATTTTCAGGAGATAATTTTATGAGCCCAATTCTTGTACCTCCTCGTATCTAGAAAAGCACTAAAATCCTTGATGGTACATCTGCTCCTTGTGACTAGCAGTAACCTTCATGAGACTAACAGAAACGTTCTGCAAAAAAATATATGTATGATTGCATGTACTCCCCCTTCACCAAAATCACATATATTCTGACCTTCCCCTCTACCTCTTTGGAGCAGTTTCTCAGAGCTATCTGAAATGCTCTCTCCTGTGCTATAGTCCTCATTTTATCCCAAATAAAATTTAAATCACAACTCTCAGGTTGTGCATTTTTTTTCAGTTGGCAAAAGAAATCTGAAGAGATTTTTTGCTTTTACAAAAATAGGATAAAAGTGAAAATAGCGTTTAACGTTAGTTTTGCAGGGAGCCTTTATAGAGGCATCATGCAACCCAAGGTGAAAAAGTGGCACCGCCAAGCTCCTTCCCTGGGAACTACAATCAGCATCAAGCCACCATAGCTTTGAACTGTGTCTGTGAGCATCTGTGCTTTACCTCAACGTATTTATTTTGTGCATTCATTAGCAAGATGTGTCCTACGGTAATTGCTTTGTCCATTTCAGTTTTAGAAAGGTTTCATAGAAATGCTCTGCTTTCAATAGTGAGGAAAACCATTACTCAAATTCCCTCTCATCTTTGGTATTTGTTCCTTTTCAATTATTTGATAAACTTTAGTAAAGAAAAAAAACATAATTTAATTAACTATTTGATTACCCTGGAGTAGAGATAACTTAGAAAGAAGCAGAATAAGGCTTGTTTTTTAAAATATTTTGTTCAATAATTTTTTAAAAAAATGAGTTATCTTGCATTACCCAAAGGTGACTAAAGTACCCCCCACTATGAATTTATGTCACCTAAGCATTTTTTAATGATAGTAATTTGTCATAAAATTTCTTATTATTTCTAGATGTTGAGACATAATTATAACAATTTTTTCCTCTTTAATATTATAGAGATTTACTTACATTGTCTGTAATCCTTTTACAACTTAAAAGAAAAATAGTATGTCTGTTCCACTTGCAATTATCTTTTGCTAAAAACAGATACACATTTTTTTCAACATTGCTTTCTAGTTATATAATATCACTTAATAAAAACTCCATCCTTCCTCCTCAGACATTAGTCGTTTCTGAAATGAACTTGATAAGTAGATACACTAGCTACGTATAAATACTTGATGGCATTTTTATTGGCACTGCAATTTATAAATTAACCTAGGAAAAACTGACATATTTAATATATTGTGTTTTTTATTTTTTGAATTTTATTTTATTTATTTTTTATATAGCATGTTCTTATTAGTTATCTATTTTATACATATTAGTGCATATATGTCAATCCCAATCTCTCATTTCATCCCACCACCAACCCCACCACCACCACCACTTTTGCCCCTTGGTGTTCATATGTTTGTTCTCTACATCTGTGTCTCTATTTCTGCCCTGAAAACCGTTTCATCTGTACCATTTTTCTAGGTTCCACATACATGCATTAATATACAATATTTGTCTTTCTCTTTCTGACTTACTTCACTCTGTATGACAGTCTCTAGATCCATCCACGTCTCTACAAATGACCCAGTTTTGTTCCTTTTTTATGGCTGAGTAATATTCCATTGTATATATGTACCAATCTTCTTTATCCATTCATCTGTCGATGGGCATTTAGGTTGCTTCCATGTCCTGGCTATTGTAAATAGTGCTGCAATGAACATTGTGGTGTATGTGACTTTTTGAATTATGGTTTTCGCTGGGTATATGACCAGTAGTGGGATTGCTGGGTATTATGATAATTCTATTTTTAGATTTTTAAGGAACCTCCATACTGTTCTCCATAATGGCTGTATCAATTTACATTCCTACCAAAAGTGCAAGAGGGTTCCCTTTTTGTCAAACCCTCTCCAACATTTGTTGTTTGTAGATTTTCTGATAATGCCCATTCTAATGGGTGTGAGGTGATATCTCACTGTAGTTTTGATTTGTATTTCTCTAATAATTAGTGATGTTGAGCAGCTTTTCATGTGTTTCTTGGCCATCTGTATGTCTTCTTTGGAGAAATGTCTATTTAGGTCGTCTGCCCATTTTCTGATTGGGTTGTTTGTTTGTTTTTAATATTGAGCTGCATGAGCTGTTTATATATTTTGGAGATTAATGCTATGTCCACTGATTTGTTTGCAAATATTTTCTCCCATACTGAGGGTTGTTTCTTGTCTTGTCTGTAGTTTCCTTTGCTTTGCAAAAGTTTTTAAGTTTCATTAGGTTCCATTTGTTTATTTTTACTCTAGGAGGTGGATCAAAAAAGATCTTCCTGTGATTTATGTCAAAGAGTGTTCTTCCTATGTTTTCCTCTAAGAGTTTTATAGTGTCCAGTCTTACATTTAGGTCTGTAATCCATTTTGAGTATTTTTGAGTATGGTGTTAGGGAGTGTTCTAATTTCATTCTTTTCCATGTAGCTGTCCAGTTTTCTCAGCACCACTTATTGGAGAGACTGTCTTAACTCCATTGTATATCCTTGCCTCCTTTGTCATAAATTAGTTGACCATAGGTGTGTGGGTTTATCTCTGGGTTTTCTATCCTGTTCCATTGATCTATATTTCTGTTTTTGTGCCATTACTATACTGTCTTGATTACTGTAGTTTTGTAGTATAGTCTGGAGTCAGGGAGTCTGATTCCTCAGGCTCCGTTTTTTTCCCTCAAGAGTGCATTGGCTATTCGGGGTCTTTTTTGTCTCCATACAAACTTTAAGATTTTTTGTTCTAGTTCTGTAAAAAATGGCATTGGTAATTTGATAAGGAGTGCATTGCATCTGTAGATTGCTTTGAGTAGTATAGTCATTTTCACAATGTTGATGCTTCCAATCCAAGAACATGGTATATCTCTCCATCTATTTTTTATCATCTTTATTTCATCACTGTCTTATAATTTTCTCCATACAGATCTTTTGTCTCCTTAGGTAGGTTTATTCCTACATATTTTATTATTTTTGTTGCAGTGGTAAATGGGAGTGTTTTCTTAATTTTACTTTCAGATTCTTCATCATTAGTGAATAGGAATGCCAGAGATTTCTGTGCATTAATTTTGTAACCTTCAGCTTTACCAAATTCATTGATTAGCTCTAATAATTTTCTGGTAACATATTTAGGATTCTCTATGTATAGTATCATGTCATCTGTAAACAGTGAGAGTTTTACTTCTTCTTTTCCAATTTGAATTCATTTTATTTCTTTTTCTTCTCTGACTGCCATGGCTAGGACTTCCAAATCTACGTTGAATAATAGTGGTGAGGGTGGACATCCTTGTCTTGTTCCTGATCGTAGAGGAAATGCTTTCAGTTTTTCATCATTGAGAATGATGTTTGCTTTGGGTTTGTCATATATGGCCTTTATCATGTTTAGGTATGTTCCCTCTATGCCCACTTTCTGGAGAGTTTTTAGCATAAATCCATGTTGAATTTTGTTGAAAGCTTTTTCTGCATCTATTGAGATGATCATATGGTTTTTATTCTTTATTTTGTTAATATAGTGTATCACATTGATTGGTTTGTGTATATTGAAGAATCCTTGCATCCCTGAGATAAATCCCACTTGATCTTGGTGTACGATCCTTTTATTGTGTTCTTGGATTTTGTTTGCTAGTATTTTGTTGAGGATTTTTGCATCTATATTCATCAGTGATATTGGTCTGTAATTTTCTTTTTCTGTAGTATCTTTGTCTGGTTTTGGTATCAGGGTGATGTTGGCCTCATAGAATGAGTTTGGGAGTGTTCCTTCCTCCTCAATTTTTTTGTAGAGTTTGAGAAAGATAGGTGTTAGCTCTTCTCTAAATGTTTGAAAGAATTCACCTTTGAATACATGTGGTCCCGTACTGTTGTCTGTTGGAAGATTTTTAATCACAGTTTCAATTTCATTACTTGTGATTGGTCTGTTCATATTTTCTATTTCTTTCTGGTTCAGTCTTGGAAGGTTATACCTTTCTAAGAATTTGTCCATTGCTTCGTGGCTGTCCATTTTATTGGCATATAGTTGTTTGTAGTAGTCTCTTAGGCTGCTTCGTATTTCTGCAGTGTCAGTTGTAACTTCTCCTTTTTCATGTCTAATTTTATTGATTTGTGTCGTCTCCCTTTTTATCTTGATGAATTTGGCTAACAGTTTATCAATTTTGTTGATCTTCTCAAAGAACCAGATTTTAGTTTCATTCATCCTTGCTATTGTTTTCTTTTTTTCTATTTCATTTATTTCTACTCTGATCTTTATGACTTATTTCCTTCTACTAACTTTGGGTTTCATTTGTTCTTCTTTCTCTAGTTCCTTTAGGTGTAAGGTTAGGTTGTTTACTTGAGATTTTTCTTGTTTCTTGAGGTAAACTTGTATTGCTATAAACTTCCCTCTTAGAACTGTTTTTCCTGCCACCCATAGGTTTTGGATCATCATGTTTTCGTTATAATATGTCTCTAGGTATTTTTTGATTTCCTCTTTGATTTCCTCAGTGATCTCTTGGTTATTTAATCACATGTTGTTTAGCCTCCATGAGTTTGTGTTTTTTCCTTTTCTTTTTCCCTGTAATTGACTTCTAATCTCATAGCATTGTGGTCAGAAAAGATGCTTGATATAATATGAATTTTCTTAAATTTATTGAGGTTTGATTTATCACCCAAGATGAAATCTATCCTGGAGAATATTCTGTGTGCACTTGTAAAGAAAGTGTAATCTGGTGTTTTCGGATGGAATGTCTGATAAATATCAATTCTATCTATCTGGTCTACTGTGTCATTTAAAGCTTGTGTTTCCTTATTAATTTTCTGTTTGGATGATCTGTCTTCTGGTGTAAGTGAGCTGTTAAAGTCCCCCACTATTATTGTGTTACTGTTGATTTCCTCTTATGTAGCTGTTAACAGTTGCCTTATGTATTGAAGTGTTCCTATGTTGGGTGAATATATATTTATAATTGTTATATCTTCTTCTTGGATTGATCCCTTGATTATTGTGTAGTGTCCTTCCTTGAGTCTTGTGCCATTCTTTTTTTTAAAGTCTATTTTATCTGATATGAGAATTGCTACTCCAGCTTTCTTTTGGTTTCCATTTGCATGGAATATCTTTTTCCATCCCCTCACTTTCAGTCTGTATGTGTCCCTAGGTCTGAAGTGGGTCTCTTGTAGACAGCATATATATGGGTCTTGTTTTTGTATCCATTCAGTGAGCCTGTGTCTTTTGGTTGGAACATTTATTCCATTTACGTTTAAGGTAATTATCGATATGTATGTCCCTATTACCATTTTCTTAAATGTTATGGGCTTGTTTTTGTAGGTCCTTTTCTTCTCTTGTGTTTCCCACTTAGATAAGTTCCTTTAGCATTTGTTGTAAAGCTGGTTTGGTGATGTTGGATTCTCTTACCTTTGGCTTGTCTGTAAAGCTTCTGATTTCTCTTTTGAATCTGAATGAGACCCTTGCCAGGTAGAGTAATCTTGGTTGTAGGCTCTTCCCTTTCATCACTTTAAATATATCATGCCACTCCCCTCTAGCTTGTAGAGTTTCTGCTGAGAAATCAGCTATTAACCTTATGGGAGTTCCCTTGTATATTATTTGTCATTTTTCCCTTGTTGCTTTCAATAATTTTTCTTTGTCTTTAATTTTTGTCAATTTGATTGCTATGTGTCTAGGCATGTTTCTCCTTGAGTTTATCCTTCCTGGGACTCTCTGTGCTTTCTGGGCTTGGGTGGCTATTTCCTTGCCCATGTTAGGGAAATTTTCGACGATAAACTCTTCAAATATTTTCTCAGGTCCTTTCTCTCTCTCTTCTCCTTCTGGGACACCTATGATGCAAACGTTGTTGCTTTTAATGTTATCCCAGAGGTCTCTTAGGCTGTCTTCATTTATTTTCATTCTTTTACCTTTATTCTGTTCCATGGCAGTGAATTCCACCATTCTGTCTTCCAGGTCACTTATCCGTTCTTCTGCCTCAGTTATTCTGCTATTGATTCCTTCTAGTGTAGTTTTCATTTCAGGTTTTTTATTGCTTATCTCTGTTTGTTTGTTTCTTAAATCTTCTAGATGTTTGTTCCTTAATTCTTCTAGGTCTTTGTTAAACATTTGTCACATCTTCTCGATTTTTGCCTCCATTCTTTTTCCGAGGTCCTGGATCATCTCCACTATCATTATTCTGAATTGTTTTTCTGGAAGGTTGCCTATCTCCACTTCATTTAGTTGTTTTTCTGGGGGTTTTAGTTGTTCCTTCATCTGGTACATAGCCCTCTGCCTTTTCATCTTGTCTATCTTTCTGTGAATGTGGTTTTTTTCCCACAGGCTGCAGGATTGTAGTTCTTCTTGCTTCTGCTGTCTGCCCTCTGGTGGATGAGGCTATCTCAAGATATTGTGTTTTGATGCAAGGTCATGGTTTGTCTCTTATTCAGTCTAGTCCGATGTCTTTTTTTGGTATTTTATAGTTTTTCCATATATATTTTGGAGACTTCCTGTAAGGCTAACAGCTCAGTATATTGTTTTCTCATTTGCTCTAGTATATTGAGATTTCTCTTCTATTACATCTAAATTTTTGGTTCTTTGCTTTTTAATTTGTATACATGATGGTTATTGATTGCTGTATGTTAAATCTATGGTCTGTTACTTTTTTTCTTTTAATTTTTATTGGAGTATAGTTGCTTTACAATGTTGTGTTTGTTTCCACTTTATGGCAAAGTGAATCAGCTATAGGTATACACATATACCCTCTTTTTTGGATTTCATTCCTATTTATGTCACCACAGAACACTGAGTAGAGTTCCCTGTGCTATGCAGTATGTTCTCATTAGTTCTCTGTTTTTTTGTTTGTTTGTTTGTTTTGTTTTTTTTTGCGGTACGCGGGCCTCTCACTGTTGTGGCCTCTCCCGTTGCGGAGCACAGGCTCCGGACGCGCAGGCTCAGCGGCCATGGCTCACGGGCCCAGCTGCTCCGCGGCGTGTGGGATCCTCCCGGACCGGCGCAAGAACCCGTGTCCCCTGCATCGGCGGGCGGACTCCCAACAACTGCGCCACCAGGGAAGCCCAGTTCTCTGTTTTATACATAGTATCAATAGTGTATATATGTCAATCCCAATCTCCCAATTCATCCCACTGCCTCTTTCCCCCTTGGTATCCACATGTTTTTCTCTATAGCCTGTTATTTTACTAAATTAACTAGTTATTGTAATAACTTTGCCATTACTTCTTAGAATTTTTCTGGATACACATGCATACAAATTGGAAATAGATTGTGTTTTAATTGTGCTATGCTTTTCAAAGTTTATGCATTTACTTGCTTTCTCCTCTTAATTGCATTAGTTTAAATATCCAATAATATTTAAAGTATATGAGAAATCATGAGTATGTTTTATTACTGACAATATAAATTATATTTACTATACATATATTATATATGATTTTACATACTTGGAGATTATTTACCTACACTGATTACAGAATATATATATTTTTTAAACCAGAATATGCACCTTATTTTATCAAATAATTTTTCTATATCTTTGAAGAGATTAAGTGATTTATCCTTAAATCTATTAATATCATGGATATTTTAAATGGTTTCTTAATATTGAATCACATGTGTATTTTTAGAAAATATTTTGCTGTCATATTAGATTTTCTTTGCTAATATTGCATTCAATATTTTTGCTTGATATTTACAATTAAGCATCATATATTATTATTTGTTGTAGTAGATTTACTGTTCGGCCTTGGGATCTATTTGTTATATGTTTCTTTTGCATCATATTCATAGTGCCTCTCTGACTTCTGACATTCATGGTTTCTGATGATTAATCTACAAACATTTAATCCCTGTTCCTCATAGACAATATTTTGTTTTCTTCTGGCTGTCTTTAAGATTTTTTTCATATCTTTGTTTTTTAGCAGTTTTAATAAAATATATCTAAGTATGGTCTTTGATTTTATTCTATTTGAAGTTTGCTGAGCTTCTTAGCTATGTAAATTTTTATTGTTCATTAAAATTTGGTTGGTTTTATTAGTTATATCTTTAAATTTCCTATTATTTTTTTTCTATTCCTCTGGGCCTTCAATAGCCTATATGTTAAATATTTTTATATTGTCCCACAGATTCCTGTTATTTTATTTTTTAACATTTTCCCTCTTTATGAATAAATAATTTTCATTAATCTGTCTTCAATTTCATTTCTTCAAGTTCACTAATTCTTTTGTCATTTCTGTTTTGCTATTGAATACAGTGAGTAATCTTATTCCATATTTTAAGTATTATAATTTTCATTAGATTATTTTTCTTATATTAAAAATGTTCTCTCAGAACTTTACCTTTCCATTCATTCTAAATGTTGTCCCTTACCTCAGGGAACAGTTACAATGGTGGCTTTAAAGTCTGTTTGGTAATGCCAATATCTGGGTCAGATTTGGGCAAGGTGTCATTATTGTTTTATCCATAGAAATTAGTTAAATACTACTGGTTCTTTGTTTATTGTGTTTGGATTTTATGTAGACTCTATATCCTGTTATATTTCTTTGAAGAACGTGGAGTTTTCTATTTTTATTTATTTATTTTATTTTAGCAGGCAATCAACCAAATAGGTTCAGACCACTGAACCTATTCTTTGGACTTTGGACTGTGATTTAAAATACTTTCAAGTTCAAAGCTCTACTGCTCTACTGCTTAGGGTCTGTCATTTGCATGACCCACTCAGTGATTTGAGAGTTAGGCAGTGATTTAAATCCCAGTTCAATTTCTGAGGCTTTATACAGCTGACTTGGGGTTGCCCATGCAATCATGTGAGAATTAATATACAAAATCAGCGTGTCTCCTTCTCTGGATACCTCCATTGTAAAATTTCTGTATATTTTCCAAACACCAAATTCTTTGTGTTAGTATGATGAAAATGTAAGTCTGATCAGATGAAAGTGTAATGAACTTGGTACAACAGCCATAGTAATATCACTTGCTGATATACATAAATTAGATAAGTAAAACTGTCTCTTTCAAATATTGCTGTGGATCTCAAAATAGAAGCAACTTAACTCAGTTATTTTCTACTATAAAATGCTGTTATGAGAGACTTTTGATAGATCTCTCATTTATATTCTTAACTGTCTTCATCCTTCAGTTTCAATATTATCAAGACTGAATACTTAGACAACTGAATTAATGTACATCATATTTCAGTCTAAATCTTCTTTGAAATACATTGGCTCATAAAAGAGCAATATGAAAAAATATTTTCTTGAACAACAATCAAGGCTATTTATTATAATATTTACATATTTTTAAGTCCCTTTTGAGATTTTTTTCTCTCATATATATATATATATATATATATATATATATATATATATATATATATACATATAGGGAAAATTAAATATTCCTAGGTACTAAATGATAATGTTGAATCATGTTATGTCTTTCTATAAAATAGTCAGTGATATGTATAAAATAATATATACCAAAATATACATAATTTATATATAAATACAAACATATATAAATATATATAGATTAGTTTAAGATAAAGACACACAATCACATACACATTTCAGATACAGGTATATATGGTGTGTACTTATAAGGATTAGTCATGAAATAATAGACAACTCCATTGGTATGGAAAAAAGGCATTTCCTTTTCTTTATTACTATAACAACAAATTGAATTAAGAAACAAGACAAATGAGCAACAGTGTACCTTGTTTAGTAATCAAGGGAGAAAACATCTCATTTTTAAAATTATTGTTACCATATGATCTGGCAGTTCCACTCCTGGGTACAATATCCAAAGAAAACATAAACACTAATTCAAAAAAGATATATTTACCCAATGTACATAGCAGTGTTATTTACAATAGCCCAGATATGAAAATGACCTAAGTGTCCATATATGGATGAAAGGGTAAAGAAGATGTAGTATATACACACTATGGGACATTACTCAGCCATTAAAAAAGAATGAAATTTTGCCATTTGCAGCAACATGGTTGGACCTAGGTGGGTATCATACTTAGTAAGATAAGTTAAACAGAGAAAGAAAACATCTTCTCTTGAAGGAGGTCTTTGTCTCTATGGTTCAGGCAGATGTTGTGGAACTGAATCATTATCCACATACCTGCCTGTTAGTTGGTAATCTCTATGGTCATTGTCACCCTGCTGTACTAGATGAGGAAACTGGCATTTACCACATAGCACCAAAAAGAAAAACTATGTGAATCCATGAAAAATACCCTCCCAGAGGTCCTCAAACATTATTCCAAAGTAATTTAGAGAGGCTTAAGTACAAGTATAGCCTTTGGAGATCAAGTTAGATAAATATTTTAGCTGTTTTGACATCATTACTACAGAAAGATGCATATGGTCTAGGGAAACACCATACAACGCAAAACGAGTTAATGGATTTTTCAAATGGCTGATAGATGAATAATAATGTGATTTCAAATTATGTTGCCAATGACCTAACTAATTTTACTAGTAAATTATGATTTGTAAATATTTGTATTTTTATAAGTATTAATTATGAGTAATAAACTAAGGTGGCAGAAACAGATTTTATTTTACACCAGCTGCTTAGAATACCAAGAGAAGAGAACTATGGGAACAAATCAGATTTCCCAAAAGTATACAAAAAATGAATCTTTTTGTTAAGAATGTCAAGTTTAATTTAACATTGCTGTCGTAGTGTACTACTCTTCAAAGCTTATTTATTTGGGGCCTTGTGCCAGCTACCTGGATCTACTCCAATGACTACTGAGCTAAAATCTGGCTTGCCTAAGGAATGATTCCAGTGTATTCAAGTTTGACACACAACATAAACATCCTTCTGAATAGAGTTAAACTGTTGAGAGCTATTTGAATGATAAACTTTGGTTCAATTTCTAAGAAGTAATTATGTGCTTTATTTGGGACCTATTGTAGGATTTCAAGTTTCTCTTTCCTCTTCACTGAACCTCTTTTCTCTTCATTGAATATCATCTTTATTCACACTATAGAAATGACAAACAATGCTTCAAACATCTGGAACTGTACTACCTGATAAAGTATGTAGCATCATCTCAAGTTGATTTGTTTCCTCTGTGTGTTTGACACTACTTTTTCCTATCAATTAAAGGGAAAAAAACTTTTCTGCACATAATACAAGTAGAAATCATGAATGTAAACTAATTAATGAACTAAATTAATTTCTCAGAATACATGGGGAAAATTATAGATTTTGTATGTTATCAGAATCTAAATACAAATAAATAATGTGATCAGTAATTCAAAGTTACTGACACTGAAATTCTTTTAACATTAAAATATCATGACACTCAGCCCAAATGTAAACATTTTCTTTCTTAAAATTTCTTAAAGCTGTTTTAGAAAAAGAAAATGGGGCTTGTTGCAGGATATTATGTTTAAAATTATACATTCATCTATATATGATGTAATAATAACCGTATCACAAAGCAAACCTTCTCTCAAACCTTAAAATCTAGATTTATGCTGTTACAGTCCATGTAGAGAAATATGGGCTAGGAAAAAGTATTTAGCATTTTAAAAATGTATTTTCCCTTCTGTTTTGACTCTCTTATTGTTGTAATGATACTCAATTCTGACTTGGTGTAGTGCTAGTCATAGAGTTCTCAAGGAGGTTACTCCAAAGGCTTCACACAATGTGAAAAAGGCCAGTTCACTGTTTCAGGGAAAGATGCTGGAGTCCAGTCTAATATTTGAGTAGCAAGATGTTATTCACCCAGGTTCCTTTCAGAACGTCAAAGAAGCACAAATATAGGGAGATGATTTTTTGACTTAAAAATATGCCATCACAATAATACCTACCATCCAAAATATTAGAATTCTCAAACTTTAACAAGCATGCATTGAGTTTTACAAATAAGGACATACACTGTAAGTAATGACTTCATTGTGTGATATTGTGGATAATGGGAAATGACTCAATGTCAAATATCTCCCTCATTTTGTTGAAGTTGTATCAAAAGTGAGATCATTTTATTAAAATTTCATACAAGTGATTTCTTAGTTAAGTTTTAGTAAATGCCAAATAGACCAGAAACTACAACAGAACTGGATGTTAAAGGACAGAAAGCATGTGCAGAAAAATACAATAAACAATAAAACCATTAAAGGTAAACTATTAAAAATATATTTTTACCTCTTTTACTCTTTGCACCAGACTGACCTTATATCCAAATAATAGATATTGTCAACAAATATGTACAGAAAAAGGGGTATGTTCATGTTGATTTATACTTTACAGCATATTTTTATAAAAATATTGAATCAAGTATTTTAAGCCACAGTATTATGAGAAAATAATGGTTCAGTATTTTCCCTGGTAAAATTATGTTACAATAAACACTTACACATTTTGTGTCCTGGATTCTGAAATGACTTTATTTCCTGCTGCAAAACAGAGAAAATGTGGTTGATGATATCAGGTTTCAGGCTCATATTTTATATTGATTTGTCAGAATAAGAAGCAGTAACTACAGGCCTGGGAGACCATGCTGCTCTGCCCTTCTGGCTTTAAATAAACCCAAGATGAGGAGAAAATAGTAATATGAAAAAGCAAAAGACTCAGGGATTATATGGAACATTTACCAGATCTTCTCTAGTCTAAGACACATGACTTTCTTAGGAATATTTAAGAATGAATAAAGAATGTGTAAATGAATTTGAATTTATTGAATATATTTTTCAACATTAGATGTCCTGATGCTAGTAATGAAACTCTACAACAAACAAAACCTTTCTCCCTGCTATGCCTCATGCCCTGAGAAATGTAATTTCCTGCTTAAGTAATCTTAATCCAGTAAAGATTTAATTTGGTCTTTTTACTTTATAAATGTAATTCACTTACTCAATAAAATGTCACTGGGTTTAAAAAGCAAGGGATATAGAAGAGATGTATTAAAATGTCTTAACTAAGTCTATTTTCTTGATGCTGCATTATGAAACATTTTTCAAGTCATAAAACTAATCTATATACCTCTATAACTGCAGAAAATATAAGGATAATGGATCCTTCAATGGTTATTTCATTACCCTAATGAATTCAATAAATCAATAACATGCTTCCAAATACTTGGAGAAATATTATAAACACATTGTAAAAATCATTTCTCTTAATTTGTATAAAACTATTATGTTTCATATATTATTACAAATAAATTTTGTCCCTGTAGCCAATGACAGTAATTATCACGGAAGATTTTTAAACAACAACAGCAAATCATGGATGGGAAAGATTTACACATAAAAATATTGAATAAATGTTTCTGATGTGGTTGATCTTTGTTTCTAAACCAATATTCCTTGATCTTTAGTGAAAGAACAGGAAAATGGAACCAAAGTGGAAATTTCATAATTTGCTACATATTTGGCAAGTTTATCTGCTGAGATATAAAATGACCAGGCAGCGATGTTTTATCTGGTATACCTTTGAAGTGATACATTCATAGACATTTCAACAGAATTATACTCTTTGTTGAAAATCCTGTATTTAAAAAGATATAACCTTAGGCTTCTATAAGTGAACAATATAGGAAATGTTGTAAATTGTCACCATTTGTACAACATATTTCTCCAGAAATAGTTAATAAGACCCTTACTTTGGACTTCTGGTGAATTCTGTTTTTATAACCAAACCATGCTAATTATTATTATTTTTTTGGGTATTTAAACCTAAAGCTGCTACTCTTTAGCCTCTGTTAATGAATATATTACCACAAATACAAAATCAAAGTAATTAGCCAAACTTGCTCTAAATAGCCTTAATAGTACAATAAATTGCCATGAGTTTGCCTTTAAACTAGAAATTTAACTTGAACACCTGCATTTAACTCAGTTCTATTTCAGGATGTTAAGTGCTGCTTATCGGGCGGGTGGGGGGGAAGGCAAAGCAAAGCAGAAGAAAACAAACACACCAAAACACTTCTCCTTGATGATGGGGTTATTATTTATTATAGAAGCAGACTACAAAAAAGGTCAGTAAATTTTAGCTAATTCTCCAGACCAGAGTTAATATCATAAAGAGTTCTCATTCTGAGTGAGAGTGCTAAGCACCTCATTCCCAATGCCTGCTTCTTTCTCTTACCAAGACCAAATCACATTTCAAACTTTAGATATCACCTACCCCAAAAGCCTATATTAACCTTAGTCACTCACTCAGTTTAGACTTTGGTGTCTGCCTCTGTGAGCTTAGAACAATGTGTGTGCCACTCTGATGCCACATATCAGCTAGGTCACTGGGATTTGACTGATATCAGACTAGAGCTACTTCAGGTGGTGAATTGTCTTCACTCTCTAGAGTCTAATGACCCAGTCCATTGGTTTTCCACAAATGTTTATTAAATGATTGAATTGTTAGCCAGTCTCTCCATGTACTATTTTAGTCAAGATTGTTTTTCTTTTTGCTTTACATTTTCTTTTGCCAAAGCAAAATAATATGCTCTTTCCTTGAGTTGGATAACTAAGTTGTTATTCTTATTTCAAAATAGAATGTTTTTGTGTATTTATAGCTAAGTTTTAAATTTTTTTCAAGAGCTTCATTTCCTGTATTAACATGAAATAACTGCCAATAAGACAGTTTTTTTCTATTAATGCAGAAAAAAACAATAGTCACACAACTGAGACATCACACCATTTATAGCTAATTTTAAATTGAAGACTTTTTACACTGAAAGCTTTCTAAAGGCATATAAGAAAATCAAGGTGATCTCACCAGAGCTCATTTTACAGTTTACTATTAAGAACTAGTTTTGTGAGATGCCCTCTAGGACAAACTATATTTTTCATTGGTATATATTTTACAGCATGTTTCCTTTTTGAATAACTACAAAATACATGGTATATTAAATATTCTGATAATATTAACAGTTAATAAATGTGATTATTTTGTTCATCCACACATTTCTCAAGTTAATATTAACTCTGAACCATTTGTTTTGTGTAATTTCTACCAACAACTTGGAGGCCTCACATTTTGTGAAACAGGCTGAAAAATGTTACTTTATTACAATCAAATCAAAATTTTGGGTAGCATCTGTTAGTTTTAAAGTTACAGAAACAGTTCAGGAGGTCCAATACCTTAAAAAGAGTTATCTCATAATGAGAGAGTGGAGCACACAGAAGGAAACTAAGTCATCCAATTGTTAATTAAGTAAAGTTTGAACAAAATATGGACAATATTTCCAGAATAAAAGAAATTATTACATACTGAGTCATAACACAGTTGTCTAAAATAGGTTCACAAGAAAGCACATCATTGGGTATTAGAATAGTGAGGTAAAAGACAAAATTCTGCAAGCTTCTGGTAAGAAAAACATTACAACAAATATTTTTACATAAAGAATAAAAAACCAGAACTAAGGACATTGGAAGCTATAAGACATTGGAATATTCCTCACAAAATTATGGAGGAAAAATTTTTCCCACATAAAATGTTATACTCAGGCTTATTATTGATTCAGTGTGAGAGCAAAATAAATGCACTTTCACATATTAAAAATCTTGAAATTTACTTTACCACCCTCTGTTAGTTTCCCTAACAGAACACCACAGACCGTCTGGCCTAAACAATAGAAATTTATTTCTCACACTTCTGGAAGATCTCACAGTCTTGGAAGTCCAAGATCAACGTGTGAGCAGGGTCGGTGTCTGGTCAGATCTCTCTGCTTGTGTTGCAGATGGCCTTCTTGCCTTTTCACTCACATGGCCTTTCCTCTGTGTTCTCCTGGAGAGAGTTCTCCCTCTCTTCCTCCTTTTATAGGGCCAGTAATCCCACCATGAGGACCCTAATTATCTCCTAAATGTCCCATCTCCAAATACTATCATATTGGGGGTTTGGGCTTCAACAAATGAATTTAGGGAGGACATAAACATTTCGTTCATAACATCCCCCTCCTTTATTTTCATTAGGTTATTAGAAAATTCATTGAAACAAATGAGAGTTATCAATCATGGACTCTATCTTTTTTACATATCTGTTAATTTCAGTTGCCACTAGATAATTAATCCTATTTGATATTCCACTATGTCCTAGACTTAGTGTATTTATTCCTGAAAGTTATTTGAAAATACATAGGCCAGGTCTACCATTGGATAATAACTGGCTTTATGTTGTTTGGGAAGTGTTTGTCAGGTTCCACATTATAACGTTTGTTCATTTTTTTTTTTTTTACTCTGTATACGTTTAATTTTAAGAGTCTTTCTGGTGCTATACACAGTGGTATACACCTACAGTTTAAAACTTCATCAGTAAGACAGAAGATATGATGTCCTCCTCCTTTGCAATTTTCCAGTGTGTTCCTATTAAGGAGAAAGCATAATCATTTTAATAATCTAAGGGTCCATTGACAGATGAATGGATAAAGAAGATGCAGCACATATATACAATGGAATATTGCCATAAAAGAAACAAAAACTGAGTTATTTGTAATGAAGTGAATGGACCTAGAGTCTGTCATACAGAGTGAAGTAAGTCAGAAAAAACAAATACCATATGCTAACACATATATATGGAATCTAAAAAAAAAAAAACAGATGCTAAAGAACCTAGGGGCAGGACAGGAATAAAGACACAGATGTAGAGAATGGACTTGAGGACATGGGGAGGGGGAAGGGTAAGCTGGGACAAAGTGAGAGAGTGGCATGGACTTATATACACCACCAAATGTAAAATAGACAACTAGTGGGAAGCGGCCACATAGCACAGGGAGATCAGCTCGGTGCTTTGTGACCACTTAGAGGGGTGAGATAGGGAGGGTGAGAGGGAGACACAAGAGGGAGGAGATATGGGCATATATGTATACGTATAGCTGATTCAATTTGTAATACAGCAGAAACTAACACAACATTGTAAAGCAATTATACTCCAAGAAATATGTTAAAAAACAAACAAAAAACCAAAACAAACAAATAACTGGAAAAATGCACCTTACATTTTTAAATTAAATGAATGTCAGACTATGGAACAAGATACTTCTCTTAAACAGAGTAGGTGAAAATAGAATTGTGATTCCTTCTAAATTTCTTATTTAAATATTTTAATATTCTTTTGTCTTTTTTCCTGTGTTCTCAACTGCTTTTTGTTAGTGGCATGTTATGTGGACCTGTGTATGCAAATGTGATGTGTATAGGGGAGTAAACAATGTGAGGAAGCAATAAGAAGGTGGAGTAGAAAGGGTGCAAGAAACAGACTGAGAAAAATCTTTTGCTGTAAGGATGCAAGACTGAAGAAAATTCTCTTGGGTCTGATCATAGAATGCCTTGTGGACAATTCATTGTAATCAATCTGCTCTCTCCTCAGACAAGTCCTAAATATGGAGTATTAAGCCTGTCTATGGAAGACACAGTTTACTCTTTTTTATTCTGCTCTCTGCTTAAAGAATACTATAATAGCAAGTTATACAGATATTTACATTTAAATCAATATGGTTGCTTACTCTAAAGGTGATTTGTTAAGCATATGAGGTCATTATATGGCTTCAAAAACTAGTTATACCACTCATTAGTTGTTTCATAACATCAAGTTGTTTACACTCCATAAGCCACAGTTTTCTCACCTGTATAAAGTGATAGCACTAGCAGTTATCAAATATACAGAGCAATTTAGCACAGTGCATGACATGCCACAGTTAAATATTCTAAGGTTGATTTATTTTAAAATAATATATATAATGACCAAAATGGTGTTTACATAAATAGTGTGCAGTAGAATATATATCCAATACTTATAAAATATAGTTTAGAATGTGTAAATCACTGTATAATTTCAATATTGCCAACAACAGATTTACCATGAAAATAGCAGTCATATTATTTAGCATTCTGGTTTTGTTTTTAAGCAAAAAAGGAACTAAATTATTTTTCTTTTCATCTTAGTGGAATGACGTACCTTACATATTGTTATGTTGTTTTGTGTTATTGTGTTCTTTTTATTAACAATATTAAATACCAAGTCTTTTTACTGGTGTTCAGGAAGGATAATATGAAGTTTCACTAGAAATTATTCTAAAGCCTGTTAAGCAACATTGCAATTGACATTTTAAACACCATTTTATAGGTAAAATCAGACTGATAACTGTTTCTTTTGCATATTTCCAAGTGGTAAATGTAGTTTGGGAATATAAAAGCTCTGTCTTGGCTCTGAAATGCTACTAGAGATAACTGTCCAAATACTACAGTAAATGGAGAAATGCTCTTGAACTTGTTGTACTGCTAGAATTCCCTAATCAAACTTATTTTATCTTTAACCATAATAGAGATTAGTACCTTGAGTTACTTTGATCTTCTTTCATGTCACTAAAAACTTGAAAAGATTTGTGGATAGAGATATTATTGAAATTGAGACTTAATTGGAGCTTAATCTCCATAATTATGCATAATTGCCTGTGTTTATTCTCCTATGATGAGGACACATTTTTCTTTAGCTCCCAGGAAACGTGTGTTAAGGCTTCACATCACATATTAGATAATATGATTGCATACACTTCACTGATTTTATTTGGTTATACAGTATTATTATTCAAAGAGAGACACAAAGAACTTAGAGTACAATGGCCTCTGACTTTTCTACAACTTCAATAAAATCACAAGTAGAATTTCAAAAATAATATCATTTAAATATATTCATAGACTGGACAGAATTAAATTAGATTAACACTATATAAAATACATTGCCTACTACTGTAAGTCTCAGCTCTGAAATGATCAGTAATCAGGTGTTTGGGGAATAGGGATCAAGTGATATTTAATTACATTTTTACTAAATCAAATAAAATTAGTTAGGATATTAATTTCCCTGGAATATCTGGAGTACAAGCAGAATGAGTGATTAATTTTGAAGCTGCTGTAAATTTATGACGACAGTGGTGGCTTACTATCGACATACCAATTTAAAATGATCAATAGGTGCTCATATACATTTTTCCTGTTTATGCTACGTCAGTCATTCTGTTAATTACAATTTCAGGTCTTGATATCAGTAGATAGGATGTACTAAATGTCCTAGAATGCCTTAGAACTAAGGGTAAATCGAAGCATTTTAGATAAAAATTTAAATGAAAAGATGTGAAGAGAAGGAGTTCTTAAATGGACCAGGGATAGCCAACTCAAAGATAAATAATAAAGATAAGTCTCAGATGAGCCAAGGAATCATTGTCTGTCCTTTTGGCATCGTATCAAATAGCGATATCAGAGCAGACTTACTTTGGGTCTCAATTTTCAAATATATAGTATGTATAAATTTGAAATAGAATTTTCTGAAGTATCATTCCTTATAATATTGAATAAATTTGGAACACATTAAATGTTAAATATGTATTAATTGGTTTCTTTATCTTGCAAGGTACATTTTATTAAAAGAAATCTTTGTTTTGTAATATGTACTTTAGTCCTGATATAACGAGTAATGGATTTTTTTTAGTGTAAAATGCAACAGACTTTTTTTCACTGTAATCTCTGAACTCATTTACTACATAAGTAATTCTTAGCCCTGGCCTCAATAAATAAAATCTAAGAATCTGTTAAAAAAATACCAATATCTTGATTCCATATATTTTCTTGTAAGATTATGACTTGATCATTGTGATGTAGAAATACTTTTCAGGTCATTCTAATATGCTCACTCCTATGATTATGAATCTCTGCAATAGATTATGAGCTTATTATGAGCAGGAACTCTTTTTTTTTGTTATCCGTATGGGCACCAGAACATAGACCAGAGACTGTGAGAACAATATATTTTATTGTATATATGGACTTTTAAGTTCTGAGAAAATAGCTGTTGGTATATAGCTTTTTGAGGGAGCCAACAAATCTGTGGTAAGTTCCACATTTAAAAGCACACTATTCTGACCTTTACTTGTGAAAAATTAAAGGTGCAATTTTTTTCACCAGATGCATATAGAAAAATCACTTTTCTTTCTGATGATACAGGAAGTAGACAGAATTCAAAGTATCTGGAATAGTTTTACTTTTTCCACAGGCACTACAGATAATTCACTCCTATCAGCTCAAAAATTTTTTAAAAGATCAAAAACTACCTTCAGAATATGTATATAAGCTAGGCAATATACTAACCACTACTCAAATTTTATTTAACATTGGCCAAAATCTTAAAAATTAAGCATTTTTACTGCAGAAGAAACTAAGTTCTAGATACATGCTATAATTTTCCTAAGCTTGCATATTGGCAAGTGACAGAATTAAATTTGAAAACAGAATCAGTCTGAGCTATTAATAGTAATAAAAATTTACCTACTGTACTTGCTGATACATTTGTAAGATCTTTTCCTATAGAGAAGAGAGTCATGTTCTCCTGCAAATGTCTATAAAATTGTGGTACTTTTAGAAACACGGCTAGAAGACAGTTTGTTCAGAGTAGAACAAATTGTTCTAAGTTTTTTGTCTGAGAACCTTTTTAGAAAGGTTCTTGACAGTTTAGAAGCCAAAAATGCATTTCTCAAGGACCTGGGAGCCATCCTTTTGACATGTTATCATCAAGGAAGATAGTGCCTTTATCTCTCAGTTTTTGTGGGAGGGCAGAAGCCTAACTTTGGAAGATGCCTTGCTCCAGTTGTAAAACTACCTCTTGTCATAAAGATATGAGAAAGCTTACTTCTTCTTTGGGCAAAGCCAAATATGAAACAAAGATGGCCTATTATCCCCCTACCTCAGGTCATAAGAACCTTCCAGTCCTTTGATTCAAAGCAATAACCTTGAATAAAGTTTTCTTGCCTATTTAAATTTGTCCAGTACGAGTTTTGATTGGATATTGTTTTTGTATTTTCACTTTACTTACACACACACATAGATAGATAGATAGATAGATAGATAGATAGATAGATAGATAGATAGATATCTTGCCTTGACTAAGAACATACCAGAAACAACATAAAACATTTTCATTTTTGGTAGTGCATGTATTCCTTCTTATGGCCTTTCATACTTGACTTGCATTCTAGTAAAATTATTTACACAGGACAGCACCTGAATTATAATTAATAATATCAATAGCCACAATTATAATAGTGTTTTAAGAACTGATTTTTAATCTATGAAATTAATTTTTATTTTCATTATGCTAGACTAGGAGTTAACAACCTAGGTTGTGTTTTAAGTTTAACAATATCTTTAAGCTTCCATACACTGCATTACCTCAGTAGATCTTGAAAATTTCAGGGGAGTTTTGCATTTATTTTAGACATAGACTCTATAAGTGATTTCCATTTATCATATATGTGTGATTATGAGACTAACAGACAAGAATAAGTGTAAGAAAATACAGATAAGAAACAGTCTACTAAGATATTAAGATCCCAAATTTAATCATTTCTGTTATTCTTCAATTAGATCTCTCTCACTAGTAGAACAAATACTTCTTTCTGTGATCTCAGTATTGGTCTCATTGCACATGAAAGATCCTGAACATTTGAGACAAAGTTGTATGACATTCTGACTGCCTCATCGTATGCCTGAGTATAGATCCAGGGGCAGATAACTAGATGTAAAACACATTAACTGTGATTTGAGGCGGGCTAGTTGCCAGGAGAAAATTTAGGCATATTTACCCAGAACAAGTTGAATTCTCTTAATAATTACTTTAAAAAGAGCAGCTCATCCATAGTATGCAAAGGCTAATAAATGAGTTAGATAATTAGTTAAGTGAAAAATAAGTTATAGAACAATATTTGCATTATAGAACCACACACACTTGAAAAATACATAGATGTAGGTGTGTGTATGTGTGCGTGTGTGTGTGTGCATACTGCAATGAGGATAGTGTTTATATCTATGAAGGTGGCATGAATTTTAGGTGATGGTCAATGTAGACATTAAGTTTCCTTTTATTTTAAGATCAGTTTATTGAAATTAATTTACTGTCTTAATGTATCCTATTAAAATAGTAACTAAAATATAAATTTATTTTTTGAATGTACCAGAATACATACTAAGAAAACAATGACATTTTTACCAGAATATATGAAAGAAGACATGGGTCAATAAAATACAGGGAATATTTGTGCTCTGAATGAGTCAATATTGTAAAGTTGACAATTCTCTCTAAATTGGTTTATAAACCACATAACTTTCTGTTGAAATTCCAGTGTTTTTTAAATTATTTCTAAATTTTATCTTGAAGAAAACTCTTAGGAAACTCATTTTGGTAAGGGAAAAAGAGAGGGAGAGAGAAAGAGAAAGAATACTTGGGAATGATGTATGACTTACACATCTAGGTACCAAGATTTATTATGCTTAAAGTAATTAAAACTGTGCATAAATGGCATATCAATAAATGGATCAATGGAATAACGTCAAGAAGCAGAAACAGACACATCTATATATGGGATTTTAGATTTGAAAAAAGAGAACTTTTAAATCTTTGGAAGTAGGATGGACAATTCTAACAAACATGTTAAAGGACTTGAAAGTCTATTAAAATAAACACATAACTCTAGAGCTCTTCTTAAACTGAACAACATATTCAAATAAAGATTAAAATATGCATGTGAAAGGAATATTTGACATTTATTGGTGATTACTACGAACAAGTCATTCTTCAAAGCTCCCTCTATATATTTACTGGTGTATTCTTCACAACCACTTGTGAAATTGTTATTACCTTCCTTTTAGAGATAAGAAAACTGAGGATTAGATAGGTTAAATAACTTGAATGAGACTACATGACCAATAAGTAGTGGAGCTGGTATTCAAACTCAGGAAATCTGACACCTCAGTGTCTGACCTCAGATTCTACATAAAACAATAATACTTGAAAATGTACAAAAATTGTTAAGTTTTATAAGCTGGGTGTGGGGAAATAGTTTCTATGGAATGAAATATTAATCCATAAGATAAGACTCTAAAATGTCTGAAGGCGTTAAAAACGGTTTAAAAAATTGTATGGCAAAATAAATCCTGTAAAGAAAGTTATAAGATCATATTAGGAAGGAAGAAAGTATTTTCAATAAAGATGAGAGAAAATGGTTATATTCCACTATAATTTTTAAAAGTTCAAAAAAGAATAAAATACATATGAGAAAGTGAAACATTCCCCAAAAGAATTCCATACATGAGTATGAACTTATTTGTTCAAAAAATACCTTTGAGAGACTACTATGTGGATGCAATGATGGACAAGCAAATGCACAGGTTTTATCATTGGAAATATTACAGTCTACTGACCTGTTACAAAGAAGCACAGGAGTGAATAATTTTGGCTTATTTATAGGTGGGTAGCTCTTAGGGATTTATTCTTGTACATTCTCTAAGTGACTTCTTAAAAATGGTTTACACCATAAGGAGATATTTTAACAAGAATATAACATATAGGTTTGTTAAAACCAGAATTAAACTAAGTAAATTTTAAAGATCTTATTGGCTTTATTCAATGACTCATGAATCAGGCAGCATACAATGTAGCAGAGAGAAGGGAGTTCTGAGGAGCTGTACAAAATGAAAGACTTTTATAGCCAGAAGGCAACAGGAACAAGGAGGTTATACTAGGCCAAAAAGTGGTTTGGTTATTGCAAGGTTACTTTCCTTCAGGGAATGTCAGAAGTCTACCAGGCAGATTTTGTAATAGTGCTGATCAGGTAATTCTTGGCTGACTGGTTTAAGATTCCATTTCTGGAGGAGTTGAAACTGTAATTAAGTTTAGTCTTGGTTTGGTTACATGGGGTTTAGAATAAGTAACTCCATTTTGGGCCTTTTTTTTTTTTTTTTTTTAACAGATTGCCTATTCAAAATTACTACAACATTTCTCATTTAATTCATTAGTTATCTATATTCAGAATCAGTATACTTGTTTATTGCTTCAGTAGAATCAAGAATAAGGATAGCATAGAAACTGATATGATATGAAGAAAATATGATATTTTCTTCCACCAGACTCTTCTCTCATACCTCATGTTATTCTGGGCAAAGACATTCTCCAAACTAAGAAGAATGAGGATGATTAGAAAATGAAAATAAAAGCTTTTGAAGAAAATCTAATACTCCCTACCAAGCTAAAGAATTGTTCAATTATCTTTAAATTTAATGGGGTACTGAATTGTAGTGGAAAGAAAATGGATCTCAGTGTTATTAGACATGTTTCAGAATGTTTGTCCTTGACATTATTACATAAAATAACAATGCAGAAATATAAAGTACATTTATTATCAGCAAATAAAAATTGTTGCCAGAGGTTGAAATGTCCTGAGGAGGACTGTCTGACCTTCTCTTATAACTGAGGCATATCAGTAAACAACAACGATATAGATAAACAGTATCGTGAATGAAAGTAAGGTATGTGAAGTTAAATGTACCTCTTTCCAATGGAGTTTGTGCAATTAAATATTAAGATATAGTACAATTAAATGCTATTTTTGCTAAGAAATAACCATTATTTCAGTAGGTTTTCAAATGTATCTGACCATTTATGTCTTAGTCACACAGTTTGGCAGCAGCTTTTATTTTATAATAACACGTCTCCTGGTCTTTTCCATTATTGCAACATAGATATCATGATCAGGATATTATGAGGAACATTATTTTCACATCTTTTGGAATCAGGATCATGTAATATTTGTAGTGATGGCAACTAAGCAATATTAAAAATGGACTCTAGGAAACTGAATCACTAAACATTTTGTTTTAACAATGCAGGCTTACCATTCATGCTATTTATTTTACTGATATGGACACATATCCAGGAATTAGAAGAATGTCCTTTATACATACTCTAATTTGGCATAAAGTTAGTTAATATAATCAGATTATTATGTTTTTATTTTTATAAAGTTTATGACATGCTAAGGCAGGTAAATAAAGGCCTAAGGGCAAAAAATTAATTGTGATCATACACGAAGATGTCACATATTAGTAATGATGTAGATAAGCCATCTGGCTGGAGTGGGGGTAATTGAATCATAGAGGAAAGCAAATACAAGCATGTGGTAGACAAATGAACAGCCAGAAATTAAAAGTTTTATGGCTTATATGCTCATTATTTTACTATAGAAAAAATCTTCAGATAAAAGTAGAGAAAATATTTTGCCCTGGTATTGTTGCATATTTTTTCTATCCAAAAAATAAATATATATATATATATACATTTTATCTTTTCTCCTCTTTTCTTCTGTGACTTGAGCAGTAGTTTTAGGAACAACACACTGAAAAAGAGCATTTAGCTTATAAGCTAGAGCTTCCTAAGGAGGAACAACATCCAGAATAAAGCATAAAAGCAGAGAGTCAGGAAATACTGTAAAGCTATGATCTTCTCTTGACCAGAAGGCAAAGAAATAGATGAAGGGTCTGGAAAGGAAGTTTCCTTATCCCTTTACTCAATGAATTTAGCCGTATATTTCAAAACATATATCAAATACCACTCTCGTAGCAGCAGAGACTTAAACTCAACTCCTGTGGATGGCTTGATTTTCATTTATTTCACCATAAATGTCTAAGCTTTTTCTGTTTTGAAAGGCACAATAAAACCAAGGATATTGTGATACTTATTACAGAATTAAGGGAGGAAGTAAGTTAGCCAGAGGAGGACATCCAAATTGGCTAATCAAATGAGAAATTAATAATACTACCTTATATTTACTGACTGTTTATTATAAACCAGTCATTGCCTTAGGACATTTGCTAGTACTATCAAAGTTACAATTACACCTACGATAATTAAATATATAGATATATTAGGTATACATATATAATGGTTAATATAATTTTTATCTTTCATTTATAGATAAGGCTACTGAGACATAGACACATTAAAAAAGTTACTGATATTTTGATTATGAAATGATGTGATTAAGATTTCAACCCAGAAGACTTATATCAAGGTATAAATTTCTAACTTACCACACATGAAAATAGATAATAAAGGTGCCTAAAAAATTAAAGAGGCAACAGAAAAGAAAAGGAAAGAAAATGGGTACTCTGAGAAGACAACTGAGATGATAATTAATTCAATTTATCAGCATTTAAATAAAAAAGAGATTGTGTAAATGGTATGACCTAAGAGGTACCCAACAGATAACTCATTATAAAGTAAGAGACAAATAAACACAAGTATTTTATCCATAATATGATCAATGCTTTCAGCCTGGAATGATTGATACAGTGTGTGGCCTCCCAATAAGAAACACCAGCCCAGCTTGTGATTTCATGTTATGACTTCAGAATCTAGGAATCACATGAAGAGCAAGTGATACCAAACGGGTTGCTCTACTAAATCTCCATAGCTCACTGCGGGCATAATAAACACTTTATATATATATATATATATATATATCTTTATTGGAGTATAATTACTTCACAATGTTGTGTTAGTTTCTACTTATCACAAAATGAATCAGCTATATGTATACATATATCCCCATATCCCCTCCCTCTTGAGCCTCCTTCCCACCCTCTCTATCCCACCTCTCTAGGTTGTCACAAAGCATCGAGATGATCTCCCTGTGCTATACAGCTGCTTCCCACTAGCCATCCATTTTACATTTAGTCATGTATATATGTCAATACGACTGTCTCACTTTGTCCCACCTTCCCCTTCCTCCCCTACCCCGTGTCCTCAAGTCCATTCTCTATGCCTGTGTCTTCATTCCTGCCCTGCCACTAGGTTCATCAGTACCATTTTTTTAGATTCCATATATGTACATTAGCATACGGTATTTGTTTTACTCTTTCTGACTTACTTCACTCTGTATGACAGACTCTAGGTCCATCCACCTCATTAAAAACAACACTTACTTTTAAACTATGTAGTAGAAGCAGGTAATGAAGAGAGGTATCTTCCTTTTATAAACTGCTCTGGGAGTAAGAACATTGAATTAGGAATATTACACATTTTATGAGCATAGAGTAAATCAGGCTATGAATGAAGCAGAGAAAAAAGTATTGAAAAGCATTATGCTTTGGTGGTTTTATGACAACATCCCAGCAGCTGATGGGTGACTTCAGCATATTTTGGTAAGATTGGATATTTCAGGACAGAATTGTTGGTTAAGATGAGTCATCTCAACAGATTACATCAGGAAAAGAATAAAATTAAGGATCTTTGAACTAACTAACTGAGAAGAAAAATTCATGAGCCCACAGGAACATATGGGACAAAAGTCATTTGGGATAATGCAAAAAAATGTCATTTTCATCCAAAAGCAATAAAGAAGATTCTAGTCATATTATCTTCCTCACTAATGAATTTCTGAGTTTGAAAAGACTTTTAATTTTTCTGGACAAATGTCAACTGAAAAAAAAGTACAACTTAAAAGTTGAAAGTTATGTCTTATTCATTTGATTTTCTGAGGACTTCAAGCCCAGGAGACAGGACTCTCAGGTCACTCCAAGGGTCTGCTCCCAAGAGGTGAGGAAGGAGCCACCATATATAGGAGTTTTGTAACATAACCTAGGTAGTCAGAACATCAAAGAATTACTGTTAATTAAAGAAAACCAGACATTTCAAGTTAATTAATTTAGCACTTTTCTATGTATGGGAAGATGCAAAGGTCTGGGCTCATTGAAATCATTCCTTTGATAAATTCACTTCAGTTATCTAGGGCTAGTATCCTGTTGTTTTCCATCCTGAGTCTCCTCAGGTTGCACCCTGGGGGGTTGCTCTACTGTAGTGGCTGCTAGGTTGTTGGCTGCAACATCCTTTGTTTACAGATATGGCAGGTGGCATTCTTAGTCCACTTCTTACTAACTTATAGAAGTGAATGTATTGATATAGACATGGTCATTCTAAAATGTGTGGGCTCATTGATACTTAGGTATATTAGAATACAATTGGATCAGTCTGCTATTGAAGGATTTAAATTAACACCCTATTGAAATGTACTTAACCCATCCTCTTACAGAATTCCGAGTTCTTTACTCTGGTGTTTACTTTCTAACAATACTACAATTTTATAAAGTTCATGTTTCATGTCAACTTTTAAATAAAACATAACCTACATATAGCAATATACCCAAATCTTAAGTATACAGCTCGATTAATTTTCACAAAGTGATCAAATATGAGTAAATAGCATCCAGGCAAGAAACAAAAAGTACCAGAATCCTAAATGCACTCTAATACTCACAAGAGCAACCATTATTCTGACTTCTGATAGAATAGAAAAGTTTTGTATTGGTTTTGACCTTTATATTAAATAAAATAGTTTATATAAGTAGTATCATTCAGTATATACTCATTTATATCTAGTTCTTTTCACTGAATGTAATGCTTGAAAAATTCATTAAATCTGTTTGTTTGCTTATATTTTTAATTCTGCATCTAATTGTCATATGGTATGACACTGAATGACCATGCCATAGTTTGTTTATTCCCTGTAGTGGTGATGAATTAAGGTTTTTGAAATAGGTAGAGTAATAAGATAAATAAGAATTATTTTTTATAGCATATAAGATGAGAGTTTATAAAATGTACATTAATAGACTAAGATCTCATACATTTTAGGTGGAAAGAAAGACCAGTATAAAAACTTAGTATCTATTTACTGAGAATTTATATTTTGCCCCTAAGTGTCTTTATACATTATCTTTATAATTCAGTACTTGAGATAATGGAGAGAACAGATTTTATCATAATATCCTATTTTTTAGGTGTTAAAACTATGCCTTGAGAATTTTAATAAATTTTCATTGAAAGTGCATGGTATAGATAGTATTCAAGCCAGATCCTTTATGTTATAGACAGTACTTTTAACAACTAAAGAATATTACTTGAATATACAGACACCACTTTCTTTTTTGCACGACTTTTGAATAACCTGTGATGTTCTTTATACAAGTCCAATTTCTTTATTAATTATTTCCTCACTAAAAATTAGACCCTGTGTTAGTCCCTAGGGTAATTATGATGCAAAAATCATAGTCTCTGAACTATAGAAGCTCCTAATAATTTGAAGAGAACAGACACTTTGACATCCATTTAATTGTATGCATATGGTATTTCAGCATAGGCACAATTACATCTAAATCAGTTTTTTGCCAACCCTATATGATGGACCGATTCTTTCCCAGTGACCCCCTTGGCATTCAGCATGATAACATCATCTTTGAGTCTTTCCTCTATCTTCCTCTATACCTTTTGAGAAACCTCTGCTAAATCTATATGTTAAGTGCCTTGTTTTTGCAAGTTTAGGTAAACTACTCCACAACACTGCTGCTTTGGTAGCCAGCCACCCGTTTGTGTGGTTAAGCAGCCTGCAGGGGCCTTGGGCAGACACTACCCCTCCTGCCAACACATGGCCTAGAAAACACTCACAAGTAAATGTAAGCTCCTGATAGGACTCCCCCGCTAACCCTTGGGATGAGTGCTTTCCCCTGCCTCCCAGGGTCTTCCTCTTGTGTGCCCCTTAGAAAAAACCCCTGTGGAACTTACCAAAATCCAACTCTTTTTGGTCTGAATTGACCAATATCGCCTTAACCGGGAAACCCAGAGCACTCCCCCCACCAACCCTAATAAAGACATGTACCTGTGCCCTGCCATATTCTCTGCCTTCACCCTGCCTTGACTTCTCCATGTGGCTCATCCAGGCTTGCCTTGCACCACCTCCAGGACCTGTGAATGATAAATAAGCTTCTCTATTTCACTGTCCCTTGAAGTCTTTTGTTGAACAACAGCTCACCACTGGATATCCAGTGGCTCTACTTAACAAATGTTAATTTAACAAAGTCACAACACTTGTGAATCTTTTTTTTTATTTTTCTATGTCCAGTTATACTGTCTGATTTATTACCTTATATTTTCCATCTGATATTTTTACATTTTAATAGGTGATAGAAATCTCTGATAAAAACATAGAGTGTGCAAAGAATAAATAGATATTGTGCTAAACCACTAAGTTCAAAGATTGTATTTGTTATCTTATCTCAACTAATAGGAGGTCTTATCTCTCTGCACCTTTCCTCTCCCTTCAGAACAAAGGACAAAACAAACTATGTGACATTGAACTCCTTGGTACTCCTTACACAGGTGTCACACTTTTATTCATAATCTTCCATTATTCCATAAAGGCAATGACTTCCTGAAAAAAAATAAAGACAAATCCATTTTAACAAGGATTATTATGTGAACCTTGAAAAATACAGGCCCTTTGTTCTTAACCTTTATTTTAAAGGGAACAGCAGATAAATATATCCTATTGCCTATGGGTTTTGTTTCTCTGGAGAACTTTGACGCTACAATAGAACAATTAAGAGTTTACAGGATTGTCCCCAAGAGTAGACCAGTAAAAAAATGAAGAAAAAAAAAAGGAGTATATGATATTCTTAATTTATAATATAGACTAGGAATGCATGGTAACTATGTTTCTAATAATATGATTATGTTATTAAGTTAAAAGACTTAGTTTTACAACTAAGTACAACATTTTCTGCATCTCTTGAATGTCAAAAAAAAATGATGGTTTTAATCTGTTGTCATTAGTAGCATCAAAAATAAATTAAAATCTTTGGGAAATAAAATCATAGTTGATAATTTAATTATTTTTAAGTGCTGATATACATATTGTTGTTTTTATTTATAATTTTAATAATATTAAATATCCTTTATATATTTGTGATTTTTTAATAACACTGTATGTTAAAATATTTGGAATTAATAAATTTAGGAATTGATTTCATGTTAATCTATCAATACTCATGTTAAACGTTTTACATATATTAAATAATTTACTGTTCACATCATCCTGTAAGATAGAGTCTATTATTTTCCCATTTTAAGATGGAAATACGTTGGCACAGAGTAGTTAAAACTTGGCCAAGCACTCTGAGCTTGCAAATGATCAAGTCAGAATGTGAGCCAACCAAATATACATAAATAATGCTATCATAAATAGTGTTTTAATATATTTATGTTAGCAAAGAACTTTGCAAATTTTGATATATTTTGGAATGTGAATTAAAACATATTTGAGCTGTTTCCCTTCAGTAGATCCTATCCATGAGATCCTATTGTTTTAGGATTAGGACCACTAATCTTTTCACATTTAATTATTTTTTAAACCAATATTGCTTGCCATGTGATACTGGATAAAATCTTGTTTAAAATGATCCAAGAGGTGACTGATCAATTAAGATACTAAAAGACAAAATTACATTTGCCAAGAGGAGAAAGTTATTGTTGCACTTTTTCAGATATTTGTTTTGGATTGAAAAATCCTACAAATCCCACTCTTCTTCCTCTGTAAGAATTTTATATACAAGATATTAAATCTGTATGTTAAATAATATATATATCTTTTACTACTTTGTCATATACAAGTATGTAAAATATTTTGCCAATTTCTGCATGAGGATTAGTAAATTTCTAACTAATAAAAGGGACCATTCCTCCACAAATGGATCATAATTCACACCTAGCCATCTGGCTAAAGAAAGTAGAGAGAGAAGCTGAAAGCAAATATAAAATGTTTAGTTTTTTCTTGTTACATTATACCAGTCAGCCTCTGCTAGTTATCTAGATTCTAATATATAAGTACCTAAAGCTCTTTTGGGGGATTCTCCATTCCAGGGGCTAATTGTGATTTTATGCTTATCATAATTGAGCTCCTGATGGGAGATCACCTTATGAAAGTTTATGTCACCAAGAAGTTTCTGTGCATTTGTGTTAATTTCCTAAGGCTTCTGCAAAAAGTACCACAGGCTGGGTGGCTTAAAACAATAGAAATATATTGTCTCACAGTTCTGGAGTTCAGAAGTCTGAAATCAAGATGTTGGCATGATTTCCTAGGGACTCAGAGGAAGAATCTGTTTCCATACCTCTTCCTGAGCCTCTGGTAATATATAGTATATATGCCATATATAACCATATATGTGGTCATATAACTCCAATCCCTTCCTTTATTGTCATGTGACATTCTCCTTTATCTATGTCTTTTCTTCTGTTCTTATAAGGGTGCCAGTATGTTGGATTAGGGTTCACCCTATCCCAGAATGACCTAATATTAATATAATTACATCTACAAAAGACCCTATTTTCAAATAAGATCACATTCATGTGTACTAGAGTGTAGACTTCAACATATTTGAGGGGGACACAATTCAACCAATAATCATCTGCCCACTTGCTCTCCAAAAGCCATGCCTTTCCCAAGTACAAAATATATTCAACCCATCCCAGTATCCCCAAAAGTCTTAACCCACTACAGCGTCAAACTACAAAATTTCCTATAAGCATAATCAACTCAAAAAGTCCTGAATCTCACCTTCAAAATCATCTAAATAAGGTATGGATGAGACCCAATATTTTCCAACCAGGGGCAAATCTCTCTCCATCTGTGGACTTGTGAAATTTAGAAAACAATTAATTTGTTTCTAAAATACAATGGTTGGGTAGGCATATATTAGGCATTCCATTCCAAAATGGAGAAATTCAAAGGAAAAAGGGGTTACATGTCCAAAGCAAGTTGAAATCCAGCAGGGAAAATTCCATTAGATCTCAAGGACTGAGAAAAATCTAGGTGGCTCAATGTTCTGTGCTATGGGCAGATTGGGAAGAAGCCCCCACCTCCTCGGTCCTCAGTGGTGACCGTGTCTACTATGCCTGTGGTAGCAGTAGCAACACAGTTGGCCTCTGAACCACCCTAAAAGTCATCATTTCCTTTTCTTGAAGGATAACACATGTTCACAGCTGAGTACAGTCAGTTTTCCGTATCCACAGGTCCTGCATTTGCAGATTCATCCACCTGTGGAACAAAAATATTTTTTGAAAATATTCCAGAAATTTCCAAAAGGCAAAACTTGAATTTGCTGCATACTGGCAACTATTTACATAACATTTAATAGTATTAGGTACTATAAGTAATCTATGGATGATATAAAGTACATAGGAAGATGTGCATAGGTTATGTACAAATACTACACCATTTTACATAAAAGAGTTGAGAATCCACAGATTTTGGTATCCAAGGGGTCCTTGAACCAAATATCCATTGATACAAAGGAACAACTGTAGCTCTACTGGATCATTTTGAACTTGTAAAATATCAGAAATCTGACAGTCTTCCTATCATTTTGTCATATTTCTGCCCCCATCTATCCAAGCTGTGTGTCAATTATATCTCAATAAAACTGGAGTAGAAAATGGCATCACTATTTTCTTTTTCTGAAATAAGAAGAGGGAAGGTTTACAATGCCCATCTGCCAGGTACTTTCCTTGTGTGTTTGTGCACGTGTGCATAATATGTGTGGTATTCAGGCATAAGCAGATTTTATAAGTGGCTGATTGGTCATTCTTTTTTTTTTTAATTTATTTATTTTTGGCTGTGTTGGGTCTTCGTTTCTGTGCAAGGGTTTTCTCTAGTTGTGGCAAGCGGGGACCACTCTTCATCGCGGTGCACGGGCTTCTCACTATCGTGGCCTCTCTTGTTGCTGAGCACAGGCTCCAGACGTGCAGGCTCAGTAGTTGTGGCTCACGGGCCTAGTTGCTCTGCGACATGTGGGATCCTCCCAGACCAGGGCTCAAACCCATGTTCCCTGCATTAGCAGGCAGATTCTCAACCACTGTGCCACCAGGGAAGTCCAGTCATTCTTTTTTAATTACAAACTAATTTTATAAATTTTAATCTAATTATAAATTCTGTGCAATATCCTTATATGAAAATATTTTACATATTTAATATATAATATAATTTGTGTTTCAATTTTGGTGAGAGTTAGTAAAAATGTCAAAGATCATTATGTACATAGATTTATTTCTTTTGTAATTTTAAAACTATAAATAAAGTAAATCTTGTGAATTATCTTCATGTCTGGTTCAAAATAAATGTAGCTATTTCTATTCTGACTTCAATAACAGTATTTTAAGCTATATTTATTAAAAAAATAAAGCTTAGTTTTAATTTACAGAATAAAATAATTTGTTAGTTTGTATATTCCATTCTTGGAAAAAAATTAAAAGGTCATAAATTTTTAAGATCATCACAAACATGTTATTTAGTGCTTACTAAGTATCAGGAACTAGGTTAAATAATTTATATGCATTAATTTATTTAATCCATACAACAGTGCTGTAGGGTAGGTACTATTAATCTTCTGACCTTAGAAATAAAGAAATGGGAGTAAAAGACATTATGTAACTTAGCCAAGTTACAAGCTAATAAATGTCTGAATGGCGATTTTAATGTAGGAAGTCAGTCTTCATAGTGCATATTTTTAAAACCAAGCTATAAGGCTTTCTGTTAAATTACAATTTAGTTAAATTTAGCATCTATTTTAAGTCTAACTTTCAACCCCTGTTCATTTTCCAACAAAACACCTTTGGAATGAACAAGCTAGAATGTATGCTACTAGATAACAGATTTTTTTTTTTTATCACATTTTAACTGTTGAATCCTTAGTACTGAAAGCAAGGCCTAGTTCACAGATATTTATAGTTCCTTATAAATATCTGAAGAAATAAATGAATGAATGAATGATTTTGGTTTTACTAGTATTCCTTTGCTAAACTCATGGAAACAACAACAAAAAAATGAAATGAAAAAAATCAGAACGTGTAGCAGGAATTTTGACCAATGATCTATTAAGTTGTGAATGGAAGTTTTAGCATGCAAAGCAGGGATTGACAAACTATGGCCCACTGATCAAATACAGCTTGCTTTCTATTTTTTTTTTTTTAATTAAGTTTCACTGGAACATAACCACACCTGTAGTTTCATACATTATCTGTCGCTGCTTTTTGCTTCATGGCAGGTTGAGTGATGACAGAAATGACATGGCCTGCAAAGCCCTAAATATTTACTATCTGGCCTCTTACAGAGGAAGTTTGCTGACACCAGATTTAAAACATAGATGAGGCACAATTTAAAACATTCTGAGGCACAATTTCAGAATGCAGCTGACACATTTTTATTCCTTTCTTGGTAACCAAGATCTTGTCAAATAAATGGAGAAAAGTGACCCCTTTGATGCAGAAAAGCTGATATATCAGCTAGGGCCATATATCTTTGTATGCCCCTGATGTAACTTCCTTGACTGCTTCTAAGGAAAAAAAGAGAGTGAGTGAGAGAGAGAGAGAGAATTGAGAGAGAGAGGGAGAGAAAGCCTCAAAATGTAATATAATTGGGTATCAAAGTGGATTGAATTATAATGTCAGCAGTAAAATAGGGCTTAAAATGGGAAACAAACATAGAAATGCCCCACTGGCATTTTTACTTTACATAGTGAGGGATGTTAAATACAAAATACTTTCCATAATTAAAAGCTAACACTATGTACTATATGTTTAATGAGGTAGCAAAGTAAGAAGGCCTTCCTACAGCCAGGTAATTACACTGGAGAATACAGTACAAAATCATCATAAGAATTAAGATAAATGGCATAGCAATCATCAGGAAGGTAAAGAGAAATGGTGAGAATATACCCATCCTGATAAGACAACCATTGGCCTAGAAGGGTTTCTTTTAAGAAGAAGATGCTATAACCAGCATCCAAGATGTCTCACAATGAGCCCTGCTTCCTGATTGTCACACCTTCTTGTTGTCTCCCACATTGTACCAGAGTGTGCCTGAGTGTCACCAGTGGAAGTGATGGTATGTCACACATGAAGAAACAGGTATAGGTATAGGTTACCTATAGTCTATAAATTAAGTGGAGAATCAATATGAGAATCTTTCTTCAGAAACAGAGTTCTAAACCACTATGGTATCAACTGAAAACAAAACTGTTAATATTTTGTACAATGATGAATATAATGGAAAGACTGACTTCAGTAATTTGTTGAATTGAAACTTAACATCACAATTGTTAAAAAGCATTTGCTTTGGTAATTGCAACCACACAGTTGTTTAATTTCACTGTACACATATCTGTGAAACTACAGAAAAATGAATTCTAGAAATGAATAGAACAATTTTCTTGTTGGTTTCTTTTAATATGGTCCATTAATTATAAATTGATAAATTAACTTTGTGATAAATTATAAAATTATAAAAATTAATGTTACTATGTATGTGTTTACAGACAATTCAGAATAAATGTAGGGAAATGAAGTCCTAACAGATTGGTACTATTCAGAGACTAGTTCACACAGTTCACCATTTTGCTCATAATTATGTCAGCCATCATAATTGGGATTCAAGTTTGACTTGCTACAGTAATGGTAATATTAAAGATGTTGCCTTATTCCTCTGGAAAAGTAGAGACAAAATTTTTCACTGGAAAATGTCAACAACAAAACATGTTGGTATGAATATTGGGAGAAGAGGAATGTAAAAATCATTTTCAAGAAATTCCATCTAGGTAATGAAAGTCATAACACAAAGGTGGAAACAGAGTGCCAATCTTCAGAAGACAATTTACATAAGCCCTAATAACACTTGTAAGTAGCTGAGGTATTTAAAGTTTGTAGTAAATCAGGTTTAAAAAATATGAATCAAATTTTATATGAAGCAGTATCACAGAATAAGTGAATGGAAATAGTTTGTCCTGATGGCTTCGGTTTATATGAATGCATGCAGTAAAGTACAATATTCATACAGATTTATTATGAAACAAATTACTGTTACTACAGAACTAAATCCAGCTTAGAATAAAGACATATCTTTATTACATTGTCATATTTTGGCCCAAAGGTTATGGCATAAATTAAAGCTGAAATTAGTATAACAGGGTCTCATTATTTTTTCTCAGCATGAAACTTTATTAATATGACATAGATTGACCTTATTTCACTATTGTTTCAAGATATCTTGTTAATATTCCTGTTTGGCATTCTCTCTTTCTCTTCAGCATATTTTTTTTCCTCTAAAAAGTATATTTTAGCTTCAGCTGCACCTTATTCAGCTTGCCATCTGTTGAACATTTGGATTTCAGCTGTAAATGCTGGCACAGTTATTCTGCAAGGAAATTTTGCCAAATGACCATTCTTTCTCTAGTCATTCCTAAGACCATTGTCATGTGCAGGTGCTCTAATTTTGGAGAAAACAAATTTACTATATTCAGAAAATAATGATCTCAGTAAGCAAATAACTTGTTACAATTAAGAATATTTACTGAATATTTCCAAGTACAAAGTATGTGTTGAAACTAATATAATTGTGATTTTTCTTCTAACTGAAATCAGAAATAAAATATTCAGAAAAGCAATACTAATAAAATTCCCTAAAACATCAGTTGTGGCAAGACAGCTAATAATTTCCATGAATAAAATATTCATCTTCATTTTCTGCTATCAAAAGAAACTTACATAAGGATTTTCTTCTCTCTCCCAATTGTACCTGCATATATTTTAGTGGAGGTGAAAAAATGTACTTTCTTTTTTTTTTTAACTTCTTTATTGGAGTACAATTGCTTTACAATGGTGTATTAGTTCCTGCTTTATAACAAAGTGAATCAGCTATACAAGTACATATATCCCCATATCTCTTCCCTCTTGCATCTCCCTCCCTCCTACACTCCCTATCCCACCCCTCTAGGTGGTCACAGCACCAAGCTGATTTCTCTGTGCTCTGCGGCTGCTTCCCACTAGCTATCTATTTTACATTTGGTAGTGTATATATGTCCATGCCACTCTCTCACTTTGTCTCAGCTTACCCTTACCACTTCCCGTGTCCTCAAGTCCATTCTCTAGTAGGTCTGCATCTTTATTCCCGTCCTGCCCCTAGGTTCTTCATAACCATTTTTTTTTTTTAGATTCCATATATATGTGTTAGCATATGGTATTTGTTTTTCTCTTTCTGACTTACTTCACTCTGTATGACAGACTCTAGGTCCAAGCACTTCACTACAAATAACTCAGTTTCGTTTCTTTATGGCTGAGTAATATTCCATTGTATATATGTGCCACATCTTCTTTAGCCATTCGTCTGCTGATGGACCCTTAGGTTGCTTCCATGTCCTGGCTATTGTAAATAGAGCTGCAATGAACATTGTGGTACATGACTCTTTTCGAATTATGATTTTCTCAGGGTATATGCCCAGTAGTGGGATTGCTGTGTTGTATGGTAGTTCTATTTTTAGTTTTTTAAGGAACCCCCATACTGTTCTCCGTAGTGGCTAAAAATGTACATTCTAACTAGTATTTGAAAAAATACCTACTGTTTATGATTAATTGCTTAATATAAAGGTCCTTTCTTTAAAATACAATTATGTAGTTTTATTTATTTCAGAAAATAATCTGGAGCTGTATTTACTGCTACAAAAAGTGAAATTTGTAAGTAAATAGATGTCAGTCACTACTTAGCCACATAAAAACTCTCCTGAGTCATTCACAATAATTTTTATTCACATTTGATAAAAGTTTAAATAATTTAACCAGTGCAGTTTTATTATATGTTTATTCTATATTCATTTGATATTATTATTTAATAATCCAAATCTAAGATTTGTGTAATAAAAGTTTTGTTGTGAAATGTAAAGTTTTCAATTTATATTCCACGACTTCCTAAACATGTAAGTCTGCATATAATCAGTTTACTAAATTTTATTTAATAAATCATAATTGTGCAGTAGAATATATGGACCTAATTTTTTTTTAGATTTTAGTAGCCCCAAATACAGCAGCTACTTCTGATTTTTTTCCTTGTCTGTCCTGTGTTATGCTATTAACCATCACTATGGTCTTCACGGAGGAAAAGAACTAGGTCACAGGTGAATTCTATCAACTTGGGAAGCCAAAAAAGTTTTTATGAAAAACGGTTTTTACATAAAATTTGAAATAATAGATTATTTTATTTTTAAATGGAAACAGATCCCTTATAGGCAACAGCTTATTGTCACATAGAGATGATAAATAATTGAGAACTTGTTTTATCATTGTCTTAAGTACGTTCCATCTACTAAGATAAAATTTGATTACAGCACAGTTAGTACTGAGGCATTCTGAGTGGAAAATATACTGTGTTAAAAACCTTTTTTCCAGAAAAATAAAATTTCTCATGACATTTGTGAATAACAGCTATTGCTCTTTTGAAATCCAGTGGAAATTAATAGTTGTGCTAAACAGGAAATCAGCTGAGTAAAATGAGTCCTTAGCTGCTAAAAACATCAATTAAAAAGTCAGGGAAGTGATGGACTTAGCTATTAAATGCTGACAAGCACATCGTTTAAAAGTTGGAAGTTAAAAGTATATTTCGAAATCTATGAAAGCAAGAACATTAGGGCCAATAAAAATTGGAATGAATTACAAGGGAGAAACATTTAAAGATGAAACTGAGCACCTGTGAATTTGGGACTATTTGGTAAACATATTAGACAATATTGAACTCACATCCATAAAATTGATAAGACTTTGAAAAATAAAATGTGCTTTCCCCAGGATCAGAAACTCTGCTGACTACATGGTTTCATGTATGTTTATATATCAAAGATTAAGTTATGGGTTATGGATAAGAGAATAGACACATTACTCTTCTTTATGTGTAAAATTAAAATACAAATACATACACAGAAGTAAAAATTATGAGCAAATGTCTGTAAGGCAGGATATTTTTCATTCTTTCATCATACTGTATGCATATATTTACATGGAATTTTATTTAAACACTGAAAACTGTATAAACATCTTATTTTCTAACTAAAAGAATTTATCAGTGAAAAACACAAAATTAAAAAAATACATAAGGTATATTAATTTTTGGTTTAAGTACAATAGATCAATAATAGAGTAATCAAAATATCTGTGTTTATCTTTATATACAACACCTACAATGAATATTGTAACTTAGAAGAGCTAAATGGTACTAATGAAAATGGAACACATATTTTCTGAGGAACAACAAAAAAAAAGAAAAGTTTCACTTACAAGGATTTAAATATCAGAAAAATAAGCATTCATTTTTGACAAATTTGTCTCTGATTGCCTATAAAGATATTGTAGAGTTATGATGCTTTTAAATATTAACCACAGGATTAGTTTTGATGGAAACCTTTATATATTCAAATACTTGGTCTTGGAAGATCAAACTATTTTATTTATACACTTTCCAAAAATACATATATAGTTCTAGCTATTATTTCTAAGAAACTAAGAACATCAAATATGTTAACTGCTTTAGAAGAATATTAAAGTATTATTTCTATAAATAAGACAGATATTACATAAGTAATTGGGAGTTTACTCTTTTACAGGACTTTATCTTTGCATTAACTCTCAGTGATTATTTCTACAAAGGTAACAAAGAGTGAAACTGCTCATCATTTACATGAGAAAAAATGAAAAATGTATGCTTATAACACTTAAAATAGGAATATAAAAAAAGAATACCTTTAGCAAAAAGCAATTCATGAATTTTTATACATACATGCATTTTATCGAGAAAAATTTGTATGTGAAGGTAAAAGCATATAATTGTGCAGTATATTAGAAACTGATCCATAGTTGAGCATATATTTCAACTTATTTGTATATATATGTCCATATATATGTTGTGTGGCCATATATATATAAGAAAACAAATATTAACACTCCTCTATACATGTAAATATGCTTTGAATAATTTATATATGTGTATGTAGGCATATATGTATATATGTGTATATATGATATGTATGTATATATGTTCACACATATCTACATATATGTATGCATGTGTAGATTGTGCGTACGTATGTGTGTGCATATATAAGTATATAAGGAAAATTATTTTAAATTACATATGATCACAAACTAGTGATTACCCATGGGAAGAAGGAAGGGGGAGGGGCAAGATAGGCATGGGGATTAAGAATTACAAAATACTATGTATAAATAAGGTACAAATATATATAGTACAATGCAGGGAATATAGCCAACATTTTATAATAACTATAAATGGAATATAACCTTTAAAATTTATGAATCACTGTGTTGTATACTTGAAAATTACATAGCAATTTACATCAACCATACCTCAATTAAAAAAATAAAATAAATTACATATAATCAGTAGGGATCTTGTAAATAATAGTAAATAACAAATAGCTTTTGGAAAGGGAATCAAAACAATTTGTCTCATTTGCCAGTTTCTAAACCAATCATCATGGCTGATGTCAAGCTAACAACATGATTTCAACTGACCTACCTGATTTGTGAGCTTTCAAACAATCAGTTTTTGCAGGGCAGTAAGTTCTTGTTCCAGTACATCACACTATGTAGTGTAGAATAAGAGTGAATAGAGGAATTTAGCTATTGCTTTTTCACTTTGTTTAAAATATTTATTATTGTTAATATTAGCACATAAAAATAATATTACCAAGTAAAACACAATTTTAGTCAGCATAGTACTTAAAACAACATAGAGAGCTTGTAATAAGTTTTGACTCTATGTTGCTTTGTTACTTGTTATCCATGTGTTTTTATTCTAAAATTGTAATTTTCCATATTTCAGTTTTTCATGTATTTTGTTTTCATTTCCATTTTCTCCTATATTACATTAATTTTTCCCCCCAGTTTAAAAATAAAACAAATTTGAAAAAGAGCAATCTGGCTACTCAATTCTGGTGAAATACAAAACAAATAAGCAAAAACACAAAACAAAAAACAAAAAAACCTTAATCTTAGCAGTGTTTCTTTTGGTTGCCTCATTAAAACACATTTTTCAAAAGATAGAAATTATTTTACATGATATGATTAACAGTATTTTCCTATTTTTCAAAAATACCATATTAATTTTTAGAACTTTAATCAAATTCAGGTTTTTTTCACATAATTTTTTCTTATACCTATCCTGTCCTACAGTTTATCCATCATACAATTTAGCATAAATATCTTAAATCCTTTACTATGAAATTTCTGCTTAATATGTCCAATAATGAACATGATTTATGAGTCCAATGTTAGTAAAGAAGAATAAAAATTATTCTTTAAATAATCATACAATATCTCAGACTTCCCTGGTGGTGCAGTGGTTAAGAATCCACCTGCCAATGCGGGGACATGGGTTTGAACCCTGGTCCAGGAAGATCCCACATGCCACAGAGAAATTAAACCTGTGTGCCACAACTACTGAGCCTGTGCTCTAGGGCCTGTGAGCCACAACTACTGAGACTGCATGCCACAGCTACTGAAGCCCAACTTCCTAGAGCCCATCCTCTGCAACAAGAGAAGTCACCACAATGAGAAGCCCATGCATCGCAACAAAGAGTAGCCCCTGCTCTCCACAACTAGAGAAAGTCTGCACACAGCAATGAAGATCCAACACAGCCAAAAATTAAATAAATAAATAAATAAATAAATAAATAAATAAATAAATAAATAAAATCATTATAAATAATCATACAATATCTCATGTTCACTAATATTCACCACCTTACATATGATAGCAAAAGATAGAAGATAAATAAAATGTCAATTAAGTCATTCATTGCATTTTTAACTTCCTGCAATGAAGTGAATTTCCTGCAATGAAGTGAATTTCTTTCTTCCATAGCTTAATGGGAAAGACTATAACTCTTGATTATTCAGAAAATATTTTGTCAACAATTTCTACCTATATATGTTAATAGAAATGACCCCAAAATAGTAACACATATCATAACACAATGCAGCATGTACAAAAATGTGTTCACAAGGTGTCAAGATTTATACATAAACTATTCTCAGATAAATTTATTAAAGAATCTGTGTCATTTTGCTCTTCATGATATGACCATGTTTCTTACATTAACTTGGCAAAGGTAGAGCATTCAGAAGTTAAAAAGAATGTTTAAAATATTTCAAATTTTAGTGCAATTAATATATAAATAAGGAAACAATTCAGACAGATTAAGTAACCTTTCCAAAGTCATAGAGACAGAAGTTACTCATACTCTATATTCCTGGTTGAGTTCCCTTATCAATATCTTACCATACAAGAGAAATTTTGTATAGTTATGGTAGTACAAAGATTAAGGGCATGCTCCCTGCTTTCTGGATCTAAGTTTCAGGTAAAAGAGACATGTAATTTTCATACATTTAAATTGGATAAGTAATGTAATTGAGAGTTGTACAAGATATTTTTTGAACACATGAGAAGGAGAAATTAAATCTTCATGAAAGTAAGATTTAAAATGAAAAAAGGCTTAATAGAGGATGTACTATTTTATCTAAGTATTTCATATTTGAAAAAGTTCTACAAAAGTAATGTTTTATATGCAAAGGAGAAAAGTCTAAAAACCAAAACCAGGCAAGATGTAGTTGCCACACTTGTCTCAATCTTCTCAACTTAGTACATCTAAAAACTCAGGAAAATCATAAAAGGCTCAGAATGACAGGTGGAAGAAGGCAGTTCAGCCCAAGATCTTGGAACCCAAGGAAAAACAAGTCATTAAGTTCCATGTTTTGTTGTTGTTGCTCTTGTTCATATATTCCAGTCTGGGTGAAAGAGGAGTTGGAAGCCTGGAAACTCCAGCTGATGCAGAAAATAAAGCCCCAAGAAAAGCCTGTTTACTTTAGCAAAAGGACAAATAAAGGGGCAGTCTACCAAACAGAATTTTTTAGACAATAACTTTCTAATGCTAGGCAAAGCCAAATTTCTCTCTCTCATCATAAGGGAATTCAGCCAGGTTTATAGAATATGAATAACTTTTGTGTGCATGACTTTGGAAAAGTCCCTTAATCTGTCTAAATTGAGTTTCCTTATGTATATATTACCAATGAAGTTCTAAATAAAATATGGGCCAAAGAGGAAATCTTAAGAGAAATAAATATATTGAATCAGATGAAATTAAAATATAACATATCAAAATTTGTAGGTCACAACAAAGCAGTGCAGAGATGAAAATGTATGCCACACACTGTTTACCATAGCTTAGAAAAGAGGAAAATTCTCAAATCAGTAATTTAAGCTCTCATCTCAAGAAACTAGAAAAAACAAGAGCAAAATGAACCCCAAGAAAGAAGTAAAAAAGCACAATATGGATAAGAGAAAAAAAAAACATATTTAAGAAAAGACAAAAATCAATGGGAAAAATATCTTGTTCCTCAAAAATAAAATCAACAAAAATTGAAAAATACCTAGTGAAACTGACAATAACTAACTAACTAAATAAATAACACAATTCATCAATATTAGGGATGAAAGAAGGAATATCACTTTCCATCACCATTAAAAGAGAATATTACAAAAAATTTACAAGCATACTTTTAAGATACTGTGGATTCAGTTCCAGGCCATTTCATACATCACAATAAAGGAAGTCACAATTTTTTTGGTTTAGCAGTACATATAAAAGTTATGTTTACACTATACTGTAGTCTACTAAGTGTGCAGAAGCATAATGTCTAAAAAACAAATGTATGTATCTTAAGTTAAAAAATACCTATTGCTAAACAATACTAACCATCATCTGTGCCTTCATTGAGTCACTACACTTCGGCTGGTGGAGGGTCTTGCCTTGATGTTGGTGGCTGCTGACTCATCAGAGTGGTGGTTGCTGAAATCTGGGGTGGCCATGGAAATTTCTTTAAATAAGACAGCAAGGAAGTTTGCCACATCAGTTGACTCTTCCTTTCACAAACGATTTCTCTGTAGCATGCAATGCAGTTTGACAGCCTTTTACCCACAGTAGAACTTCTCTCAAAATTGGAGTCAGTGTCTGAAATGCTGCTGTTGCTTTATCAACTGCATTTAAGTAATATTCTAAATTTTTGTTGTCATTTCAACAGTCTTCACAACGTCTTCACCAGGAATAGATTCCACCTCAAACACTCACTTTCTTTGTTCATCCAAATGAAGCAACTTCTCATCTGTGAAAATTTTAATATGAGATTGCAGCAATTCAGTCACATCTTCAGGCTCCACTTCTAATTTTAGTTCTCTTGCTATTTCCACCACATCTGCAGTTACTCCCTCTATTGGAGTCTTGAACATTTCGAAGTCATATGTAAAGGTTGGAATCAGCTTCTTCCAAACTCCTGTTAATGCTCATATTTTGACTTCTTTCTATGAACCTTAAATGTTCTTATTGGCATCTAGAATGGTGATTCTCTTCCAGAAGTTTTTAAATTTACTCTGCTCAGATCCATCAGAGAAATCACTATCCATGGCATCTAAAATATATAAGAGTTGAAAGTCCAGATTACTTCTCTATCCATGGACTGCAAAATAGATGTCATGTTAGCAGGCATGAAAGCAACATGAATTTCATAGTACATCTTCATCAGAGCTCTTGGCTGACCAATTGCATTGTCAATAAACAGTAATACCTTGAAAGGAGTCTTTTTTTTCTGAGCAGTACCTCTCAAGAGTGACTTAAAATATTCAGTACACAATGTGGTAAACAGACTTCTGTCATTCAAGCTTTGTTGTTGCATTTATAGAGCACAAGTAGAGTACATTTAGCATATTTCTCAAGGACACTGGGATTACTGAGATGGTAAATAGACATTGGCTTTAACTACGAGTCATCAGCCTGCACTGGCATCTAACAAGAGGGTCAACCTATCCTTTGAAGATTGAAGCCAGGCACTGACTTCTCCTCTCTAGCTAAGAAAGTCCTAGATGTCATCTTCTTCCAATATAAGACTGTTTCTTCTACATCGTAAATCTGTATTTTAGTGTAGCCACCTTTATTATTATCTTAGCTAAATCATTTAGATAACTTGCTGCAGCTTCTACAGCAGCACTTGCTATTTTCCCTTGCACTTTTATGTTATAGAGAGGGTTTCTTTCCTTCAACCTCATGAACCAACCTCTGTTAACTTCAAACTTTTCTCCTGTAACTTCCTCACCTCTCTCACCTTCATAGAATTGAAGAGAGTTAGCACCTTACTCTGGATCAGGATTTGGCTTAAGGGAATATTGTGGCTGGTTTGACCCAGACCACTAAAACTTTTCCATATAGGACTTTTCTTTTGCATTTACAACTTGGCTAAGTTGTATTTGTCATGAGGCCTAATTTTCAGCCTATCATAGCTTTGAGCATGCTTCCTCGCTAAGCTTAATCATTTCTAGTTTTTAATTTAAAGTGAGAAATGTATAATTCTTTCTCTCACGTGAACACTTAGAGAACATTGTATGATTATTAATTGGCCTAATTTCAATATTGTTGTGTCTTAGGGAATGGGGGTGGGCAGAGGCCAGCGAGAGAGATGAAAGAATGGATGGTAGAGAAGCAGTAAGAACACACTTGACATTTATTGATTAAGTTTTCTGTCTTACATAAGCCTGGTCCCTGGATCCCCCAGACAATTACAATAGTAACATCAAAGATCATTAATCATAGATCACCACAACAAGCATAATAATAATAATAAACTTGAAATATTGTGAGAATTACCAAAATGTTACACAAAGACACAAAGTGAGCAAAGCTTTTGGAAAAATGGATTTGAGAGACTTGCTCCATGCAGAATTGCCACAACCTTCAATTTGTAAAAAAATGTAATATCTGTGAAGCACAAAAAAAGGAGGTATGCCTGTAATACATTTAACAATTTAAAATAAATGGAACAATTCATTGAAAACTGAAATCTCTCAAAAAATAAGCCACACTTATAGTGCTATAGCCACTAAAGTAATATAATTTTTAAGTGAAATTCTTTCAAAAATGAAACCTTCAGTACAAGATAGCTTCACTGGAGAATTCTACCAAATATATAATGACGAATAAGCATCAATTATACACAGTCTCTTTCAGAAAATAAAATAGGATAAAACTCTTTCCAACTCACTTAGTGAATGCTAATATCAGACAGATACTAACTCAGTCAAAGCCAGTACAAAACAAAACTATAAAGTTATATATTTAATGAAGTTAGACTCAACAATCCTCAACAAAATATTAACAAACTTAATCTAGCAATGTATAAAGAGAATTACACACCACAGAAAAGTGGGATCTATCCAAGAAGTGCATGCCTACATTCATGTACATTCAAAAATCGAAGTAATCCATCATTCAAATGAATAAAGAAAAAGAAAATCATGAGAACCTCTTATTTGACACAAAATATTTGACCAAATCCAACATCCATTCATGATAAAAACTGTAAGCAAACTAGAAGCATAGCTAACTTTTTAAATTTGATAATGAACATCTACAAAAACCTACAGCTAATATACTTAGCACTGAAAACTAAATGCTTTCCCTTTAACATAAGAAATAAGTTAAGGATGACAGGTTTTCTTAAGGATGACTGCTTTTCTTAAAATAGTACTAGAAATCTAGCCAGTGTAAAAGGTGAGAAAAGGAAATAAAAGGCATTACAATGACAAAGGAAGAAATTAAATTCTGCCTATTTGCAGATGAAATAATAATCTGTGTAATAATTCACAGGGAATCTAACGAAAAAGTTGTTAACTTATGATTTCAGCAAGATCACAGATACAAGATGAGCATAAAAAAAATAGCATTTGTACATACTATCAATGAAAAATTAGAAACCAAAATAAAACTATACCATTTTTAATAGTTAAATATGAAATAATTATCTATATGTAACAAAATATGGCCAGTACTTGTATGCTGAAACCTACAAAACACTGATGAGATAAATCAATGAACTTTTAAATAAATGGAGAGACATACTGTATTCAGAGATTGTATTAGCTGTTTCCCTCTCAGAAAATTGCCCATTCTTAGAGGAAGTTTTCTTGTCCAATGTTGGGTCTCCTCCTGTAGGACAGCAAAGAGGAGGCAATTCAGGGGCACAGAGACCCCTCCCCCTTCCCTCAGGTTAATTGCCTTCAGGACAATTCAGAAAAGCCATCCATTATACAGGTTTCCCTCTTGCCATACCATCCTCTTCCAAATCATGCTTTCCTTGTTCCTCAAAGGTGTTCCTAAGAATACCCTTCAATAAAGTACTGCAAGCAGGCCTCAGAGTCTCAGAATGTGTTTATCAGGGACCCAGACTGTGACCACAGTTCAATCATTCAGCATATGGAGGTCTGTCTCTGTTTTTGCCTCTGTCTCTCTCTGTATGTATATGTGTATATTAGGCAGAGATATTAAGAAACATTTTGCAGAGACATTTCACAATGAACACACAATCATTAATGTTTCTCCAAACTTTCTTTGAACTCCTTAAGAAATCCAATATTTCATGATTCTAATATCAAATCAAGAATAAAGAACTCATATAATACCATTGTGTGATATACATTTACTGGTACTGATTCTAAGCTATGCTATCTAATTAATTAAAGTTGTTTTAAAACATATTTTATGATAAGTTTATTTAAAACATTTCTAAAATGCAATACTCCAAACATTGCCCTAATATGAAATTACAACAAAAAATATATCATTTTTCTCTGATAATATTGTATTATCAGAGAATATTCTCTGATAATATTCTCTGATAATACTGTAAATATATCAGATAATAATTGGATTTATTATTTTAGTACAGTGTTCACTTTAGTGCTCTATAAATGTGAACAATATGAAATTCCCATAAACCCTAATGGATCTAGAATATACTCTGATAGTTTGTGTTGTTTATGTTGTTTTAAGTTGTAATTGAGAATTTAATTTTATACCGGTGTCTCATAAAATATTGAAAGCAAAAATAAATAAATAAATAATTGTCAGTGTAGGAAAACTAAAAAGTAATTTAATTGGTACTTGCTGACAAAATTATACATCTGTAGGAAAGTGGTCAACAGTAAAATACCTTCAATATTTAATTCTGGTGAGAACTAAATATAATTCTCTATCAATATTCAAAATATCCAGTTTAAAATAAAATGAGGTAATGTGTCTTTGGGCTGATTATTGTTTATCAGGATTCCACCAACTTGTGGGGCTTTTTTGATGCATTAGTCGTCATCGCTTTCTGGAAAGCTTAATCCCTGAGATGTAAATTTTAGTAAAACTATGTTTTCAAAGTTACTGTGTTTTAATTCTGTAATATACAATCTGCAATTAATTTCATACAGTGTATTTTCCTCTCTGATCTTGTACTTTGCTTTTATAGAACACATATTCACATGTTCTTTATTTTTTTCATGACTTTGCTTAACCTGTTTGAGTTTTACTCAAGCTCCTTGCCTATAAAGAATGTAGTTATAATAACTCTTTTAACACCCCCCCCCTTTTTGTTTTCACGTATTCTATCGTCTGTTTCATTTCTGGTTCAGTCTTCATCCATTGACTTTTTTCCTGCTTCATTTCTTTTCATTTTTTTCTGCTTCATTGCAAGCCTGGTAATTTGGGGTAGTATGCCATACACTGTCAATTTTACCTAGTCTGGTACTGGACATTTTAATTTTCCTGTAGATATGCATGTGCGTTTTTCTGAGATTCAGTTAAGTAACTTGGAAACACTTTAATCCTTTTCAGTCTGTTAGTTAAGATTTTTTTTTAGGCAAAATCATAGAAGCATTTACTCTAGGACAAACATCTCACCCTTACTAGCAAAACCCTTCTGACTGCTATACCTGAAAATTATGAGATTTTCCACTCTGGCTGATGAAAATACTAAATATTTCTACCCTTGTGTGGGATATGAGGAGTGTTTCCTCTAGTTCTTTCAGATTGTTCTTTCCCTGACTTTGGATAGATTTCCCACATGAATACACTGATAATCAATTTAAGGGTCCAGGGACCATCTATAGAGATGTAGAGGTTTTAGTCTGCAGAGCGCTTTCCTTTCTGGAAATCTATCCTGTGAACTCTAGCTGCCCTTGCTCTCCCCAGATGCCTAACTCCATCTCCTCAACTCATGGGGGACTGGCAGGCTTTGCTTGTCTTTCCCTAATTTATGGCACAACCTATAAACTCACCAGGCAGTAAAGTAAGATAAATTTAGTGTAATGCTTTGTGGTTTCCTATTTGTAAGGAATTACTTATTTCTTAATGTCCAATGTCTTGAACTACTATCATGTATTTTGTCTGTTCCATTTTTTCTTTCAAGTGTGTATGCGTGTCGGGGGTGGGGGGTAACTTAGTTTTTGTTCTTCCATCTTTGCCGGAAACAGAAAACCACCCTTAGATTGTTGATGCTGTATTTCCATGTTTCCTATTATTTTTAAGAATTTTGAAATTTTGAATGTAACTTCTCCATAGTGTTTTCTCCACAGTATTTAAAAACTACTAATTTGATGCTACCTATAGTAATGTCAATATATTTGTCTACTATTTCTTTAGTACTATCTTTCATATGTACTAAATGTTGTATCTACAACAGCATTTTCCTGAAAATATAGTCTTTGCTAGTTCTCTCTAATTAAAACATGTTATAGTTAATGGAATTTTCCTGCAGGAATAAGTAAAGGAAAATAAAATTATATACATTTTTGTTTTGAAAAATAAAATAATTGATGGTTTATAGATGATCTTAGCTCTTGCCATAATATAACTGTGAAAAAAAAACGTAAAATATAAAATGATAAAAATGAGAAGCCAAAAATATTGTAAAGTCATATTATATATATATATATATATGTATATATATATATATATATATATATTATAGAAAGAGAGAGAGAGAGAGAGAGAGAGAGAGCATCTGGGTAAAATGCAAGGATAACATACCTTAAGAGTAAGCTCTGGACTGAAGGTTTTGCTGAAGGACAAAGGACATATCTCAACAAGTTTAGTTCACAAGACTAAAAGCCAGGCCTCCAGAAGATCAAGATAGTACTCTGGTAATTTACCTGCCAGAAAAAATTCAACATTCTTTAATAAGAAGAAACAGAACTGAAATATAGTGATGAAAGTAAGAATAGTCATTGCCTTTGGTTGAAAAAGAATCATGTTTGGATAAAAGGAAGAAGAAACCTTTCAATGGTAATGAAACTTTCTACATTTGCCCAACATTTGTACACATTTGTCAAAGTTCATCAAACTGTGAATTTAAAAATCTCATCATTTGACATATGTAAATCATACTTCAATCAAAATTTTTTTGTTAAACATAAAACAAACTCAAAAGCAAATTTACAATGGATATGAGATTGACAAATTTACACGTGTGTTTGTTTGTGTGTGTGTGTTGAGCTAAAAGAATAGTTTGCTAAATCAAAGACACATGAATCCACAGTCTTAGTCAAGTTAAATTTTACTAATAATTTCAAAGTTTCAAACAATAAGTAGACATAGGCAAAGCAGAGAGGTTTGGTACATCTCAGATGGCCCTTCCTTTTTTACACTGGACTCATGTTCTCTGGTAAAAAATAGTAATGAAGTTTTTTTAATGAGGTCCTAAATCACCACACACTGCAGAGAACATTATGAAACATCTTCATTATTTTTTTAACCACAGAAAGTTGATTACATCCACAACGTTCACTGTAGAGTGAGGCATCATAAATCCATAGATTGCAGTTGTGTTTACAAGAAACAATCATAAGCTAGCAACATACTTTTAATAGCATTTTATAGATAAATACTATATCCTAGCAAACAACGTTTACCTTGAGCTCCAATCATCATGCTTATGATTATATTATTCGTATTTCATATTTTCTTTTCCCTAGGAGTGCTTCCCCACATGACTGCAAAGAAATGGATCACAGGGCAGCTAGTTTACCCCCTTCCTTCTAAGTTTTCATACTAAAATAAACTGTTTAATAATGCACTCCTCATTATATTGCATTTTTAATTTAGCTTGAAATCAACTTGCAAACCAAAGTTTGTTTATCTTTATCCAGTTTTAGTGACAGAGGAAACCTCCACAACAGCTAGAAAGAGATTTCCTGAATAAATGCTGATAAGCAGCATACAGAGTCCTCAAAACAGGTTTGCAACAGTCTTTAAGTTGTTGAGATGGCACATGTACTATTTTCTTAAGCCTCAAAATGATGCTTAACGAAATCTATTCTTATCTGTAAACAGGTGTCATAGAGATATAGTGTAATATTACACATTTTAGTGTACTGAGAAATTAGAAAATATGTATATATGATTCCATAAGAATCATCTGAAAACATGACTGAATGTAATTACATGTGTTTTCTTGATATGCTCAATTTAAATGCTAACTCCAAAGTTGTATTGTTCTTAATATACAACACTTTATGTTCAGAATCTTTTTCCTTCAATTATTCTGATAAAGCTTTCAACTGGATATCTCGTTAAAATCATAGACAGGGACATATAAACTATAAAATTTTTTTGACTGCAGCAATGATACTGAGAAAATATCTTATTCCACAAAGTGGAGAATGCTGGAAGGTGTGCTTCTTAATCAGGTTTCAGATTATTTATTCAACCACAGATTTATTGGCCCATATTCTACCACTCTTTTAACTCCAACTGTTCTTTATTCAATTCTCCAACCATTCTATTTCAGAGGCTTTGGAAATGGCATTTCTTCATATTTATCCTTCAGATCACAATTTTAATGTCACTTCTCCAAGACTGATTGTCCTAGGACCTAGACTAGGTCAAAACTTCCATTTATGTACTTTACTAGTACCCTGCACTTTTTCTTATTAGCATTTGCCACTCTTCTAAGTCTTTTATTTGTGTAATCACACAAACATATCACAGCTGTTAGATTGTAAGCTCCATGAAGTCTTGAATGTATTTAAGTGGCTCACATTTTTATTCCTATCATTTAACAGCGACCTGGTTTACTGAACTTGTTCAAGAAGCCCTCACTTACAGAGAAAGAAAAAAAAATAGAAAGAAAGAAGGAAAGAAAGAAAGGAAGAAATGAAAGAAGGAAGATGGAAGGAAAGAAGGAAGGGAGGAAGGAAGGGAAATGTGTCCATGTTATTAGTGCCAAAGGATGACGACATAGTTGTCCTCTGTAAGCCACGGCATTCACTAAAACTAAACTCCTAAATGGGAGGAGAAAAAAATTAATTTCTCCAACACTCTTCATTTTACAAATTCTTATATAGAATTAATTCAGGAGTATCCACACTTACCATTATGGGTCAAATTGTGTGCCTCAAAATTCACATGGTGAAGCCTTAAGCCCCAGCACCTCAAAATGTAAGCATACTTGGGGATAGGACCTTTAAAGAGGTGATTAATATAAAATGAGGTCTTTAGGGTAGCCTCTAATCCAATATGACTGGTGTCCTTATAAGAAAAGGAAATTTGGACACATGGAGAGATTCCAGGAATGTGTGTACTCAGAGGAAAGACCATGTGAGGACACAGTGAGAAGGTTGTAGGATCCAAGGCAGAGAGGCCTCAGAAAAAAACTAAACCAGATAAACAAAACTAAACCTTGACCTTTGACTTGCAGCCTCCAGAACTGTGAGAAATAAATTTCTGTTGTTTAAGCCACCCAATCCATGTACTTTGTTCTGGCAGCCCTAGAAAACTAGTATACTTATCCAATCTACTTTAGTCCTCAACATAATCGATGTTCTAATTGTAATTTATATATGGGCCACAGAAAGAAACAAAGAAAAATGATTGAATTCATATTTAAATGGGATTTCAGAGAAAAGTTATTGATAAAAATCTATTTATTTTTTGTTCATGAAATATTTTGTTTTTCCCCCCATCTTCTTTTGTGTTTTAGAGTGAGTGTGTTTGTGTATGTTTGTGTATTAAAGGAGAAAAATGGCTTTGGGAAAGGAGTATTTTAATGTCAAATAAAATAAATTATAAGTGTGTGTTTGCACCTAAAATATTATATCTTAAATATTAATAAATCCTACCATTATCAGTGGGAATCATTGGATAAATGTCAAAATCAATCTTCTAATATGCATAAAAAAGAAAAAAAATGAAATAAATAAGTTTGTATGTCTTTCACCTCTAATTCAAAACTTGGTCAGACAGTTTATTATTTTATCAAATTTTCACTTTAGCAAGGCATAAAACCCTTATACACTGTACCTTTTGAAGTATGCATGTGATTACAACTAAAAATGAGAAAACAATATTGACATCTCAGAATTTCTTGTAATATGAATAAACATAGGGTCATACCACTAGTATGATCCTAACTAATGGCCTAAAATAATGTAGGAATCTCACGATTTTAGATAACAGTTCATTTATAAATATCTTTTTTCACAAGATTAATTTTAAAATAACAATATCAATTCTTTAATTTTGATTTGTAAGGGGTTGTGATAACTTTTAAGATAACATTATGTAGCTCTATCAAGCAAAGTTGTCAGAGGAATACAGCAAAGAAAACAAAATAGTGATTCCGAGAACTTCTTAGAATTTTCTGGGACATAGAAATGTTAAAGAAATCAGATATGCCAGAGGGACACATCACATTTTAAAATAAATTCTATTTAAAGAAACCAACATATATAGCAGTTTTCATTTTCTTTATTAATTTCTCACAAAAACCTAGCATCTCAATGTACTTTCAGATGAGATTTATTAGCACAGGATTTTAGTTAGCTGTCTAAACCTCAAAATTCTATTTCATAGGATACTAGAGGCTATTCATTAGCATACTGTGAAACATGTCATAAGTAATTTAAACTATAGTTGTCAAAATAAATGAAAAAATCAATTTATGCTGCACTGCCTTTAATTTTTTATTATGCATGTATCTGCTTGCTTAATAATCTACAAAATCCAGTAAATCACAGTTCCTGTCATTTTAGTGAATTAATCTGCATCATTTCAACTTGACTGACTATGTTGAGAGAAAATCATCAAGAATCTTAGACTGTCATTTAGATAGTGTTTTTAAAATGCATGTAAATACCTAAAAAAATGATGTTTTAAAAGCTCCAAGAAGCACTGAAGAAAAAAATATTCAACAGATGAGTAAGTTTAGTGATTTCTTATCACTCAGGAGATTCTAGAACAACAAACTCAGGACAAGAAATGGAAAAGAGAACATCAAATTAATTCAAAATATATTAACAGGAAAAAATGTAAAGCCATCTATTTTCACTGTTGAAGATTAGCAAGTAGAAAAGAAAATCTGTACTCCAAAATTACAAATTAGATAATTAAAAAAAAAGATTTTAGCTTAGTGTTTAAAGTTGAGAGCCAATAAGAAGGTCTGAAATTCATTTTTAGTTCCGTAACTTACTCAACATGTGGCCTTGAGTTAATTAACTTGTCCTTTAAAGAAAAGTTATTCCTATCTTTTATTTCTTGACATAATCTTTTTCCACGTTGGATTCTTTGGTGCTAAATTTGGGCTTGACATTCATTTTAAGCTTAATCTCAGGTACTTTTAGTCAATTTGAAACTTATCAGTATATCACTTACTGACTGAGGGACTTTGGGTCTTTAGGTTCCTCTGCTATGGAATTTGTCACCAGAAGTGGTAAATGGGAAACTGCAATGAGTGCCTTTGGGCAAGAACCCATTGGTTGAACACATTTTGGTCTATTTTATTCTACATGAAACATATCTCTCATGACTAAGACATTGTTTGGCCTCTATAGCTCTCAGTGAATTTAGCATTCCTATTCAGCCATATAGTACTCCATTTTCTTTATTTTAGTTTGTACAGATTTATAACATAGAATTTTTAGGCTCTGACAATTATCTCAGAGATTGATATAATGTGAACCACTGCCAAAAGGCAATTTTCTACTTTGTAAATATCCTACAGAATCATAACCTCAAATTTCACAGAAAGCCAATAGACTGGCTAAAGATGCATTTTAGTGAATAAAGATAACATAACAAATATAATAATATGTAAAGTTCAATATAATTTAAGGCAAGATTAGTTGAATATAGTCACTTAAACTGTTAATTAATTGTACTGAAGAAATAAGTGTAACAAACAAACATATAAAAATCTTTGAAAAGTTAACAGGACAATTTTCTGGTTCTGCATGTAAGGAGCTTAGATATTGCTACTCCATCCTAACAAAAAGTAAAGATCCAAACAGATTGAAAAGATTAATTATTTGATCCATAAGAGAGGTGAACACACAGGGCAAACCATTCCTCCCAAGATTAGAAAGAGAGACAGACAAATACAGGGAGTCACTCTTTACCTCACAGAGGGGAGAGGAACCATCTTTAAATATGCCAGAGCCTCTGTTCTTCGTAACAAGGCCTGCCCTCAGTATGCACTAGTTAACAAGACCCTAATATGCTGGGATGATATCAAAGTCTAACTGACCTGAGGAAGGGAAATACCCAACTCCAGACCACTCTAGCCATTCTGTCCCCCTATGAGGGGAGAAAAACATTGAGAAACACTTATGAAGTTTACAGAGGCTCAGTAAAAACTAAGACCTAATCATAAGACTATAGAGTAATTTCCCCCCACACTTCACCACCACATTACTAAAGTCCTCCTTACAGCAGTTTCTTATACCCAGTACATCATATCCACCATCAAGCAAAAATCACAATGCATACCAAAAGGCAAAAAACACAATATGAAGAGATAGAGCAAGCATCAGAATCAGACATGACAGGGATGTTTGAAATTATCAGACCAGAAATTTAAAACAACAATGATTAATATGCTAAATACTCTAAATGGAAAAAGCAGATAGCAAGAAACAACAGATGGGCAATATAAACAGAGATGGAAATCCTAAATAACCAAAAAGAAATGTTAGAGATAAAAATCATCATGACAAAAATGAATAATGTCTTTGATGAGCCTATTAGTAGACTGGTCACAGGTAAGGAAGAAATTTCTGAATCTAAGGATATATCAACAGAAACCTCCAAAACTGAAAATCAAAGAGAATAAAGACTAATAAAACCCAAATAGAATATCCAGGGACAACAATGAAAGGCAAAAGATACTTGTAATGGGAATATCAGAAAGAGAAGAAACAAACAAACAAACAAACAAATATTTGAAACAATAATAACTGAGAATTTCCCCAAATTAATGTCAGACACCAAACCACAGATCCAGGAAACTCAAGGTCACCAAACAGGATAAAAGCAGAAAAAAAAAAAAAAAAAAAAGGAACAAACAGAACTTCAACTAGGTATATGATTTTCAAACTACAGGAAATCAAAAATAAAGAAAAAATTCTGGAAGAAGCAGGGAGGGAAAAAAGCACTTTACCTATAGAGAAAGAAAGACAAGAATTAAATCCAATCTCTTCTCAGAAACCATGCAAGAAGAGAGTGGAGCAGAAATTTAAAGTGTTGATAGAAAAAAGCAAAAACAAAACACTGAACTAGAATTCTATATCATGAGAAATTATCCTTCAAAAGTGAAAAAGTGAAGAGAAATAAGACTTTCTCAAACAAACAAAAATTGAGGGAATTTGTTGCCAGTAGACCTGCCTTTCAAGAACTATTAAAAGAAGTTATTTAGGCAGAAGGAAAATACTATGCAAGAAGCTCAGATTTACATAAAGAAAGGTAGAGCATCACAGAAGAATAAGTGAAGGTAAAATCAAAAACTAGTTGAAAAATACTACCAAATAATAGTAGTAGTTATGGATGTATGGTATTTGTGTCATTTTCTGATTTTTAGACCATGCACATGCATTATTTATTATCAAAGAAAAGGTAACTGTTTTAAAAATGATACATTAGTCAGGTAGAATTATCACATATATTATATATTAACTACAGTCAGGTAGAATTATCACATATATTATATATTAACTACAGTTAATATATAAGTAATTAGAAACTCTAGCCTAGAAATAGGAAGTGAAATATTGTATTACATATATATCAAGGTATTATTTCTCTAGAATGCTTTATTTCCTGTGTATTTTTGCACTAGGCATATAATTAGGAGAAAATCTTAGTGACCGAACTATGGGATCTATAATTCCATATTAATTCATAGATATTTATTAACCATAATAATTAGAAAACCTCTCATGAATTAGGCCCAGGAAACAATAATATATATCACTCACTTTATTTAATACTAAGAAAGTCATCTCACAGATGCATGTGGAAAACATGCAGATTTTATCAAAATATCTACAATGTATTTTATTTCATCAGCTCTTGTTATATGTTATACACCTACCTAGTCATTGGCTGTACAGTGGTGGAAAGGAGATCTGGAGTCCCTGCTTTCAAGAAGTTGAATGTGTAGAGGAAGATTCAGACACTAAACCAATAAATATACTTAATATATCCTACATTGTAAAATGTGTCATAAAATAATAAATCTGTGTTAGGAAATAAAAATGATATACACAGGTGGGGTACATAAATACATGGGGTGAAGGGCATGATGTTAGATAGGGTATTAAGGATGGCTCCTTTAAGGATTTGATAATAGTTGAAAATAAGATGGAATACTTGTCTTATTTTTCAATAACCAGTAAAACCATGGTGAGTTTGACTAATGAAAGACAAAATAACCACAGTGAACACTCTTATATTAGGAAAATATAATTGTTAAAGTTGGTGAAAGTTTCTTCAATGTTGTCTCTGAGAAGAATCTTCCTGTACCATTTTTTGGTCTTCCTTGGCTTCACACTCAAAGTTGTTCTTCACTCTATGTTTTTCTCCATGGCTTCACTTGAAATGAACGTTGGGGAGTATGTTTTCCCTTAAAGACTGTTTACGGGTGTTCAGGTTTTATTAATTCGCTACTTTTGGGACAGAGGGATGAGATTTTGCTTTCTTTGGCTATATAATTGCTTCAAAAATGTGGTAGGCTTCTAATATTCTTGTTTATTGTCAATTTTACTCACCAAGTAACCACACACACACAAAGGTTTTATCTGAGCATAGGGGTTAGGCCTTCTGTACTCCTACTTCTCCTTCATCCCATTTTCATCAATTTAATGGTCTTTTTGAAGCCATCTGGAAGGCCATATCCTTAATCTGAAGTTTGACAGAAGATTGCTTTACTTTATCCAACTAAGATATTTTACAGAGTTTTTGTTTCCCCAGGCTTTTTTAAACTAATATTGCTGCTGTGACAGTTATTATTATGATTTCCACTTTGAGGTCTAGAACGGTCATATTTTGCAAGCTGAAATGCCTTTGACCTTTAAACTTTCTCTATTCCTTCTCTGCACTTAAAAAACATAATTTCTCTCTTGAGTTGACTATCATAATATGTTGCTTAAAGTATCCAATAATAACGAACACATTTGAGCACACTATTACTTACAACCATTTCTCCTAGAGATACAGCCTCAGTAAATATCAATACATCATTTATCTTGAAAAGCATCACAAGAGACAATGTTTGCTAAACCATAAGAAGCATTTCCACCCTTCCATCCAGAAATATCTATTTCTTTGTCCTTTCCCTCCTGAATTCTAACCCAATGGCACAAATCTGACAAGAAGCCACCTCAATGTTAGGATCAGTTTCTATACTAATAGGGTTACACAAGTTCTTTCATATGAATATTTCATGGTATAAGTGGCTTAACTCCTCAAAAGTTATGAATGGGATTGGTGCCATTATCAGAGTCTAGAGAGAGCTTGCTCCCTTTCTCTGCTCTTGGCCATGTGAGAATACAACAAGAAGTCTGCAGTCTGCAACCTGGAAGAGGATTCTTATCAGAACTCAATCACTTTGGCACTCTGATCTCAGATTTCCAGTCTCTAGAACCATGAGAAATATTTTTTCTATTGCTTATAAACCACCCAGTCTATGGCATTCTGTTATAGCAGCCTAAACGAAGACAGCAAGCCAGACATTGATTTGAAAGGGCATTAAAACATCACTGGAAATGATGAACTAGAAGTAGAAAGTTGTTTACAAGAATATTTATTGGAATTTGTTGAGCAATTTTTTAATATGGATATGTGAAAAAAATTAGTATCTCCAAGGGTTCCACGATGGCATGTGAAAATGATAAATTTTGCTTAACTCAACAGCCTTTCTTTTTCTGAATGAGGTAGGCTAAATTACTTGCCCCCATTTGCTAACACCTTTCCCACACAGAATTCAGTCTATTTATCCAAAAATAAATGTTTGCAAGTGTTTCTTAAAAATATGACTTCAGACTTTGCCTAGGGTGTATAAATCTGGAAAGAGCATGAATCCCATTCTAACAATAAGAAAAAGCTTGATCAATAACAAAATCATAACTTTTCTTGAATCCATCAGATAATTGATGTCACTGCACAAATGTTTGATATATAAGAAAATACAGATTTATTTCAAAGAGAAATGGGATGTAGCACTGACCTACAGTGGCAGAGAAGAGGAGCAAGGGATGTGGATTCCATGCAGATAGGTAATAAGTTGTAAGAATTCATCTAAATTTTATAACAAATGGCTAAAAGCTGAGTGTATGCTAGATGAATGTATAGAAATCCTGAGAGCTGCAGGAACAAGTGGAGTTTGAACTCATTCTCAGGTGCTTCTCCATAGATATCCACTATTTATTCACTGGAATGTTTGGAGTTGGGGAGCTAGCTGAGAAATATCTATCTTCTTTGGTGACTTGAACTGCAGTGAAAAATACAGAGAGCCCTGATTGAGTCCTCACTTTCTATGAAATAATAACTTCAAGTTGATGGAGAAAAGAGAGCAAACCTGTCCACCCATGATCAAAATCTACTGTGTCTGGGGAAAATAATAAGGTTTTTACTCTATAGGAAGGGTAGGACAAAGTTCTGGGCCCAATAATCTATTTTACTCTCATAAGAGATCTTCTACCACCAGGTGAAGAGAAGAAAACTCTATCTCCAAAAAAACTCAACAGAGATGTTGTTTGTTTATTTGTTTTGTTTTGTTTTTTTGCAAGTGCGACGACAGGAAGGATCACTGAAAAAGAGACACTTTTGAGAACCCTAAAGCTGGAAAACACAAAACTATCTTTATCCCCCAAAACTTTGTAGCTAACATTGAGTAAATACAGTAACAACTGAACGCTACAGATGGGCATGAGGATGGAGAAGAAACACCTTTGTGGCAGGTCACAAAGTTCAAAATCAGAGAATGGATCAAAAACATTGAGAAAAATTCTCTGGTGCCCTTTCCCCTACCTGAATCACAAGGTAATACACAAGAATCTGAAACCTGTTGTGCACTGAGGATAATAAAGACAACAAGAGTACCCAAACCCAGCTCAACAACGGCTGAGGAAGAATCAAACTCCCACACTAACAGTAAACAGAAGAATAGGCAGGCACACTTCAAGGGGTAAATATAACTTACCTCAGTCTCTGCAATGTCAGCATTCTAGCATTCAGTCAAACTGATATCAAACATTCAACCAAAAGTACAACACAAATTTTAAAAAGCAAGAAAGAAGAATCCGCTATCAAGAGTAAACTGAGTTGGTAGAACCACACTGGATTCACCAATGATCCAGATGTTGGAATAGTCAGACAAAATTCAAAGTAACTGCACATAAATTATGATTTCTGTAACAAGATGAACAACATGCATGAACAGATGTGGAATTTTAGGAGAGAAAATATGCTGAACTTGAATTTTGGTCAATAAAAATTACTAATTTTTAATTTATTTCTTCTATTTTTAGGCCTAAATTCCCTTATTTTTTTAGTTTCCTAAGTCTGAAACTTAGGTTATTGAATTTAGATCATTCTTTTCTAATATTAGAATTTACTGTGATAAATTTCCCTCTGAGCACTTATTCCACTGCATCTCATACTTTTTGATGTTATATTTTCATTTCATTTTATTTAAAATATTTTTATTTTTCCTTTATACTTCCCTCCAATGTGTTATTCAGAAGTGTGCAGTTTAATTTCCAAATATTTGGGGACAATCCTAATATATTTATGGGTTTGGTTTCTAGGTTAATTATATTGTGGTATGAGAAGACACTTTATATGATTTATACTCTTTTGGATTTCTTAAGATATGTTTCATGGCTCCAAATGTATTTTATCTTGATGAATTGTCCATGTGAGTTTGAGAATAATGTGTATTTGGCTGTTGTTAGATGGAGTTTGCAAGAAATGTCAATAAGACCAATTACATTGAGGGTGGTATTCAGGTCAACTTTAGTTTTTTGACAGTTCTATTGGCCTATTTTCTCTCTTGATTTTTTTCCCCACCATTTAGTCTTTTATCCTACAATACCTGTTGTTTCGATTAACTGAATGTTGATATTGTGTGTTAAACATTTTTGAGGCTCCAGGTGATGTTAAATTCTCTAGACATGGTTTAATTTCCTTTTCACAAGCAGTTAGATAAGAAAATTATATCACAGGTCCAAACAAGGATTGAGAAAAATTTGAAACACATTTCAAATGTTTTAGGGATGATTTCACTTCCTCTCTGTTCTTATCTTGTATGTAGACTTTAGAAATCTCAAAGGAAAGAAGCTCAGGTGATTTCTGGTTTTGTTTTGTAATCAAGCCCCTTCTTCTTGGTGGAACTTCAACTGCAATTTGTGTTGTTTCCTTAGCTCCATGAGATTGACAAACTAGGTTCTTGGTGGCCTGTTAGTAGCTGCTTTCCTCTTGCTTTTTTTTTTTTTTTCTTCTCAGACTCCTGAATAGCTTATAAATTGTAGAAACCTCAGAGCAAAAATCTGATGTTCCCTTTTCTTTGTTTCCCATTTTTCCAGGATTTTGTCATCTTAAGTTCTGTCTGATCTGCTAAAGTTCACTTTTTGGGCTTTCCCACACTGCCAGACTGCTGAATGCTCTAGGCCTCTGACTTCTTCTTGACCTTTATACCATGAGACATATTGCAGCAAATAGTGGTAAATAAAAAAAGTGGAAGATAATGTCTATTACATTCCAAAATCACCCTTTTGGGAGGCTTGGTCCTTCATGCCTCCAAATAGATATTTTTAAACATAGTTTTTCATTGTTGTTTGATTTCGTTGTGGCAAAATATTCATAATATAATATTTATTATTTTAACCATTCATAAATGTGCAATATAGTGGTATTAAATACATTCAAAATGTTGTATAACCATCACTACTAGTTATACATAAAACCTTTCATCATCCCTAGCAAAAACTCTATACCCATTAAATAATACTCCAACTTGCCCATCTCCTCAGTCACTGGCAACCTATATTCTATTTTTTGTCTCTAGGAATTTGCATATCCTGGGTACATCATTTGAGTGGAATTATGCAGTATTTCTCTCTTTATGTCTGGTTTATTTTACTCAGCATAATGTTTTCAAGGTCTATCCATATTGTCACATATATCAAAATTTTATTACTTTTTATGGACAAATAACTTTTCATTGTGTGTATTGTCAAAGATAAACACAGCTGGACACTATTTAAAGCAATAAAAACATATTTAATTCAGTAACTATTGACAATAGTCTGGGAAAGAGCTGAGTTCCATTATGATTTGCATAGAGGTGATTAGGTGTGCAAGGTAGAATGAGGAAGAGGAGAGATAAGGGGCTCACAAGAGTCAGAGAAGTGACAAGGTACAAAGGATTGCTCAGTGTAAATGCAATTAGGTCATCTATGTTTGTGAGCTGACAGTTATTGAAGTTGGGATTCTAGCCTCCCAAAGAGACTAGAAGATAGAGGCCCTTCTTGGTGATTAGATTTCCAAGAAATGACTCTCAGGCTCTTGAAACAGACACTTTTGAATTGTAAAATTAACAGATTCACAATTGTAAGCCCTTTAAAACAAATGCTTAAAAAGGCGAGGTCAAGGGACTATTATCCGGTGTTGACTAGAAAAAGTGGTAAATTTTCCTGGCAGCATTGAGCTTCCTCACAGAGTCATTTAGGTGGCAGGCTAGGATCAGTGAGGGCCTTGCGTCATCCTAAGGATATGTCCTTCTGCTGCTAGAAGCCATGCTAAAGTTTGGTGAAGTTTCTTAATGCAGGGTTTAAGATGGAGTAGTTACATGCTGAGAGTTCATAATTCTCAGTGCAGTTCTCAAAATATGTTTTGTTTATCCATTCATCTGTTGATGGACAATTGAATTATTTTCACCTTTGGGTGATTGTGAGTAATAATCCTATGAACACTGGTGTTCAAATATCTAAGTTCTCCTGGATATATATTTAGGAGTGGAATTACCATGTCGTATGGTAGTTCTGTGTTTAACCTTTTGAGAAACCACCAAACTGGTTTCCAAAGTGTCTGCATCACTTAACATTCCATAAGCAATGCATAAGGAATTCCAATTTCTCCATTGCCTTGGCAATACTTATTATTTTATGTTTTGTTTCTTTTTAATTATAGCCATCGTAGTAGGTATAATGTGTTATCTCCTGGTTGTGATTTGCATTTCCCTAATGACTAATGTTGTTGAATATCTTTTCATGTGCTTATTGGCCATCTGCATGTCTTCTTTAGAGAAATGTCTATTCAAGTCCTTTGACTCTTTTTGAAACTAAATTCTTCACTCTCATTAACCAAGGAGTAAGAATTGCCTGAGACATTTTTATCTCCTCTTTCTTTCTCTTTTTCTTTCTAAATTTTCCTTTCTTTACAATGCAGTTTGTCTCTATGTTATCTCATTTTTTATTTACATGTTTAACAGTGAGCTCTCTGAAAGAAAAATATGTGTGTGTGCATACATAAGTGTTTTATAAATTTTACTGTTATAAATGAAGTGTAGTGAACATATACATATATCAGTAAACTATACAATTCTCTTCATTCTAAAACCCTTAGAGCCAATCAGTTATCAAGAGGGCTTTTACAGTGTTTTGTCAAACCTTTGTATCCATGGACACAACTGACTGATGAGAGTAGTTCTGACATGAAATTTGATTGATATTTTTGTTTAAATTAATGATTAAGGCAAAGCAATGATGACTTATATTAGAAATTCTAAAGTTTGTCAATGATGTGTGACTTATTTGCTGAAAAAGTTGATAGCTTTCCAATACAGGAAGAACATGATTTTAAATGCTTGTTCTAATCATAATGTAATATCTACAGACATGGCATACACAACACTTTCAATCACTTTCTTACGTCTAGAAAACAAAACAATAAATTGAATGTTGATTTGTAGCTCTTGTCAATTTTCATGGTGTAAATACTCTCACGTAAGACTTTTGGAGCTACCAATTTAATATCACTTGGGTTTAAGAAAATGTGGATAGTAGCAGATACTTAGTGTTTTCACTACACAGCTAAAATAGACAAGGGACAATAGAAGAATTCATTAGAAGGATTAGAAAGTCATTAGTTTCAAATACTAATTATCTTTGTTTCTAACATAATTTAATCTGTAAAAAATATATTTGTTCATGGTTGTGGTTAACAAATGGATCTAGTCAGCTGGTGTGATCTGTCTTCTTCACAGCATTATTTGTATACTAATACCTAATATTACAGCCTGATCTTTATTACAATACAGGTGATTATGTGGCAGAGATACATCTGGTTTCACAAACCCCTTTCTGTTTGCATGCTTGTCTGCTTATTTTCTTCAAACATGCAATTTCCCTAAGATGGTATGAGCGTGTGTGGTCTCTCTTTCTTCCCCTGTTCTTGGTCAGTGAAAAAATGTGTTGGGAATTTCTGTAATTGTTCTGGAACAATTTTTTTAAAGAAATAATATCGATTTATTTAATTGATTGTTATTTATTTATTATATTCATTAAATACCCCCATGTTAAGATAACTTAATATTTTAGAAAGGAAATATGTGTATCAGTACTCAGTGCAAGGCTTAGCAGTATTACTCAGTGAATATTCTTGAAAGAATGAGTTAAGACACTTAGTTCTGGATATTTTTTCTGAATTTACAATGGGAATAAGAAAACACCTAATTTACATTGTCAATTAGACCTTCAGGTTTGAAATAAAGTAAACAGATGACACCAAAAATACATGAGGAATCTGGTAAATTAAAGACAAAAATATTTTTTATATAGTGTATGCCATTCTCAATCAAATTTCATTCTAATTCACTACTTTTCATAGTTATAAAAATATCCTTGGACAATTTCCACATCACATTTTTTGTTATGTTGTTTTAGTCCCAGGAAATTTGTGTAAATAAAAAACATAGATTTATTTTTCTCATAAGAATCACCATCATAACAGAGATGGTACACTATATTTTATAATAATGTGTCATCTCAATGCTGCAGGGAGTCCTTGAACACATACTGCCCATATGCCCAAAGAATTTACCCTGTGCAAATCCACCTAAATGACTAACTGACTAAATAAATTCTCTCAAGACATATCCCATCATAATGCTGATCAGCTATGGTTCATTTATTGTTATATAATTGCAAAGGATGTTTATCCTTTCTTGCCCTTGTATGCTGCACAAGCTGTTGTAATGTTCTGGGTCACAGATAGGATGAAATTGTGACTAAGCTCTTTGGTGAGTAGTCTATAATTTGGTACTTTGCAAAAACCCAAGCAGATAAAGTCAAGTCTCCTCTTTTGTAAATCCTAATGCTGACATATAATATAGCAAAACTATAAAGAGTGACTTCAGTTTGTCATAATGTCATATATGATTTCCTCCCTTTGCTTCTTCATATAATTGTACTTAAAATTCCAGTGAATTAAAAAGAGAAAGTACTTTAGAAATTTCCAACATAATATCCTCGTTTAAGAACTGGACAAGTTGAGGATTTAGGGAATATGAATAGATTGTGTAAGGTTACATAGGTTATAAACACATTACAACTGAATGCCTCATCCTCAATGAAAATTCTTGACTTGCTTCATCTGACCAAAAAAAAAAAAAAAAAAAGCTTTCCTGTAAATTTCAGAGTGAAAGATGTATTTCTTGCTGCTTAAAACTGTAGAGACAAAGACTTTGTAAATCATGCTTGCTAAAACTGCCAGTTGTTTTCCATATTTACTGGTACAGTGTTGTTTAATCCAAAGCTATTTCAGTGTTTATTTCGAGTGATTGCTATCAACTATATAGACTTAATAAATATCTTAGAGGCAAGCAAATTTTAGTTCTCATCCAAATGCAGGACAGCTACCTCTCCTACCATATGTGGTACCTTCTCATAAAGTGGAAGGAGGTGGTAACCTGAGTCCGGGAAAGCCTTTAGTTACTCATCAATACCCAGTACCAAGATTCAACACAGAAAAGTGCAAATAAGGTATGATTTTCTTTTCCTGTAATCTGTGTTAAACTTATGCTATATAAAACATTTTCAGTTCATTAAAAAAATTTGGAAAATTTTATAGTTTTCAGTTTATACTTTTTAAATTAAAAGTCCATCTTTTTCATTACATTTCATTTTTTTCATTTTATTTTCTGTGTAGTGGAAAGAAAATATCTCCAGGAACTTAAAGTGAGGCAGGTGTATGACTTCCATTTTTACTCTTTCTCTTACTTACTCCAGTGTTTTAAAGTGACGATAAGTGATATGTTTTTGATTCAAAAATGCTCCTCTTTCCTTTTTTCAAGGTATTACTATTCTCCTGAGAGACTGAAAAATAAAAAAGAGAGGCAAAAAAACAAGGCAAATATTTATTTACTAAACTTTCCTCAATTGTAGAAATTCTTGGTTGGTTATTCCCAAAAGTCTGGCTTACTTTGGCCACCTATTCACTCTGACTGTCAGACATCTATATCTGTTGATTCACAGGTGGGGTACATGTATTTGTTATTAAGGAACACTGTAAATACAATTATAGTAGCACAATTATCTAATGTTGGGAATCAGTCACCAAAAAGAATTTTTCCTCTACCTCAGTTTCTACCACAAAAAAATTTCCCTAGAATTTCTTGCTGGTATTTTTCCCTTTGCTAATGGGTTGCACTCTTGAAATTCTAATAGGACTCAATATCAGACACTTTGCAATGGGGAAGACCTATCTTTGGTAGGTCAGTTGGTAAGATTCCAGGGCACTTTACCATCAGGAAACCCTACAACCACCACCATCTACCACCACAATAACTCCAGTTCTCTTCCCCATTATTCACATAGACCTGAGCCACATGATGCAACTCGTTCAGTCCACTGCTTAATCAAAATTTGATAGGTAAATATCAGTCTCCTTTTTTCATATATTGCAAGTGATCATCTTAAAGCCCTCTGTTAGCTGTCATTGCCAGGGTGTGGGGGAATTCTTCACCACAAACATTCTGATGAAGTTCTTCTTTCCTTTATCCACAGGTTTGTGTAGTAAATCAGTTTCAATAGTTCTTTTTGAATTGATTCAAATACATTATATATTCATGCTTCTTGTCATTTAAGTTGCTGGTATACTTTATAATATTACAGATTAAACAGAAATATTAAATGTGTATTAATAAAATTATTAATTATTTTGGTTTCAATATGAACCATAGTATTCTATTCTCTCTAAGTATCAGACTAAGAAATATTTAATTATGCTTCCTTTTATCAATTTTGCACAAATTAATTAATTTATTGGTTTATATATTTTAAAGCATAAGTATTAATAACTAATTTATATTCTTTACCATAATTTTTAAGCCTAGAAATTATGATTTTACATTTTTTAACTGCTGTTGGATACTTTGATCCAATTTTAATTCTTATCAAAACATCCTATTTAATCCATTATTTTCACTACATAAAAATTTAATGACTAAAATTGCTTTTCTACTTTTAACCCAAACACAGAGATAATGTTTCTGGATCATTGGTAATATTATTTATATGCTATCACTAACTTTTCCTTTATGATGATTTTTTTTTCAAGTATGTTTTCTTAACAGATATTCAGAGTGCCATAGCTACCATCAGCCCTTCTAATTACACATGCATTTTCTTTATTCATAATTTATTGTGTTTCTTCTACTACTTATTTTCTCTTGTGATTTTTATGTCTTTTTAATTTTACTTTATGCAGTTTTTTTTTTGTAAACTTTCCATAGATGTGGTAAATAAATAATTCAGTCACAGAATCTTGGTATGCCCAATAATGTCTTTCTTTTAAATACCGTATAAAATATATATTTGCTGGGTATAGGATTTTTGATTTATTGACCTTTTTCTGCACACATTTTATAAAGTTATTTCTGATATTAACTATTATCCTCTGTTGCAGTTGAAAATTATTACATTAACTGCTTATCTTTGTTTTGTGACCTGTTTTCTTTGATGTAAATGTGGTAAAAGAAATACCCTTCCTTTTGAGGTCACACATATTCATTTTAATTTTGTGTCCCATTCATTAGCCTGACTTGACACTCATTATGGCATTTCAATATGTAGCTCCAAGTGATTGTTCAGCCAAAGAATGTTTATATCTATTTTTTATTTGTTAATTGCATCTCCTCCATCTGTTCCTGCATGTCCTCAGGTACTCATATTATTCACATATTAGAAATAAAAAAATATGTCACCATTACATTTATATTTTTAAATTTATTTGTTACATTATCTTGTATTGAAAAATAATTTCCTTTTATGAGGGTTTTGAAAGTTACAGTTGATAGCACTGTACATTTAATTTGTCAGCTTATCTATTGAATTTTTAAAAATACTTATTTAAGTTTTAATGCCTTACAATGTAAATTATTTTCCTGATGATAAAATATATTCATTATGCTCAAAAATTAAAATTATATAAAAAGGTATTCCCTCAAATTATCCACATCCAAAGCCTTCATATCTGGTATCACCTTTATTGTTTTTTGTTTGTTTTTTCCTTTATAGTAATACATATGAATATATATTATCATTTCCTAACATTTCTGATTTATTTTCTGCATCTTAAACTTTTTGTAACATCATAATATTGAAATCATTCTATACTGACATAAGGACTCTATTAAATTGAAATTTCTCAATATTTTTTACAGCTGCATATATATTTTGTAGGCATACATATTTTCTAATGAGCCACCCATAGATGGACTTTCATATTGTTTTCATTTTGCTATCATAAACAATGCTCAAAATTGCAAACTTTTTACATGTTTTTAAAAAGTGTACCATTTATTTACATATTTAGAATTTAGTCCCAAAAGTGGGATTTCTGGGTCACACGGAAAACTTGCTATTTATCTCCTCAAAATGTTTTTCAGTTTGCAGTTCCATCACTAATATAGGCTAACACCTGTTCACTACAGAGTGTTGTAGACATTTTTCTGTCAACAGAGTATTGTCTAGTGTTTAATAGTTTGAAATGTTAGGAACGATGCCAGTATGCTTTTAATTCATATTTATCTCATCTTCAGTGGGGTTGTACATATTTTCATATATTTAAGGGCCATTTGTTTTGTTTTTGTATGAACTCCCAGTTCATTTATTTTGCTAATTATTTTTCCTTGGTGTTACCACATTTCAACTCGCTTTCTGAGTTTCACATCATCAAGTTTTGTTGTGTGTGTCTTTCAATTTTTTTTATTTTAAATAATCATATTTTTGTCTATATTCCTTTTTATTTTATTCCAAGACATGTCTTGATGTTATTTTAAATGAAGACTTCTTTCACATTACATTTTAACTCTTTATTAAAATTGATTCTATTGGTTTATATATTAATTTTATTTTCTATTTTTTCAATTCTCATTGATTTTAGTAATTTTGATTAGATTATTCTTGTTTTTTAGGCATACAATTACATCATCTGCCATCTGAAAATCATGGTATTAGTTCCAAATTGTTTTAGCTATAATTCTCTCTGTTAGAATATTAAGTTTTATACTTTACTGACTATAGTGGGACTGCTTCCATTATATTTTATTAAGTTAGATGATTATATTAGATCAGTATTGATTTATATACTGTTAACTATTAACTGACTATTAATTTTTATTTTATTGAGTGGTTTTGTCAAAATTTTGTCCTAATTTTGAAATTCTTTTTAGCATTGAGCAATTTGTTCACATAATTTTATCTCTTAAATCTATTGGAATTTTCACTCAAATTCATAGGTTTCATAATAAGGAACCAGAATTGCATTTTGTGGGGCTTGAGTAAGTCTACCTATCATGTGCTGTTAATGAAATTCTGGATTGTGATTTTTTTAAATAGATTTTTAAATCAATATTGATTGTGATTATTATTTTCTTTTCAAATTCTGTCTCAGGAGTGGATATTAATATAATCTTATTTCATGAAAGAATTTGGAAATCTTTCTTCTGTTTTAAATATATGGAACATTTAATAGTGTGAAGTTATCTGCCCTTTAAAAAGTAGATTTCACCCTTTAGTGACTCATGGCTTTGGACAAGAACAATCCTTTTACAGCTTAATTATTTTTATTTTCATTATGTATGCCAGTTTGTTGGATATATATTTCTGGGTCATTTTTGATAAATATTTCTATTAAATTTTTATTTTATATGCATTTTATTTGCATAAATAGAGTTGAGAAAAGTAGTGCAAATGTACAAAATTGTTCAAAGTTATTTTGCAAACTGTATATATATATATTAGTCATTTCTTTGTGGCTAGTCATCATAACAATTCTTATTTTATGTATTTGTGATTTCTTTTTTCCTTATTAGGTTAGATAAAGCTTCATAAACTTTTTTGAATATTATAAAGAACTATCTTATATATTGATTCATTTGGGTTAGTTATATATTTTCTTTTTTTGCCATTACATTAATGTACTATCATTTTTAATTAATATTTGTTATTTATTCATTGATTTCTATTATCACCATATGCTTAATACTTCAATTTATAGGGATATTGAAAAATCAGATTATGATTAATTTTACTTTAATTTCAACTTCATCTCTGTCACACTGGTATTTTTACTAATATAGTTTAAATGTTTTCTTCTTTTGGGGGAAGAATGCACTTAAAATTTTGATGTCAATTTCCTGGATTGTTTATTCATTCATGTGTTCAAGGACATCTTGTTTGCTTCAAATGTTTGATAACTATGAAGAAAACTGATATAAACAATCATGTGATTATCTTTTGAACTTTACACACCGGACTTTATCTTTTTTTCAACAAAAATACCTTCTCCATTTGCTGACTTTTTAAAATGTGTTATGGCCCTCTCACTTAGTATATCTCATTAACTGTAAAAATATATTCTACTCATTCCATTGATTTTGACTCAATAGAGACTGTTATATTTGCTGAATTTAGTTTCCCTTTTTTAATTTACACATCTAATTTAATCAAATTTTAATCTTTTCCACACTATTGCTGGGCAGTTGTGACCAATAAAAGCCATGGCTGTGTTGGTTTGCTGACAATTAAAGGCCAAAAATAAAAAGAGCTCATTAAGTTGTTCACTGTCAGTGGATTCCCTCACAGCAACAAAGAGCTCATGGATTGAAACCATTTCTTCTTGTGTAATGCAAGGACTCATTCAACACAGCTGGGTATGTCTCTCAAGGTCCTCACCCCAGGATCTGACTGAGACCTAGGCTAGTCTGCTCTCAAAACTATGATCTGTGTCCTGCCAGCACCATCACAAGGCTTCATAGAAGCCACTCAGTAGGCCAAGTAACTGCAGAGCCTCCTTGGATTTCAAGAACCTTACATGTATTTGAGAGGTCTTCATGCTTCTGGATACGATCACATAATCCCACCTCACCATCACATTAAACACAGACCGCTTCTAATGCAGGTGTGCACACACACATGCACACACACACAGCTCACTTACAATTTAATTCACCTAGCAAGAAGCTGAGAGAGGAAAATTAAACTTAAATATACCTTCAGCAAACACAGTCTTGTAAGGCATTTAGTTTGATTAATGTGTAATGGAAAGTTAGTTGATATGTATTTTCTAAAAATGCTGGTTTTCACACAAAGATTCTTTGCTTAGTGCAGAGATTTACGCTCTGTGGTACCACTTAAGTTATCATGTTTTATTATGAAATTGTTATATTCTACACTTAAATGTTCTCTATATTGTGATATTATTTAAAAATTATTTTTTATCTTTAAACAAATATTTATTTCAACTTTCAATTAATATCCATTAAGTTATTTTATGTGTGAAGAACTATTATAGGTTAATATCAGCATAGATTTGCTATCATAACAATTCTGTATCAAGATATATTTGACATTTAAGTAAATTTATTTTTCTAGATAATATTTAGAATATTTCTACCATGTTTTAAAAAACATATGTTGTAATTTTGATTAAGAAATGTGATCTTTACAATGTATGTAAAGATATTTTAGAAAAAAATTTTAACAATCATTATTTTTTCTCCTTATTTTTTATTATCACGAATATTCCAATTATAATGTGTTCTCTTCATAAACTTAATTATTAGTAGACTGAATAATATTTCTCTACTCTCCAAATAAATCCACATGCTTTCATTTATCTTTCTTTCTTCCTTCTTTCCATCCTTCTTCCCTCCCTCCCTTTCTCTGTCTGTCTCCCTTTCTTTCTCTTTCTTTCTTTCTTTCTTTCTTTCTTTCTTTCTTTCTTTCTTTCTTTCTTTCTTTCTTTCTTTCTCTCTTTCTCTCTTTCTCTCTTTCTCTCTTTCTCTCTTTCTCTCTTTCTCTCTTTCTCTCTTTCTCTCTTTCTTTCTTTCTTTCTTTCTTTCTTTCTTTCTTTCTTTCTTTCTTTCTTTCTTTCTTTCTTTCTTTCTTTCTTTCTTTCTTTTCTTTCTCTTATTCTTTTGCATTCCAAGAGATCAATTCCAATTTGCAATTGCAGCAATTTTACTATTCCATGTTTATGATTTAAATTTTTATTTCTGCTATTCAATTTAGAATTTTTAATGATTATTTTTCTTTTTCCTTTTACATGGTTTTACATTTTCATTGTATATGCTTTGTGATGTTCATAAATTTTATGGATCCTGTAATGTTATTAGTTTCATTTCAGTCTCCTATATGTTGTTATAATTTTGTTTTTCTGAAAAACAAATGTTTCCTATGTCCCATGTTGGAATTGTACTCATCATTCACAACATAAATCCAAGTAACAACAAAATAACATTCTCAACTGGGACAAATAATGTGTTTTAAAGTTTAATTTCAGCTCAGTCAGTAGCCAAAATTCTTTGGATTCTAAATATGTTTCTAAGATCAATTTACTAGTCTCCACCTACTTCTAAGAACTTGATAATGCCCTCCCGCATTCCAAAGTTATTAAGAATTTCTACATACTGGTTTATTGATTATATTCATTTAACTTTCTTTCTTTGTAGCTGTATATTTTCAAAGAAAATGACTTACATTTATCCATCAAAATCCAGTGTCTGTCCAACAATAATAGCATGTTAAACTTAAAGGAAATCTACAAAGGTAACCAAAACATTTCTGGGACACAAAATGTAGTTATATAGTTAATTGAAGTTTGCTTGAGAGAGAAGGTAGATTATTGTGCAGAGAGACAATCAATCAAGTTTATTAAATTATCCCTGTATTGATAACATTCTACTCCATTCTATGTTGGATCAGTCTCCTATTAGGACCATCTCCAAATATGTGCAGATTTTCATGAATTCCCTCATGTGATGATTGTGAAGAAGTGTGACCAGGTGTCATATTTTCCTCTCCTGGCACTCCTGAAACTTTCTGCAATGTGAAACTAGCACCAGTTACAGTGCCCTTTAAATATCAGGAAATAATACATTTTAAATGTAAATATTTTTAATTGAAAAGAATACATAGGTAGATTTATATAAATACCAAACCCCAAGGGATTCTTTTTGTGAATAACACTTGAACAAATCTTGAACATATTTTTTCTTAAAGTGAGCATGTGCAAACATAGTGTGTGTTTATTTCTCTATTCATTTTCTGTGTTCCTAGAGCTCCACTGTTTTGCAGAATTTCAAAAATTGCCAGAATTACACTGTTTGTACAACTGCAGGCTACTATTCTTTCTTCTTTGTCAATGCTGCCTTGACACCTAACATTAGCAGATGTTAAATTCCTTAATTTCACATCTGGAAATCCAACAGTTCCTGAGCTCACAAATGCCTGCTAACATTCTCCTCTACCTGAGCCACACATTTCTCCATATCTCAATGAAATAACTCCTTTCTTGTCACTTTCTTAACAGTTGCCATATTGTCTCTATTTTCTCCATTCACTTTTACTACTTAAGAGTCAGTTCCTATCCTCTCTGGATCTGGTACAAAGATATTTTACCACTGAATCTTTCTTCAATCCATCTCATACACTGAAACAGGTATAATAGAGGAAAAGTATGTGTTACCAGTATGCATGTGATACATGTGTGGACCCCTCCTGCTCACTACAACCACTTTACCTGCTTCAAGACAGTGAGTAGATGCTGAATCTATATGCTCTGAATGTTTTGTCATTAGTTGTCCTGGTGACTTTAAGTTCGATTTCCATGATGTTCCATCCATGTCCATCCCTTCAGTTATTACGTTAGTAAAGTTTTCTGTTTCTTTCCATGCCCTCTACTAAGTATTAGAGACAGAATAAATAACAGAATTCTTTGATTTGAAAGTTTATATCCAAGTTGTATATCAAAATGATAACCTCAAAACTAGAAACTGGTGTCAAACCAATCATTACTGTTATGGTTATTTGTATCTGTCCTCATCCTCGTCTCTCATTTCAGGCATTCCACTCTTATCTAAAATAAATTCTTCCACTTAAGTTAAGGATTAAAATCTCTCATGAGCTTTTCTTTAAGTTTATCCTCTACTTCATCTGAATATTTCCTTCTCAAGATTCAAATATGAATAACCATTCAAAAAGAACTCTCTAAGCTCCTTGTTCTGCTTGTTCTCCTCTATCAACTGACTCATCCTTTTTTGTACCTTGGGCAGACATTAGACAAAATAGTACATAACCACTTCATTCTTCCATCTTCAGTATCTAATATTTTATTTATTCCTATAAATATTATAGTCAGATTTCTAACACCAAGAGCACATAGGATGAGATATTTGTTGCCAACTGACTTATACCTTATCCATCATTTCCTAAAATAGATCACCCATTCTCTCCTTATTGAAATACTGTGTTCACTTGGACTATATGAATAAACACTCTCCTAATTTGATTACTCTCTAAACGTCTTGTTATATTGTCAGTTGTGACCCTCTATTTCTGTGCTTGCCCTAAACACTCCTTATTTTCTGCTCTTGTATCTCATCATTTTACAAGCTTTTCCATAATAATCTTAAATACTGCAGTGACTTCAAAGAGAATTTCTGTATAGAGCTATTTCTTTGTACCAGAACTCACTTCTGAGTGCTAGACACTTGAATAATATAATGATACTACACATATATAATAATCCAAAATAAAACTTATGGCTGTTTTTTACAAAAACATTAATCTTCTAAGTTTATATATTTTTGTTAATGACAGAGCATCAATCAGTGCTGTGCTTGCACTGGCTCATGTAGCCAATCGTGTGCATTTATTCCCAATTCCACAGTTAATGAAAATGTGTTGATGGCTTGAAATCAACCACAGTTGATATATTTATATGATAGAAATTGGCAAAAGCCCTGAATCAGTTTTGCTTTTTTCTCTCTCCTCTTTGGAGAAATGGTTGTTAAATATTTATCAGCACACTACTGGTTGTTATTGTCCAAAACAGAAACATGAGGCATCATTGACATTCGTTTTCTTATTTTGTCCTCACTCATAACCTATCAATCACAATTTCTGGTTAATTACACTTTAGGAAGCTATCTTTGATGTATTCGCTTTTTCTCAAAGTTTCCCTAACACAACTGTAGACCATCTGTATCTCTAAACTAAATCAGTGTCATCAAGCTATCTGTATGAAAGTACAGTTCTCCCTTTTTACCACCACCACTATAGTCACCTCAATACCAATATTTTTATAAAATTCAATGACAACAGAATGATTTAGAAAATGAAATAAAAAGACAAAAAAACATTTAATTTTACTTACATAACATTTTATTTCAGTAAATAAAATTAGAACAAATATAATATGGAAAAATTACAAAAATTATACATTAATACCTGATCGTTAGTACCTGATCACTGAAATTGCATGCAGAGACAGTTAAAATTCTAAATTTCTGTTGTATTCATATTGGTTGTTTTTCTGCTATTTAAGTAAACAAAACAGTATGAAAGAGTGACATATTAATCTCATATATGCCCCCACCCATGAATGCTTTGTATATATTTAAACATGTTTAATGTGACAAATGAACTTGCTTCATGTTTATTGACTTAATTAATACATGCTGGATTCATAACAGTACTATTTTTAAGGGATACTATATAACTAAACAGTTTATCTCTTTTGTTTTAATAAGGATAAAACAGTGTCTTAAAAACACTGTCTCATTAAAAACAATGTCTCAAAGAGATATAAAGACAACAAGTGAACCAAATATTTTAATCAATTTTATCAACCTCAATAAACTTATGCCAAACTTTTTTTCCCAAAAGAGGTAATACTATATTTTCAAGATGTAAGAAAATATGTCATCAATCCTTCATTCATAACCAGTTCCAACAATGCATCCTATAAAATTATTGCCAAGTTTAAAAATAATGTTAAAAACTATATTCAGAGTATTTTTATCTTCTTTTTTGAAAAATAAATCATTTATATTTTGTAGAAAAATAATTTTATTAAAGTGTAAGGTGTTTGGTTATAATCAATTACAGAAATGCAATATAAAGATCATCACAAACTTCACTGATAATTAGTGACAATTTACAGAACATTTCACAACATCTGTAGAATCACCATTCCTCAGAACTCAGTTTTTGCCCCTTAAAATTATCTGATCTTCAGAAAAATGTGCATTCTTTTCTTGTAAGCAGTATTACAATCATTAAAAGTTGAAAATATTAGATAAATAAGAAAGTATGGCTATCCATTCTATGAAGTTGAGATCTAATTGATATCTTGCAGAAATACAAAGAGTTCATCCCTTTTTCTCAACAGTGTTCCTTTCAATAACAATAATATATCAATATGCAATAATTATCATTTATTAAAACTTCTATATTATTACATAATAAGGAGAATAACCTTTAATGTAATGCATTATGTTTTGTGTATCTCATCTTTTTAAAATTATATTATTAAGTAAACTGTTCAGTTTAGTTAATTTTTATATCAGACTATTTTGAATGGGTCAAATGAAATCTCCTAAATTTAGGAACAAACAATATATTTTAATAACAATTTAAACTTCAGTGTACCCCACATAGGAGCATCTTAATACATAAAGCAAATATAATAAACATAAAGAGAGAAATTGACAATAACACAATAATAGTAGGAGACTTTAACACTCCACTTATGTGAATGGATAGATCATCCAGATAGAATATCAATAATAAGGAAACACTAGCCTTAAATGGCACATAATATGTGATGAATTTAATAGATATATCCCTAACATTCCATCCAAAAGCAGAAGAGTACACATTTTCTTCAAGTGCACATGGAGCATCGCCCATGATAGTTTACTTGTTAGACCACAAAAAAGTATAAGTAAACTTCAGAAGATTTAAAAAATTAACATATTTCTGACCACAATGCTATGAAACTAGAACACAAACACATGGAGGCTAAACAATATGCTACTGAACAACAAATGGGTCACTGAAGAAATCAAATTGGAAATCAAAAAATACCTAGAAATAAATGAAAATAAAAACACAAGGATCCAAAAATCTATGCAACACAACAAAAGCAATTCTAAGAGGCAAGTTTATGCAATGCAAACCTACATCAGGAAACAAGAAAAGCCTCAAATAAATAAACTGACCCTACACCTAAACACTAGAAAAAGAACAAAGGAAACCTAAAGTTAGTAAGAGGAAAGAAATAAAGATCAGAGCAGAAATAAAAGATTTAGAGACTAAAATAACTGTAGAAAAGATAAATGAAACTAAAACCTGGTTCTTTGAAAAGATAAATAGAATTGATAAACCTTTAGCCAGGGTCATTAAGAAAAAGAAAAAAAGAGAAGATCTAAATAAGTAAGATTGGAAATGAAAAAGAAATTACAACCAACACCACAGAAATACAAAAGCTTTTAAGAGATTATTATGAAAAACTATATGCCAATAAAGTGGACAACCTAGAAGAAATGGACAAATTTCTAGAAATGTACAATGTGAATGACATGAAACTATACAAAAATCCTGAAGACACTACCAAAAATACTGCTATAACTTATCAGTGAATTTGGTAAAGTTGCAGGGTACAAACTTAATATACAGAAATCTGTTGCATTTCTATACAATAAACAACGAAAGATCAGAAAGAGAAATTAAGAAAATAATTCTATTTACAGTAACATCAAGAAAGAAAAAAATACATAGGAAAAATTTAAGTAAAGACATAAAACACCTGTACTTGGAAAACTATAAGATGCTGATGCAAGAAACTAAAGACAACACAAACAGTTGGAAAGATGTACTGTGTTCATAGACTGGAAAAATTAATATAATTAAAATGACCATACTACCCAAAGCAATCTACAGATTCAATGCAATCCCTATCAAAATATCAATGGCATTTTTCATAGAACTAGAACAAATACTTCTAAAATTCTAACAAATAATTCTCAAATTTGTATGAATACACAATAAACCAAGGAGAACACGGAAGATGGCGGAAGAGCAAGACACGGATATCACCTTCCTCCTCACGGATACATCAGAAATACATCTGCATGTGGAATAACTCCTACAGAACACCCACTGAATGCTGGCAGAAGACCTCAGACCTCCCAAAAGGCAAGAAACTCCCCACGTACCTGGGTAGGGTAAAAGAAAAAAGAATAAACAGAGACAAAAGAATAGGAACAGGACCTGCACCAGTGGGAAGGAGCTGTGAAGGAGGAAAGGTTTCCACACACTAGGAAACCCCTTTGTGGGTGGAGACTGCAGGTGGTGGAGAGGGGAAGCTTCAGGGCCACAGAGGAGAGCACAGCAACAGGGGTGCAGAGGGCAAAGCGGAGAGATGCCCACTCAGATGATCGGTGACGGACACTCACCAGACCCAGTTGCTTGTATGCTCACCCGCCGGGGCGGGCAGGGGCTGGGAGCTGAGGCTCGGGCTTCGGTTGGAGCGCAGGGTGAGGACTGAAAGCATGAACACAGCCTGAAGGGGTTAGTGCACCACGGCTAGCCGGGAGGGAGTCCAGGGAAAAGTGTGGACCTGCCGAAGAGGTAAGAGACTTTTTCTTCCCTCTTTGTTTCCTGATGCGCTAGGAGAGGGGAATAAGAGAGCTGCTTAAAGGAGCTACAGAGACAGGCATGAGCTGCGGCTATCAGCGGGGACCCCGGAGCCGGGCATGAGATGCAAAGTCTTCTGCTGCCACCACCAAGAATCCAGTGTGCGAGCACAGGTCACTATCCACACCTCCCTTCCTGGGAGCCTGTGCAGCTCGCCACTGCCAGGGTCCCGGCATCCAGGGACTACTTCCCTGGGAGAATGCACAGTGTGCTTCAGGCTGGTGCAACATCCCACAAGCCTCTGCGGCCGCAGGCTTGACCCACACTCCATGACCCTCTGTCCCCCGTGCCTGAGTGAGCCAGAGCCCCTGAATCAGCTGCTCCTTTAACCCATCCTGTCTGAGTGAAGAACAGATGCCCTCCAGCGACCTACACACAGAGACGGGGCCAAATCCAAAGCTAAGACCCAGAAGCTGCGTGAACAAAGAAGAGAAAGGGAAATCTCTCCCAGCAGCCTCAGGAGCAGTGGATTAAATCTCCACAATCAATTTGATGTACCCTGCATCAGTGGAATACCTGAATAGACAACGAATCATCCCAAATTGAGGAGGTGGACTTTGAGAGCAAGATTTATTGTTTTTTTCCTTTTCCTCTTTTTGTGAGTTTGTATGTGTATGCCTCTGTGTGAGATTTTGCCTGTATTGCTTTGCCTTCACCATTTGTCCGAGGGTTCTGTCCCTCCAGTATATATATATATATTTTTTTACTTAATTTTTTTTCTTAATATTTATTTTTTATTTTAATAACTTTATTTTATTTTATCTTACTTTATTTTATTTTATCCTCTTTCTTTCTTCTTTCTTTCTTTCTTCTTTCTTTCTTTCTTTCTTTCTTTCTTTCTTTCTTTCTTTCTTTCTTTCTTTCTTTCTTTCTTTCTTTCTACTTTTTCTCACTTTTCTTTTGAGCCATGTGGATGAAAGGCTCTTGGTGCTGCAGCCAAGAGTCAGTGCTGTGCCTCTGACATGGGAGAGCCAACTTCAGGACACTGGTCCACAAGAGACCTCCCAGCTCCCCATAATATCAAATGGCGAAAATCTTCCAGACATCTCCATCTCAACACCAACACCCAACTTCGCTCAATGACCAGCAAGCTACAGTGCTGGCCACCCTATGCCAAACAACTAGCAAGACAGGAACACACTCCACCCATTAGCAGAGAGGCTGCCTAAAAATAGTAAGGCCACAGACACCTCAAAACACACCACAAGACGTGGACCTGCCCACCAGAAAGACAAGATCCAGCCTCATCCACCAGAACACAGGCACTAGTCCCCACCACCAGGCAGCTTACAGAACCCACTGAACCAACTTCAGCCACTGGGGACAGACACCAAAAACAATGGGAACTATAAACCTGCAGCCTACAAAAAGGAGACCCCAAATACAGTAAGATAAGAAAATGAGAAGACAGAAAAACACACAGTAGATGAAGGAGCAAGATAAAAACCTACCAGAACTAACAATTGAAGAGGAAATAGGCAGTCTACCTCAAAAAGAATTCAGAATAATGATAGTAAAGATGATCCAAAATCTTGGAAAGAGAATAGAGAAAATGCAAGAAACATTTAACAAGAAGAACTAAAGATGAAAGAACTAAAGATAGAAGAACTAAAGATGAAACAAGAAACAATGAACAACACAATAAATCAAATTAAGACTACTCTAGATGGGATCAATAGCAGAATAACTAAGGCAGAAGAATGGACAAGTGACCTGGAAGATAAAATAGTGGAAAAAACTACTGCAGAGCAGAATAAAGAAAAAAGAATGAAAATAACTGAGGACAGTCTCAGAGACCTCTGGGACATTAAAAACATCAAATTTCGAATTATAGGGGTCCCAGAAGAAGAAGAGGAACAGAAAGAGACTGAGAAAATATTTGAAGAGATTATAGTTGAAAACTTCCCTTATATGGGAAAGGAAATAATCAAGTCCAGAGAGCACAGAGAGTCCCATACAAGATAAATCCAAGGAGAAATACACCAAGACACATATTAACCAAACTGTCAAAAATTAAATACAATGAAAATATATTAAAAGCAGCAAGGAATAAACAACAAATAACACACAAGGAAATCCCCATAAGGTTAACAGCTGACTTGCAGCAGAAACTCTGCAAGCCAGAAGGGACTGGCAGGACATATTTAAAGTGATGAAGGAGAAAAATCTACAACCAAGATTACTCTACCCAGCAAGGATCTCATTCAGATTTGATGGAGAAATTAAAACCTTTACAGACAAGCAAAAGGTGAGAGAGTTCAGCACCACGAAACCAGCTTTACAACAAATTCTAAAGGAACTTCTCTAGTCAAGAAACACAGAGAAGGAAAAGACCTACAATAACAAACCCAAAACAATAAAGAAAATGGGAATAGGAACATATTTATGGGTAATTACCTTAAATTTAAAGGGATAAAATGCTCCCACCAAAAGACACAGACTGGCTGAATGGATACAAAAACAAGACCCATATATATGCTGTCAACAAGAGATGCACTTCAGACCTAGGGACACATACAGACTGAAAGTGGGATGGAAAAAGCTATTCCATGCAAATGGAAACCAAAAGAAAGCTGGAGTAGCAATTCTCATATCAGACAAAATAGACTTTAAACTAAAGACTATTAGAAGAGACAGAGAAGGACACTACATAATGATAAAGGGATCGATCCAAGAAGATATAACAATTGTAAATATTTATGCACCCAACATAGGAGTACCTCAATACATAAGGCAAATACTAACAGCCATAAAAGGGGAAATTGACAGAAACACATTCATAGTAGGAGACTTTAACACCACAATTTCACCAATGGACATATCATCCAAAATGAAAATAAATAAGGAAACACAAGCTTTAAATGATACCTTAAACAAGATGGACTTAATTGATATGTACAGGACATTCCATCGAAAAACAACAGAATACACATTTTTCTCAAGTGCTCATGGAACATTCTCCAGGATAGATCATATCTTGGGTCACAAATCAACCCTTGGTAAATTTAAGAAAATTGAAATTGTATCAAGTATCTTTTCTGACTACAACGCTATGAGACTAGATATCAATTACAGGAAAAGATCTTTAAAAAATAGAAACACATGGAGGATAAACAATAAACTAATTAATAACGAAGTGATCACTGAAGAAATCAAAGAGGAAATCAAAAAATACCTAGAAGCAAATGACAGTGGAGACACAGCGACCCAAAACATATGGGAGGCAGAAAAAGCAGTTCTAAGAGGGAAGTTTATGGCAATATAATCCTACCTTAAGAAACAGGAACCATCTCAAATAAACAACCTAAACTTGCACCTAAAGCAATTAGGGAAAGATGAACAAAAAAACCTGAAAGTTAGCAGAAGGAAAGAAATCATAAAGATCAGATCAGAAATAAATGAAAAAGAAATGAAGGAAATGATAGAAAAGATCAATAAAACTGAAAGCTGGTTCTTAGAGAAGATAAACAAAATTGATAAACCATTAGCCAGACTCATCAAGAAAATAGGGAGAAGACTCAAATCAATAGAATTAGAAATGAAAAAGGAGAAGTAACAACTGACACTGCAGAAATACAAAGGATCATGAGAGAATACTACAAGCAGCCCTATGCCAACAAAATGGACAACCTGGAAGAAATGGACAAATTCTTAGAAATGCACAACCTGCCAATATTGAATCAGGAAGAAATAGAAAATATGAACAGACCAATCACAAGCACTGAAATTGTAACTGTGATTAAAAATCTTCCAACAAACAAAAGTCCAGGACCAGATGGCTTCATAGGCAAATTCTATCAAACATTTAGAGAAGAGCTAACACCTATCCTTCTCAAACTCTTCCAAAATGTTGCCAAGGGAGGAACAATCCCAAACTCATTATACGAGGCCACCATCACCCTGATACCAAAACCAGACAAGGATGCCACAAAGAAAGAAAACTACAGGCCAATATCACTGATGAACATAGATGTAAATTTCTCAAAAAAATACTAGCAAGCAGAATCCAACAGGATCTAACACCATGATCAAGTGGGGTTTATTCCAGGAATGCAATGATTCTTCAATATACGTAAATCAATCAATGTGACACTCCATATTAACAAATTGAAGGAGAAAAACCATATGACCATCTCAATAGATGCAGAGAAAGCTTTCAAAAAAATTCAACACCGCTTTATGATAAAAACCCTGCAGAAAGTAGGCATAGAGTTTTAGCCACAGCAATCAGAGAAGGAAAGGAAATGAAAGGAATCCAAATCGTAAAAGAAGAAGTAAAGCTGTCACTGTTTGCAGATGACATGATACTATACATAGGGTATCCTAAAGATGCTACTAGAAAACTACTAGAGCTAATCAATTAATTTGGTAAAGTAGCAGGATACAAAATTAATGCACAGATATCTCTGGCATTCCTATACACTTATGATGGAAAATCTGAATTTGAAATTAAGAAAACACTCCCATTTACCATTGCAACAGAAAGAATAAAATATCTAGGAATAAACCTACGTAAGGAGACAAAAGACCTCTATGCAGAAAATTATAAGACACTGATGAAAGAAATTAAAGATAATACAAATAGATGGAGAGATATACCATGTTCGTGGATTGGAAGAATCAACATTGTGAAAATGACTCTACTACCCAAAGCAATCTACAAATTCAATGCATCCCTATCAAACAACCACTGGCATTTTTCACAGAACTAAAACAAAAATAAAATTCACAATTCGTACGGAAATACAAAAGACCCTGAATAGCCAAAGCAATCTTGAGAACGAAAAATGGAACCAGAGGAATCAGGTTCCCTGACTTCAGACTATACTACAAAGCTGCAGTAATCAAGACAGTATGGTACTGGCACAAAAACAGAAATATAGATCAATGGAACAGGATAGAATGCCCAGAGATAAACCCATGCACATATGGTCACCTTATATTTGATAAAGGAGGCAGGAATGTACAGTGGAGAAAGGACAGTCTCTTCAATAAGTGGTGCTGGGAAAACTGTACAGGTACATGTAAAAGTATGAGATTAGAACACTCCCTAGCACCATACACAAAAATAAGCTCAAAATGGATTAAAGACCTAAATGTAAGGCCATAAACTATCAAACTCTTAGAGGAAATCATAGGCAGAACACTCTATGACATAAATCACAGAAAGATCCTTATTGACCCACCTCCTAGAGAAACGGACGTGAAAACAAAAATAAACAAATGGGACCTAATGAAACTTCAAAGCTTTTGCACAGCAAAGGAAACCATAAACAAAACCAAAAGACAACCCTCAGATTGGGAGAAAATATTTGCAAATGAAGCAACTGACAAAGGATTCATCTCCAAAATTTACAAGCAGCTCATGCAGCCCAATAACAAAAAAACAAACAACCCAATACAAAAATGGGCAGAAGACCTAAAAAGACATTTCTCCAAAGAAGATATATAGATTGCCAAGAAACACATGAAAGAATGTTCAACATCATTAATCATTAGAGAATTGCAAATCAAAACTACAATGAGATATCATCTCACACTGGTCAGAATGGCCATCATCAAAAAATCTATAAGCAATAAATGCTGGAGAGGGTATGGAGAAAAGGGAACACTCTTGCACTGCTGGTGGGAATGTGAATTGGTAGAGCCACTATGGAGAACATTATGGAGGTTCCTTAAAAAACTACAAATAGAACTACCATATGATCCAGCAATCCCACTCCTGGGCATATACTCTGAGTAAACCATATTTCAAAAAGAGTCATGTACCAAAATGCTCATTGCAGCTCTATTTACAATAGCCGGGAGATGGAAGCAACCTAAGTGTCCATCTTCAGATGAATGGATAAAAAGATGTGGCACATATATACAATGGAATATTACTCAGCCATAAAAAGAAACAAAATTGAAGTATTTATAGTGAGGTGGATGGACCTAGAGTCTGTCATACAGAGTGAAGTAAGTCAGAAAGAGAAAAACAAATATTGTATGCTAACACTTATATATGAAATCTAAGAAAAAATATATATATCATGAAGAACCTAGGGGTAAGATGGGAATAAAGACACAGACCTACTAGAGAATGGACTTGGAGATATGGGGAGGGGGAAGGGTAAGCTGTGACAAAGTGAGAGAGTGGCATGAACATATATGCACTATCAAACGTAAAATAGATAACTAGTGGGAAGCAGCCGCATAGCACAGGGTGATAGCTTGGTGCTTTGTGACCACCTAGAAGGGTGGGATAGGGAGGGTGCGAGGAAGGGAAATGCAAGAGGAGCGAGATATGGGAACATATGTATATGTATAACTGATTCACTTTGTTATAAAGCAGAAAGTAACACACCATTGTAAAGCAATTTTACGCCAATAAAGATTAAAAAAATTAAAATACACAACACACCCTGAATAGCTAAAACAATCTTGAGATAAAAGAAGAAAGCTGAAGCTATCATGGTCTCTGATTTCAAACTGTACTACAAAGCTATATCAACAAAACAGTGTGGTACTGGCACAAAAACAGACACATAGATCAATGGAACGAAACAGGAAGCCAGAAATGTGCCCACACTTATATGGTCAATTAATGTATGATGAAGAAGGGAAGAATATACAAAAAGGAAAAGACAGCCTGTTCAAAAATGGTGTTGGAAATACTGGACAGGTATATGCAAAATAATCAAACTGGATTACATTCTCACACCATATACAAAAATTAATTCAAAATTTATGAAAAACTTAACTGTAAGATCTGAAACCACAAGAATTCTAGAAGGAAATATAGGCAGTATTGTCTTTGACATTGATCTTAGCAATAGTTTTTGTTGTTGTTGTTGTTGTTTTCGGTACGTGGGAATCTCACTCTTGTGGCCTCCCCCATTCCAGAGCAACAGGCTCTGGACGCACAGGCTCAGCATCCATAGCTCACAGGCCTAGCTTCTCCAGGGCATGAACCCATATCCCTTGCATCGGCAGGTGGACTCTCAACCACTGCGCCACCAGGGAAGCCCAGCAATAGTTTTGTAATGTGTCACCTGAGGCAAGGGAAACAAAACCAAAAATAAACAAATGAGACTACTTCAAACTAAAAAGCGTTTGCACAGTGAAGGAAACTATCAACAATGCGAAAAGGTCACCTGCTGAATGGGAAAAGATATTTGCCAACAATATATCCAGTAAAACATTAATATTTAAAATATACAAAGAAACATATAAATAAACTTCAAACAAACAAATAACTCAATCAAAAAATGGGCAGGGGACCTAAATAGACAGTTTTCCAAAGAAGACATGCAGATGGTTGACAGACATATGAAGAGACTCTCAGCATCACTAACCATCAGGGAAATGCAAATCAAAACCACAATATCACCTCACACATATCAGAATGGCCATTAACAAAAAGATAAGAAATAACAAGTGTTGGTTAGGATGTGGATAAAAGGGAACCCTCATGCACTGCACTGTCAGTGAGAATGTAAATTGGTACAGCCACTATGGAAAACAGTAGGAGATTCCTCAAAATATTAAAAATAGAACTACCATATAATCCAGCAGTACAACTTCTGCATATGTGTCTGAATAAAATGAAAACACTAATTTGAAAAAATATATATATATTCACTTCTATGTTTACTGCAGCATTATTTACGATAACCAAGATATGGAAGTAACCTAAGTGCCCATCAATAGACGAATGGATAAAGATGTGGTACATATGTATAATGAAATATTATTTATGATATCTTTGGTTTTGGTATCATGGTGATGTAGGCCTTGTAGAATGAGCTTGGGAGTTTTCCTTTCTCTGTAATTTTTTGAAAGAGTTTGAGAAGGATGGGCATTAGCTCTTCTCTAAATGTTTGATAGAATTCGCCTGTGAAGCCATCTGGTCCTGGACTTCGGTTTGTTGGAAGATTTTTAATCACAGTTTCTATTTCTTCCTGGTTCAGTCTTGGAAGGTTATACATTTTTAATAATTTGTCTATTTCTTCCAAGCTGTCCATTTCATTGCCATATAGTTGCTTGTAGTAGTGTTTTATGATCGTTTGTATTTCTGTGGTGTCTGTTGTACCATCTTTTTCATTTCTAATTTTATTGATTTGAGTTATCTCCCTCTTTTTCTTAAGTCTGGCTAAAGGTTTATCAATTTTGTTTATCTTCTCACAGAAACAACTTTTAGTTTTATTGGTCTTTGCTCTTGTGTTCTTGTGTTCTATTTCATTTATTTCTGCTCTGATCTTTATGGTTTCTTTTTTTCTACTAACTTTGGGTTTTTTGTTGTTGTACTTCTTCTTTCTCTAGTTTCTTTAGGTGTAAGGTTAGGTTGTTTATTTGAGATTTTTCTTGTTCCTTGAGGTAGGATTGTATTGTTATAAATTTCCTTCTTAGAACTGCTTTTGCTGGATCCCATAGGTTTTGGGTTGTTGTGTTTAGCCAGGTCATGGAAGCAACCTAAATGTCCATAGACAGATGAATAGATAAAGAAGATATAGTACATATATACAATGGAGTATTACTCAGCCATAAGAAGGAATGAAATTGGGTCATTTGTAGAGATGTGGATGGACCTAGAGACTATCATAGAGAGTGAAGTAAGTCAAAAAGAGAAAAACAAATATTGTATACTAATGCATATATGTGGAATCTAGAAAAATGGTACAGATGAACCTGTTCGCAAGGCAGAAATAGAGACACAGACATAGAAAGCAAACATATGGACACCAAGGGGGAAGGAGGGGATGATTTGGGATATTGGGATTGACATACATACACTAATGTGTATAAAATAGATAACTAATGAGAACCTGATGTATAGCATAGGGAACTCTACTTAATGCTCTATGGTGACCTAAATGGGAAGGAAATCCAAAAAAGATGGGATATATTTATACATATAGTTGATTTACTTCACTATACAGCAGAAACTAGCATAACATTGTAAAGCAACTATACCCCAATAAAAATTTTAAAAACAGAAATATTATTTAGCCATAAAAAATAATTAAATGTTTCCATGTGCAACAAGATTGATAAACCTAGAGGGTATTATGCTAAGTGAAGTAAGTCAGAGAAAGACAAATACTGTATGATTTCACTTACATGTGAAATCTATAAAACAAAACAAATGAACAAACAACTAAAGAGAAATAGTTACATGTGGATGTAGGAAGAGAAGGTGTTGGTGTGAAGAGAGACATAGGTGAGGAAGATTAAGAGGTACTAACTTCCAGTTGCAAAATAAATGTCACAGGTATGAAATGTACAGTGTGGGAAATATATTCAATAATTATGTAATATCTTTGTATGGTGACATGTTGTAACTAGACTTAATGTGGTCATAATTTTGAAATGTATAGACGTATTAAATCACTATGTGGTGTACCAGAAATTAACATAGTGTTGTAGGTTAATCACACTTCAAAACAAACAAACGTATGGAAAAAAGAAATCAGATTTGTATTTACCAGAGGCAGAGATTGGGGGAAGGAAATTGAATGAAGGTAGTCAAAACAAACTTCCAGTTATAAGATAATTACAGTATGCAATGTACAATCTGGTAGATGTAATTAACACTGCTGTGTGTTATATATGAAAGTTAAGAGAGTGAATACTGAGTTCCCATCATAAATTTTTATTTTTTCTCTTATTTTCTATCTATACATATTTATCTATATGAGATGATGGATGCTTACTAAACTTGTGGTATTCATTTCATAACGTATGTAAGTCAAGTCATTATGCTCTGCACATTAAACTTACACAATGCTGTATGTTAATTATATCTCAATAAAACTGTAATGAAAAAAATCTTAAACCTCAATCCACATATTTGACAATGAAATGCTTCATGCTATATTCACATCAGAATTATTTGAAATTGTAAGTCTTGAATTAAAAACAAAATTCTTCAAATTAAACATGTACAACAAAATTAGGTTAACAATAAGAAAATTAACTAAATTACAAATAAAAATACTTTGCCAACTTCCTTTTTTCTATGAACGGGTCTTCCATGTCACAACTAGTTTCTGAAGATATGAAGTTAATGGGGTTTTGGGAAGTAATACTTGAGCTACCTTCTTTGTTGCAGAGTCGCCCAGTATTTTAAACAAATATACTTGATGTAGTCTTCCTGTTATATTTCACAAATTGGATATGTTTCTCTATATCTAGCTAAGCATCTATACATCTATCTTTTATCTTTCCATCATCTAGATAGTTATCATCTTTACCTATTAATCATAATTTATATTCTACTGTTCTAGAATATGATTTTATAAGTTCATAAAGCATTCATGTTTACTTGTGAAATCCTGAATATCTGCTTCAGTCCATTTCTTAGCACAATATTCTTTAATTTTGTATATTCTTTTGGATTTAGTTTTTTCAGCGTTTTGTTAAATAAGTAATGCTTACATTTTGATGGCTTTATTGTTTCATTAGTCTTTACATGTTTGCAAACATTAAATTGTGCTCTTAGGACTTCACTAAAAATTATGGTTACCTAATCAAACAATATATTCAAGATTGTTCTTCTGAGTAAAACTAGAAAGAACATTGTAAGTCATTTCTTCCAAATCAGTTTAATCATCAATGTTTACTTGACTACTACATTAGCAGTGTAAAAAGCTGATTTATTTTCTTAAAAATATAATACAGTGAAGCCTGTCTTATCAAAAGAGTAGAGTAAAGCATAACAAATTTATGTATTTAATTTAGCAAACAAAATAAATTTAAATATAAAAATAGGCTTAAATAAAATAAATGTGAAATTAACAAATACATTCTTCCCAGACGTTTGCTCACCTTTGGGTTATAGATGATAAAGTAAAATATTTTAAATAACAGCGCTATAATTGCATGCATTTTTATGGGGTCTTACTGAAAATGCCTAATATGCATTTTGCCCCAATAATAATGAATATTCTATGTTTTGAATTAGATACGGTTATACTAGTGTAATTATTGGTCATTTTCTCTTATTTTCTTCCATTCCCCTGACACGTAATGTAAGAAGTGTTATTAATGGTTAAACTTAAATCTCAATATTTAAGTTAAAGAATATCAGAAGGATATGTGACTTACCTAGAAGAAAATGCAAAACCCAAAGATGGTTATAAAAATAGATTTGGGGGTAAATATTTGAGACAGCTTTCAAAACATGCATATTTTTAGTTATATGAAGAAAAGGTGCATTATATTGGGTAGAAGCATGACTTTTCTAGTGTCTTTACTTGGAAGTTAGTTAAACGTTGTTAGAAATGGTATATATGGAGGCCCAGATGACAAGAGTTGGACTTTGGTAAGTCTGTAGTGTGTCAACATAGCTAAGATGGAATTATATTTTTCCAGTATTCCCCTTGCTCAATATTTCCAAACTTAGGTATTTACAAGGGACGTTATGTGTGGAAGTGAAATAGAAGCCATATTCTTTTACACTTCCAATTAGGAACAGGATAGAGGATAACTGTTGAGTTAACATAGGTTGCCAGTTATCTGCTGGACATTTTTTTGTGGGGTTAGTGGGGAGGAAGAGTGAGCACATCTGCTACAAATCCAGCTCCTCCTGAATATCCTCTGTCAGCTTCTTTGACTATGCAGCCATATGGGTTATGACATCCATGGTGAAAGGTCCAGCCTCTCCAGTGGATCACCCCATAAACAAGGTTGAAGACTTCAGAGTGGGAGCAAATTCTGATTCCTATCTGTCTTCATGGGTCCCACCCATGCTCAATTTATGTTTTCTTTGCCGCATCACTTCCATCTTTAGTTCCCAACTGCTTGACTAATAAACAAAATTATATGTCCATAAGAGACACTATTTGATGTCACAAAGATTTCAATTCAAAGGAAAACCTAATAATTTATGAGCTGTCTATTTTGTAACTTGCTTCAAACTTTTAATACCTTGATTTCCCTTTCTGAAAAATGGGACTAACAATCTCTAGCTCAAAGAATTATTTTGGCAAATAAATAAAATATTCAAAATGCTTTTTTTTTTTTTTTTTTTTTTTTGCAGTACGCGGGCCTCTCACTGTTGTGGCCTCTCCCGTTGCAGAGCACAGGCTCCGGACATGCAGGCTCAGCGGCCATGATTCACGGGCCCAGCCACTCTGTGGCATGTGGGATCTTCCTGGACCAGGGCACGAACCTGCGTCCCCTGCATCGGCAGGCGGACTCTCAACCACTGCGCCACCAGGGAAGCCCCAAAATGCTTTTTTTTTATTATGTAAACTATTCAGGGAGCTCTCAGACAATGTTAAATATAATCTATTAGGCAAAAAATAAATGTAATTTTGCTTTGATTTAAAGAGTGAAAAAAAAATCTTCTAGTGATATTTTTCTTGGAAAGTTTCCTGTACGTATATAGCTCAAATACTTACACTTTAAGAATACCTGAATAAGAAATGATACTTCTTACTTTAAATGAAATTTAATTTCTGAGTACCATTTCAAAAGTGTATTTGGCATAAGAAGAACATGATAAATGTAAGGCACCTTACAAAACAAGCAAATATTTATGCTTATGAATGTAGGGATTGTCTCTTTTAAATCCATAGGTACATTAAAATATAAGTAAATTTTCATTTGGAAGATGAGTATTGTAAGGAAATCCTGGAAATTTCAAAGGAAGACATAAAGCTCTGATAAGGGAACCTACAGTGAAAACAGAAAACATATTTTAAATTCCAACTATACTCAGGAATAATGAGAAAAATTCACTAAAATAATCCATTTACTTATTGCATTTTCAATTTGTAGAGTACTTTTATTTTAGTATCTTTTTCAAATATTAACAATATTGTCAGATAGATACATCATTCCTATGTTGAACTTTTTAGAGACCCTACCATTTATTAATGTCAAAGCTATGAATTGTCTGTCCAGGTTCATTTTGATAAAACTGTCTCTCAACATCTATCCGACTACTATGAATTGTAGCACTTTGGAAATTATAAAATGCTAAACTACAATTTATTTTCAAGGTATGCATATAAGATGAGTAGGGGGAAAGCTCTTTACAACCTATACTACAAAGAGAGTAGCCTTGAAATTGAACAATATTCACAGGAATTCCTACACAATTAAGGGAAAACAAAATAAACAGACACTTTATAAGAGATGCCAAAAATCTATGTTCTACACAGGCAGGTATTCTCTGATTTACTAGCAGGCTGTCAAATCTTTTACAAATTGAGTTTGTGCCAAATGTTACATAAAGAAGTTGTATGTTTCCGAACTTTCCCATAGTTACATCATTTCTAAACACAAAGTATAACTAACATTACTTAGGTGTGTGGAAAATCACTCTCTCTGCCTAATTTCTCCTAGAAACCAGCATCATTCTTCTCAAGGAACCTAAGTCTACTGCAGCTTGAACTGCTTACCTCTTGTACACCATCTCACTTTAATTGGACAAGAATAACAACAATAATTAAAAAAACATGTCAATCCAATTAATATGCTAAGAAGATTACATCTTGCCTAGAATTGGGGATTTAATATAGTAATAAAATGCCAGAGTTCACAGAAACTAAGCAAAAAGATATTGCAATAGTGTAATAGAAATGATGAGAAGTAAAAGAGAGATGGGGGTGTCAGTAAGTGAGAAGAGGGTGGACTGAGTGAGCTGAGGAAGCTGTCAAATGGTATAATAATTTAGTGTGAATACATGATTTGAGAACTGCTTTGTGGAGTATATTTTTAATAAGCAGTTTTTAAGTAGTAGTTTTCCTGTGCACTCATTTATTTTGAAAGCAAATGTCTGTTTCTATTTTGTTTTAAAGATAGACATTTTAGCAACTGTTATCAAATTTTACTATGCTTCTCTTTCTCTATAAAATATGATGAAATTCTTCCAGTTATCCCATAGTGTACTCTAAAACAAGGCTGAAGCAGACTTCTTTAACATGTTTCTGAAATAATTAGATAATCATACATCAAGAGGAATTATATACATTTTTATCATCTTCATACCTGGTTTTGTAAAAGATCATTGTACTCTCACCTCTAGTATATTTTAACAACATTAGAAAATGCTGTACTTTATTGTCTTGCTCCAAGAAAATATAAAATTTTGACAAATAATAAAAAGACTGAAATGTAACTCAAAATATACAGCATGTTTTATTGATATAACATGCCAGTTAAAAAAATAGCTTAACTCAGGTATGTATTACTTCCCTAATAAAGTTTGTTAGTGAACATAAGAAACTTACTTACATATAAGTATCTATGGAAAATACATAAAATATTGGCCAGTAGAAAACTAAAGCTATATATCCATTATTTTTGTTGTTGTTATTAATCAACTTATTTATTTTCCTCTCTGAGGAGTAGATAGAAATAATCCATTTGAGAGAGCAACTGAAGAAAAATGAAGCAAAATTCTGTGTATGAGTGTGTGTGCATGTGTGTGTGAATACATTTGCATGCACACAGCTATGTATATTAATAAAGCTTTACTAAGTATCAGACAGTCTAGAGGAACTTTCTATCCATTTTCACTTTTAAGCCTTAGGCCACCCAGACAAAGTTCATTGACTGAGTTACACACCAGGAACTGAGGATCAGAGGAGCTACTTTGTCTTTTCAAGATCACATAGCTAATAAGGAAGTAGAGGAGTGGAAATTTGAAACCAACTTTTTATAACATCAAATTACTGTTATTTTCCCTCTAAACCAAGCTCTATGACCTATATTATTTATGACAATTTGGGGAGGAAAACAATTTAAATAGCCACACTTGAAAATATTTTTGAAAGCAAAGTACACTTTTCAAGTATTATTGTTTTTCACCATTTCTAGTTTTATTTGAACATTTTTATCTACATTACATAGAAGTTATGTTCAATAGAAATTAAAAGAATTAAGATATTAAATATTTATCTAAAATACACTCAAAATTAATTAACATATTGAGGTGGGAGTTAACATGAGTGTTTCATCCTTAGCTGGTGGCTTGTATGAGTTTAATCAAAACTACTTATGATGGAAGAAATGCAACCAACGTCTAATTTGTTCAGCTCCGTTGTTAAAAAAGTGACATTTCCTCCATTCTCTGGCTTCCAAAATATGAACAATCTTGACTCTAATCAATAATATAAATTCTTCAAAAGGCCCTTGTCTCTCTTCAGAAAATTATTCCTCTACTTTTTTTCTTTACCTTCAATGACAAATATTAATCATGAAGTGAATTCAATTAAAAGCAAAATGAGGTGTTACTATACACATATTAGAATGCCTGAACTAAAATGCCTGACAATAACAAATGTTGGTGAGAAAATTGTTCAACTGGAACTATAATACTTTGTTGGTGAAAATGTAAAATTGTAAAACCACTCTGGAAAAGAGCTTGGCCTTATCCTACAAATTTAAACATACATTCTCCTTAAAACCCAGCAATTATATTCCTAGATATTTATTTTTAAAAAAGCAAAAAAAATACTTTCTACAATAATATGTATCACTATGTTCAAGACATCTTCATTCATAATCGCCCAAATGTGTAAGCAAACCAAATACTCATCAGCTGGTGAATGGGTAAATCATAGGATACATTTGTGTATTATTGGAAAATAAGTAGGAAATAACTATATAGACATGCAACAACATGACTGAATTTCAAACACATTAACCTAAGTGCATTCAAGGCAGACATAAAAGACTGCATGCTGAATGATTGCATTTATATTATTTTCAATAAAATGAAAAAATAATAAATAAAAGAAGAGGAAAAAGCCATGGGAGAACTGGGAAAGAGAGAATGTGATTTATTCAAAAGTTCAGGAAGTATTTTGGGGCCAGTGGAACTATTCTTTATTGTGGTGGTCATTGCATGGTTATATGCATGTCAAAACTCATCAAACAGTACACTTAAAAGGGGTGAATTTTATTGTGTGTATATTACATCTCAATAAACATGAATTCTGCATAGTTTATCCTCTAGGCAACAAGAACATTATAAAAATAATGTCAATCCAATTTATTTACTGTTGGCTTTGGGCAAATTATTTAGCCTCAGATTACCATTGTGTCCCGGTTTTGAAAATATTTATATTAATAAACTCCTTCTTCTGACGTAGAAAATAATAAAGTTGATAATTTTAGGTGAATGCAAACATACCTTAGAACCCGCTGACTTAGTAGATCTCAAACATTTTCATTCTTAATCAGATGTAATGCTTGTTAAAACACAGATCCCGGGCTTCCCTGGTGGCACAGTGGTTGAGAGTCCTCCTGCCAATGCAGGCGACACGGGTTCGTGCCCCGGTCCGGGAAGATCCCACATGCCGCGGAGCTGCTGGGCCCGTGAGCCATGGCCGCTGAGCTTGCACGTCCAGAGCCTGTGCTCCGCAGCGGAAGAGGCCACAGCAGTGAGAGGCCCGCATACCACAAAGGGAAAAAAAACCGCACAGATCCCTGCCCTATGTTCCAAGAGGGTTTGACCCAGTTGGTATGGGTTAGACCATTAATTTGCATTTCTAACAAGATCCCAGGTGAATCCAATGCTGCAGGTACATGGACCATACTTTGACTTGCATTGCACTAGGTAGTTTTTTGACCCTAGATATGATTCCTTAACTTGTAGTCCGTATAGAGTCTGTATACCCCTCTTCTTAATCACCAAGTTCTCAGCCCTTTTTTGTTGTTGTTGCAGAAGGGCTCCAAACAGAAGGTCCCTGCAGTTTTATGGAACTGTGGGTTAAAGGGAGGGAGAAGGGAAAGGACTAGGACTGGAAAGCAATGGGCACTGAGTCAGAGTGGAGAAAAATATCTCAAGTTTTCTCCTCTCCCTTTGATAAGGAGGTCTCAGCAGAGACACCTGAGGAAGGCCTCTGCTGAAGCCTCCTGTCACCCACCCTGATAAAAAGATTTTGTGACCACCTAGAGGGGTGGGATAGGGAGTGTGGGAGGGAGAAACAAGAGGGAGGATATATTGAGATATATGTATATGTATGGCTGATTCACTTTGTTATAAAGTAGAAACTAACACACCATTGTAGAGCAATTATACTCCAATAAAGATGTTTAAGAAAAGAAAAAAAAAAAGACTTCTGAATGGAAGTATCTGGAATGGGGATACAGATATGCCTAAAAGCTTGGGATGGGGGTCCTTGATAATGAGTCCTTGACAGCAACTCCTTCAGAGCCTGCAGTGCCTTGTCTGTGAACCAAGTGTTGTGTAGGGAGGCAGTTTGCTCCTGTGAGGACTGGCCAGGAAAGCATTCTTCAGGTCTATGGTCAAGCCTGAAAACACACACAAACCTCTACCTGGATGTAGTCCCTGGCATCTCAGGTGAGTCTAGAAGGGTTACAATAATCTCAACAATGTAAATGGAGCTTTGATGTTGGCTGTCTGGTCTTCTCTCTTCAAGTAAGCTCTTACTGTAGACCATCTACTACAGGCATTGAAAAGGGTATATTGTTTGAAGTTTATCCAAGTAGAGATGAACTGGCTGTGGCCAGTGCTATGGTATCAATTACCTCTCATAAGGATTACTAAAATAGCCTCCTATGTGGCCTTTCTTCTTTCAGTGTTGCTATATCAGAGCCAAACCTAATCCACTAGCCAGATTGTCTTAAAAATTACAAATCAGTTCACATAATCCCTTGCCTTAAATTTTAGAGCATTTCATCATTTTACTCAGCAGAGTAAGTGAACTCATTACTACTTTTTTCTATAAAATACTTAAAGAAAAAGACCCTGCTTACTTATCTGCTTCTTTCTCTTCTCTCTTTCTTATTATGCAGATATATGAGTCCTTGTCTCTACTTTTCAAATTTGACAATGGTGTTCATTGCAATTTCCTCAGAGGGGCATTATATGACTATTGTTACCTGGCTGTCTCATGTAATTTGAATTTCTCCGAAACACATTGTCCTGTTCTATTTTTTCCATAAATCTTCTTAAAAAATTACCTGCTAATTTGGTATGCCTCTAATCATACCAGATTATAAATTTTCTGATGGAAGGAAAATTGTTTGTGACCCACTTGAAGATAGACTGAAAGTTATATTGCTGTATCATTGCAAATCTGTTATTTATCATTCATCAAGTTACTTTATATATGGAAGTTAATGTCTTACATAGTTCTTTCTCTTTTAATATATTAGAACATATGCTTTCTACTCATAGCCAATGCAACTGTTCATCTTGAAATCTTTGACCATAATCAAACTATGGAAAGTTATATATATATTTTTTAAGTCCTGATTTTATATATATATAAGATTTTATATAAAATTAGGACTTACATGACTTTTATGAACTGTTATGTAATATTTTTCATGCCTTTGTTTTGTTTATATTTCATAAGGGATAAAATTACATGTGTTTTTACTTTACATGTGTTTTTATTAACTCGTACCTTTCAAATATGAGTGAATTATTATTTTATTTTATTTTTTTTAAGTTTCTGTTTCCCATTTTAATTACTGAAATCTCTAACAATGACAAAACTGTCACATAGGACAGTAAACGTATACATTAATTCAATCAAACTTCTTGGAAAGAATACATTTAGCAATCTGGGATAATGCAGAATGACAGGAAATATAATATAATTCGACACTGGTTCTTTTAGTCATTTTACCCAGACATCATGTTAATATTAGACCAATGCCCAAAACATTTAGTGCATAAACCAGTTTCTTTTTAAAAATCTATCATTTTTTTCTTGTTTTTGTTTTCTAATCAGCATTTTATTTTGGAACAACTTAAATTTACAGGAAAGTCACAAAGATAGCCCAAAGAGTCCTATATACCTTTTACTCAGCTTGCCCTAAAGTTAACGTCTTATATAACCATTTGTCAGAACTAGGAAATTAATGTTGCTACAATACTCTTAACCAAGCTATAGACTTTTTTGATCTCACTAGTTTTTTTTTGGGTTTTTTTTTTTATACAGCAAGTTCTATTAGTCATCCATTTTATACACATCAGTGTATACATGTCAATCCCAATCTCCCAGTTCATCACACTACCACGCCACCACCTGCCGCTTCCCCCCCCCTTGGTGACCATACGTTTGTTCTCTACATCTGTGTCTCAATTTCTGCCCTGCAAACTGGTTCATCTGTACCATTTTTCTAGTTTCCACATATATGCATTAATATACGATATTTGTTTTTCTCTTCCTGACTTACTTCACTCTGTATGACAGTCTCTAGGTCCATCCACATCTCTACAAATGACCCAATTGAGTTCCTTTTTATGGCTGAGTAATACGCCATTGTATATATGTACCACATCTTCTTTATCCATTCATCTGTCAATGGGCATTTAGGTTGCTTCCATGACCTGGCTATTGTAAATAGTGCTGCAATGAACATTGGGGTGCATGTGTCTTTTTGAATTATGGTTTTCTCTGGGTATATGCCCAATAGTGGAACTGCTGGTCATATGGTAATGCTATTTTTAGTTTTCTAAGGAAAATCCATACTGTTCTTCATAGTGGCTGTATCAGTTTACATTCCCACCAACAGTGCAAGAGGGTTCCCTTTTCTTCACACCGTCTCTAGCATTTGTTGTTTGTAGATTTTCTGAGGATGCCCATTCTAACTGGTGTAAGGTGATACCTCATTGTAGTTTTGATTTGCATTTCTCTAATAATTAGTGATATTGAGCAGCTTTTCATGTGCTTCTTGGCCATCTGTATGTCTTCTTTGAAGAAATGTCTATTTAGGTCTTCTGCCCATTTTTAGATTGGGTTGTTTGTTTTTTTTTAATATTGAGCTACATAAGCTGTTTATATATTTTGGAGATTAATCCTTTGTCCGTTGATTCATTTGCAAATATTTTCTCCCATTCTGAGGGTTGTCTTTTCGTCTTGTTTATGGTTTCCTTTGCTGTGCAAAAGCTTTTAAGTTTCATTAGGTCCCATTTGTTTAGTTTTCTTTTTATTTCCATTACTCTAGAAGGTGGATCAAAAAAGATCTTGCTGTGATTTAAGTCAAAGAGTGTTCTTCCTATGTTTTCCTCTAAGAGTTTTATAGTGTCTGGTCTTACATTTAGGTCTCGAATCCATTTTGAGTTTATTTTTGTGTATGGTGTTAGGGAGCGTTCTAATTTTATTCTTTTACATGTAGCTGTCCAGTTTACCCAGCACCGCTTATTGAAGAGACTGTCTTTTCTCCATTGTATATCCTTGCCTCCTTTGCCGTAGATTAGTTGACCATGGGTGTGTGGGTTTATCTCTGGGCTTTCTGTCTTGTTCCATTGATCTATATTTCTGTTTTTGTGCAAGTACCATATTGTCTTTTTTTTTTTCTTCCAATTTTATTGAGATATAATTGACATACAGCAGTGTATAAGTTTAAGGTGTACAGCATAATGACTTGACTTATATACATCATGAAATGATTATCACAATAAGTTTAGTGAACATTGATCATCTCATATGATACAGAATTAAAGAAATAGAAAAAAAAAAGTTTCCTTGTGATAAGAACTTAGGATTTACTCTCTCTTTTTTTTTTATCATTTATAAGTTTTATTATTTTCCAAATCTTATTCAATAACAAGTACTACTTTTCAAATCAGAAAAAAAATTAGTAAGCATGAGGAAACCAACCACCTGATGACAAACTTAAATAGTCACTAATTTCACCAATAGATTTGGGTAATTTCAAATTTCCTTGCTAACACAAATTTTGGAATAAGTCACCTTATGTGTATTACTGAATATGTTCATAACAACCAGAGCCAGAAGTGGGATTTGTCATTTGTTAAATTCAGGCAGCTCACCAAGCAGCCCAGACTTAAACATGAGAACAAATGAATTGCTCACCATAGCTTTGTACTCACATCTCAAATGACTGACTACCTTAGGTACATCTTACCTTCTTTCCACATCCACTTTAGCCATTGAATCTCTCCCTGAGATTAAGAAAAGATTTATGATGAAAAAGATAGCTCTTACCATCGGGAAACTCTTCCTCCCCTAGAAATGCCAACCCTTTGTTCCTTGCAAAGATATGCTCTGTACCAGCATTTTATTTTGGACCCCACCTTATCCTAAAACAATGGAGCATCTTGGCTGAGCAGCCCACAGAGGATTCCATCTGCTGCTGGCCAGACAGAAGCTGGGGATTAGGAGTAAACACTGGGAGCCCCAAGCGGATCAGCCAGTGTGTCCCTGCCCCTCCCCTAAGCTTTATGCTTCCTCCCGTGGAGCCTTCTGTACCTTCCAAAGCCCTCAATGAATGGGCTAGAAAAAGGTTCTTTTCTTCCCTTGGCACTTTACTGCCATGCATGTTTCCCTGCTAGCATGGGCTACTCCATTAAGCCTCCTGCCTGTCAAAATTTCTAGACTCAAAGTAGGCACCAGGCTGTATATCTTCATTGCCTCAAACTCCAGAGGACATGTCAAGCCCTCCAAGTCCAATCCACTCCATCAGTACCACAGGGGAGTGGAATGTCTGCTGGTACAAAATGCCCCACATCCCCTCCTTGCAAGCATCCCCAGTCTCCACAAGGGAGTCTCTCAGGGTCCCTTCACTTGACTTCATGGGGAGCAAAAAGTCTTTCACCTCAAGCAAGTACATCCTACAGGCCAAGATTCCAAAGATTATGCCTTCCTTTCTATCTCTATAATTATATAGACCTGGGGGCTTAGAGTTGAGGGTTCCATGACCAGTTTTGTTATTGTAGGTCTTTTCCTTCTTTTGTGTTTCTTGCCTAGAGAAGTTCCTTTAGCAGTTGTTGTAGAGCTGGTTTGGTGGTGCTGAACTCTCTCAGCTTTTGCTTGTCTCTAAAGGTTTTAATTTCTCCATCAAATCTGAATGAGATCCTTGCTGGGTAGAGTAATCTTGGTTGCAGGTTTTTCTCCTTCAACACTTTCAATATGTCCTGCCACTCCCTTCTGGCTTGCAGAGTTTCTGCTGAAAGATCAGCTGTTAACCTTATGGGGATTCCCTTGTGTGTTATTTGTTGTTTTTCCCTTGCTGCTTTTAATATGTTTTCTTTGTATTTAATTTTTGACAGTTTGATTAATATGTGTCTTGGCGTATTTCTCCTTGGATTTATCCTGTATGGGACTCTCTGTGCTTCCTGGACTTGATTAACTATTTCCTTTCCCATATTAGGGAAGTTTTCAACTATAATCTCTTCAAATATTTTCTCAGTCCCTTTCTTTTTCTCTTCTTCTTCTGGAACCCCTATAATTCGAATGTTGGTACGTTTAATGTTGTCCCAGAGGTCTCTGAGACTGTCCTCAGTTCTTTTCATTCTTTTTTCTTTATTCTGCTCTGCAGTAGTTATTTCCACTATTTTATCTTCCAGGTCACTTATCCGTTCTTCTGCCTCAGTTATTCTGCTATTGATCCCATCTAGAGTACTTTTAATTTCATTTATTGTGTTGTTCATCGTTGCTTGTTTCATCTTAAGTTTTTCTAGGTCCTTGTTAACTGATTCTTGCATTTTGTCCATTCTATTGTCCATTCTATCTCCAAGATTTCGGATCAACCTTACTATCATTATTCTGAATTCTTTTTCAGGTAGACTGCCTATTTCCTCTTCATTTGTTAGGTCTGATGGGTTTTTATCTTGCTCCTTCATCTGCGGTGTGTTTTTCTGTCTTTTCATTTTGCTTATCTTACTGTGTTTGGGGTCTCCTTTTTTGCAGGCTGAAGGTTCATAGTTCCTGTTGTTTTTTGTGTCTGTCCCCAGTGGCTAAGGTTGGTTCAGTGGGTTGTGTAGGCTTCCTGGTGGAGGGTACTAGTGCCTGTGTTCTGGTGGATGAGGCTAGATCTTGTCTTTCTGGTGGGCAGGTCCACGTCTGGTGGTGTGTTTTGGGGTGTCTGTAGACTTATTATGATTTTGGGCCGCCTCTCTGCTAATGGGTGGGGTTGTGTTCCTTTCTTGCTAGTTGTTTGGCATAGGATGTCCAGCACTGTAGCTTGCTGGTCGTTGAGTGAAGCTGGGTGCTGGCTTTGAGATGGAGATCTCTCGGAAATTTCTGCTGTTTGATATTATGTGCAGCTGGGAGGTCTCTTGTGGATCAGTGTCCTGAAGTTGGCTCTCCCACCTGAGAGGCACAGCACTGACTCCTGGCTGCAGCACCAAGAGCCTTTCATCCACAGGGCTCCTTAATTTGGGATGATTGGTTGTCTATTCAGGTATTCCACAGATGCAGGGTATATCAAGTTGATTGTGGAGCTTTAATCCGCTGCTTCTGAGGCTGCTGGGAGAGATTTCCCTTTCTCGTCTTTGTTCTCACAGCTCCCAGGGGCTCAGCTTTGGATTTAGCCCCGCCTGTGCGTGTAGGTCGCCGGAGGGCGTCTGTTCTTTGCTCAGACAGGACGGGGTTAAAGGAGCCGCTGATTCGGAGGCTCTGGCTCACTCAGGCCCGGGGGGAGGGAGGGGCACGGAGTGTGGGGCGGGCCTGCGGCGGCAGAGGCCGGCGAGACGTTGCAGCCTGAGGCGCGCCTGTGCGTTCTCCCGGGGGAGTTGTCCCTGGATCCCGGGACCCTGGCAGTGGCGGGCTGCACAGGCTCCCCGGAAGGGCGTGTGGCTAGTGACCTGTGTTCGCACACAGGCCTCCCGGTGGCGGCAGCAGCGGCCCTAGCGTCTCATGTCTGTCTCTGGGCTCCGCACTTTTAGCCGCGGCTCGCGCCCGTCCCTGGAGCTCTCTCAAGCAGCGTTCTTAATCCCCTCTCCTCGCGCACCAGGAAACAAAGAGGGACATAAAAGTCTCTTGCCTCTTCGGCAGTTCCAGACTTCTCCCCGGACTCTCTCCCGGCCAGCCGCGGTGCACTAACGCCCTGCAGGCTGTGTTCACGCCGCCAACCTCAGTCCTCTCCCGGCGCTCCGACAAAAGCCGGAGCCTCAGCTCCCAGTCCCGCCCGCCCCGGCGGGCGAGCAGACAAGCCTCTCGGCTGGTGAGTGCCGGTCGGCCCGATCCTCTGCGCTGGAATCTGTCCGCTTTGCCCTCCGCACCCCTGTTGCTGTGCTCTCCTCCGCGGCTCCCAAGCTCCCCCACTCCGCCTCCCGAAGTCTCCACCCGCGAAGGGGCTTCCTAGTGTGTGGACACTTTTCCTCCTTCACAGCTCTCTCCCACTGGTGCAGGACCCGTCCCTATCCTTTTGTCTCTGTTTAGTTTTTTCTTTTGCCCTACCCAGGTACGTGGGGAGTTTCTTGCCTTTTGGGAGGTCTGAGGTCTTCTGCCAGCGTTCAGTAGGTGTTCTGTAGGAGTTGTTCCACGCGTAGATGTATTTCTGGTGTATCTGTCTGAGTGAATTATTTTTAATTGACTAATTTTAAAGTACTATGGAGAAAAATTATTGAAATATAATGGTGATAGTTCTGAATCATGATTAAGCTATATTCTACTTTTCAGGGTAATAACACAGGTTAATAATTCATCTAGGAGGAGTTCATGAGTATGAAAGAATAATTAGCTGAAATATACTGAATCAAAATAAAATGAGATGGAAGCTGGACCACAATTAGATACCAGGATATAATAATAAGAACAGGTTCACATAGCACTTTGAAAGCTGAAATAGGGGTGTACAGGTAAGGAAATCAGTCTCCAAAACATTTTTAAGACCCAATCCCTGTCTATCCCCAAAACTTTATAATGTTAGTTAGTCTAGCAGAATCCAAAGCAAACAAGCAAGAGACTATAAACAGATAAGAACTTGAGGCAAATATAAAATGAGAAAGAAAATAAAAGTCTATCTAACATCTGGGACTAAGGATAAGGAGACTAAAGAAAGAAAGCTAAAAGCTTTTTATCAACACAGCCAACCCCAGAAAATCAATGGACCCCAGGAAACTATACATGTGTTTTCTTTTGTATCTATCCTTCCTGATTCCCATACTGGGTACTATAAGGACTTGTAATTCAAGTAGGGAATCTGGAATTTAAATGTTATATTTAAAAATATTAATAAGTTATTCAGTATCAAAAAAATACAACACAAACAAAATCCTATATACAAAGAAATACAAACATACAATGTATTCATGAATAAGATAATGTGGAGAAAATCAGGACATAACGATTTTTTAATTATCTCAGAGAGTGAAAAGGGTAAGAAACCTTCATACAAGGCAGTATTTTACTATTGCAAATAGCTCTGGAAATTACCATCTTAATCGCTGGATGTATTACTATAGCAATTCAAGTAGCTCCATCAAGTAATTTTGAACACTGAATCCTCAACATCTTTATTCCTTTAATATAATGATAACCTAAATAGAAAAATGTTTTAACAATTAAGACTCTATGTTTGTGGTGAACTACTAGATAAAATATAACTGTACCTGAACAATAGACAGTTTTTCTCATAATTATAAAACTGTTAGAAGATATGTTTTCAAATGTATATGCAATGCACAGCACACTTTAAAAATAATATAATTTTGTGCCCACTTTTTAAAACATTTTGAAAAAGAAAATGGTACATACATCTTAGGAAATTCTAAGACCTAATATCTATTATTCATAGGTCTGAATTTAGGAACCCTGCATATTGTAATAACTAGGCATCCTACAAATATCTTAGAGCTTCTATTTATAGTACACAAGACTGCACTTTCCCACAGACCTTAAAGTTAGATGTGGTTATATTACTTGCAGTGTCATTGGAGTGTGAGGGGAAGTAACTCAAGGCACTCTTATAAGAAGCTGCTGAGAGCCAATGTACAATTCTCTACACCTCTTTCCTGTTACAGACTTTATCAAAGACCTGTCAAGATCAGATTTGTCTGTCTGAATCCCTGATTCAGAAAAATGAGCAGACCCTCCTGGTCTAAGGTGGATGTGTAGCTGGGAAATTAAACCACTCTGTGATGCATCACTAAGGTTGAGGGATCAGGTTGTAACTTCAACACAACTAGTTTATCCTGACTTACATACCAAACAAGACCGAATTCTCATGCATTAGTTTACATCATTGTGATATACACTGCTATTACCTTAAAAAAAAAAAAAAAGAAAGAAAGAAAGGAAGAAAGAAAAAAGAAAAGAAAAAGAGAAGCAGCATTAAGATCGGCTGGGGGGCTTCCCTGGTGGCGCAGTGGTTGAGAGTCCGCCTGCCGATGCAGGGGACACAGGTTTGTGCCCCGGTCCGGCAGGATCCCGCATGCCACGGAGCGGTTGGGCCCATGAGCCATGGCCGCTGAGCCTGCGCGTCCGGAGCCTGTGCTCCGCAACGGGAGAGGCCGCAACAGTGAGAGGCCCGCATACCGCCAAAAAAAAAAAAAAAAAGAAAGATCAGCTGGGGGTTCTTTTGACAAAATGAGGTTTAAAGAAAAATAATCTTTTGAGGACCAAAAGCATTAAAGATAAGACCAAGAGGAAATACAGTTTTGTTATATCTAAGAAGAAAAGAGTGATTTTTTTTTCAGTGTGATCACTGAGAATGAAATCTGATTACATATCTTATAAAACAGGTAACAAAAAGGAAATTAGTGCCAATTTTGGATATATGAAATTTAGAAGAGTTGATTTGATACACACGCAGTTGTACTTATACATATCATCATGTATTATATGTAGCTGTATAAACATATTAAATAAATATAACATATATACTGAAAAGTGGGCATTAATGAAATTATCTTACTTTTTGGTAAAATTTAACCATATATTAAAATGCTGTTGTGCAATTTTCTCTGTTTTTTTTTTTTTTCTGTCTTAATATTGAGGAAGTGGAATCATATAGAATGTGTTCTGTGCCTGACTTTTTAGCACAGCACTTTTTGTCATCTTCACCTCTGTTTTTGTGTGTAGCTGAAGTTTGCTTATTTTCATGACACGTGATGTGCAGTACTCATTTATATGTATAATACAACACAATTTTATTCATTCTATTGTTGATATTTTCATTTAAAATGGTGCTATGAACAACACTATACATTTCTTGTGATGTATATCATGAGAGTTTTTCATTCATTTTTTTCTGTAAGATGGTTCTAGTAGTGCTTAGTTATCTATAACTTCATTTGAAACAATTTTGTTAGGTTGTATTGTGACAGCTGTTATTTCAGTGTGCATTTTTTTTAAAAAGTTATCAAAACAGGTGAATTTTTGTGTAGCCATTTTAATATTGAAGATGGAAGAGAAAAGCAACATTTTCAGCATATTATGCTTTATTATTTCAAGAAAGGTAAAAACACAACTGAAATGCAAAAAAGGATTTGTGCAGTGTATGGAGAAGGTGCTGTGACTTATCGAATGTGTCAAAGGTGGTAGGTGAAGTTTCGTGCTAGAAATTTCTCACTGGATGATGGTCCATGGTCGGGTAGACTGGTTGAGTTGATAGCAATCAAATTGAGACATTAATTGAGGGTAATCAATGATATACCACAGGGGAGATAGCCAACATACTCAAAATACCCAAATCAAGCTTTGAAAATCATTTGCACCAGCTTGGTTATGCTAATTGCTTTGATGTTTGGACTCCACATAAGTTAAGAGAAAAAAACCTTCTTGACCATATTTCCACATGAGATTCTCTACTGAAACATAAGAAAATTGTTCTGTTTTTAAAATAAATTGTGACGGGTCATGAAAAGTGGATACTATACAATAATGTGGAATGGAAGAGATCATGGGGCAAGTGAAATGAACCACCACAAACCACACCAAAGACCTGTCTTCATCCAAAGAAGAATATATACATGTTGTGTATATGGTGGGAGTGGAAGGGAGTCCTCTATAATGACCTCCTTCCAGAAAACCAAAAGATTAATTCTGCTCCCAATTAGACCAACTGAAAGTAGCACTCGATGAAAAGCGTCCGGAATTAGTCAACAGAAAACACATAATGTTCCATCAGGATAATGCAAGATCGCATGTTTCTTAGATGACCAGGTAAAGATTGTTATAGCTTGGCTGGGAAGTTCTGATTCATCCACTGTATTCCCCAGACATTGCACCTTTGGATTTCCATTTATTTCAGTCTTCACAAAATTCTCTTAATGGAAAAAATTTCAACTCCCTGGAAGACTGTTAAAAGGCACCTGGAACAGTTCTTTGCTCAAAAAGATAAAAAGTTTTGGGAAGATGGAATTATGAAGTTGCCTGAAAAATGACAGAAGATAGTGGAACAAAAATACTGAATATGTTGTTCAATAAAGTTCTTGGTGAAAATGAAAAACATGTCTTTTATTTTTACTTAAAAACCAAAGGAAGTTTTTTGCCAACCCAATGTATATATAAGATTTGAAATTTTGGAGCACCAGTTGTGCTTCCTTAATTTAGTTAATTCAAAATATCTTCAAGAATGTTTGTAATATGCACTTCCACCAGCAAGGCTTGAGAATCCATATTCTTTTCATTTCCATCAAGATTCTCTCTCTCTCTCTCTCTCTCTCGTATCACTCTCTGGAGTGGGAGGCAAGAAGTGATACATTGTTGTAGTTTGAATTTTAATTTTCTGGTTTATTATGCAATGTGAAAACATTTTCATATGTTCATTGGTCATTTTGATGCACTTTTTTGCTATTACTGTAGTAGTTCTTTATCCAATATCATATTGTGATATCTGTATTTCCTGTTGGTTTCAAGTTCTTAACATGTATTCTGGACTAGACTCCTTATTTGATTCCATATGTTACAAATATATTCTTCTACTCCATGGCCTGATTTTGCACCTTCTTAACAGTGTCAATTTTTAAACAAATTTTCTTCATATGAAGACCAGTTCTCTTAAAATTTTCCTATATTCTATGAAGAAATTTCCCCTAATTCAAGGACATTTACGTAGTATCTTATTTTAAATTTCAGTATGTTTGTTGTTTTACATCTTGTGGAATTTAGTTTTGTGAATGATGTAAAATAGGAGTTATGTTCATTTTCTTCCATATGGGCACAGAATGAATCCTGCCTAGTTCACTGAAAAATGTAACCTTACCCAATTCGTCCATAGTATCAACTTTGTACTAAAACAAGTGACCAAGTATGCATGCATTTGATTCTGGCGTTTCTCACTGTGCTCCATTCCAATCACATGCCACTTCCTCAATTATTGTAAATACAAAATAACTTTTAATATATGATAATCCTCCAGCTCTGTTTTTCTTGCTTATCTTGAGTAGTTTTGGCCATTTGTTTTTACATAATAGTTCTCAAATTTATAAATCCATTTCTAAAAAAGAAAGAAAGGTAAGAAACTTAATGACATTTTACTAGAATTACATAAAATCCTAGATCAATTGCATGTTGTGTTGACATATTTACAACATTAAATTTTCCAATAAAATAACATGGAGTATCTCTCCCTTAATTAGATCTTCTTAAGTTTCTCTCAATAACATTTCTACAAAGATGAATTATGTATAATAAATAAATGTGTTCCTTAAATGTATTCTATTAAGTTCATTCATGTTATTTTAGTGGTGACTTTTATTTTATTTTTATTTTCTATAAATATTTTTTGTCATACATATAAATACAATTGCTTGTTTTAATAAAAAGTACCTTGTATTTAGCGACCCTGTCACATTCATTTATATTCATCTATTAGTTGTACTATTTGTCTGAAAATTATTTTAATATCTTATATTCACATGTGAGAAATAACAGTTTTACGTTTTCTTTCCAACCATTAAAAATCAGATTTTGCACCCATTTGAACTTCCATCACAATGTGAATACTAATGATGATAGACATCCTTGTCTGTTTTCACTATCCAGATGAAACTATCAATAATTTACCATTACGTATAATATACAACTTTTTAGTGTATGTTCTTTATTAAATGAAGAAAGTTCCCTTGTTTTTATTATTCTGCTCTTTTTCTCGTTTGGCTGATCTGTATCTACTGAGATAACAAGCATCTTCTCTTTGTTTATTAATGTAATGAAATTACATTGGCTGATTTTCAAATTTAAACCAACTTTGCATTTCAATCTGTTTGTGATTACATGAGATTATTGACATGTAAACTTAATTTCTTGTAATGTCCTTGTTGAGTTTTTGTTTGTATGTTTTTTAAACACTTCATTTTCTTAGAAAAACTGAGAGGAAAGTATGTTGATTTTTATTTATCTTTTGCCCCCACACAAGTTTAGCCTCTCCCCTTATCGACATCGATCACAATAGTGGTGCATTTGTTACAACTGATGAACCTACACTGACACATCATAATCATAGTTTACATTACAATTCATTCTTTGTGTTGTGCATTATATAGATTTGGGCAAAAATATAATGGTATGAATCCATCATTATAGTATCATACAGAGTTTTTTACTGACCTAAAAATCCTCTGTGCTCCACCTATTTATCTCACTAGCAGAAACCACTGTTGTTGGTTTTTTTTTGTTTTGCTTTTTTTCTGTCTCCATAGCTTTGCCTTTTCCAGAATATAATATATTCTGAACCATACAGTATGTCATTTTCAGATCGACTTTTTTTACTTAGTAATATGTATTTAAGTTTCCTCTATGTCTTTTCATGACTTTACATATACTTTTTTTTTTTAGTACATCCACTGTCTGGATGTACTACAGTTTATTTATCCACTCACCTTATGAAGAACATCTTGGTTGCCTCCAAATTTTAGCAATTATGAATAAAGCTGCTATAAACATCTGTGGGCAGGTTTTTGTGTGGACAAAATTGTTCAGATATTTTTGGTATATACAAAGGAACACACAATTCCTGGGTCAAAAGGTAAGGGTATGTTTAATTTTGTAAGAAAACACCAAATTGTCTTCCAAAGTGGCTATACATTTCACATTTCCAACAGCAATGAAAGAGTGTTCCTATTGCTCCACCTCCTTACCAGCATTTGGTGTTGTCAGTGTTCTGGATTTTGCCCCTTCTAATAGGAAGATAGTGGTATCTCATTGTTTTTCTAGTTTTCATTTCCTTGGTGACATATGACCTGGAGCATCTTTTCATATGATTATTTGTCATCTGTATATCTTCTCTCATGAGATTTCTGTTAAGGTCTGTGGCCCATTTTTTAACCATATTTGGGGGAGGGGTTCTTATACTTGAGTTTTAAGAGTTCTTTGTACATTTTGAATAACAGATTTTTATCAGATGTGTCTTTTGCAAATATTTTCACCCAGTCTTTGGATTGTATTCCAATTCTCTTGATGTTGTCTCTTGCAGAATTTTATTTTTATTTTAATAAAGTCCAGGTTATTATTTTTCTTTTCATGGATCTGTCTTTGATATTGTATCTAAACAGTCATCATTATACCCAAGTTTATATAGATTTTCTTCTATGTTATCTTTGAGGAGTGTTATAGTTTTTCATACATTTAGGTTCATGATTCATTTTGAGTTAATTCTTTTGACAGGTATAAAGTCTGTGTCTAGATTCATTTTTTTGCTTGTGGATGTCCAGTTTTCTAGCACTACTTGTTTAGGAGACTACCTTTGCTCCATTTTGTTCCTCTCCTTCTTTGTCAAAATTTAGTTGTCTATATTTATGTGGGTGTATTTCTGGGTTCTCTATTCTGTTTTTTTGTGAGTTTTAATATTAAATTTTTGTTGCCCACATAAAACAAGTTTTGACGTCTTTTTCTCTTACTGATATCACAAAAAAAAAAATGTGAAAGAGTCATTTTATTTGTTCCTTAAAGGTTTAGAAAGAAATTACACTGTTAGAGTAACTTTTCTGGGAAGATGTTTAATTTTAGGTTTTTTTGGATACATATTATTCTATACATAGTTTTTTGTTGGGTTTTGTTACATTTTTCAAATAATTTATTCTTCTAATGTACATTTACTAAATTATTAGCATAAAATTTTTATTCATATATTTTCATGATCAGTTTATGAAGTGCTGGATCATTCCTGATATACATATATATGTATATGTACATATTTACATACATATATATTTGATGAATAGTGGTGAGCTGATTTTTCTATGTTACTATTATTCTTGCTTGGTAATTATGATATTTATTAGTTTTTTATTAATTATCATTTGAATATTTATATGTTACCTCCACTACAAATTTTTATTTAAGCCATTAATTTTCTATTTTATCTTTAATAATTTTTCTACCTTTTATTTTCCTATGGGTTAAATTTGTTTGTTTGTTTGTTTGTTTTTAAATCTGAACAACATGATAAATAAATTTTACCTACTTAAAAAGTTCACCTAGGGCTTCCCTGGTGGTGCATTGGTTAAGAATCCATGTGCCAGTACATGGGACAATTGTTGGAACCCTGATCTGGGAAGATCCCATATGCCACAGAGCAACTAAACCTGTGTGCCACAACTACTGAGCCTGTGCTCTAGAGCCTGCGAGCCACAACTACTGAAGCCTGCACAACTAGAGCCCATGCTCCGCAACAAGAGAAGCCACTGCAATGAGAAGCCCATGCACTGCAATGAAGAGTAGCCCCTGCTGGCTGCAACTAGAGAAAGCCCGTGTGCAGCAACAAAGACACAACACAGTCAAAAATTAATTAATCAAAAAAAAGTTTACCTAAAATTTACCTAAGTAAACCATATGTATTCTTTTTTTTTTCTTTTTTCTTTAATCTCTAGCCTACAAAGGAAATTCACATTTTTCTTTTTTCCTTTAACATCTTTATTGGAGTATAATTGCTTTACAATGTTGTGTTAGTTTCTGCTGTATAACAAAGTGAATCAGCTATATGCATATGTATATCCCCATATCCTGGGCAGGACAATAATAAAAATACAGACATAGAGAATGGACTTGAGGACACGGGGAGGGGGAAGGGTAAGCTGGGATGAAGTGAGAGAGTAACATTGACATATATATATATACTACCAAATGTAAGATAGACAGCTAGTGGGAAGCAGCTGTATAGCACAAGGAGATCAGCTCGGTGCTTTGCGACCATCTAGAGGGGTGGGATAAGGAGGGTGGGAGGGATACCATATGCATTCTTTACCTTCACTTTCCATTTGCCTAAGGGGACATCAAGACAGCATTGTTTAGTTAATCTACACTTTGTTGTCAGGTTCCATTGCAGCTGCATCCTCACAAGTGGAGGTATTGCATCTATTGTCAGGTAGAATTGCTTAAAGGAAAATATGGAGATGATATTTGAGAGATCAGTATTCTTTTAAACTCCATATAATTCTCTTCAGCCTCTGGCCTTCCTCTCTGCTCCTATGAGCATTACCTTGGTACAGAGAAATCAACTTTCTAAATCTGCTAGGCTCTAGATTATTTGCTTAGTAGTCAAATTTAACATCTAGCTTCAGGAAAGAGACCCTTTCTTATCAATGCCATATTGCTCTCTTTTCTCTTATTTAGATAAGTCTTCTTGGTACAAAACTTGCCACATGTGCAAACTTACTTATACTCAAGACCCAAAGTGTCCAACACACTTCAACGTTTGAAGATTACTTGCTCAGTTCCTAAATGCAATTCTTATATTCCAATATCAAACAATGTTATAATTTAAATAAGTGTTTTGTACATGCTTAGCAAGTGTTGACATCTTCTAAATGTAGCATGTATTAGGTTCCTCTCTAATCTTATCACTATCTCTAATTAAAATTAACAAACTAGTACATATTATCTTTAGCTCCCTCTTCATGGTACTGACTTTTATAAAATCAAAGCTCTTGGCAACAAAGAATCTGCTAACTCAAGGTGAAAACACATTCAATATAAGGCTACTGGATAGATTACAAATTTATCAAATTAAAATACAGGGTGCCCAGTTAAATTGGAAATTCAGTTAAATAATAGCAACAACAAAGAAGTAGTAGAAGTAGCCCCATGTAAAATTCAGAGTATACTTATTAAAAATAGAACTTGAGGTTTACCTTAAATTCAAATTTAACTGTGCATCCTGTATTTTATCTGATAACCACATTTAGGTAAGAAACACAAATACACACTACCATCAACAACACTACCAAAAGAAAATAAATCTCATTTTTTTCTTGCTAGTCATTGCTGCTGCTGGATACAATTGCTGTCACCACTGGTCACTCTTGCTGCAGATTTTGGAAATATGGTTCTATAGGTGAGTTCTAAACTGCCCTTTTGCTTTCAAGTTATTTAGTGGAGACTTAAATTCTTAGTTAGCATCTTCATTTGTCTGTGACCTTAACACCAGGACAAGGAGAAAAATTCATCTTCAACTCTTTACTAGAAAAATTAGACCCCATCTCACACCAAGACTTCCAAAATTAGATGGAAGGGAGTGTTTTTCCCTCTAAAATAGCACATTTGTATCATTTAGAGCATCATAAAGAAAAGTGTTTCCTTATTGTATGTTACTGAATGGAGACTACATATCACTCTATTAGTTGCAAAAAATGAACCAAACTTTTTTCTTTAAACTTATTAAGAGCAATTTATTTAGTAAGTGAAATTGAGAACCTTCAGGAAACCCTTTAACCTAAGTCAGCAAATAATTCTAGACAACAGGCTCAGAGTCTAATTTGACTGGAAATGTAAAGTTAAATGAGTTGAGGTGGGGTGGGGTAATCAGAAGGTTGGCATGGGGCCCGCAGGGGACTGGAAGTCTTGACAGTGTAGAGTTGGGAAGGCGAGAAACTCTTCCCCTCTGAGGCAAAGAACAGACAATTTGGCAAGGAGAGATGAGGGTGGAACAACAGCTGTCAAGGAACATGTTCAGAGCGGCCAGTTGAAGTGCATGCAATAGGGGATCATTCAGGGAACTTGAGCCATGACTCTAGGCATCAGTGAAATTTGAGGCCTCAGGCTGTTTGCAAGTGCTGGTGGTCTACCTGGGAGCTGCTGACACCTGTGAGTCTCTCCACACTCTCAGGGCAGTGTCTCAGGATGTCCAGTACTTCACAGGTCATTCTGGCCACTCCCATGGGTCCACTTCCACGGGATGCCAGCATGACCTTATTGGCTGATGCCAAAGGACCACTGGTCCTTCCTGCCACCTGTGGCACATTCTCTAACAGCATCAGCTGAGCAGCCTCCTGGTACAGCTGGAAAGTTACTGCTTGCTTGGCCACCTGCTTAGATTTGGCCTGGGACTCTGGCCTCTAGGGCAAAGGCCTCGTTCTCCTCATGCATCCATACAGAAACATCTTCTGCCTCTCTCTGTGTTATCAGCTGGGAATTATCTGTATTGACTAGGTGCTTCAGGCTTGCAGCACTGGGTTCCCATTGTCTTCTTCTTTTATTAGTGTTAATTTCTTTATTTATTGAAGTATGGTTAATGTACAATATTATATAAGTCACAGGCATACAATATAGTGATTCATGATTTTTAAAGGTTATACTCCATTTATAGTTACTATAAAATATTGGCTATATTCCCTGTGTTGTACAATACACACTTGCAGCTCATTTTACACATAATAATTTGTACCTATTACTCACCTACCCCTATCCTGCCCCTGCCCTCTTCTCTCTCCTCACTGGTAACCACTAGTTTGTTCTCTCTATATATGTCTGCTTCTTTTTTGTTATAGACACTAGTTTGTTGTAATTTTTAGATTCCTCAAATAATTGATATCATACAGTATTTGCCTTTCTCTGTCTGACTTATTTCACTTAACATAATGCCCTTCAAGTCCATCCCTGATGTTGCAAATGGCAACATTTTATTCTTTTTATGGCTGAGTAGTATTCCATTGTGTGCGTGAGTGTCTATGAGTGTGCATGTGTGTATGTGTGTTTGTGTATATATACCATATCTTTTTTTTAATGAGGCTGAAATTTATTGATTTATTTTTTAATATCTTTATTGGAGTATAATAGCTTTACAACGCTGTATTAGTTTCTGCTTTATAACAAAGTGAATCAGCTATACATATACATATATCCCCATATCTCCTCCCTCTTACAACTCCCTCCCACCCTCCTTATCCCACCCCGCTAGGTGGTCACAAAGCACCAAGTTGATCTCCCTGTGCTATGTGGCTGTTTCCCACTAGCTATCTATTTTACATATCGTAGTGTATATATGTCCATGCAACTCTCACTTTGTCCCAGCTTACCCTTCCCCCTCCCCGTGTCCTCAAGTCCATTCTCTACCTCTGTGTCTTTATTCCTGTCCAGCCCCTAGGTTCTTCAGAACTTTTTTTTCTTTTTTATAGATTCCATACATATGTGTTAGCATACTGTGTTTGTTTTTCTCTTTCTGACTTTCTTCACTCTGTATGACAGTCTCTAGGTCCATCCACCTCACTACAAATAACTCAATTTCATTTCTTTTTATGGCTGAGTAATATTCCATTGTATATATGTGCCACATCTTCTTTATCCCTTGATCTGTCAATGGACACATAGGTTGCTTCCATGTCCTGGCTATTGTAAATACAACTGCAGTGAACATTGTGGTAGATGACTTTTTTAATTATGGTTTTGAAATATGCCCAGTAGTGGGATTGCTGGGTCATATGGTAGTTCTATTTTTAGTTTTTTTAAGGAACCTCCATACTGTTCTCCCTAGTGGCTGTATCAATTTACATTCCCACCAACAGTGCAAGAATGTTCCCTTTTCTCCATCACCTTTCCAGCATTTATTTTCCGTAGATTTTTTTATGATGGCCATTCTGACTGATGTGTGGTGATACCTCGTTGTATTTTTGATTTGCATTTCTCTAATGATAAGTGATGTTGAACATCCTTTCATGTGTTTGTTGGCAATCTGTATATCTTCTGTGGAGAAGTGTCTATTTAGGTCTCCTGCCCATTTTTGGATTCAGTTGTTTGTTTTTTTGATATTGAGCTGCTCCATGAGCTGCTTGTACATTTTGGAGATGAATCCTTTGTCAGTTGCTTCATTTGCAAATATTTTCTCCAATTCTGAGGGTTGTCTTTTCATCTTGTTTATAGTTTCCTTTGCTGTGCAAAAGCTTTTATGTTTCATTAGGCCCCATTTGTTTATTTTTGTTTGTATTTCCATTTCTCTAGGAGGTGGGTCAAAAAGGATCTTGCTGTGATTTATGTGAAAGAGTGTTCTTCCTATGTTTTCCTCTAAGAGTTTTATAGTGTCTGGTCTTACATTTAGGTCTTTAATCCATTTTGACTTTATTTTGGTGTATGGTGTTAGAGAGTGTTGTAATTTCATTCTTTTACAGGTAGCTGTCCAGTTTTCCCAGCACCACTTAATGAAGAGACTATCTTTTTGCCATTGTATATTCTTACCCCCTTTATCAAAAATAAGGTGACCATACATGTGTGGGTTTATATCTGGGCTCTCTATCCTGTTCCATTGATCTATATTTCTGTTTTTGTGCCAGTACCATACTGTCTTGATTACTGCAGCTTTGTAGTATAATCTGAAGTCTGGGAGCCTGATTCCTCCAGCTCCATTTTTCTTTTTTCAAGATTGTTTTGACTATTTGGGGTCTTTTGTGTTTCCATATAAATGTGAAAGTTTTTGTTCTACTGTGAAAAATGCCATTGGTAGTTTGATAGGGATTGAATTGAATCTGTAGATTGCTTTGGGTAGTATAGTGATTTTCACTATGTTGATTTTTCCCATCCAAGAACATGGTATATCTATCCATCTATTTGTATCATATTTAATTTGTATCATATTTAATTTCTTTCATCAATGCCTTATAGTTTTCTGCATACAGGTCATTTTTCTCCTTAGGTAAGATTATTCCTAGATATTTTATTCTTTCTGTTGCAGTGGTAAATGGGAGTGTTTCCTTAATTTCACTTTCAGATTTTTCATCATTAGTGTATAGGAATGCCAGAGATTTCTGTGCATTAATTTTGTATCCTGCTACATTTCCAAATTCATTGATTAGCTCTAGTAGTTTTCTGGTAACATATTTAGGATTCTCTATGTATAGTATCATGTCATCTACAAACCATGACAGCTTTACTTCTTCTTTTCTGATTTGGATTCCTCTTATTTCTTTTTCTTCTTTGATTACTCTGACTAAAACTTCCAAAACTATGTTGAATAATTGTGGTGAGAGTTGACAACCTTCTCTTGTTCATGATCTTAGAGAAATGGTTTCAGTTTTTCACCACTGAGAATGATGTTGGCTGTGGGCTTGTCACATATGGCCTTTATTATGTTGAGGTAAGTTCCCTCTACGCCTACTTTCTGAAGGGTTTTTATCATAAAAGGGTGTTGAATTTTGTCGAAAGATTTTTCTTCATCTATTAAGATGATGATATGGTTTTTCTCCTTCAATTTATTAATATGGTGTATCACATTGATTGTTTTGCCTATATTGAAGATTCCTTGCATTCCTGAGTTAAACTCCACTTGACCATGTTGCATGATCCTTTTAATGTGTTGTTGGATTCTGTTTGCTAGTAATTTGTTGAGGATTTTTACATCTATGTTCATCAATGATATTGGCCTATAGTTTTCTTTCCTTGTGACACCTGTGTCTGGTTTTGGTATCAAGGTGATGGCGGCCTCATAGAATGAGTTTGGATGTGTTCCTCCCTCTGCTATATTTTGGAACAGTTTGAAAAGTATAGGTGTTGGCTCTTCTCTAAATGTTTGATAGAGTTCACCTGTGAAGCCATCTGGTCTGGGCTGTTTGTTGGAAGATTTTTATCACAGTTTCAATTTTGGTGCTTGTGATTGGTCTATTTATATTTTCTGTTTCTTCCTGGTTCAGTCTCAGAAGGTTTTGCTTTTCTACGAATTTGTCCATTTCTTCCAAGTTGTCCAATTTATTTGCATATAGTTGCTTGTAGTAATCTCTCATGATCCTTTGTATTTCTGCAGTGTCAGTTGTTAGTTTTTCTTTTTCATTCTAATTCTATTGATTTGAGTCTTCTCTCTTTTTTTCTTGATGAATCTGGCTAATGGTTTATCAATTTTGTTTATCTTCTCAAAGATCCAGCTTTTAGTTTTATTTATAATTGCTATTGTTTTCCTCATTTCTTTTTCATTTATCTCTGATCTGATTTTTATGATTTCTTTCCTTCTGCTAACTTTGGGGATTTTTTGTTCTTTTTTCTCTAATTGCTTTTGGTGTAAAGGTAGGTTGTTTATTTCAGGTATTTCCTGTTTCTTGAGGTAGCATTGTGTTGCTATAAACTTCCTTCATAGAACCTCTTTTGCTGCATCCCATAGGCTTTTCATCATTGTGTTTTCATTGTCATTTGTTTCTAGGTATTTTTTGATTTCCTCTTTGATTTTTGCAGTGGTCTCTTGGTTATTTAGTAGTGTATTGTTGAGCCTCCATATGTTTATATTTTTGACAGATTTTTTCCTGTAAATAATATCTAGTCTCATAGCATTGTGGTCAGAAAAGATACTTGATATGATTTCAGTTTTCTTAAATTTACCAAGGCTTGACTTGTGACCCAAAATATGATCTATCCTGGAGAATGTTCCATGGGCACTTGAGAAGAAAGTTTACTCTGTTGTTTTTGGATTGCATGTCCTATAAACATCAATTAAGTCCATTTTGTTTAATGTATAATTTAAAGCTTGTGTTTCCTTATTTATTTTCGTTTTGGATGATCTTTCCAATGGTGAAACTGGGATGTTAAAATCCCCTACTATGATTGTGTTACTGTCAATTTCCCCTTTTATGGCTGTAAGCATTTGCCTTATGTATTGAGGTGCTCCTAAATTGGGTGCATAAATATGGGTGTTATATCTTCTTGTATTGATCCCTTGATCATTATGTAGTGTCCTTCTTTGTCTCTTGTAATAGTCTTTATTTTAAAGTCTATTTTGTCTGATATGAGAATGCTTCTCCAGCTTTCTTTTAATTTCCATTTTCATGGAATATCTTTTTCATCCCCTCACTTTCAGTCTGTATGTGTCCCTAGGTCTGAAGTTGGTCTCTAGTAGACAGCATATATACAGCTCTTGTTTTTGCATCCATTCAGCCAGTCTATGTCTTTTGGCTGGAACATTTAATCCATTTACATTTAAGGTAGTTATCAATATGTATGTTCCTCTTACAGTTTTCTTAATTGTTTTGGGTTTGTTATTGTACATATTTTCCTTCTCTTGTGTTTCCTGCCTAGAGAAGTTCCTTTAGCATTTGCTGTAAAGCTGGTTTGGTGGTGCTGAATTCTCTTAGCTTTTCTTTGTCTGTAAAGGTTTTAATTTCTCCATTGAATCTGAATGAGATCCTTGCTGGGTAGTGTAATCTTGATTTTTCCCTTTCATCACTTTAATTATTTCCTGACACTCCCTTCTGGCTTGCAGTGTTTCTGCTGAAAGATCAGCTGTTAACCTTATGAGGAGTCCCTTGTATGTTATTTGTTGTCTTTTCCTTGCTGCTTTTAATATTTTTTCTTTGTATTTAATTTTTATAGTTTGATTAGTATGTGTCTTGGCATGTTTCTCCTTGGATTTATCCTGTGTAGGAATCTTTGTAGGTGTTCTGTAGGTGTTGTTCCACATGTAGATGTATTTCTGATGTATTTGTGGGGAGGAAGGTGATCTCCACATCTTACTTCTCCATCGTCTTGAAGGTCTCCCTCACCACATCTTCTTTATTTATCTCTTGATGGACACTTAGCTTGCTTCCATATTTTTGGCTATTGTAAGTAATGCTGCTATGAACACTGAGGTGCATGTATCTTTTTGAAATAGTATTTTTGATTTTTTTGGATATATACCCAGGAGTGGAATTGCAGGATCATACGGTAGTTCTATTTTTAGTTTTTTAAGAAACCTCCATACTCTTTTCCACAGTGGCTGCACCAATTTACATTCCTACCAAGTGTGTACAAAGGTTCCTTTTTCTCCCCTATTTGGCCAACATTTCGTTTCTTATTTGTGTTCTGTCATCATTTGAATTAGCTTCACCAGGTCAATTTCTTTTATCCTATTTGAGCTAACTGGAAGTTTACTTTTTCATTCAAAGACTTTAACTAAGATTCTAGAAGGCATCTTCTGATATTGATTTCTTCCCTGCTTCCTACCTTGTTTTCAGTGTATAGGCCTCTTGTTACAAAAATACATCATGAATTAAAAACAATATAAGGGAATCAATAAAGCACTTAAATGGGGAGAAAAAAACCCACACAAATATATTCTGAACTCGAATCTCTAGCTCTAGCAAGGCCATTTCCTGCTCCTGCATTGCCCCTGCTGGGATGCTCCATCACCTGCACCTGTGCCTCCTGTTCCTCCAGCTGCAGCTTAGTCTAGGCCACCTGAAGCTGATTTGCCAGGTCACCCTGTGCTCAGAGGGTGTTGACCTAGATGTCATACTTGGCCTTCTTCAGCTAGTTGTCCCTCTGCAACTTGGCCATCTCAATCTCACGCAAATACTGAGCAGACACATTTTTCTGCCTGGTTTGGCCTTTGGACCCCAGTATCTCTTCACCTCCCTTCCTCAATCTGAGCATCTTTCTGGACTTGAGTTGTTTGAGTTTTCACTGAGGAGTGCAAATATCTGATCATCATGAATGTCCTTCAGGGTGTAGCTAACCACACTGATAAGTCTTACAGAATTCACAAAAAAATGGTTGTTCTTATTACAATAAAAAATTTAAAATCTTATTCTTCTCATTAAAAGGTCTGTGTTCCAGTGAATAAATCCCCCTTTAAACATGTTTCTTAGTTTTTCTATTACCCTGAAACTGAAACAACTTAATTTAACTGATTTCAAATTTTTCCATTCATATGTTTTTCTTTTTAATTCAGTCAAGGTGATTTTTGTATGATAGTTCAGCATATTACTGTTTAATTTAGTGAACTGAATACTCTTTATACTTCTTTTGGGGTGTTCAATTATGTTATTATATTTTGGACATTCTGTGTGATAGATAAACAGCCACATTTTTAGTCTTCTTTATTTCAATTTAGTGTATGAGAAAAACCTTCCCCAATAACACGATCAACCCTTCATTTTCTCTCTACACCTTGATATAAAATAACCACACATTCCAGAATGAAGAGCCTCCTGTTCCTCCTCTCTGCACTCATCTTGTACAGAGAAAAGCTATAATTTCTGACAATGTATAATAGTAGATTTGAAGGGGCCAGGATAGGTCATTAATTGATAACTACAATGAGCTTTTGTACATAAGTAACACAACTTGATAAAAATGTGGGAGTGAACTACTCCGAACTAGAACACAGAAGTCAAAAAGTACATGAAATTAGTCAATGAGAAAGAAAGAGTATTCTTTTAAGTTTATTGATCTCATATGTAGAGGCTACACTATATATCTTAGAAATAGTACTTCAGAAGTAATTAATATAAAATATTGTTCTCTTGTTCATAATTATTTTTGAGGTTTAGAAATTTTTCCTTGGAACAATAAGTGATGAGATGTCAACAGATACATTTTCTATGCAACATTTTTATCCACTAACTATATCAGAAATACATAATTTATATATATATATATATATATATTACAGTATCTGCTGAAGTGGCCTATATTACTAAAACAAACAGACAAAAACCATGAGTAAGTTCTACAAGTCTAGAATGAAATACTAAGATGTAATATGTAATTGACTTTCCTATATATATATTTACTAATGGAACAATTTTTGGTAATTAATTAAAATGATGAAAGCCCTTAAGGGCATTTATTTAAATCAAGAAATTTAAAGTGTATTACTGTATTATGATTTCTCTGGTCTCTCTTATATGAATGTCTATAGATTAAATAACCTGACCATTTAATAAGTATTATTTTGCCTTTTTAGTGACACGTAAAATAGCCACATGTGCTATTTGCTAACACAGAGATGACGCTAATCTGAATAAGTACCCACAAAGATAGCCAGGAACAGAATTCAGGCAAACAAAATTTATCTCCCTATGATAATAATTATGCTATCATAATTTGGAATAGCCCAAGGCCACTTTTTGATAACATGCTGAAATAATTCACTTAAGAATTTCCAAATTAGCCTACAAATCAACTTTTAACAAAAAACCTGCCATCATAATGGATCAGATAATAGCCCACACTGGGACTTTTGTATGCCCCACTTTCAGTCAGAACACATGGATTAAACTTTTCCTGTTGCAAGGAAGATGCTGTGAATTTAATTAAGGACCAGGGTATTACAACACAGCAATGTGTTTCAATTTTAATCTAATATGATTTACTTCCAAGAAAAGCTGGACATTTGGTCTAGTGGTTGATTAGATTGGATCAAGTTGGAAGGTATTTTCATTACTCATTGTTTGATTTGCCTCCTTTCTTGGTGGTCAAAAAGGAATAACTATAATATTAATGATAATAAGTAATAATAATATAATATGGCTACCTTAGAAAAAATAATTTAGAATGTATTTCAATATTGTTCTTATGTTTTACACAGTGAGAAACTAAAAATAAAATGCATTAGAGACAATGATATTTGAAATAAATAAGAAAAAATAAGAATATATCATTATCTCTTATTAAGAATCAAATACTAGAATTAAGATAATTAGAATATAAACCTTTATATTTAATAAGACTTTTAGGTAAAATATTCCTGTGAATAATGTTTTCTAATTGAAATAATGTGTATAATATATATTATTATTAGGGAAATCTATATTTACAATCACATAAGATAAAAAATTTATTGCCATTCTTTGAATAACAGCAACTCAGGTTTTTTTTTAAATCTAAGCACTTTGCTGTTACATATTTTCATCAGAAAAAAAAAAAACTACAGAAAAAAACTAAAAAACAAAACCCAAAGTACATGCACAAAAAAGCCCACCTCAGTTGTTTACTTTTATTATGCACCATGCATTGCGTCATTAATAACCATCTAATGCTTGGCCGGGCAGCCAGGTTGTTCAAAAATTTAAACATATACTTTCAGTATGTGGATGCTTTTAGACTCAGTGAAAGACACATTTTTTTACAAGAATGATTTAATGGGAAAATAAGATTTCTGTGTCCACTTTTTTCCTATTTTTTTTCAATTTAACATGTGTATCTATAACCTATACAGTTTATGTTGTTACATATTTATTTTATACATAAGTATGCTATTGAGCTCTAACAAGAGATTCTAATGACTTCTAATTTCCTCTACATGAAAAAAGTCTAATAAACTATGCTTTGAAATATTTCCCAGTTTCGTGAAATAAAGTTTCTGAAAGCCAATCAGTGCTTCTACCTAAAATAACTAGAAAAGCCAACAAAATACACATCTTACCTGTTTGAAGGAGACAGAAAGCTAACAGTGCAGATCAAAATGAGAGGTGCAAAGGCATAGAGCAGGAGAAATCTTGGAATAGTGACCTGGGTGCTATAGCTGCTTCTACTCTAAGAGAATTTCCTAATTCTGATTAAAGCAGGAGGTTGAAGATCCAGATCATAGCCCAGAGAGTAGTACTGTGACTGGACAAAGATGCCACAAGAATTTATGGTGAAGATGGGGATTTCAAAGACATAACTACTTCTCTCTTAATACATTTGCTAAAGCCTAAAGTTGCTTGAAATCATGACTAAAATCATTAGCAAAATGTCACTGACAAGCAAACAGGATATTTTTGAAAGCTTCATTAGGCATACACTAGAGTTAAAAAAACCACTAGAGCAATGGTCCACAAAATATAAGAGGATTATAGTTGAAAACCCTGGAAACCCAAAGACAAATCAAAGGTAAACCTAGATTTATAAGGATTGCAATCCAGACTCAATTCAAGACAACCCATAATTAATGAGACTAGTAACCACTCTACTTTCCTAAAAGAAGGAAATGTTAATAATTTCCAAAGGAAGATAACAGTATCTGAAAAGATACAGAAACAACATGGACCATTTGACTGGAAATGAAAGACAAAAAAAATAGAATTATACCCACAGATGATTCAAGTATTGAGGTTACCTAACAAGGACCTAGAATAATTCTGATTAATAAGTTCTAGAATATATAAAAATATGAAAAATGGAAAAATGCATAGAGAATTTAACAGGAAACTATAAAGTGAATTTTTAAAAATCTAGATGTTCTAGAACATACAAAATCCAGAATTCTAAAATGAATTTAATAGTAGACTATATACAGCAAAAAATAAAGAGAGAGACAGAGTGAATTGTAAGATAAGTCAATTGAAAGTGTCCAAATGGAAGCACAGAAAATAGAAAAAGAAAGAGAGACAGAGACCATTTTTTTTGCAGAATATAATCTACTACTCTTCAGCTAAATTTCTGTTAACAGGTGTTTTATTTCCTCATCCAACTCTCAATTTAACTGATACTTGGGGGTAATAAGGCATCTCCTAGATCTGTACAACAGTTTTGTTTTTTGTCCAATTGCCTCCAGTGGAATGACTATATTAATATAAAGACATAACCCCATGAATTGCTTTGAGGCACAATACCTTGTTCTAAACGCTTACTTCTTTTGTTAGGTGTTATTTTGATCAGAGGATAAGCAGCACCTGATGTAGAGCTGTATTTTCTCAGGATCCATTTGCAGCCACTTCAGGCTACTGTTAACTATTTCCTGATTCATCTTTACATCATTTCTTTATTATTTCTGAACAGCATTTTACTGCATCAGCATCTTTAGTTGTGGCCAAGCCCACAAACATATAGCCCAAGAACCACTGTGCCTTCTCATTTCATATATCCAAATAGCGACCTCCAAGGATCAGTAGGAAATCCACCTTTGAATTCTAAACCCCAACTGAATAAGCAACAGTTTTTTTTTCTTTCCTGGGGTTGGAAGAAGCTACATGATCAAATTTAATTCCCCTCACATATTCTGCACAGTAATTTCTGTGATTGGATTCCCTTTGGAGTGTTGTTTTAATTTATCCAACTAAGGAGGGTTCATTTGCTTGGCCATAAGAAAGAATTCTTTGGTCATGTCACATGCTCTTAAATATTCAAATATCACCTCCTGGGGACAAGATTTAAGTTTTCCTGTAAAGCCACATATACTTCCTTAATTCTGCCTATTCAAAGTCTTATTCTTCAACTTCTGTAGTCAAATGGTGGTAAATTACCAATTTAAATATGGAAATGAGATTTGGAAGCTTCCATTGTAAAACTATCTTGCTTTGTTTAATAAACATAAGTTTTAGACCATTCCGCCAACAAGATAATGAAGTTCTCTGAGGTTCTATTGGTTCCAAAAGGCAAGCTACAACCACCTCATGGATAAAATATGTCCCCCTAAAATCATCATTAATGACATATTTGTATATTAATATAATATATCCCTAATTGTGTTGCTTGCACTGCAATTGTCTGCAAGTCTCTCAAAAACCCTTTTTTGCTCTGAAACTTTCACAGATTCAGATTTCTTTCTGGTAACTTTTGTATAGATGTTAATAAGATCCTCATGTGATATATATGTGTCTACCAAAATCCAAAAAGTCTCCTATAGTGTTGTAGCACTTTATTGTTAGAAGAATGAAGTAAAAGAGTTTGTACACTGTACTGTTTATGGAATGTCTTCTGTGACCCATGCTCAAGCTATTCCTAATAATTTAACAAATTGATCTTGTCCTGTATTTTAGACGGTATAATTAACCATTAGTCATGTATCCCACTGCATATTGTACATATGTTATAACAATTAGTCATATACTTTATTCTATTTCCCAAAATTTCTTGGCTATCTTTTCTGAAAAAGATAATGTTATATTATAATCAATGTAGTGAATCAACTTACTTTTGATGGCAATCAAGTCTATACCTCATTTCATCAGGTCATTAACAGTATACTGGAAAATTCAGACACCCTATGAGATGAGCAGTGAATAATCTCCTCCGATGTTTCCACCAAAAATCAATCAATCAATCGAGAGATAAAGTAAAAAAGTAATGAAAGAAAGAAAGAAAGAGAGAGAGGGGGACAGACAGGACAAAGCAAGAAAAGAAAGGAAAAAAATTAAAAGGAATATGTGCTTGGCTTTCTTCAAAATTGAGATAGAACATAAAAGGAAACCTTAGCCAACTCTACAACATCCTAACAGTCAATTTTACAATTTAGCTTGTCATCATAGCAGGCAGCAGATGCTATTAGAGAAACTATGTAATTCAAGTCATAAGAGTGAGCATTTACTTTTCAGGAACTATCTAGTTTTCATAGAGGGCAGTGGGAACTCTTGTAAGTGGAGATATTTTGAATCTAGTATGCCTACTTCTGCTATTCTTCTTTGAATACAAAATTTCTGCTTTCAAAAATTCCAAAAAGTTTTTATTTAGCACAATAATAAAACAAAGTTTAGACTTGCCCAATATCCAACTATAAGTATTCAATGATGATTTATTGCATTTATGGTCTCATTCATTCCAATTATGTCTTCTGGTACTGGTGACGTTACCACACCATGGTACAGGATAATCTATATTTTCACCATAACATTGGTAATGGCTGCCATAGTATGAATTTACATTCCAGGTTTCAGTTTTAACCATCTGATCATATCCCCTTGTCTTCCAGTATATGGTGTATCAATATCTATTTCCACAAAAAGTTTTCTTCTCTACCCAGCCTGTTTAACTTTAATTATAGTGTACAATCTTGGAGCCCTTGTTGGAGATTTAATGAAATTATATTGATCCTCAAATCATATCATTTATCCTCTATTACTACCACATTGAAAGATTAAGTTTCTTCAGTACCCTGTTCTGATATCTTGGTGTGGTGTGTGTGTGTGTGTGTGTGTGTGTGTGTGTGTGTTTCTCCTTTAATGTGCTTGAATTTAAACATATCTGAGATGAGATAAAGGGAACATATTTGGCAGGTTCTTTTAGCTGCTGTGTTGCCTGCCAGGGGTTGGTTTTTCTCCATCCAGATGGCAATAATGTGCCACTAGCTTTTTGTAGCAATCACATCAATCTCCTCCTTTTTAATTATTTCATTATTGATTAAATATATATTGCCCCTCAATTTAGCAGTCTTATTTCCATTATCGTTATTTTTGCAGCAACCATTCTCCTTTTAAATGACTGAAACATCATTAATACCCTTAAAGACCATGTTTTCATAGTAAATAGCAGGTTGGCCCAGGTTCTAGTACGGTCTCTTGCTCTCTTAAAAGGAGAGTTGAATAAAGGTCCATGCATGGGGTGATGGCTACTGATACCATAGCTTCTACCACTGGTTAAATCAGAGGCATATCATTTGTCTTGCCTCATTACTCATCACTGCACATTCCATTTTATGTAATTGGTAGCCACAACTGCGTTACTATTGTAACAAATTACCAAAACTTAGTGTCTTAAAAATATGCTTATTATCTTACAGTTTTGAAGTCAGAAAAGCAAAATGGGGCTTATTTGGCCAAATTCAAGATATCAGTAGAGCTATACAGTAAGTCCCCTACATACGAACGTTCAAGTTGTGAACTTGCAAAGATGTGAACATGCGTTCATATGTCCAATCACATAAGTTAGTTCACATGTCTGGTGTACTTGTCACGTGTGTGCATCTTGTACAAGTCATTGTGCTTTTGTGTACTTTACTGTACTGTATAGAGTACAGTAATACAGTATCTTTATTTCAAGCCCAGGAAGTCTGGAAGCAGGCATAAAAGCAGCGGTGATATAGCTGATACTGCTAAGAAGCGCCAAGTAGTGATGATAGAAACAAAAGTGAAAATAATTGAGAAAGTGGAGCCATGCAAAAAGATAGCTTGCCCTCTGTCTCCTGTTGCTGACGATCCTTCAGCTCTACTATCTCCCACCTCCTCTCCCTCCTCCAGTCAGTAACTCTTCTCTCCTGCTCACTCGATGCCAATCCCTGTATGCCAGTTGTTGTACTGTACTACTGTATTTTTCAAGGTACTGTACTGTAAGATTATAAATGTTTTCTTTATTTTTTGCATTTGTTTTTTATGTATTATTTGTGTGAAAAGTATTATAAACCTATTACAGTACAGTACTATTTAGCCAATTATTTTAGTTGGATACCTAGGCTAACTTTGCTGGACTTACGAACTTACAAACGTGCTCTCGGAATGGAACTCATTCGTATGTAGGGGACTTACTGTATTCCTTCAGGAAGACCTAGGGGAGAATCTATTTACTTCCCTTTTCTAGCACTGGAAGCTGCCTGCATTCCTTAGCTCATGGCCACTTCACTCCAATTGACAGCTTCTTATATCATCATATTTCTTTCTCTGATTCTTATCCCCCTGCCTTCCTCTAATAAAAACCCTTGTGATGACATTATTTCCACTCAGATAATTCAGGAAAATCTCAAGGTTCTTAACTTAATCTGCAGATGCTTTTGCCATACAAGGTAACATATCCACAGATATAGGAAACTATAGAAAAGGCATCTTGTGGGGGAGGAATGTTATTCTTCTTGTCACAGTTTCAAATATGTCTCAACATTCTCTTTGTTTGATTTTGTTTACTTTGCCTTCCATGTCAGTGGATGTATTACCACTTAAGAGATTGGCAACACCAAAAAATAATATCTCAGAGCCATTTTCTACTTTCTATGCCCCCCTTTATTTACAACCTACCTGCAATGCCCATTCTGCTTTTTAAGGAGCAGTGGTCATAGGTTTGGATGGGCAGATTCATGAGAGTAAATAGGCTTCTCTCCATATCAAGTGTACTTAGCTAAAAGCTAAGAGTATCAATATTCTCTGAGGGTGAGGTAACCAACATAGAATAGCTAAAGTCTAAGACCTATAGTCACTATTTCCGAAGGTCCAGATATCCTACAGTCTAGATGTGTGTAATTATGAGAGATTAACATAACTTGAGGAAGAGGTCTGCTCAAAGAAGCCATGGTTTCCTTTCAGTGATTTTCCTTAGCAGCTCACATTATTCCCTCAAGGCTATGTTACTAGCTAGGTGCAAAATTCTCAAGGCATACATAATAATGTCCATTTTCTAGTGCAGCTGCATCTAACCATATCCAGTTATTCATTACTTGATAAACAACATTGACATTGAGATACAGATGCTAATTCAGTACATAGCCCTGGGCTGGATTCTCATTTATCATTGAGCCAATACAATCAAATTCCTAATAGTTCCCTGAGGTGATGTTTTAAGGTAGATTTAATCAAGAATTGACTCCTCAGGTACCCTTGATGCTGGAGTAAAGACTACCAAAACAGTTATGCCTTTCCCTTCTAGTATCTTTCAGCAGATTTTGGAAACATGTGTTCATTATCATTTCAAATATTGGCTTTCTGTATTCTCTCTCCTCACATTCTTGAATTTCAATTACCCATGTTTTAGACTTTCACTGATTTCCACAATTCTCTAGTGTCCTCTCTCTTCTCTCTCCCATCTTACATGTTTTACATTAAAAAAATATTTTAAATATTTTATCGAAGTTAGTTGATTTACAATGTTGTGTTAGTTTCTGCTGTACAGCAAGGTGATTCAGATATAGATATTTATTTATTTATTGTTTTTCATATTCTTTTCCATTATAGTTTATCACAAGATATTGAATATAGTTCCCTGTGCTACACAGTAGGACCCTGTTGTTTATCTATCCTATATATACTAGTTTGGATCTGCTAAGCCCAAACTCCCACTCCATCCTTCCCCCACAACCCCTTATAAGTTCTACTTTTGCTGTTACTGACACTCCTTTCATTGAGAGGTGGGGTCTATATCCCCCTCAGCTGAATCTGAGGTTGACCTTGTGGATTGCTTAGCACAGCAGCCCCCATCTTTTTTGGCACCAGGGACCGGTTTTGTGGAAGACAATTTTTCCACGGACTGGGGACAGGTGTTTCAGGTGGTAATGCTAGCGATGGGGCGGATGGTTCAGGTGGTAACGGGAGCGATGGGGGGAATGGTTCAGGTGGTAATGGCAGCGATGGGGAAGAGCAGATGAAACTTCGCTTGCTCACCCGCTTGCTGCTCCTCTCTGCTGTGTGGCCTGGCTCCTAACAGGCCGTTGACCACTACTTGTCTTCAGCCCTGGTGGTTGGTGACCAACCTGGTTTAGACCCTTGGAGTATGGCCAAAGGGATACTCTGTGGCTTTTGAGGACAAATCGTAAAAAGTACATAGATTCTACCTTCCTCACTCTAAAGATATTTGTCCTGGGAACCCAACCACCATCCTATGAGGAAGACAACTTGGGGAATCTACATGTATAGGCCCAGGTGGTAAGTTAACAAGGTCCTTCCCACTGTCAGCCAGCATCTTCCTTCAAACATGTGACTTAGAGAACCTTCAGATTATTTCAGCCTCCAGTCTTGGAGTCTTCCCTCTCAGGCCTCAGATTTAATGGAGCAGTGATAAATGATCTCCATTATGGCCTTTCTGAATTCTTAACCAGTGTTATTCAGGTGCATAATAGATAATGGTTTTATGCTGAAATTTGCTCACAATCTTGAGGTAAACTTTGAAGTAATTTGCTACACAGCCATAGTAACTAGAATAGGAGATGATAAGAGAATGAAGGGCTGGCTGCCTCATCTGGGTGAATGTGTACTTCATCTGAATGTGAGTGAATAGCAAATTCTTTGAAAAGGTGTCATAAGTGTTGGTGGGAGTGGGGGCCTGTGTTGGGGGAATCATGGGATGATAAAATTTTCTCTGTCTCCTACATCACAAAATGTTTGCCATTACCTTGACAGATACAATTACACCAGGAGAGGGACTGCACTTATTAACCAGCAGAAGAAGACTTTTTCTCAGGACACTATTTTAATTTCTCAGAATAAAACAAGAGTAGGCTGAAGAGTGACCTTTCTTCAGAGCTTAAATTAGAATTGATGATACGTGCACCCAACTTCCTAGTGGTAAAGGCAATCACATTATATTTTAATTTCCTAATACTACTCCTTCCAGAGGCAAAACTAAAAAGAAAACTCTGGTAGGTCTATTCCTGAAACATGCCCTGTGGATAGCCAGTACAGATGGCTTAATCAGAGACTCTCATTCAGAATGCCAAGTCTGTATAATGATAGGTAAAAAATAGAAAATTAGGGGAAGTTGTCACAGAAAGTACGGAAGCCCATAAATGGAGAATGATGCTGAGAAATATACCATCACTCTCTTCAAAGAGCTCATATAAGAATAAGAGAATATTCAGAGATGTTTCTCTCAGTTTTGATGCCAATTCATGGCCAGTTCTCAAAGACACCCCTGATTTGTTATCCTTTTAGAAGAATTGAATGGATTCAAGTTATGAAATTTACCCAACAAGTATACTTTGATGATCTGAAGGAAAGACATCAATCTGTGTCCAGCGATATTCCGCTTGAATATAGCAGTGTAGAAATTTTCACTTAGGTTACATTTTTATTATTTTTATAATATTGGTTCTTATTCAGCCTGGAGATAAATTTTCCCTCTAAGCTTGACTGGATTTACTCCGACTGGTAGATGACATCTGATGCATGTGTTGCTGTGAATCAGAATGACATTCTGTTCAGACAATTTTATAGGTATGAAGGACAACACATTTTCTGGGGGACATAATTCTAATAGGCAAATACATTATACTTAAATTGCTTCAATGCCACAAGTATTCAATGGACACAGAACTTGTAGAGGCTTAATCAACACAGGCCCTGATACATAAGAGGGCCTTACGGATCTTGGGAATTAGGCTGAATATGTGGATCCGAAGGACAATTTATTATCTAGAGGTTTGAACACAATGAAGAGGACAAGGTAAGTCCAGGAAGGAGACCTTAATGTCATTCACTTCTAGAAAATTGAACATGTTTGGTAGTTAACCTAGTAAGCTGATAAAGCTAAATGCAACTATTTCAAATTTAATAAGACATTAATCTTATTGAAAATCTTGGAGAGGGTGTATATCTTCATTAAAAAATATTTTTTTAACAAGCATGTTAACTTTAAAAGATATGGCTGGGAGGGCTGGAGGCTCAGGATAATGAGGTCAATGTTGGGGAATCCTATGGTCTTATCTATCATTAGATAATGCAAAATCATCACTACCATTGTTTTATTTACTGCTACATCTTCTTGGCCACTGTGCCTGGAACTTCTATTTTCTCTGGTAAAATTATTTGGAACAGTCAGATTAAGGAGCAACATGTTGACTCCATTTAATGTAGGTGGGTGACTTTGGAAACATACATCAAAGAAAATATTGTCTTTGTAGCTTGGTTATAGTTATATCCCAGATAAGATGGAACTTAGAATTTACAAAGCAGTGATCTCTAAGGTTTAAAGTTAGGAAAAATAGAGTATATGGCAAAGAATATTTTTGCTTAGTTTTTTCTCCAAGAAGAAATAAAACAACGACATTAATAGTAAATAATATGTGGTATGTTAATCATTATATTAATACTTATTCAACAGCTCTATAGGGTAACAAAATTATTTATTGTCCAAATGTATAGTCAAATAAGAATATGTCTAGAGAAAATGATCCTCCAGAAAAACATATATTTTAAATAATTCACTTAAAATTCAAACTGATATATTATACCCAGAGACTAATAATAGAAGGAGGAAGAAATAAATTTAGCTTTGGGAAAGTAACATACAGTTAAGTGCTTCTATCAACATCTGTAGAAATTTGCAAATAATAGTAGGTAAAATTTTATGAAAAATAGACCAGCTAGTAAAAGAATATCAGAAATCTCATCAGGGATATCTTTAATGTGTTTGAGGCTAAAATTCTAATTTTGTAGACTTTTTTTCCTTTAAGCATTGTTTTTAACTGTCTGGATAAGCTATAGCAAGGATAGCAAGGATTGGGGTGGAGGTAAACTGGAAAAAATGGATTAAAAGAAGGTTCTAAGATCTTTATTCTAGTTTCAGATGCGAGAAGATTTTGTCCATGTTTGTATACATTGTATAACCTTTACTCATGGAATTACTCAGTGTTGACCTAAATCTACTTTATCCAAGACAAGGGAAACTCTGAACAAAGACTGTATGCAAATCCAACCATTGTTAATTCCTTGTTGATATTATTTATTGAGTAATGAGTAACTGGGAAGGATGAGATACAGCTTGCCTGGGGAAAGGAAGAAAGTCACAGTTCCCTGAGTGGGCTATGTGACTAAGCCAAAGGAGCTTTTGTTTAAACATACACTCTGTGCCGTTATCATACACGAAATTACTAAAATAATTTGTTAATATCATCAACATCCAGTTCATAATCACAGCTCTTATTATATAAAAAATTGTATGTCTGAATTAGGATACCAGAAAGAAGTCTACATATTAAAATTAAATGATATATATATAAAATCATTTTTATTTTCTAATAATCCCTCTTCTTTTATTTTCCAAAGCTATTAATTGTTGAATAATCAGGCCATTGATATTGTAAAATTCCCCACTTTATTAATAATAGGCCAATTAAAAAGTAAAATGTTTTTTTTGAAAGATGTAAACATCCATTATACAATGTATATCTAATGATGTCACAGAGCTTTAAAATACTAAAATTATAAAAAAAGAATCTACTGAATTTTAGTACAGAATGTTTTATAAAGTAGCAATAATGTACTAATAGCCTCTGAGGTGTGTATCAAGGAGCAAAAAGAAGCTCACATGTAAAACTAAGCTACTGAGATTCAACTATTTGCAGTTATTGTAATTACCCAACCAAATAAGAAATAATTGTCAACACTGCCAAAATTTAAAAATATTATATGAATTAATAAGGGAAACATATTACTATCATTCACAAAGGATTATTAGTTACTTTTACTGTACAAATTCTGTTTAAATTCAATATAAAAATCAGATGAAAGCAGAGAAATTAGAAGATTTCACATAACATTGGAGGTAATATTTAGAAGATCTGTAGAATTCTAATTATGACAATATAAAATGTCAGCTTCAAGCTAAATATTTATATAAATTAGGGGTCCTTCAAGTGTTCTGAAAATATTGAACTTTTCCTTGTATAAAGAAGTAGAAATATTTTAAGAATATAGCTTAGTACCTAACTATTTTATGGACTTTAAATACGGTAGCCATATATTTTATTGTCCAAATCAAGATAAACTATCATTTTATAAAGTTTTATAAGATGACCATACGGTTTGTTATCTAATGATTGATTGTGGAAGGGGATATTCCCTTAGATTTAAGACAAAACTATAAATTATATTCTTAATTTGTTTTTAGTCTTTTAAATTGAGCTAAATTTTCACATTCCTAAATTTTAACAAGAACAATTCAGTGACACTTAATACACTCAAAATGGTGTGTAACTACCATTTCTACCTAATCCCAAAACAGTTTTATCATCTCAAAAGAAAATCCTATACCCATTAAGCATTTGATCACAAGCCCCTTCCTCCAGCCCCCAGATGTCACCATTTGACCATGTGGAAATAGTATGAATTCTTGTAGAAATTATTTCCTAACATAGGAAATGTTTGAAAGAATATTATACATTTAAAATAATTATATGATAACAAGGAAAATAAGAATTTTGCAAACTGTGTAAAAGATACCACACAATGATATGCATTATGATGCTTAACAAGGTGAGAAAACTCTAAGAATTTTGCCTCAGTTTTATAAAAATGCACCATTAGGTGATAAATGATTTAGGTAAGCATCCACATTAACGTATTTGTTATAAAATTATTAATTGGAATATATATGTATATCTATAAATATGCTATAATTTACCAATTGTTTTCATTAATATTCTCTTACTTTATGTCCACAGTAATCATCTGTGGTAGTTGTGACACTTTCACTTTTGATATCAAAAGTATATTGGGGGACATATCCAACGACACACATATAGGGGGTGGTGAAATAGGGACTAAATTCTAGATATCCTGCCTTAAATTTAGTGACCTTTGACTATAGTATATTATACTTGGTATGTGCATATGTAGTATATACTTGTGTGTGTTTTCCAGCAGTTTAAACTGGAAAGTCAAGCTTTATATGCATATTGATGCATATGAAATATGCAAATAACTACAACAAATGCATCAGTACAGGGAGCTCCCTAAGTTATCACCTCACCACTTTGTGAAATACTTGAAAAAAAATGAAAATCTGGGTCATTATTTTGTGTCACAGTGTTATATTTAAGTGTTTCCTTTAAAAATCATATGGAACTTCTGAAAAATAAATTTGAAAAGATTTAACGCTTAGTGGGTATGAAATTGTTAGAATTTATTTCTTAAACATATAATCCAGTAAAAAACATGTCCTTAGAGAAATGACCTTAGGATGGCCAAAGTCCAAAGCAAGAATAGTATATGTGGATGGGCACTGGAGTGGAATAACCTGGGAAACTGAAAAAATTTTGGGACTCAACAGAGTCATCTATACTTGTCATAATCAATTCCTCTTATTAATTTCATCTCTAAATCTTCTCTCATTCAGATTTCACAATAATACCATTGAAATTGCAACTCTAAAAATCACAAAAGATCTCCATGTTGCTAAGTCCAATAATCAGTTTTAGCCCTTGTGTCCTCATCTTGATTTAACTATTAGCCATATATGAACAGGGTGGCCAGAAGGGTCTTTTTAGAAAACTTAATTATATAATGTAACTTATTGCTTAATTTCTTGCAATGGCTTTACATTTTACTGAGAGTAGTAAACAAAACCATATTAGGCCGTACATAATTTAGCCCATGTTTACCATTCTGGTCTCATTTCCTAATACTTTCTTCCCTTGTTCACTCAATTCCAGACACAGTACACTCTGTTTTCCCTTGAATGGAGCAGGCATACCCTATAAAAAGTGTTGAACTTGGTGAACCCTTAGTCTGGAACACATTTCCCGTATGTATCTGCATGGCTGATCTCTCACTTCCTTCAGTCTTTGCTGGGTTTTAATATTCTCTACAGGACCTTCCCTCCCCAGTCACAGAATTTAAAAGGACACTCTGTTTCTTAACCATCAATATTATGTATTACCTTTTTCAGATGAGTTTTTTTCCATGGTACTTGTCACCACCTAACATTTTGTGCATTTTACTCACTTGTGTATTGTCTGTCTGTCTCTGCTAGAATGTGATCATCATGAAAACAAGAATAAGTCTTCAATATGCAGTGCTCTACCCCAGAACTTGTAACTATTTTGACATATAATATGCATCAATTTATGTTAATTAAATAATGAATAAACTGGGCCTGTGCATAAGGAGTGAAGAAAGAAAGAAAACAACATAAAAGCCATCTGCTACAATCATAATCTTGTCTAGAATTGATCCATTGTTCAATGAGAATATTTAATATCTTCTTTTGAATTAATTGCCTAAAAATATAACTAAAAAGTAGTGAATGTTCTTACATGAAAGTGTCTCATAATAAATCATAAAGTTGTTTTAAACAATGACAATGTCAGTAGAAAATCATTAACTTTACTAATGAAAAAATGTAAAACTAGTTTGAATGATTCAGCTTATTTCTTAAGTCTCACAATTTCATAGACATCATGCAGCACAATGTTAAATAAAGAGTAATAACACTCCCATTATATCAAAATAAAAGCAGTAATAATCACAAATATAGAATTTTGGACAATGGCATAAATATATGATTATGGCATTGTCTTCCCTCCTGTTATCTTCTCACACAAAGCTTTAAAAACATATAAAGCTTAAGAGAATTTTTAATATTTTCATTATTCCTATGAAGTCATTTTCAATAATTGACATATAATCAGATTATTATGAATTAATTTTAAATGCATAACTTTTTGTGGGTGAAGTCCTGAGGGTCACATTATCTGGGTGGTCATTTTTGTTACAGTGTAAACTTTCATTTCTTTACTGAATACTTGCATATTCCAGGAACTCCTCTGGGTGTTATATACATAACTATATATAGTTATGTTTGCTTTTTTTTTTTTTTTTGGCCAGTCTAAAATTTACAAAGTACTAGAGAAAATAAATTAATGAAGAATAAATATGCAATTATTAGTTGAGACAAAATACACAGAGTGTTATAAAAGAGAAATATGCAGTGATCAAATTATAATTAGTAAGTGAAGAAGGCCTGTCTGTGGCACTCACATATAAGATAAGACCTAAAGGATGAGCCTAATTAGGATGAAAAGATATGAAGTGTGTGTAATGCAGGCACAGAATGCCAAATATTTGAAAATAGATTGTCAACAATGATCTTAATGTTTTGGAAAAAATAAAATAGGCCTGAATGAATAAATGGAACTATGTGTATGAACAAATGCATATAAAAGAAGAGTTTGGAGAGGTGGGTAAGTTCTAGATTATGTGAAGTATTATAAGTAGGGACGTGAAAAAACTTATCATTAAAACCCACAGCAATATTGAAAACATAATTAATCACCCTAAATAAATATGCTTGAATCATAAATGTAAACCAAGATTGATCAGGTTAAATAAGAGGTCATTATTTAAATTTTAATTTTTAAAGCAGAAAATTTCTTTTTAGGCTTATATTTAAGGTTTTAGGTTAACTATAGAGATCTAACATCACATGAATAAAAATATGTCAGCAGACCAGAAGCAAAAATGTAGGAGGCAGAAAAGTTAAGTGGTCTCAGGAAGAATGTAAAAAAAGACAATGACACTTAGGTAATATGAATAGGGCATGCCAGTGGCACAAAAACAGACTATGATGAGAAGTCATCTATACTTCAAATGAGAAGTATAGAAATTATATTTATATATAATTATTTATATTTTATATTTATATTCAATGAAATTCCTTTCTCATTATGTCACCACCACCTTCCCTTTCAGATTTTAAGCAAGCAAACCCATGCATTAGATGGAGGATGGGAAACTTGAGCAACCTTGAAAATCTTGAATACAAAGATCACAAGACTGTAATAACAGTAGTGTTAAATGTCTTGCAAATTTTAAATCGAGATATACTGAAATAAAAATAATAAAATCTTTCAAAATATTCTAACATTCCTAGAAATTTCCACAAAATGTTAACGTTCTTATGGCATAAATGCATTATAACATGGCAAACATTCAGAAAATAAATATGAAATCATTAAAATAATAATCCCAACAAAAAACTGTCAAAACATACTGACTCATTTGTATTGCTTGTAAGCAAGTATGAATTATCCGGCTTTCAACTAGTACCAACATGAGTCTATCAGACAGTTTTGTTAAGGAAATACAAAATCACCCAAATGTAGTATCACCAAAAAGGAAATCGATAAATTAAATGACTACAAAACTTTTGGAAGGACTGAGGAGTGGGTTCTTGCTAAGCTTTCAGGAATGATATAAGAACAATGCAGAACTGAACCAGTAGGAAACAATTACCTCTGAAGACATAAATGAAACTAAGAGTTCAAGAATACTCACCTTCTTGCTCTCCTCTACCTGACTTGATGTTGTGATGTAAAATAGTTATCACAAAGCTGGAATAAGGGTGAAATTCAACTGCTGCTAACAGGACTTCACCTCAACAGCTTGTGGGCTGAAGAATAAACAATGGATTCATGTTCCTGAAAGATCTGGGCATGGCTTCCCCGGTGAAAAATGTTTATGTGCTTACTAAATTGATTTACTTGTTAAAAGGTCTATTAAGATAAACTCCAATTGATCATGGGCATATCAACCTTTTTATATATTGCTGGATTTGATTTAACCAATATTTATTATGACTTTTTGGGTCTATGTTCGTGAAAGATATTTGTGTGTTTGTGTGTGCCTCTGTGTGTGAGCGTGTGTGTGTTTCTTGTAATGTCAGTATCCCATTTTTGTATTTGATAACACTTCTTTCCTGTAGTAAACTGTTAAGAACCACTTCTTCTGTTTTCTGAAAGTATGTGTATATATTACAGTGGTGTTATTTATTATTAAAGAGTTTGGGGCTTCCCTGGTGGCACAGTGGTTGAGAGTCCGCCTGCCGATGCAGGGGACACGGGTTCGTGCCCCGGTCTGGGAAGATCCCACATGCCGTGGAGCGGCTGAGCCCGTGAGCCATGGCCGCTGAGCCTGCGCGTCCGGAGCCTGCGCGTCCGGAGCCTGTGCTCCGCAACGGAAGTTTGATAAGAGTTTTTCCAGTGAAATCATTCATGCCTCAAGATTTATTTGGGGAAAAGATTTTTAATCAAAAATTATTTTCTAATTGTAAATAATGCTGTTTGGATTTTTATTTCTTCTTTCTGTTTTGGTAAGGCAAATTATTTTATAATAGTTTCCACTTAATTTTTAAAGTTTATGTTGTTAGGCAATGTAATATTAATTTTTCTTTTTCCTGCGTTTTCTGAATTAGTATTGCTCGGGGTATAGTCTATCAATTTTATTAATATTTTTAAAGACCAAACTTTTGACTTTAACTTTCTGAAATATTTGTCCTTGTTCTATATGACTGCTTTTTTTCTCTTATCACTCCCTTCTTTTCACTTTCTGTAGCTTTAATATGCTCTTTTATTTTCCTAGTGTATTAATTTTGAGGCTTAGAAAAATGATGTTATATAGTTCTTATTTCTAATGTGGACATTTAAAGCTATAAATTTCCATCTAAGCACTGCACTGTCTTCATCCCACACATGTTAATATGTTGTGGGTTTATTAATATTCGGTTTGAAATATCTTTCAAGTTCTTTGACTTCTGGGTTCTTAGAAGTATCATGCTTAATTTTCAAATATTTGATAATTTTCTAGGTGTATGCTTTTTGTTGATTATAATTTAATGTAATTATAATAAGAGAACATATTTGGTATATTTATAACCCTCTGAAATTTATTGTGGGTGTCTTATGGACCAAAATTTGTGTTTTACCTTGGTAAACATACTTTGCACACTTCAAGTAATGTGTATTCTTGTGTTGTTAGGTGTGTTAAATGTATATCAATGATTGGATTTGATTGATAGTATTGTCCAAATATTTAACATCTTTAAAGATTTTCTGTCTGTGGTTTTCTTAATTACTGGAGGAGTATTCAAACATTGATAGGATTTATATGGGCTTTCACCATGTTATTATTTCAATGTTTCTGTATGTTTAAAATACTTTGTAATGAAATATCTGAGTAAAAAGGAAAACTTCAGTTCTAAAAATGTTTAACTTTGTTAATGTACAACTTCATTGAGCACTGACCTCTTTTAAAATAGCAAAATGATTTTTAAAATAAACAAAACCAGCAGCATATACCAAAAAAAGATAAAGCCAAAAAAGAAAAGTAAAACATTGGGCTGGTGGTATCTGGGGTATCTTCAAATCATTAGCAGGAGATCACCAACAGATGATTTGGAGATGACTTCTAAGATAATTCTGTGAAACCTCTGTAATAGCACTACACAATAATAAATTCTTTAATGATGGAAATGTTCTATATGCTACCAAATATGTTAGCCATCAGCTACATGTGACTGTGTAATGTAGCTGGTAGAGCTCAAGAACTGAATTTTTAATTTGACTTCATTTAATTAATTGATATTTAAACTTAAATAACCACAAGTGGCTAATGGTTATCTTATTTGACAGAAGAGTTCTATAGCTTTTATTAACTTTCTGTTTAAAACAAATGCACAAAATAATAGAAGTAATTTACATATTTTATTGGTTAGCTATTCCTTTGTATTTAAGTAATGAACAGGTGATCACAGAAGCACAATCTGGTTATTTTTTGCATGTCTGTTTATATATTTGCATATACACCTTATGAATATATATACATGTGCATTCACTTTATATAGAGAATGAAATCCATAGCTCTATTCATAGTGAGCAATTTTTTAAAATCATTACTATTTATGATTTTCAATTATTCCACATATATTAGCTGAAGTAAAAATTTGTAAGTAATGTGTTTACTTCAAAACATTATCATTTACATGTCTATTACAATGATGAGAAACATTGTTTCTTCTAATTATCTAAAGCTCTCAAATAGGCTTAAATCTTATCTGATAAAGATTAAAAAATAAAACCTATGTAATTGATTTACATAATTTAATATGTGATTTTCAATGGGAAGTGTGCATATGGGTGAATCTTTGAGCTCCCATTACTAAGATACCATCTTGAACACCATTAACTGCAATGTTAAATTTTCATTAACGTGTTTAGAGTTTGAAGAACATGAGTATAGCATTTTAATAGATTTTTATATAAAAAATAATAAAAATTTGTAACCTGTATAATATATTGGAATACAAATAGAGATTTAAAATGGTGAAATTATGTGACTATCAACTAATTTTCCCTATCTTTCTGAGTAAAAAAAATGATTATACTTGAAATATTTTTATAGCTAAAATTGGGTGGAATAATAGTATTTTAAGATGGTGAATAAATATATTCTTTCTGAAAAAAAAAATTATATTTAACTTTGTTTTGTAAATCGCAACACCTTAATACCTCGAAGTGCTTTCTTTTTTTGAAGAGAGAGTATTTAATAATGTGTTCAGATTTTTCATCAATTTTTTTATACATAAGAAAAGATTTCTAGAAATTAATGAACTGTAAACTACAGGGCCCTTCACAGCATGAGCCACTTCTAAGCTCTGTACAGAATTTTGTATTAGAAATTCGATATTCCTTTTCTTAAATAAGACATGCAGATACTATAATCTCCAGTTCCAAAAACACTAGTATAGAAACTGAGGAATAAATGATTAATAACTCACCTTTCTTAAGAACTGGAAAAAGATGTCTGAAATATCCACTATCAGTTCTCATCATCAGGTTCAAAGACATCCAATTGGTTTGTTTAATTTAAAGCAACAGTCGCATTACTTTTGTTTAATTATAAAGATTGATAACTAGAGATAAAGGTTTAAATATAAAGGTGAGATATTACCTTCTTCTCCAGACCTCTCCTTTTTCCCATCCTGTTTTTTTTTTTTTTCTTCTGGTGGAAATTTCAGGCTAGCACAAAAACACTCTGACACTTGTTAGAAAGAACACTGGCAAGGTGAAATTGATTTGTCATTTCTTCTTAGAAGATAATCAATAGCTTATGAGAATTCTACGCTTGTAGTTCTATAGAAAAATCAATTTCAGATATAAATCACTGAACATTACAAATATATTACCATCCCAAAATGAAACACTATCATTACCAAATTTAAATTTAAAAGTTCAAATATGTTAAATGTTGCAATGATTTTGCAAATAGTGTATTCTTTTAGTATTGAAAATTGTATGGCTGGTTAGTTTTTGCATGTCTGTTTATGTATTTGCATATACACCTTATGAATATATATACATGTGCATTTACTTTATATAGAGAATGAAACCCATAGCTCTATTCATTGTGAGCAATTTTATAAAGTGTACTAGCTGGACAAGTAGATTAGTAAGGAGGAAAATAAAAGGGAAATGCAGAATCTGCTGAAGATTTTTTTTTTTTTTTGTATAGAGTTAGGAATAAAATGTGTATGATTTGAAAAATGTATCTGCGATTTATCTGTTAAATTCAAATGATTCAGCTAAATGAGAGAAACTCTTATTTTGAAAATGCACTGTGGTAACTGGAGTTCACTGATGTGTATTTTCAATTGAAGGAGGTAGATGTACACTGGTCATTATGACTTTCATCTCAGAAGCATTTTAGTCTAATGTTTGTAAAGCCAAAGAAATATTGCACATTTTGTACCTTTCAAGTATTGCACTGTGGATAGCAGGTCACTCACAACAGCATTTTTAATTTGACAGGGGATTACAAAAACATTTGGTGCTCTTTAACTGTTGTCACAGCCATCTATTACATTAAGAACAAGCTGATTTTAATATTAGTCAAATTAAAAAGCATTGTGTCATGCTAACCTTGGGCATTCATTTACATAATTGGCTTTCTGCTTGCTGTGTATTATGTGACACCCTCATTTGATTACTGTTCATTTTTCTGAAACTCTGAAGCAGCATCTAACGTAAACTGCATATTAATATTTCATTTTCATCAGGCCTTACTTTATATAGTCAAGCTGCAGCAGATGCTACCTTTTAAGCTTGTTATAAGTCACTAGTTCCAGAGTTTTCAAGGAGACAAAATTCAAGTCATTGTTCCACAGTAGAACAATAAACTCCACAAGTTTAATTTAAGCAGGTAAAGGATTTTCTTGCTGGAGTTGGCCTTCAGGAAATTTCTGAAGCTTGGATAAGAAAAAATGTAATGTTTATTGGTGCCTATTTAGTCAACCAAAAAATGAAATGAAATCTTAGAGCCTTATAAAAAATGTTTAATCATTTTCTTAGATCCACAGGTTATCTGTGGCTCTGCTGGGTTAAGTGCCAGGTTACAGGTCAGGTTCAAGTCCACTCTACCTCTCTCTCACTCTAGGATCCAGATTGATAAAGTTAGTTCTTAGGCATGTTCTCCTCATGGAGGGCAGACATGTAAGAGTGGAAGCCAAACTTCTCGCACATTTAAAGCCTCTACTCAAAACATAATTGTCATTGCCATTCACATCCATTGACAAAATACTCATGATCAGGATGGACATCAATGGTCCAACAAAATGTAGAATTTTCATTGACAATAGAAGATATAACCTATCCCAATCCTTCAAGAAAAAGATCCAATATATTAGGTAATCCGTACATGGAGTGTTACTTGATTCTCATAGCAACCTTGTTAGGCAGACTTTTTGTTTCTTTTGTGGATTATGAAAGCAAAGTACACCAATGTTAAGAGAGGACATTTATAAGGTTGAGCTGTTTACTGAGCCAGGAATGGAATGTAGAGCTATTTAATCCAAAAGCTCTTTAGGAATATATCCCAGATAGGCTTTCTTCCATCTACTCTACTCAATACATCTCCATCTCTAATTTTATGAACTCAACTTTTAAAGATTGAAACTCTACAAAAAAATCATCTGTTTTTTTGCCGGGGGTTGGGGGGGTTATTTCCTTTCTTTTGTTTCCACAACCTAGCACATATCTTTCTCCACCATAGAAATTTATGTTCCTGAATATGTTTATGGTAGCATCTTGTTAATTTAGATCCAGGAGAACTCAAAAATGTAGCCTGAAGTTTTGCTCTCCTATACTGTCTCTGCATAACTAATTTGGGATATAGACCTAAAAAGAGAAAAGAAGAAAACACTATAGCAAGTCTATGTGAAAGAGATGTGGAATAAAATGAGGATTTCCTACAACATTCAAATGTCAAATTGTCTATAAATCTATTTGTCAAATACCAGGTCCCAAGATCAGCAACAAAGGATTGTAATGCTTATACATTTGTTTGATTTACATATGCCAAGAGAAAGTCATTTGTCTTGGGGAATGGCTGAGAAGCTCTTGGTAGACAGGAAGCTCAGTGTAGGAGAACCCCTAATTCTACGAACCTGCTAGAGAATAAAAGCTTCAGTTCTGTATATATGTCTTGAATTCTCATTGTCCAACCTAAACCCCACTTTTTAAATCCTTGATTACACTGACAAATTATATTCTGCAGAAATTTGGAGAACGAAAACGTATATGCACCTGAGCTCGTGTATATATGTAACAACATCATTTTAATATGTGCTTTTTCATATATTATCTCCACAAAAAAATCTTCCTTTCCATTCTCACAATATGTTTTCCCAGAAATCCATGGATGAAAAGATGATATAGCAGTGCTAAATAATTCTAAATAAATTCAGAAAGAGCTGTAAAAACATGTATGACTCATCTGGATTAAAAAATGGATGAGTTTGAATAGATTACTACACCTATGAATATAAATACTTAGAAATTTTCTTCAATATGTTTATGTGTGTTTTAGATGATATACTGTGATTTACCACAAAATGCAAGTGTTTTAAATAAGTTATATTCTGTGGTATGATTAACAGAAACTGATTCTGGAAGATAAAGCAGAAAAGGTGTAAAATGTTAATCTCAGAATTGTGGAGAATGCTAGAGGACTAGGTTTGAGCCTAAGCTTCCACAACTTCTCTGAAAAAACAACAACAGCGATAGAGATCTGGTCTGAAAAGAAAACAGTTGCTGCCAGCAAGAAACGCTAGATGATGCTGTCTACCACTTATATTTCTGCAGTCAAAATCCAACCTGTAAGTCACCACTACTGCCACTGGAACAGCACTAATTATCTTCTCTTTATTTTTTACTAACCCGAATTCAACAAAGAAACTGACACATATGTTCCTGGTGCCAGAGAAGCAGAGTTAGTTGATACCCCCATTACTAGCTCCTCTCAGTAGTAGAGACCAAGCACCAGTTTAAAATGGATGTAACATTTTTAAAATTAATTTTATTGGAGTATTGTTGATTTACAATGTTGTGTTAGTTTCAGGTGTGCAGCATAGTTATACAGTTATACATATATGTATATTCATTCTTTTTCAGGTTCTTTTCCCATATAGGTTATTACAGAATATTGAGTAGAGTTCCCTGTGCTATATAGTAGGTCAACGTTAGTTATCTATTTTATATATAGTAGTGTGTGTATGTTAATCCCAAGCTCCTAACTTATTTCCCCCCAATATTTCCCCTTTGGTAACCATAAGTTTGTTTTCAAAATCTGTAAGTCTGTTTCTGTTCTCTAAATAAATAATCATTTATATCATTTTTTAAAATTAGATTCCACATATGAGTGATATCGTATGTTATATGTCTTTCTCTGTCTGACTTACTTTACTTAGTATGATAATCTCTAGGTCCATCCATGTTGCTGCAAATGGCATTATTTCATTCTTTTTTATGGCTGAGTAATAGTTCATTGTCTATATGTACCACATCTTCTTTATCCTTTCCTCTGTAGATGGAGGTTTAGGTTGCTTCCATGTCTTGGCTATTGTAAATAGTATAGCAATGAATATTGGGGTGCAGGTATATTTCTGAATTATGGTTTTCTCTGGATATATGCCCAGGAGTGGGATTGCTGGATCATATGGTAGCTCTATTTTTACTTTTTTTAAGGAACCTCCATGCTGTTCTCCATAATGGCTGTATCAATTTACATTCCCACCAACTGTGTAAGAGTCTTCCCTTTTCTCCACACCCTCTCCAGCATTTATTGTTTGATGGTAGCCATTCTGCCCAGTGTGAGGTGATACCTCATTGCAGTTTTGATTTGCCTTTAAAAATGATGACTATAATTAATCATGCTGCATTGCACAGTTGAAAAATGCTAAGAGAGTCAACCTTCAAAGTTCTCACCACAAGAAAAAATCTGTATCATCTGTGAAGATGGAAGAATGGTAAGTAGACTTATTGTGATCTTTTTTGCAACATATACAAATACCTATTAATTATATTATATATCTGAAACTAATATAATGTTATGTGTTAATTATACTTAAATAAAAAATTGGTACTGAGTAAAAAAAATAATAATAAAGATGGATGTATCATAACAAAATGGTCAAATAATAACAAAAATGGATTACAGTAGTGTAGGTAAAGTTATTCATCATTGATCTGTAATTTTTAAAGAAAATTACCTGCATGAATTAAAAGACTAAAAGCAAGTGCATACAGTTTATTTTAACCCAATTATAATTTTTACATTATTTGTGGCTGTTACTTATTAATGCAGTTTCTCGGCATACAAGGTACTTAAGTATACCATATGAATAACACATATGAAATATACTTCACTGGATGCAATTAAATCTGCCGCATGTTAACAGCCTTAGGGAAGTTTGCCATATATGTGCAGAAAAGTGTTTTGTAGTCTTATGAAAGATATAGCATGCATGTGCCTGCACTGATATCTTCACTCATATTTAAAAGTGCTGATCTATGGAATGGAGACCAAAGTGTCTATGTGTAAATATCAAGCAGAATACCATATTATTTAAAACAAAACTTGTGCTATTGATAAAATAATGTAACACTGGAATTTGAAATTTAGTGTGAAATCAAGTGTATTATAACTCAATATTGTCAGTGTTTGCATAGCTAAAATGGTAAACCTTACTACATTTCTCCTTGTAAAAATACATAATCAATTCTTTTATTTAATTTTCTTTGTTAAGCAACAATAATCAAATGCCAGTGTACATGTCTCCTGTGTTTATGTATTGTGGTCAATAAATTTTATAATTTTGTGTTTCCTTAAGGATGAAGAACTGGTTTTCCACAAGCTATATCAAAGAAGGTCACCAATGGTAATGTAGCCTTTTATGCTATGTAATATTCTGGGTATTTCATTAACAATTTCTTTGACATCAGTGAAATCATAAGTCAATATATTTACAGTTCTGATAAAATATGAAGACTTATTTATGTTTTTAAACTTAAATTTAGTTGTTATACTTCTGAATTTTAGCATAGTTATCACAGAAATGCACCAGTGATATTGAATAAATAATTCAATTTACTAAATTCATCCACAATAATTCAATTTTATTTATGCTAGGAGAGAAGGAAAAATTCAAAAGAATAAAATAAAACTGATAGGATAAAAAAACTTCTTGGAAAAAAGTCTTATAAATTTATTAGCTATATGAATAGAAAGTAAATTACCTTTCCATACCAAAATTAAGGAATATTTAGATTATGCAAATACCTACATTTTATAGTTGAACATCTTGTTGGGGTGATTATTTGCCTAACAAACATCAATTCTCCTCTCTTCCTTAATCAGAACCTTGATTTTATGCAAAGCAAAAACAGCCTCAAATAAAATATGCTTTCTTATTCTCCTTTGAATATAGATGTCATCAAGATGATAAATTCTAGCAAGAGAATATAAAAATAATTTGATTACTGAGTTTTTAGGAAAGTTTCTTTAAACAGAACTGACCATTTCAAATCATGAAGTGATGCTAAAGATTGAAGCCATTTCTATGGATGGTTGATATCAAATAGAAGATTGGGTTGCTGTGATGTGCCTACCTCAAGTCCCTTTCAAAGAGAGAAATAAACCACTACTTTGTTTAAATTTTTAATTCCAGACAGGGTTTCCAGAAACCAAAAAGATTCCAAGTCTTGAGATGCACACTAGAGAATCATCAATTACATAGATTCACTTACCTTTATTTTTTAATTTAAAAATATCTCAAAAAAAATCTCATACAACAGTTTTATTGCTTTAAAATACCGTTCATACGATCTCTATAAAAATCATCTTAATAATTGGAATTTTATTTTTTTAATTTTTTTTAAATTTCAATTAAAACAATAGAGAGTCCCAAATTAAATCCATGCATGTATGGTCAATTAATTTTTGACAAAGGAGCCAGGAATATACAATGGAAAAAGGATAGTCTCTTCAGTAAATGGTGTTAGGAAAACGTTTTCCTTAGTTAATTATAGTTTTGTTTTTTTTTTAACATCTTTATTGGGGTATAATTGCTTTACAATGGTGTGTTAGTTTCTGCTTTATAACAAAGTGAATCAGTTATACATATACATATGTTCCCATATCTCTTCCCTCTTGCGTCTCCCTCCCTCCCACCCTCCCTATCCCACCCCTCCAGGCGGTCACAAAGCACCGAGCTGATCTCCCTGTGCTATGCGGCTGCTTCCCACTAGCTATCTACCTTACGTTTGGTAGTGTATATATGTCCATGCCTCTCTCTCGCTTTGTCACAGCTCACCCTTCCCCCTCCCCATATCCTCAAGTCTGTTCTCTAGGTCTGTGTCTTTATTCCTGTCTTACCCCTAGGTTCTTCATGACATTTTTTTCTCTTAGATTCCATATATATGTATTAGCATATGGTATTTGTCTTTCTCTTTCTGAATTACTTCACTCTGTATGACAGACTCTAGGTCTATCCACCTCATTATAGTTTTACTCATTTTACTAGTTATCCTTTTAACACTTTTAGATAACATTTTATACACTGTTGTCTTTTCCAGAAAGCAGAATTGTATAGACTAAAACAATTGTCTCTTGCTTTCCAGCTTTTGGCTACATTTCTGTCAATGCAGTCCTCTCCACGCAAAAATCTCCATCCTGCTCAAGTTTTCCCCCTCCTACTCCTCATAGCTTGGAAGGTAGAAGTCAAGATGTTATTAGTTTTTTATTTCCTTACGTGCTACTTACACCTTTAAGCCCAACTTGAATTGCCCTAATTTAAGTGTGCAATCTGGGAACTCAGACAAGATACTCAAGGTTTAAAGCAATGGCTGCATATTCAAAAACCTGGTGGAGACAAGCAATTGAACATGTAATAAATTTGATAAAAGATTGCTAATATTTTTACTTAGAAAAAACATCTGCCTCATCAGGGCACCTGCAATGTCTTCAGGCAATATACTTCCCACTTTGGCTCATAGTCTAAAGGAATGGTTTCTTTTATATTACAAATTGTAGTTACAAACACAGCAGAGGTTCATCTCCTATATTCCTATAGGATTTTGTACTTTACATCTTACTATATTTTATAGAACCACCTGCTATATTCCTACATCTCTCCAAAGACTATGAGCACCTGCAGAGACAATGGTCTTACCTATCTCTGAATTCAAAGACAGTGTTTGGATCCATGTAACCACTAAACAAAGTACTTACTGATTTTCACTGATAATGATTTTGTATAGGAAGCTGTCGTAGAGGGGCTGAATATGCATCTGAGGACAAAGGATCCTGGAGAATTCTTGCAGGCAGAAATTCCACATATTTCCCTTCTGTTATGAGTACACGCTCAGCATTCTACATAGAACAGGCTGTGTGAAGCTGTAGTTTATTTACTTTCTCATAGAAATGAACAAATTGATCTTCACACATTGTATATTCCTTGAGTAAATGTGGGCTTATTTATAGAATATTTGAGTTGTGAATTTAAACCTTATTTTTAATATTATTTCTGACAGTTTATAATCATCTCAATTGAGCAATTAAGAACAAGTTTCTATTACCCGCCTTAGTCTCATTCATCAGAATAAACTTGTGTGATGTTGTAAAAATTTAGTCTATGTTACACAAAGACATCTAGATATTGTGGAGGTTATGATGATTTTCAAAGGAATTTAATCCTAAAGTAGTTAATAAAATCACTAATGAAAAATGCTAAAGATCATTTAAAAATGAAACACTAAAGAGAAAATTAATAGATCTTTAACCTTTTTACAATATGTTTTATCCATTAAAAATTGATATTTGAAAGATTTTTCAGGGGTCTTGTAACTCTCAACTATTGATAGAAATCCATGATAATGAATAAAGATAAAATTAGTATGTAACTCTATAAAGCACAATAATTTCCACAAGCAAATTATTTGGTTTTGCATTCCTATAAATGCCCTCGCATCAAGATACCAACAAACAGTCATGAATAACTAAGTGATCAGAAAAGAAAATAGAAAAGAAGTCTATTAAAAGCAGACAGCATAAAAATAACGCAACCAGGAAACATCTTATCAGCAACTAGCATATGTGTGCCACCAGGGAGGCCTTTTCTTTCACTTAATACAACAATCTCATCAGTCATGAACACAAAACCCAATTCTTGCAGTAGACAATCTTTGCTTCTCTAAGAGTTAGATTATGCAGTTATACTAATGTTTTGTTAACTCCCCACTGCATGAGTCATAGCACCTGTATATTCAGGCTTAAGGAAATTCTTGGCTTTTAAAAATCTTGCACCCAGCTAATATAGCACAGATGGTCTTATCCCTGAGCTATGAGAATTAAAAATAAAATGCATCAGAGAATTAACTAAAATTATTTTCTACCTCTATTGTTTTTTTAAACAGTTGAATAGTAAATCATTAAAATGCCAACAAGACTGGACAGCAAGATACTGTAACTCATTACATTCTAACTCCCTTTTAGGTCATTTTTTAAAACATAGAACTGCTTGAAAGTTGAAGAAGTTTTCTGTTCCTGTGGTCAAAAATTTCTAAGTGCATGCAATATTTAGTTAGACAAATTAACATTCTAGCATTTAGTTGAATTGTTAACATATTTAGCATATTTTCAAGGATGATCTGATTTATATCCTAAATGAAAGGAGTTATGGTCATTACAGTATGAAATTTAATTTATTAATTCATGGCATAAAAGTGTGAAGGAAACAATGCTAGAATTTAATATGGAGCTGGAGATCTGATTTCTCCTTTCATCTTTGAGTCTTCCTTGACTTTTCATAAATAGGTTAACAATTCATTCTAATTAATTTTACAACTTTGAGCACCTATTATGTTGTGGAAATTGTAGTAGAACTGTCTTACAAAACAGTATAAACCACAGCCTTTGCAATCAATAGTACTTATAATCCATATGTGCTTACAATACATAAATAATTTTACGTAAAGTGTAAATGAATGGTTCAGCTGTTAAATTCTGTGGGACCTGGGAGGTGGGAGAAATCACTAAGGGCTTACAGAGATTGGAAGATATTCTAGAAGAGAACAGCAATCATAACATTTTAAGCTTTTAATTTCTCCAAAGTTTAAATAAAATTTCTCCAAAATTAAATTATTTTTTACATTTATTTTCCAATTTTATGCATTTTTCTTGATTTTATTGGGGTTTTCTTTTTCCTCCCTTCATTTTCACCATTAACCAAGACACTTTTCTCCTCTAAAAACAAAAGCAAAGGCAATTCCTTATAATGACTTTATTTACTCATTCATTTATATATTTATATCAAATACAAGTATTGAGCCTTAATAATGTGAGATCTGAGCTGCAGCTGAAGTGGATATATAGGAACTTGAGAAAAGTGTTCCACTTTGAAGAAACAATCTTGATGTTCATTAAAGATTGTTTACTCATTCATACAGTTATTCATTCATGCTTTTAGTAATTCTCCAGTTTTTCTCTCATTTATGAATTTATTCAATGATTATAGAGCATTCAATCTAGAAAATTGAATTGATCACTTCAATTCAATGAAAACTGACCACTTCAGCCCTGTCAACAAAATATTCCCAGAGACAGAGGAAACTGTACTGTGATCTGAAATATGAATAGTAGTTAATGGAATAAATGACTGTGTGCCTGGATATACAAAAGTTGAGAGATATGGGGTATGGTTGTTCTGGATTCCAGATATTGGCAGCAGCAAAGACACAGAAGAAGAAGCAACACACATTGTATTAACTAAAAGGCATTGAGGCCTGATATAAACAATTCATCATGAACACTGTAGCAGTTCCCAAATATGTTTGCAGTTTATTTTTATATTTTTTAGTCAGAGTTTGTAAAACAAAGAGTAGTTGAAAACCATGCAATATTGTCCTGAAAAAACAGAGAACAGGGTTTAGATCACAATTTCTGAAAAATGAGGAAAGTCAAAAAATTCAGTCATAATTTCTGTGTGTAATGCTCACTCCATTGCTGCTCTCTAAATTACATATGTACGATCCAGATTTCATGAAGCCAAGCTAAATTAAAAAAAAATCAAACAAACTGAAATTTGGGCTACCACTGGTTGCTAAAGGAATAGAATTTATAGTATGAACCCAGGCAGAATAATTGTCCCTTAAAAATTTAATATTCTTTAGAGGAATGTGGCAGAATCCATAATTTCTACAATATATCATATTATTCACAGTGTTGAAGAAACAGGAAAACAAGAACCATTCTCAAGAGAAAAGATAACCAGAGAACAAGCGTGAAATAACCCAGAAGTTGTAACTATCAGAAAATAGTTTTAAAACAGTTAACACATATAAGCTCAAGGATGTAGAGAAAATATTATGATAATGAATAAAAGATAAGGATTCTCAGCAAAGAAAAAAAAATAGTTTCCAGATGTAAAAATGCAGTATATAAAATAAAATGTTCACTAAATAGGCTTGTGAATAAAGTGGAAATGGCAAAGGAAAGAGACAGCTTAAAACTTGATCAATAGAAGTCATCTATTTTTTTAAAAAAATAGAAAGATTATTGAGAAAAAAAATTGTCTCAGGGATCTCTTGGGCAGTATCAAAAGGTCTACTGTATGTGTATTGTAGTTCCTATGGAAAGAGGAGAGTGGTACAGAAAACAAAAGAAAAAAAAAAGTGAAAACATCGTAGCTGTTTGGGAAAAGACATACATTTACATAAAGTTAGAAATTTAGGAGCTCAGAGAACACCAATCTGGAAGAATAAAAACAAAATAGCCACTTAAGTACATCACAACCAAATAGCTAAGAAAGATAAAGTGAATAACTTGAAAGAAGCCAGAGAAAAATGACACATTGCACAAATATTATGGAACTTGATTGGATATTCAGAAAACGGGATGGCCAATTTTCTGACTATTCAGAAAAATGGAGGCCAAAGGCAGTAAGAAAACTATTTTAAATGCTGAAAAAAGGTTAACCTAGTATTCTAAATCAGGCAAAAATATACTATAAATATACTAAATAAAGACATTTGGAATGAAAAAAAACCTCATTTCAGAATAAAGAAAGAAAAAGATTTTTTTTTTTTTCACCAACGGACACGCAATACAAGGAATGCTACAGTAAATTTTTGGCCTGATGTGAAATGCAAACAAAAGAAACAGGTAGTCAAGACACATTGGAAATACTAATACGGGTGAAATATAAAAGAGTATTTTCCCTTGATTTTTCTGAAAATATGGTTTTAAGACAAACTTATAGCACTGTATTCTGAGGTTTATAATGTACATATATGAAATACATATTATAAGTAAAAATCAAAGGCTTATACAGTTTCAAGATTTCCTTGTTTTAAGAGAAGTGGTGAAATATTAAGTCTAAGTCAGCCCTCTGATGTTCAATGTATATATAACATAATTCTTAAGAGATATGAGGTCAAAAAATATTTTTCTGTGAATTTCTCACATTCAGATAGAATGTCTCATGAGGGTCAAAAATCAAATTAAATAACTTAAAATTCAAGAAAACCTATGAAGGGAAAACACTAATATGTGATTCCCTTTTAAGATAGTACTATTAGTGGCTTTTTTCCAGCATTCCCATTGATATGTAAGTATGTGTAAAACCCTAATTAAAGGGTCTAATATCTTACTAAAAAACAACTAAAGATAATTTTAAAAAGAGAAAAAATATAAATAAAAGAGCAAACATAGTGTTTAATTTGCTGAATTACATCATATTCAATTTTATAGCAATACCTGAGAAGGTAATTTATATTAGTTTAAATAATTCCACCCCCTGCTGTAGGACCTGCTAATTAATGAAGTCTCCTTATTGCTTTGATATTGTGGGCATTTGCTGTTTACTATGGTTCATCTAATATATTTATCAATGGTAAAATTAATTCTATATTTTTCTATGGATTTGTTTTATCTTTTAACAGCCTTTATCTGTTATTAAATAGATCTAAAATCTCTATCTTCTCTTTATATTCTCCATGAAACATCCAAAAGTGCTTTATTCTGAGAAAGGTCTGTGATTAATTGTTTTATTTTTTAATACACCTGGTCTCGTTATTTTCGGCAGCATTTGTCAAGCATCTGCCTAAGGGTGGATGGTGTACTAACAGGGTCTCATTCCAGATGGTTTTACTATGCATTTTTAATACAAAATCTTCATTTTCTTTGCCAGTGCAATCAAATTGTAGTTGTAATATTGGACTATTGATTAATAGAGATCTTTGATGTCTGGATCATAGATCATAATATCAATGTAATTTTCTACAACAAATTGTCACCCTTTTATTCCACCTTGAGCTTCTGCTGTCTTGAAGGGATTGCAATAAGTTTTAGCTTGGATTTCATGTTCCAGTTTTCTGGGTAAAATTTTCACTGCTTTGAACAGCTGGCTATCACTTTTACTTTCCCATTTCCCTCACAGTTGAAATGATTTACCACCTGTGGATACATCCTGCTTTTTCTGTGTTCATTTTTTAGGTTAATTAACTTATAGCTTTTTTTAAAAAAATACAAGTCTTAATAGTTAATTCAACCATAAACAGCTAAAGGGTGTGCATTGTTCTACTAAAAAACAACTGCATTGAGAACTCTGTAAATTGAATGTGTGAATTTTCCTGAAAAGAAAACTAGTTTTCCCAACTAACAAATATTATATTAAAGGTCAGTCATTTCATAGACTATTTGATATTAGAACATCTAGACTATAAGTAAACTATAATCTTTGGTCAGAAAACAACTTTTGGCTTTCATAATTTCATTTTCCCACAGTAATGTCTGCTTTATTACTCCTAATAAATCTGGACACAATTTTATTTCCAATATACCCTTAAGTGGTGATATTTTCCTGGTGGCTGTATGCTCAGTTTCAGCTAAAAATGCTTTTTCCCAATTTCCCTTGCCACTTTTATTGACATACCTCAATTAACATGGTAATTTTTCCTTTTAGAACAAGATAGAAACTCTAAAATGGTAGAGTAAGATCTTGAAAAATAAAAATTATTTTATATTTTATTTTCAGTTCCAGTAGATTTTACCTCAGTAATATGGATATAAAAATCATATTTTTTTAACCAAAGTAACTTACGGCATTAGTTCTGCTTTAGTTGACACTCCAATAGAGCAGCACTCATGATGACAAGTCCTATGGGGCATAATTTGTGTGCCACAATAGAATCTTTTGGCTCCAACTCTATCTAGAGCTCTTCCATCAGTAACCATTTCATGATGACTCTGAGCAAGTCTTGTTCAAGTATATCTGGTCAGCCTCCTGACCCAAATCTTGCTATAGAACTTTCACTTCCTTCTTTTTAAAAAAGAAAAAAAAAACTTCTTTTTTAAAAAAAAAATTTTGATGTGGACCATTTTTTAAAGTCTTTATAGAATTTGTTACAATATTGCTTCTGTTTTATGTTTTGGCTTTTTGGCCACAAGGCATGCGAGATCTTATCTCCTGGACCAGGGATGGAACCCACACCTCCTGCATTGGAAAGCAAAGTCTTAACCACTGGACCGCCAGGGAAGTCCCTTCACTTCCTCTTTTAGGGACTTCTCTAATGCCATGGAAGGTGGTTTCTGTGATAATCACGCATGCACACCTAAGCAAAGGGAAACTCAGCACAGCAGGGCCAATCTTGACCATTTAGGGGTAGCAGCTTGAAGATAACTGCCTCCCACTTTTATCTGTGGGCAGCAGATTTGGGAGAGAGGAGGTTCACTTTCTTAATTCTGATTTCAGAAATGGCCTGAAGTCCAGATGTTGATCTTGCAGCTTTCCAAAGTCAGTGGGAAGCTACGGAGCTTCCCTTGATGCTCTCTGGTCAAACCACTGGCATTCCCTGTGATCTTGGCAGAATTTAATTTCAGTTTGTGGAGTCTCTGTTCAGGCTTGTGTTGATGGCAAGTAAACGTTGCTAAAAGGGAAACGCTGGTATAAACTGTTCCCCCCCCCCCTTGCCATTTGTGCCTGATTTGTTTTTCCAAGGGTACTTTGTTACTCTACTTTTTGTTGTTGTTGTTATACCTGTGTAAGCAGAGTTGAATACACGAGAATTTAGGATTGGACTTTCAGGAGTGCAGGCTATGATGACACAAAATGAATTATCCTTTCTGGACTCATCCTTGATTAGAGAGACCATTGTGGGAAATATTTTCATTTGAAACCACTTTTGACCTATTTGCCTTCCCAAGGTGTGCCTTAGAGTCAGTGGCAAACTCTTAAGAGTCTACTACTTGTTGAAGGACCCAGGAATGCATTTAATTTGGAGATTTAAAATCTCTAGAAATTTAACAAGAGTCTTAAAAAACACTTTGAAGCTTGATTTCTCCTTAAAAATATAAATGATTTTCTTTAATCTTTTATGCTCAAAATCAGAAAATGAACTCTAACTCATCAAAAGGAGTCAGTGAACATGTAAACCTGTCATCCTTAGCAGTGGTCACCTTGAAGATGCTTCTTGGATTGATTTTCCTTCTTTCCTTGGTCCATTCATCTGACTTCCAATTTTTGCACTCAGGGATCATTTTCCAAATCAATCATTGACACTAAGTTTTTGATTCTAGTTGTGCTTTCAAGGAGATCCAGGTTAATATACAGTTAATATCATCAATATGTCTTTATTTTATGCTTTCCTTTTATTTTTGGATACTTGAAAAATCCAATTCTCTCTGTAAGAAAAGATTATATAATTATGACTTACATAACCAAGGTGAAATAATGAAAAACTCTATACTTTCTAAAAATAGGACATGTGAGGGACATATATTTGGATATTCATTTCTGTTTTAGCTCTTCAGCTACAACTGAAAAGTTTTCATGGAGATAAAGACAGAACCTCAAATATTGTAAAACTAGGGATAGTGCAACCTGGAGGTATTATTATCTAGCAAAATATATATTAAGTAGCCTGATTAAGAAACACTGAAATCTTCCCTTTATTCAACTATCCATATATGAATATCAACTCCCACATTAAATATATTTTCTTTTCCATTAATGGAAAATATGATAGGCTGATAGGATTGTATGATCACATGTTCCTGTCAGTGAGGGTGAACTATGGGTGAGGTGTGAACTGCTTTTATTCTGCACAATTTAAAGCAGTACCATTACTTATCTCTGAGCTCTAGGGGAAAATGTAAGAACAGGAGAACAAAACTTTGAAATGCACAGATCTTTAACAAAGGAAACACACATACACCCAATGCTTAACACATATATTCACCTCCATTTCTTTGTTATATTGTCAACTTTATAAACATTTCTGTTATTAGATCAGTCTGAATGAATACTACTGGTGACAAAAGTTATGCAATCTCTCCCCCAAAGGAGACATCTTGATTCAAGGAGAGGTATTGTGTTTCTTAGCATTCCTTTGCTCTGTGTCAGTTTTCAGATTTTCATTGATGTGCAAAGTAGAAGAAAAAATAGGGAGCCCTGTATTTGTCTTCACATATCTCCTGTTCTTATTGTTTTGAATATAGAATTTACCTTCAGAACATGGACAAAGTAAAAAAGAAGTATAAAATTTGAGGGCAATTTAAAAATAGCTAATGGTTTTACAGTACTATTGTTGAAATCTATAGGTGCAAGAGATCATTTCAGCTAAAATATGAATATACAAGTGAAGGAACTAGAAGATTCTAAATGTGGGAGGGATAAAAATCCATTTAATATTCTATAATAGGAAATCCAATAGGTAATTTATGGAAAAGCTCTTTTTAGGAATTAAGTATTAGCATGATGTAGGAAAGTATTTATCTGCCATTTTTCTTTTCTTAGTAAACAATATTAAAGCTCAAAACATCTATAGTGATTACCTAATCTAGCCACCTAATTTTGCAGAGAGAAATTACTCAAAAATTTAAATGATTTGTTTAATTTCATATAGTTATTAACAAAAATAAGAGTATAGGATATATTTTCTGACATAGGACAATATGGACTAGTGGCATCATAAATAGCAAAAATGAAATTAATTTCATGGTTAATTTCTATATAAAAGCAACAACAATAATAATAATAATCTACCAACTAACACATTTAATTGCAGTAATAAGGTACATAAGAGTAAACTAGACAATTAAAAATATATTTGTAGGCCTAGATGTCTTAGGTTCAAGATATTAAGGACAGCCTTTGTCATTGTCACTGTATATACTGTAAATTAGAGTGAATTTTCATTAGGACTAAATTTCCAGAAGCCCTGCTTGTATCAAATCCTATCATCCAATATAAGATACCTTAAGAATTTTACATAATTATTATTACATAAAACTGGGTCATGTTGAATAAACTAATCTTAGCAAATACTTAGTTCCACTCATATATACTTTCTTGCTTTTATTATTCATGTATTATACTGATTTCATGAAGTGACTGAAATGGATTAGACAGGGATAGAGAAAAATAAGGATGATTCACAAAGTTCTGTCATGGGACACTAGAGAAATAATAGTTTTGTTAAAACTAGGAGAGGGGGCTTCCCTGGTGGTGCAGTGTTAAGAATCCGCCTGCCAATGCAGGGGACACAGGTTCGAGCCCTGGTCCGGGAAGATCCCACATGCCATGGAGCAACTAAGCCCATGGGCCACAACTACTGAGCCTGCACTCTAGAGCTCGCAAGTCACAACTACTGAAGCCCACGTGCCTAGAGCTCGTGCTCTGCAACAGAAGCCACTGCAATGAGAAGCCTGCACACCATAATGAAGAGTAGCCCCCGCTCGCAGCAACTAGAGAAAGCCCACATTCAGCAACAAAGATCCAATGCAGCCAAAAATAAATAAATAAAATAAATAAATTTTAAAAAGACAAACAAAAACCTAGGAAAGAGTATAGAAGAAGAGGAAACAACATTTTATTCTGTATTTTCAGAAGATCCAGCCCAAATATTATGTAAGTTATGATGTCTTCTCCAACAGTCAATCACCCATCTATCCATCTATCCATTCATCTGTTTATCCAACCATCTAAGTCCACTGGGCATTGAGCATCTATATGTTGTTTTTGCTGATGGTGTTTAATCTTGTGTATATGCTTGACGTTTAAGTTTTACAATATCAATTTTTTTTATCAATCATTACATGGTTATTTTAATACCATTTGAAATGTGGTATTGTGATATTTCAAACACTCCTTTTACATTTTCATGTAATTTCATCCATATATACATATTGTCCTAACATAAGGAAGCTAGAAGATCCAGGCCCTCTGGAAAGTCTCCTCAAGTGAGCAGAGGTAATCAACTTTATATTAGCAGGTATTATAAAAACTCAGGATTTTTTTTTTTTGAAAATAGTTTATGTTGAATATAGCACTATATAAAGCAAACTTCTCATTTTCAAGATATGGGTTTATTTTATACAGTTTATAGAAAATTGTGCTTCTCTTATTTATCATAAACATGCTTATAAATTTTGAATAAAATTGATTCATATTACAGTCCAAAAAAATATTTGAAGTTTTTGATACTAATAAATTAAGAACACTTGTATCACATAATGAATAGCCTGTATTCTACGAGGAATCTTTAGAAAGTTTAGAAAACTAAGGTCGATATTGTTTGCTCATAAAATTAAAAAATATATATTTTCAACTTCATTTTTTTTGACTTTAGCATAATGGCTATATATTTGTGCATATTTTTTGTTGAGTTATTCCTTTTGAGCCAATTTTTACTTATTCTATCTTTATAATTTTTTTTTCTCCTTAGTACAAAGATCCTTGTGATGTGAGGATAAAGAAAGCTATGCTATCAGAACAAAGTGGATTAAGTTTTTAACTCAACTTGATATCTCCTCCATTTATAAACCTCCTTAGCTATTGACTTTGCATGCACCGATTATAGTGGATATTCATTTTCCAAACTGGAATATAAGGCCATAGGATGCCTTTAACGGAGTTTTGTTTTTTCCTTTTGGGATTCTTGTTAATGAGTCCTATGCCTTAAAGAAAAAGTCATAACAAATTCCTCTCCCCTACTTATGGAAGCAGGCAAACATTGCTGCACCAATTAGACACACCCACTCAGGACTGCTTTAGAAGAGAGAAATGATGGAGAAGCCATAGGTGTTGATAACATCAAGGATTCGGTGCCTAAGGGTTTCAGTTGTAGCAAGGTTGACTTTCTATTGTAGAATGAATGGCAACATTAGATATGAAAGTGAAATTAAGGAACTTAAAACATTAAAACTCTATTTCTAGGCCTTATTGACATTACTAATTTTAATTTTCAATTTTTTTTTTTTGTAAATGACTTTAGGAGGAGTGGGGGACTCCATCTTACAAAATACTTTGCATTCAGTCAAATTGGGAAAGGATAATATGTTTGGTGACTTCTCATACCTACTCTCTGTAAAACCTGGGCTCTAATGTGCTTGTCAATATTACTTGCAGGAATGATTAAATGAGATATATATTATATATTAATTGTCTATCATCATCTCACCTGGAAGATAAAAGGATTTCAATTAACACTAGTTTACTGTTACTTTAACAATATTTGTTTTTCCTTATGTGTCAGATTAGTTCATGGGTAATATTTTCTCTTTTAATAGTTCCTGTCATTTCTGGAAAAAAATCTAAATAGTGCATTCTTTCACATTACTATAGTTTATTGTCTAATATATATCTTGGGACTCCAGTTTCTCCATGAGTCCAAAGATAAAAGTTTCTGTCTATCTTTAATGTCTAACTAAATTATTTTCTCCTTTGTGATATCTCCCCTATTTTTTTCAATGAGTTGGTCATTGTTTTCTTCGTTACCACTTTTGTAAGTGCCACAAAAATAAAGTTATGTTACTTTTCAGGCATTTCTTTGCAAACTCATGTTCCTTATAGATTGTGAACTTATGAAATATTATATGGGAAGTATTCAATAAATGTTGGTATAATGGCTGTAATGTCACTTCCCTCACTTTCTCCATAATTTGTGCTTGATGTTTTAAGTTTGTATCTGCCTTCTTGTTTTTGATATAACAGAGACAAATATCTTATAAATATATATTATATTCTAATGTCACAGTTGTATATTTTTAACTCTCTATATAACATTTCCATCTACACATTCCATTTTCAGTTAAAATTTATCATGAAATTTATTCCATAAAGTTTTATGTATTTTCTGGCTTCTGTGGACTGCTTGGATTGAAAGTAATTGGACACACTTATGTTTTGCAGCCTCAGGTATCTGCTGTTCAGCTGTCCAGTTCATTTGACAGATTTCTCCCTTTTAGGCTTTATTTGAATTCCCAGAATTAAAGTACATATTAACAACATGAGGAAAATTTGCTTCACATTACTTTCTTATGTGTCCACATGAAAAATTAAGTCCTCTGAACGTTAACTTGGTAAGAAGTAGAGAATTATCTGTTTTAAGGGAATAACTATAAAACTGGAGTTGAATGCTGTCTTTACTCTCAAGATTCTTTTTCCTTTGTTTTCTTCTAGGGGTTTTATAGTTTCAGGTTTTAAAGTATTTTATTGAGTTTCATGTATAGTGTAGGATAAATGTCCAATTTTATTCTTTTACGTGTTGTATTGGAAAAACCTACAGTTCTCCTCTTCCAGTATATTTCTGTCCTGTGTGTCTTTCTCCTCTACCTTCACAAAGAACACTCCACTTCTGAGACTTCTGGTATCCAAATATGTGGGGATATTTTCCCCTAACAAACAATTCTCTGCAACACCAGCTGGGTGTCCTACAATTTAACTCAATTCTAAACACTGTTTACCTGGAGTTAGTGTCCACTCCCACGTTAAGGACTCAGTCCCACAAGATTGCTCCTCCCCCGCATTCAGATGCCAAGAGCAAGTAGTAGGTCCCCAGGTTACCCACAATTTCTGTCTGACTTGGTTACAAATTAGAGGTTCCCATGACCCACTCCTTGAGTTTGATTAATTTGCTAGAGTGGCTAATAGAACTCAGGAAAATATTTATATTTATTTTTTAAAGGATACAATATAGGACAAAGAAAAACAGCCAGATGAGATGCACAGGGTGAGATCTGGAAGTGTCCCAAGTGCAGGAGCTTCTGCTCCTGTGGATTTGGGGTGTATCACCTTCCTGGTACATGAATGTATTTGCCAACCTGAAAGCACTCTGAACCCCATGCTACTGGGATTCTTATAAAGGCCTCATCACATAGGCATAAGTGATCATTAATTCCATTTTCAGCCCTTCTCAAGGAATGAGGAGCAGGGCTGAAAATTCCAAGCTTCTAATCGTGGCTTGTTCTTTCTGGTTGACCAGCCCTCATCCAGAAGCCATCCAGGAGCCCACCTGAAAGTTGCCTCATTAGAAGGAAAGACACTCATCATCCAGGAGATTTACCAGGGTTTCAGGAGCCCTGTGTCAGAGACTGGGGTCAAAGGCCAAATATTAGAACAAAAGATGTTCCTAGTGCTCTTATCACCCAGGAAATTACAAAGGCTGCAGGAGGTCTGTGCCAGGTACTGGAGACAGAGATGAATATATATTTTCTATGATCTCATACATGTGGATACCCAGTCTTCCCTGCACCATTTGTTGAACTGCCCTTTCTCCATGTGTATTATTGATACCCTTGATGAAAATTAGTTAACTGTATATTCTTGAGTTCATTTCTGGTCTCACTATTCTGTTCCGTTGATCTGTGTGTTTGTTTTTATGCCAATACCATTAAGTTTTGATTACTATAGCTTTGAACAATAATTTGAAATCAGAGAGTGTAGTGCCTCCAGCTTTGTTCTGTCTTAAGTTTGCTTTATTTATTCAGAGCCTTTGTTGTTCCACATGAATTTTAGGATTTTTTTCTATTTCTGTGAAGCAGACATTGGAATTTAGATAAAGATTGCATTGAATCTGTATATCATTTAGGATTGTATGGATATTTCAGCAATATTAATTCTTTCAATCCATGAAAGAAAAATATATTTTCATTTACTTGTGTCTTCTTCAATTGCTTTCACCAATATTTCATAGTTTTTAGTGTACATATTTTTCACCTTATTGGTTAAATTTATTCCTAATTATTTTATTCTTTTTGATACTATCATAAATTGAATTGTTTTCTTGATTTAATTTTGATATAGATCATTGAGATAAGTTTGGACTGGAAAGATTAGAGATCTATAGACCATGAAGGGCCAAAGATTTCAAATTTAATTGTATAAGTTCTGCAGTGAGTGTCCTGATAAGTAAGTGTTTGCTATCTTTATATTTTAAATCACTTAAAACTCATTTTGCAATATTTCAGAAAAAAATTGTTTTTGGATTTTTTTTGGACTTAAGCAACAAGTCTATGATAATAAGAATAAAAGCAGTTAACTACAAGAAACAGTTGATTTGAATTGAGCTTAAAACTTTCTAAAACAAATCACTTTGCCTTGGAATAATCAGGTATAATCTATTCTTACTGGAGGGTCAGGTATTATTATAGTATGTATCAAAAAGAAAAAAAAAACCTGGTAAATACATTGCATCTTTAAATTCAGAGACTATATATATACACATCAGTATAGAACATTTATATCAATGTATAGCATATATGTACTTATGTATATATTAGTGGTTAAAGTCATAATGACATCATATCAAAATTACAGTGATAGTGTTCAAAAATGACTGTGTTCAAATGTGAGAAATAATGCACATATTTATCACAGATTCGTTGATGCAGTCTCATGGTTGGGGAAATAGTTTATTTCTTGTGTGTGTGTGTGTGTGTGTGTGTGTGTGTGTGTTTGTGTGTGTTTGTTGGAAGACATGGAAAAAAGAATGTTGTGGATTTGAGAAACCAAGTAGGTAGCTGACCTTTAGCTATTATTATATGTTATCAAATAGAGATTAGTTTTTAAGAATACTGTTTAATATAATACTTCTCTCTAAATGTGTAAACTAACAATTTTATAAAAATTTGAGCCTTCAAATAACTGAAAAATGCATTAAAGTAGAATAATCCATTCTTACCCAATTAATATATATTTAGAGTGTTAACTTCAGTATAAGAGTAATGACTTTAAATGCATTTCAAAAATAATGGCAAAAGTGTATCTTTTATTGAGAACATAAAGAAAATTATCTATTATTTTAAAACTTTAAATGAATAAAGTCACCAAGTCATTTTATTCCACTTAAAAAAAGTATTCCACAATAATCTGGATTTTTTAAACCAAATATAGTATGGAATATATACCCATATATACCCACTGCCACTACTTTAAAATATTATGAATAATTTTACAAATACAATTTTTATGAAACTATAATTTCCATACTCTTTTTTTATAGTTGTTGATAGCTTTTTTCCTAGGAAACCGTTAAATAAACAGACTTTGGCACACTGAAGCAAGATCAATTATTATTTATTTTTCATTATTGATGATATTTCTCATGTTAAAATATAAAGAGCTGGGCTTCCCTGGTTGCGCAGTGGTTGAGAGTCCTCCTGCCGATGCAGGGGACACGGGTTCGTGCCCCGGTCCGGGAAGATCCCACATGCCGCGGAGCGGCTGGGCCCGTGAGCCATGGCCGCTGAGCCTGCGCGTCCGGAGCCTATGCTCCGCAACGGGAGAGGCCACAGCAGTGAGAGGCCCGCGTACCGAAAAAAATAAAAAATAAAAAAATAAGAAATATATATATATATGTATATATATATATAGAGAGAGAGAGACAGAGAGACAGAGAGAGAGAGCTTAGAGAGAACTCAGGAGGAACAGTAGTTTAAAAAGTTTATGAAAGATGCATTTTAACAAGTTAATAAAATTTGTATGTCATATAATTACATTTTGTTAAAATAAAAATAAAATAAAGACCATGCTTGAAAATTCCCTTTCAAGCAATGTAAACAAAACTAAGTCTAGCTTATTTCAATAACATAAGCAAAATCTAACAGGTTATTTCTTGTAAATGCCTCTGTTGATCATAACAGAAACTTAAACCATCTTCCTAAAATGGTTTAGAATAATTGCTTTTAACCAATCCTCTATCACCTGGAATCCCAATTTTGATAGCTTATCATTGTAAAAGTTAAAAAACTTCCTCATTTTCAGTTACACAAGACAGTCTGTAAATACATACCTCTGAGCTTCATATGAGTTTGGGGATTGAAAGTTCCCAGTTTGCAAATTTTTTACATTCAAAGTAAGCTACTATTTTTGTGATCTGGCTTTAATTTTTACTGTTTCTAGACTTTTGCCAATTTAGTGTTTGTCCTTTTCAGGATGCACTTATTAACAGTGATAGACTGCTGTCTATGCCAAGGTTATGGAATGCTTACAATATAATATTTCTGTTGCATCATCCAAAATAAGTTAAATTCTTATTTCCTGACATGCTCTTGTTCCTTTCTAAACATTAATGTCTGGAGACTTTTTAGAAGTAGAAAAGGAACACATTGTTTTTATATGTATATATATATATACATATATATGCATATACTCACATATATGCATATGTATTTATATAAAATTAAATATAACTTCTATTCAATTTTCTACAGCAATTTGTTGTCTTTTCTTTGAAGATTTTCTCATTTTCTGTAAAGAAATTGTTTTTTGTTTTTTAAGTGACCATACTTAAGGTGTGAAAATTTTAATGGTTATATGTAGTTACCATGGACTTTGACAGCATTTGTAAGAACCATTTCCTAATAGTCTTTAAACCACAACTATGCTTTCAGTACAAATTAATTCATCACACATAAACATCACTGAGATGAAAATTAGTTTTGTTCAGTCATTTGTTATTTAATTTTAAAAGATGAAATCTGATGGGGCTTCCCTGGTGGCGCAGTGGTTGAGAGTCCTCCTGCCAATGCAGGCGACACGGGTTCGTGCCCCGGTCCGGGAAGATCCCACATGCCGCGGAGCGGCTGGGCCCGTGAGCCATGGCCGCTGAGCCTGCGCGTCCGGAGCCCATGCTCTGCAACGGGAGAGGCCACAACAGTGAGAGGCCCGCGTACCGCATGAAATCTGATGAGAGAAAATGAATAGTTACTTAAATTATTAAATGTATTGAGAAAATATAGCCGTATGTATTTAATAATGTTTAGAAAAATAAATATCTAGATATAATTAAATCAGAAAAGGTTTTATATTTATAAAACAAGCGGATCGAAGTTTTATATGCTGGCAAAAGAGAAATATTTTATTCATAGTGTTTTCACAAAATTTTATTTACCATGAGATAATATGTAGATGAATAAAAACAACTAAAATTTATAATTATATTAGCCAATGAACTTCATTTAAATTCAATAAAATAGCTATGAATTGCCTCTAAATAATATCGTCTATAGTTTTATCGATTTTTAAAAAATCATATTCATGAAACTTTATTAAAAGTTAAAAGTCACATTTTGCCTATCATAAAATATACCTGCGTATTTAAAAAAAAATTTTTTTCTGTCCTTTGCTTTCTGTCTCACTATTGGGCTATAATTTTTAAAACATAAATTGACCATACAAACGTTTTTGACCAGATGCAGCTAGGTCATGAGGTAGGTCATAGTAAATTATTTTTAGAAATAATTATGGTAGAAATAATCTACAACTATCAAGGAAAACATTTAATTACACTATTTTTGTACAGATTGGAAAATATCTTTAATCTATTGTTAGTTAATAATAGTATGATCTTTATTTTTGACAAACATTTTTAATCATAAATTATGATTAAAAATAATCTTTTGAGGAAACATAAATTGATTTAATCTTATTTGCATTTGAAATGACAGTATGTAATAGGTTGAATATGACCATAAAAATCTATTTCTTATTTCCTGGAATTTGTGAAAATTACCTTAAATGGGAAAAGATGTGATTAAATTAAGGAACCTTATCCTGGATTATGCTGGTGGACCCTAAATCTAATGACAAGTGTCCTTAAAAAAAATGAGAAAGAGGAAGATTAGATAGATACAGATAACATGAAAATGATGGCAGAGATCGTATTAATGCAGCCACAAAACAAGAAATGCTGACAGGCACAAAAACTGAGAGGGTCAAGGAGTTGATTCTCCCCTAATGTGTCTAGAGGAAGGGTAGCCATGTCAGAACTTTGATTTCAGACTTTTGGCATCCATACTGTGAGAAAACAAATTTCTGTTGTTTTAAGTGCAAACTTTCTAATAAATTGTTACCCCAGCCTTAAGAAACTAATACAGACAGTAAACTAGCATTTTAGCTGATAATTTGAAATTGAATGATGATGTGGGTTATAAAACATATAGAAGTGTTTGAAACAACCATGAGATAGAAGATAAATGGTGGTCTAATCAGGGTACTTATATCAGTTTATTTTACTGATAAAATAAAAAAATAATTAGTAGGAATTAAACCTTTTGTCTCTAAGTTTTACAAAAATTTAGAAGTTTTAAAATTATGAATAGTAGTTTGACTATAAACCTAAACTGCTGATATTTTCCCTCCACTGTGAAAATATGAAAACTAAGGCTTTAAACTTTAATCATTCAAGAAATGATAAACACAAATTTAATTGATATCAAGAATGAGACTTTTTACTTAATAGTATCTTAACTTCATGCTGCAGATGTGAAGTCTTAAGTGGTTACACTATATTTCCTACTTACTTATATCGGTCACTCTAAATTTTTGCCAGTTTTTCATGAATTCAGGACAAGTTTTACTATTTATAACTCTATCAAATCTTTCTACTTCTTTTGACAAACTTAAATATGGTGGTTTAAAATTAGGTGGTTAATAGAATGCTTTTGTATTTTCATTATGTTCGTAATATTTGCACGACTAGACACATGGGTTTGTGAAGCTGGTCAAGGTCTGAATACTAAAAATAAAGAAAGATCCAGTCACTTTTCTACAAGGTTGTTGAATAGCCTGAACATGACTCAGTGAGACAGGTCAATCATCCCTGATATTCATTTCTCCTTGAGTCCCTTTCACTTCATTTGTCAGGCTTGTCTCAGTGGAAGTAGGTCCCATTCATTTTCAATAGGTTGATATTACTTCTCTCACTGGGAGTCATCTAGAATTCTTTCTATCTGTGGTGTGCTATAGACTCTTCTATATTTATGTTATCATTATTTTAAATTTTTCAAAGCATAAGCAAGGAAAAAGTACTAGTATTTTCCTTGATCTGGCTCCCTCTTTATTTTTATTCAATAATATGAGATAGGTTAAGTGAATTTCAAGGTTAAAAAACACATATACAATATATCATGTCTAGTGATTGCTGTGTGACTAAAGGAAATTTCAGAGCACAAAAGCTTGTTTGTCTTGTGACAGGTAGTTTACAGGCTGACAGAACATAGAATTCCTGTTCTGCAACTGAATAAGCTGAGCAATAAAACAGAGAGCAATAATGTTGATTGCTTTTATCACCCCTCTAAGAGAGATTTTTAGTTTGATTTTGACCTCATAGTATCATTATTAACAACTTTTCAAATGTGCCACTAAAATAGAAAGCATGGTACATTATTTTTTCTAAAATTTCATCTCATTGTTTTTTTTTCCATTTATGTCTCCACAGCATTTATTTATGTCTAAGCTGTTTTAATCATTTCTTAAACATTTAAAAAATCATTTAAAGCACCATTGTAGAAATAATTAAGGAGGCAGAGCAATGGAAGGCAAAAGATCTGGCCATAAATAAGCTAAACTAAAAAAGTAAAAATAAAAAAAGACAAAGATCTAAGACATACCAGAGGAAATAAGAGGATATTAACATCAGAGGCATTATGCAGAGTGTACAGAAGTATAAAATAATATTATTTCACAGTATCAATAAAATATGGAATTTAAGAAAAGGAAGAGGTTATTTGTCTGTAATAGAACTTGGATTTCTTTCTGCCTAAAAATTATTTCACACTGCCTTAAAAACTTTCCTTAATCCTCCATTTCCCTTACTTCTTCCCTCACTTCCCTATCCTATTAATTCAAATTAAAATGGAATGCATCAAATAAGAACTTCCTCAACTTTTTAATACCAAAATATCAAACTTACTTTAATATAATACCACCTGCCTGTTATCATAGCACAATGGTTCTCAAAATTCTGTGTTCATCAGATTCACCTTGAAGACTCATTAAAATACAGATTTCTGGGCCCTAGGCCTGAGATGGACCCTCAAATTTGTATTTCTATCAAGTTCCTATAATATCTTTGGTTATAAACAGACTTTAACTTTTAAGCTATGCAATGATTTTTGTATCCTTTATATATAATAAAATGTACAATGGTATATCTCATTTGTTGCTATTGCTAAAATAACACCTAATATTGTCAAAGTTATCTTAATCACTGCAAAATTTATCCTTTTTAGATAAAAAATAAAATTATTTTTAATGTGAATATATTTTTAATTTTTCCCAGAAAATGAATTTTTCTTGATTATCATACTGCTGTCCTAGCTTGGTTGCTTATGATTTTTTGCATGGAATAATAGTCTAACTAGAAAATATTCTACATACGTCTTTGCTACTGCATACAATCTAAAACTGTCAATAGAAAGAATTACCTCAAAGTATACAAAAACAAAGGCAATCCTACAATCGATCTTTTAAGATAAATCTTTGTTATTTCTCCAATGTCACCAAGATAAAATCCTAAATTACTTGAGGGCAGTTCAGCCCATTTTATCATGCAGCACAGACTTAACTTACCCATTCCTTGTATTCTATTTGGGGTTCTTTAATCGCCAAGCATATATTTCATATCATATGTTTCATTCATATTATCTGGAATACCTAAAATATTTTCCCACCTGAAAAATTTACTTATATTTAAGTGATAGCCCAAGCCTTGCTTCCACTATAAAGAATTTTTGCTTTGCAGTGAGAACTAATAACACCCACTCTGAATTTCCATATGACTTTGTTAAAAAAACTAATTCAACAATTTCATTCATTCTATCAGAAATGGTGTTTACCTATGATACTGATTGCACTGTGAGCTTCTTTAAGGCAAAATATGTGTCATATCCATGTCTTTATTCTAGGTGTATAACACAGCTACTCCACGTAGTAGGCATTGATACATTATTGATGGGTTAATGAGTCAATCGATGAGTAAACAATGAGATAGTATTTACAAAAGATCCTGGAGAAGAACTTGAGTAAGTGGATGGTAAAAACTTGTAGAATGGATGTTGTTTCAGTACCAGGGAGCCAAAGGACTTGAAAGTTACTCATGTTGCTTTAATTATAGAGAAACAGTATCAAAACTTGATTAGAATATATAAGTTTATGTATTAAAGTAGCTAACAGAAAGTCTGTATTTTAGCACACATTTTAAATATTCATGTTTGCTGACTTGTTATTTTTACTACAACCTTTAATATTCAGATACAAAGACTATTATGAAAAAAAGTTACATTTAGTTGCCTTGGAAATATATTGATAATACTGTTGGGGAGGGAAAAAAAAAAACATTTTCTCTACCCTCCTAAGTCCTTGTAGCTGTTCTAAGAATTAAATTGACATGAGACAGATTAACAGGAGAAAAACCAATTTAATTTTATATGCATGGGAGATTATGAAATTGATGCTCAGAGAGCAATCAAAAACAGGCAGTTTTTATGTATCTTTTTACATACAGAAATAATAAATTTGTAAGGATTTGACAGAACAAAGAAGCTTAGATCTGGATGCTAAATTGGTAAGAAATTTAAGCAAAGCTTAGGCTTGGATAGTAAATTAGTGAAAAAGTAACAAGGCTTGTTTATGCAGGCCCTGAATTTCCTATCTGTGGTCATAAGACTGTCTCTCACTAGCTTCCTAGCACAGGGAGGGTAAACGTCACATGATATATTTATTTCCTGCATTGAAGGATGCAAAAGAGTGTCAAAGTGTCCTTCTTGTACCTACTGCTTTTCAAGTAACTTCAATTTGAAATAATCCATATGCCATTGAGACATATTTTGGAGTGGCCTGTCCTTGGCCCCAACAGGTTCCTCCTCTGAAACTTTCTTGGAAGTGTTAACAAATTAAAATTGAGTTGTTAGATTGTTCCATCTCATTGAACCAGTCTCTTAGTCTTGAAAATAGGTCAGTTCAGTTAAACTCATTTCAGGAGATGGTGATGCAGGTGGGCTCCCAAAGTTAGACCTATAGTGCAAGCCATCAGGTATTTAATAAGAGGCATTTCCATGGAGATAAAAGAAAAACACTGACTAATAACTGGAGCAAATTATAAATCAGCATTTGATTTCTCAGTGTAGCCAGTTCAGAAGAGGTCCAGATGTCAAGTTTAAAGTATCTTTTGCAATTTGAATGTCTCTGATGATGTCATTAGATATTCAGGTAAACTTTCTGAGCAGCCCACATAGCAACAGGCATAAAGAAGATGGTCTAAACATGAGCTATTGTGGTGATTTCTCTGAACTTTATGTCAAGTCTTCTAGCTTCAGTTTGGGGAAAAAAGGAAGTTTTAGTTCTCACTGATTCCAAGTCAAAAGGATAAGAGAAAATTGTAAATGTTAGTTTGGAGAGTTATAGCCAAATATTGGAGGAAACTAAAAGAAAATCAGGATCCAGTCCTGTTTTTAGGTAAATAACAAAAAGTCAAAGAAAATTAATAGCACTAGAATTTAATATCCACAATTGTGTATTATACTTTTCAGTGAAACATATTTTTTTCTAAAATTACCCATTTTTACCAAAGATAGTCAAAATAAGACTAAGTTGTTTGCAAAATGTCTAGTATCAATAAGCATAGCCTAGTTATTTATGTAAAAGCAGAAAAAATAGTGATTGTCTATATAAGTTTTTTAAAATCTGTTTTGAAGGAACTTTTCATAAGGAATCTCCAGATGGAAATTTTAATACCCTCTTGAGGCTAAGAGGTCAAGCCAAATACTTGCCATCAGATTTCACCTGCAATGCTTATAGATTTGGGTGAATTCTTCTCTTCCAGAAGTCCCCAAAATATCCTGAGGTCACCTTTCAGGAAGTAACCACCTTTACTCACCTGTTAAGGTTACTGGGAAATCTGTAAACAAGGTACCAGGCCAATATTTCCAAGGGGCATTATTTGGTTCCATAAAGTCGACCTGAGTTCCTTAAAACTGTCTGGTCATATCTGAATCTATATATGTCTCTCTCAAATGCATTTCAGTCAAAGCCTTGGTAATAGAATCACTTTCCAATTGTGTCCTGTTACAAGGGTAACAGATTCTTACTGAACTTATGTAAATAATTATATTGCAATGAAAATATGAATATTCAAGTTTCCAAATTCTGGATGGATCAGGTAGGGAGAAAAAATTAAATGTTTCAATTCCGTTGAAAAGGCATAATTTACCAAATTGCTGTAAGTCAGAGTTAGCTTAAGAGAAAGGTTTTCTTATGTCTAGAAAACAAAAGATTAAAGAACTAAAAATAAATTTTAAAAAATATATAATCATCCTTTTCAGTTCATCAGTCCCATGTTATTAATTCATGTTGATCTTGATGTTAGCAGTTTTGTGAAACCAACAATTTCTCTGAGTTCTGCAAATTCTTACCCAGTTCAGTGGTATAATATGAAAGCTTATCAGAATCATGTATTTAGAGTGTTAGAGGCCTTTCCAAAAATCTCTTTGAGGATAAAATATATTAGCAAAAGCATGGGAGTAAAACATTAACTCTCTTTAAGTAAAAAAGACTTAAAAATGCCCATGATTAAAAGTCAGATGTAATTAATAAGGAAATTTAGTCATTTTTGTGGCATAAAACATTTAAGATAATAACTAGAATTAAAAGTGATAATATTCTACTAGTAGTGATCAGAATTTTAGAAATTTTATATAATTTCTAGAACAATATTAATATCCACACAAATGTAATCTAAGAAAGTTTAGCATTACTTCTCATTTGACCATGTTTCTCATGTAATTTAACATGTCAATAAACCTTATGAGTTTAAATATCTCTCTTTTTATAAAGAGAAGAAACAAATTCCTTGAAATATCCCAGGGACCCTCTGAAAAATTTCAAAGTGTGAAGTGAAAAACAATTAACTTGATCTCATATGTGAGGTCAAAAAGAATTTATTTAGAATTTAAGTTGGGGTAGTTTGTCAAAATATCAAAAGCTTTACACATTTGATTAAATAGGATCATGGCCCATTGTAAAATAATGCTTATTATCTATTTAACCAAAGTTACAATAAAAGACTGCAAGAAAATACAAAAAAGTTGAGTAGTTGTAAAATGGAAAAATTTAGCTCTTTTAAAAAGACTCAGCTTTCTTAAATAATTAAAGACATGGTGTTAGAGAGAGCAAACACAGAAAATTATTTTGGGAAAAACATAAAATCCGTGTTTTGGCAGATTATGTAAAAGGTAAAAAACACTTGCATAATCTGTTCTCAAAAGCACAATAGTCCAGGAAAACCTTATTTACCCAGCAGATGAAAGAAAATTAAATTTTAGTCCTACCTAAGTACACTATTAATAGCAAAGTTTATTTTTTAAACCCTTAAAACTAATTCATTCAGTCTTATTCAGCTTAACCATACCTAAAAGCGTATTTCCAAGATTCTTTTTTCAGAAACCTTCTATAATTTTTTTTCCTTGATTTTCCCTTTTCCCATTCTGAAACATCAGCTGTATTTCAAGTAAAAATTACTTTCTTTTTCTTTAACAGAATTGTATCACCATATTTTATGCCTTTTCTTAGCCAAAAACATATCCTACCTTCTTTGCATACAGTTATGTTTTTCTTATTATTTTTGGTAGCCTTAATTATGTATATTATTTAGAATTTTTAACCCTTAAAAACCTCAACTCTCTGTGAAAGCTAAGAAGTAAACAACTGTGAACTATCTGTCATGCCGGCATTTTTTGATTGGCAAATTTATGAATACATTTCATAATTTCTAGAAAAACATATTTTTATGGTAAAAATTTTTCAGATTGACACAGAACATGTTTACCAATAGACACAAATATCTCTAGCTCCTCTGTAATAGGAAGCCAAAAATAAATAGACTCATATTTAGTAACCAATATTTGTTTTATCATATTTGGAAATGATCTAGATATTTAATAAATTTTCATCATTTAATTTAACTCTAAGGGTGTAAGTTACCAGACAGATTTGGGAAACTATTTGAAGAGACATATCACAACACAATTGCTGGTAAAAGGTTCACCTAAAAACTCTTATCGCATTTCCATCTATTTAAATTTATTTGCTCTTCATCAATATTTAGATTTTTCCTGAAAATTTCATGAGACCTTAAAGTAGTTAGACATCATTTTAGATTACTATATATTTTTTTGGCTGACAAACTTTGCAACAGAGACAATATGAGCCATTTCACTAGCAAACCTAAATTGAAAAACTATTCTTTATCTGCATTATACTAAATGCTGATATCTCTGAGCATATACCTGTTAATTAAACCAATAAGCTTAAAATTAGCTTTAATTTACAAAAGATTATCATAGGTCACATGAAGCTGAAATAAAGTTGGGTTAGTTTTGATTATAAATCTCTCTTATAAATACTTAATCTATAAGCACTTATTTTTAAGCCAGGTAAATAAAGCTTTTACAAATTAATTTTGGCAATAGCATCTGAAGGTACAAAAATATCATATCTACAAAATACATGCATAAACAGACACACATACAGATAGACACAGATCTCATGGTTTTCATTTTAAAACTTTAGTCATGAATAAGGCACAATATAAAACTCACTAGTCTATAAATAACAGGTGGAATAAGTTAAGTTTATCTACTCTGAGGGTTAAGACTTTTTTATTATTTGTGAAGACTTAAGATTTGTATTTGTCCCTGGAAGTATTCTTAAGGAAATTGTGCTCTAGTGTTTGGGCAAGAGAATTCTTTTTTTAATTTTTATTTTAAAAGTTTTTTTTTTTTTTTTTTTTTAGTTTTAGATTCTACCAATTAAGCTAGCTGGGCTCACTTTCAGGTGATTGTGGGCTATTATCTGCTGAGCTGTTCACATTTTAAAGACATTGTAAAATTTATAACTTCAAGGGACAGAAAAGGAAAGTAAGATATTCCTAGGAGTTTTGGGAGTAATTACTGTTTAAAATGTTCCTGTCTTTTTAAAAATATAGGACAATTGTTTTTAATATCTTGATCTTTTACAATATCTATAAGCATTTCCAAAAGAATAGGTAAGGACTTGGGGCTGTTAAAGTTAGGTGGATTTTGACTTACTTTTAGAGTTGTACTGCTGGTTTTGTAGAGATTTGCAAGATAAAGATGATTGTTTTTATTCGCCCTTGATTACTGATCTACAGCTGATTTATTTCCTGGTTATTTGTAGGAAGGCCTGAGAATTTGCTGAGGAAATGGCGAGGTTTTTTTTTTTTTTTTCCGGTACGCGGGCCTCTCACTGTTGTGGCCTCTCCCGTTGCGGAGCACAGACTCCGGACGCTCAGGCTCAGCGGCCATGGCTCACGGGCTCAGCCGCTCCGCGGCATGTGGGATCTTCCCGGACCGGGGCACGAACCCGTGTCCCCTGCACCTGCAGGCGGACTCTCAACCACTGTGCCACCAGGAAAGCCCAATGGGGAGATTTTTAAGAAGGGGAATTTATGTTGTGTTTTTTGTTATAAATCTTATTTTTTGTTCTTTCATTTTGTTAGGGTGTCCCTAAGTCTAGCTGTGTGTGTGTGTGTACACATACATGTATATATCATTCCTCCTTTTTCTCTTAAAGTGCAGGACAATTGTATTTCTAATGTGCTGATTTTTTATAATATCTGCAAATGTCTGAAGGCAAACAGGAAGGTTTAAGTAGACTGATTTTTTTTTCTAATTTCTTTTCTTCTATCTTATTAAGGGAGTCAATGGCTAGCAATTATATCAATATGATGACTCTCTAAATTTTTTTTTCTTTAATATATAAGTTTTTTTTCTAATTCACAGGTTCCATATTCTGGCTGTGGATGACTAGGATTTATTAATCTCAATAGTGACTCAAACAAATGGTCCTTTTTATGATTTAACCAAAGATGCAAGAGGCATCTCACAGAGAGTGGAAAAAAATTGCCCTCATAAAATCCAGAAAGTCCACTCCCAGAGTTAACCTAAGAAAGCAAAGGCAATCACTATGAGGGGTCCTGTTATAAACAGCTTCTTTAAAACATAGGAAATCACTTATTTCCCTCCCCTCATGAACAGAATAGGGTGACTTTTTTCCCAGATTCCTAAACTTGGATCCACAGCCTACTCAGCTCTGTAAGAGAGAGAATATGCTCATTGGTCATGAAAAGAAAAGACAAAGAAAAATAGTGACCATCTCTGGGAGAAAAAGAATCAATAAATCAAGAATACTCTACCAGATTTACCAGAGTCAATGTGTCTTAAGATAGTAGTTCCACAAACATTTCCTCTTGCTAATCTAAATTTAGGAAGACAGAGAAAGGACTCTTAATCATTCTTATTCCTAATAGACACTGCAGGCAGAGATATGGGAGACTGACATGCTAAGAAATCTTACTCTCTGCTAGTGTTTCTCAGATGTCCCAGGATCTCTCAGCTGCAGCAGTTAGAAAGGAGCAGAGTCCAACCAAGGAAGTTTGTCTCTTTGTGGTTGCCAACTGTTGGGGAGGAAAAAAATTTTTTCTACCCTCCCATGTTCTTATGGCTGGACTAAAACTTAAGTTGGCATGAGACAGATTAACAGGAGAAAAACTAATTTAATTGTATATGCAAGGGAGGTTATGAAAATTATGCTCAGAGAACAACCAAAAGCAGGTATTTATTTTTATTTTTTTATTTTTTTACATAAAAACACAATAAATTTGTGAGGATTTGACAGGACAAAACAGCTTAGGTTCAGGTGCTTAATTAGGAGGGAATTTAAACAAAGTTTGGGCTTGGATAGTAAATTAGAAGTACAGGTTTGTTTATAAAGGCTTTTGGGCCCTGAATTCCTATCTCTAGTGTTAAGAATGTCTCTCACTAGCCTCCTGGTGCATGGAGGGTATTCTTCACATGGGAGATTTATTTCCCACATTGAGGGAGAAAAAGGAGTGTCAAAATGCCTTTTTTGTACCAGCTGCTTTTCCAGAAACTTTAATTTAAAATAATCAATATACGATTGAGGCAAAGTTTTGGGTGGTCTGCCCTGGGCCCCATCAATAAAAACATAATTTTAATTCTGAGTATTTTCTTTTATTAATGAACATTTTCTGTATGCGACATTTGTGACCTTTCCAAATAGGAATGGCTGTTGAGTTTTGTGCTCAAGTTGAGGACACAGTCCTTAGAACTCTTTTTAAGGCAAGGAAAGTTGTACTTTTCTTATAAATTATTTTCCTCTCAGTGTGGGAGATGCAAGAGCTCTCTCTAAGTTAAATACTTGACAGAGTGTATTTTTAAAGGTTGGACCTAGTCTCTTCTGCTCATTAAAGTCCTATTGCCTACAGTGAGCATCCACTTCACAACTGTTTTTTGTTTTTTTTTTCCTAAGGGACCTCTTTTCAAAAAATAATATTTGTGAGTAGGATGACCTGCAATATGTCTTCTACTCCTTATTCTCCTCCCTGTGGGAAATACTGAACAAACTTTTACCTCTAATATTATTTCTAAAGAGTATAACCACTTAAACTTATTTCATAAAACAAGTACATTTAAATAACATTCTTTGAATGAATACATTTAAATAAAAAAGCTTGTCATGTTTGGAAACAAAGTGGTTGCACTTGACACTCATTTGAATTTACACGTCAGGTGTCTTGGAATGACATGTTTTTAAGTAGAAAGTGGGATTATATCGTAAGAATAAAATTATCTAATGACAAAGTATTTTTATAGTTTTTAATTTTACTATAAAATAAGGAGATTAATGAAAAGTAAAAATCATAAAGAAACTTCCTATTATAGTTTCCCATGGTTTTGCTAAGTAGACTCCCATAGGAAAAGTATATTCCCTAAATATTGATAAACATAAAGATTTTGAAAACTGAGTAACCATACCATTTTTAAAGATTTAATATTTATCTTAAACTGATTGAAATTTCATGCAAATATTTATTCAATAAAAAAATTTACTAAACAATTAAATATTTGAGACAGTATTCTAGCTGCCAAAACTGAAAAATGATGGAACAAAAATGCTAATTTCAAAAATTTTGTAATCAAATAAAGAAAATATAAATGTGGAGGCAACACTGATTGAAGAAATGAATTATTTGCACTGATAAATTTTTATAGAATAAAAGCCAATTTGAACTAAATGTTTTCATTTAATTTTCCTTTCAGGTTTCTAAAGGATAATTCTGCAAGCCATTTATTTTGATGTCATAAGCTACTCCCCATCTTGTTTGTAAGACTAGGTATGAAATATAGGTTAAAATACCATTTATAGTTTTATACCTATTCAAGTTTGATTTTTAGTCATCTCTACCTGATCACCAAAATTTTGTTTCTGATCTAAATCTTGTTTCTCCCTAGTCAAAAACAAAACTTCCATCCATGATTCAAAGATGATCCTTAGAATCCTCAGTGTTCTGGGAATCCAAGATTGTACTATAAAGGAAATGAAAGAACAAAAATGTCAAAAACATATAATCGATAATACACAAAGTTTATTTCATTTTTAATACCCAAGAGTATTAACAGAAAGATGGCAGCTTAATAGGTAAATAAATGGATATAGACATATGGACACATATATAGATAGGTGTGGATAACACATATTTTCATATTTCTTGACAGTTTGATTCAATAAATATAATTTATTTTGTTAATACTCATTAAACTGACATATGTCTTTGGAAACTTTACTTTTAGAAGTTAAATTTGATATTTAATATGTCAACTAGTAAAGTTAATATTTAATATGGCTTATCACAATCTTCCCCCACTGTAAAATGTACCTTATAAACAAAATTTTCCTCATATTGCCACATACTCATGTGAATTCATAAAATACTAACATAAAAATCTAATATAGTTATTATTTTTTATTTCTATATAGTGTTATTTCATATAGAGGTCATACAAAATAAAATAATTTCCATTAGTTGAAATTAACTTTAACTTTCTTAAAAATAATTCTGTAGATTTAGACTATAATTTATGAGCATTCAGTTTATAATACTGCATTTCTCTGGGGAAAATATAATCCACATTTTAATAAACTCTTCCTCTACTTCCAATTTTAAGTATGGCAACATCCACTTGCACAGATCAAATGCCAGATGTCTTTCTTTCTCATGGCTGAATAGTATTCCATTGTGTATATATACCACATCTTCTTTATCCATTCACCTGTTGATAGATGCTTATGTTGCTTTCATAACTTCTCTATTTTAAATAATGCTGTAATAAATGTGAGAGTGCAGATATCTCTTCAATATCTTGTTTTCATCTCCTTTAGGTATATGCCCAGAAGTGGAATTGCTGGAACATATAGTAAATCGATTGGTGGAGAGGATAAAGCAAACTAAGGGAAAGTAAATTTCCATGGTTTACTCAAATTTGGGTAAAACGTTGAAATGAGTAGATTGATATAACTCATGTATGTATATTATAAAAGCCCAACCAACCACTACAAAAAGTATAAAAAGATATAAGCTCAAAATACTATAAATAAATCAAGACTGAGTCCAAAATATTATTCAGATTATTCAAGTAACCTTCAGTAATGCAAGAACAGAGAAATAGAGAGAAAAAAAAAAACCAAGAAACAAATTGTAAACAAATATTATAATAGAAGATATGTGACACCAATTAATAGATACCTTAAATATAAACAATCTATGTAAACAATTAAAAGACAGAGATTGGCAGAGTGACTAAGAAAAAAATACGACCACATTATAAACTGTTTACAAGAAACTCACTTCCAATTCAATGAAATAGGTAGAATGAAAAGATGAAAAATTTTGTAACATGTACACATTAAAATTTAGGAGCATTTTTAAACCAAACAATAGAGTCTCAAAGTATATAAACCAAAAGCTGATAGAGTTGTAGAAAAAAAAATAGTAGATCACTCTAAAATTGTAGCTGGAACTTCAGCTGACCCCTTATCCTTGGCAACTTGGCAACTACTAGACAGAAAGTAAGCAAAAAAAGAAAAGAAAAAAATACAGATTTACTTATGTACAACTCTCCACTGAACAACAGAATACACATTTTTTCCAAATGTCTGTGGAATATTCATCATAATAGAGCATATTGTAGGTCATAGAACAATGGCAATAACAGTAAGACAAGAGGAAAATATATAAGTGAAAACTAAACAATAAACTTATAAATAATTTGTGGTTCAAAGAGGTAGCCACAAATAAATGTTTTAAAAATACATAAAACTTGGGCTTCCCTGGTTGTGCAGTGGTTGAGAGTCCGCCTGCCGATGCAGGGGACACGGGTTCATGTCCCAGTCTGGAAAGATCCCACATGCCGCAGAGTGGCTGGACCCATGAGCCATGGCCGCTGAGCCTGTGCATCCGGAGCCTGTGCTCCGCAACGGGAGAGGCCACAACAGTGAGAGGCCCGTATACCACAAAACAAAACAAAACATAAAACTCAATAAAAACAAAAGACAACATATAAAAATATCAGAGATATCATTAAAACTGTCCTTAGAGAACTTAATAGTACTTAATGCTTATGTTAGAAGTAAGTAAAAGCTGCAAATCAATAACCTAAATTCCTATGTCAAGAAGATAGCAAAAGAAAAGTAAAATAAACACAAAGCAAACAGAAAGAAAAGTATAAATGATAAGGGAAGAAGTCAATGCAAGTGAAGTTAGGAAAATTATAGGAAATATCAATGAAACAAAATTGTGCTTCTTTGGAAAATTAATAAAATTATAAGGCTCTAGCAACATTGACAAAAAAATATAAGGAGAGGATGCACAAATCACCAATATCATAAGTGAAATAGGTAATAACACTACAGATCCTTCAGTCATTAAAATATAATAAGAGAATACTGAAAACATCTTTGTTTTAATAAACTAAACCACATAAAATAAGTGGACTACTTTTTTGAACTTGACAAACTACCAAAACTTAAATAAGATGAAAAATATTATGAATAAACATGTAACCAAAAAATGTATGGAATCTGTAATTGTACAGCTCCAAAAAAAAAGAAATCTACAGACATAGAAGAATATTACCAAACACTTAGTGGAGAATTAACAAAATTTTACATTCTCACGCAGAAAACAGAAGTAGAAGAGTCATTTCCCTATTCAATTTATGAGATCTGTATTACACTGATACTCAACCCAAACAGACACAATACCCAAAAAGACTACAGACAACTACCTCTCGTGTAGGTGCAAAAAGTCCTCAACCATTAATGAGGTCATCTATTGAAAATGGAAGGGAGGTGTGAATCAAAATAATTTGAAAAACATTGTCAAGTGAAAATGTAGACTCAGGATTGATGATCACCCATTACTCATACAGATGGAACTAATTCCTGTGATGTGACTAATTTTTTTCCAGCAGCACTCAGATTCTCAAATTGGAAGTGAAGAAGATGTATTTTTGGATTGAGCCATAGAAAAAGGTTTACAAGTAGAATGGGAAACCAACAAACTGTTTCCTTATCCAAACCCCACAGTTTGATTATCCCAAGCACAGCAGGAAGAGGAAAACTTGTCTCATTCATCACAGCAAAATAAACTTAATGTTTCATTGTTCTATATTTTCAATCTCCATCAAAAAATAATGGTGATTTTGTAACAATGTAAATATTCCTCACTGTACAACAAATAGTGGCATAATATGATGTTGATATCAAATCTATAAATCAAAAAGGAATAAATAAAAGCCTACATTTATCAGCAGAAATCTTGAATAAAGATAGTAATACTTTCTACAAAAAGACTAATACTTTCTAAGATTTTTGATAGTTTAATTTATATCTATTTACAATGAACTAGTATCCAAATAATAAAATGCTGATATTCAATATAATTATTTGTAAAACATACATGGAAAAATATCATTTTAAATGTTGGTTAGCATTTTGCTCTGGAAACAATGTCATTCAGGCTAAACACTTTATTGGTCTACAGTTTCACCTTCCATTTTTAGAATTTGTGTGCAATAAATCATGTAAGTGTGTGTGAACTTTTTAAAATTCTTCCAACAGCATCAAAGGCAGACTACAGACACTTCTTTCCACCTTCCTTATTACTGTTAACACTTACCTAATCTCATTGCCAACTAACTGTTCTACTGACTTCCACAATACCCGTCACTCATTCTACCCCTAATCTGTCAAACAGAATTTCCCCAATCTTTTCTAATTATTGATCATTTGAAAATAATAATGTGACACATCACCTTACTTTTACTGACTATTTTTCAAATACTTCCCTTACACTTAGTGCACATTCATAAATTTCACATATCCTGCAGAGACCTGTATGACTGAGCTACCTATTACACATCTGTTGTTTGGCAGGTCGAAGAACAATTTTCCTTTTCTCTGATAACAGTTGCCTAATTTTTCGTAAAGAATACAGAGACCTGTCATCATAGCAGTTCATATGATTTAAGTGGAAAACATCATATATGATTTAGACTAGGGAATCCATTGTAGTCCACCCTTCCAGCTACAGGCATTATTGCAAGAGTAGGCAAGAGTCAAGTTGGTCCAATTCAAGAAAATCCTGAGGTTTTTGTTATAATCTTAATGAAAGAAGAGCATTGTTGCTGTAGTTCAGAGATGATGGAAACTAGATAGTATGGAAGTGGACTTGTCTGAATGAGAGAGGAGTCTATTAAGAATGAAAACAATAGAATAAAATTCCAAACCAAGCAATTGCAAGAAAGACAGTTCCTGTATTATTGAAATCCTGAATGCAATCATGTCTGAATTTTTCAATTGTGCAAGTTAGATAAAGTTCATTCTCTGATTAGAGAAGTTTGATTCTATTCTCATGACTAACAATTAAAGATTCTGCCTATTCTTTATTTCTCTACTCTCACCTGGCACACTCACTTTTTTTTTTTTTTTTACTTTTATAAGGCCTTTTAAAAATCTGTTCCAAATTTCTAGGTACTTTTAGCTCTAAAATGTGCCTAGTGAGTCATCAATTTCAGTTAAATTATTATTTCCTCAGGGAGGAAATCCCCTAGACTCTCTATGTGGAATGTGTTCTGATTCTATACCTGATTGGATCCATGTTCCACTCATTCAGAAGACTTCAGGCTTACTATTTTACATTTTATGCTGTATTTATCTGAATAATATCTGACACACACACTAAAATATAATCAATCTGGTTTTGGTTTTTATTATTTTTCTAGCATGGCTCATAATGGGTGCTTAAAAATCAATAATAAATTTCATGTTTCGTTTTTCCCTGACCTATTCATTCTACTTGTTATGATGACTTTTCTTGCAATATGTCTGTGATCATATTTGACAAGTAAAACAAGTTATCTGTCTAATTGAAACAGTGCTTATTTCCGTCAATGAGTTTGTTTAAAGCAAAACATTGTGCTGGTCATTGTTTTACCCATGCAAACCCAATATTCTTTCTCTTCCCCCACGTTGGCAATTCTTTGTGTACATCATCCCATGTAAAATAATAAATGCTTCCTTGTACCCGATCTAGCTTCTCTCTACCCTCTAAATCCAAACCATATTATTGTACTCCCAAAACCTTCCATCCCATTACCATTTTGCCTCTCTTTTCTGTATGTTCACTGTACAATAAAAATGATGTTGATTGCAGCCAGTTGTGTGTTGGAGCTGACCTATATTGAGTGCTGATTATTAAACTTTAAAAAGTTTTCCAAGCTCATCATTATATTTGGTCAGTGTTAAAAATTACACACAGGATTCTTGGAAGATGGTTAAGTAGTAAGCACCAGGAATCTGCCTTCCCACACAGACAACTACACAGACAGAATCTGCCTATTGTAAATTTTTGGGAGCTCTAGAGTTTATTGAAGGCTTGCAACTTCCAGAGAAAGACTTTAATGGTAAATTGTTATTAATTATGATCAATTTCAGCTCTTAGTTTGATATTGGTAGCACCAATATCTCATCCCATTCCTAATAAAGAAAAACGCTGGACATGATGGCTTTACCATGATTTCTACCAAAATTTTGAAAAACTAACACCAATAGTTCTAAAATGTTTCCAAAAAATTCAACAGGAGGGAATACTTCCTATTGCATTCTATGAAGCAGTATTACAAAGCCTGAAGCCCTGATACAAAGCCTGATAAAGATACTACAAGAAAAGAAAATTACAGACAAATATAGCTTATAGATATTGTTGCAAAAATCCTCAACAAAATATTAGTAAATGAACTTAGCAGCATATTAAAAAAATTATACAACATAATCATGTGAGATTTATTTCTCTAATGCAAGGATGGTCTGACACACAAAGCTGATAAACATAATACATCATTTTTACAGAATGAAGGGGAAAAAAACACATGATCATCTCAACTGATGCAGAAAAAATTATTTGTAAAAATTCTATACCTCTTTATGATAACAACACTCAGCAAACTTGGAATAGTACAAAAATACCTCAACATAATAAAAGCTGCCTATGAAAAACCCATGGATGATATCTTATATGTGAAAAACAATGAAGAATTCCACAAAAAATTGTTAGAACTAATAAACAAACTCATCAAAATAACAGAATACAAATTCAACACACAAAATCAGTTTCATTTTTCTATACTAACAATAAACAAGCCAAAAAGAAAATTAAGAAAATAATTCCATTTACAACAGCATCAAAAAGGATAAACTATTTAGGAATCAACCAAGGTGATGAAAGACTTATAAAATGAAAATACAAAACTTTGCTGTAAGATATTAAGGAAGACATAAATAATGAAAAGACATCACATATACATGGATTGGGAGACTTAATATTGCTAGGATGTTAAAGTGATCTACAGAGTCAACACAATCTGTATCAAAATCTGAATGACATTTTTTTTGCAGAAAGAGAAAAAATGCATACTAAAATTCATGTGTAATCTCAGAGACTCTGAATATGCAAAAATGTCATGATAAAGAAGAACATACCTGGGGGACTCACACTTCCTGATTTTAATACTCATTACAAACCTACAGAAGTCATTTCAGTGTGGTAGTAATATAAAGACAGACCAATAGATCAATGGAGTAGAAATAGAGAGTTCCCAAGTAAACCCTCACATGTTGGTCAAAAGATTTCCCACAGGGTACCCAAAACTACTAAGTGGGTCAAGGGCTGTCTTTTCAACAAATGTTGCTGGGAAAACTGGATATCTACATGCAAAAAACTTTAACTCAAATTGGATTGAATACCTAAATGTAAGACCTAAAACTATAAAATTCTTAGAAGAAAACATAGGGCAAACACTTTACAACATTGAATTTGGTAATGATTTATTGGTTATGTTAACAAACACGTAGACAACAACAAAAAAATGGACACATTGGACTTTGTGAAAATTTTAAAAATTGTAATCAAAAGATATTATCAGCAGAATAAAATGGCAGTCTACAATGGAAGAAAATATTTGCAAAATATATGTATAAGGGATTAATAACCAGAATATATAGAGAATTCTTCAATGACAACAACAAACAAACGAACACAATTAAAACGTGAGCAAATGTATTTCTCCAGAGAAGATAAGCAGATGACCATTAAGCACATGAGAAGATACTCAACATCACTAATCACTAGGGAAATTCAACTCAAAACTTCAATGAGATGCCACCTCACATCCATTAGGATGGCTATTATCCAAGAAACAGAAAATAACGAATGTTGGCAAGGATGTGGAGAAATTGAAACCCTTGTACACTGTTAGTAGAAATGTAAAATGGTTCAGCCACAATGGGAAATCAATGGTGGTTCCTCAAAATACTTAAATAGAATTAAGGTATGATCCAGCAATTTCACTTCTGGGTGTATACCCAAAATAATTGAAAGCAGGGTCTCAAAAACATATTTGTATACTAATGTTCATAGCAACATTATTCACAAAAACTAAAAATGGAAGCAACAAATCTTTTTCCTTAAGTGCTCATTGATGAATGAATGGATAAGCAAAATGTGGTATACACATATAATGGAAAATTATTTAGGAAGGAAATTCTGATATATACTATAGCATGGATGAAACTGAAGGACATTATGTTCAGTGAAATAATCCAATTACTAAAAGACAAATACTGTATGATTCTACTTATATGAGGTACTTAGAGAAGACAAAGTTATAAAGACATAAACTAGAAAGGGGATTGAGAGTGGCTACAGGGAGGAAAGAATAGAGAGTGATTGTTCACATGTATAGAATTTCAGTTTTGCAAGATGAAAAGAGTTCTGAAGATGGATGGCAGTGATAGTTGCACAGCAATATAAATGTGCTTAAAATTACAGAACTGTACACTTAGAAATGATTTAAATAGTAAATTATATATGTATTTTACCACAATAAAAATTTCAAAAATTAAGCTTACAATTAAAGTATATAAAAAGCAAAGATAATAAATACTCAAAACTCATAATTTACTAATTATTACTTTTTTATTTTTTATGCTCTTATGCACATTTATGACTCTTACAGTTATATGATGAAAATACCACATAACAGCATGTTACTGCTCTTTTCTTCCCAACAATGCATTCAGTGACATTGTATTAGCAACTTTAAATCAGCCTTGGTGAAAGTATTTACACCATGGAAATTAGCAAACACTACAGATCAGGGCTTGATATTATTAATTTTCTAAATGAGAAAGTAATGGAAAAATCTAAATAATGATTATTAAATCATAAAATATGTCACAGTAGGCATTGCATTGTAAATTGGACAAAAAATTAGAAAATATTTTCCTGTATTCAAAACGTATTATTCAACTCAACAAAAAATCACTCAGATCATTGAAAATTAAGTGATAGTCCAACATATGTAGTGTTGAAGCTAAAATAAGCCTCTATTTAATAATAATTTGTACAATGGTGAAAAATATATCAGATTTAAATATATTGTTATTTTGAAATAAGTTTAAAGTTTAGGATGTAAATCCAGTTGTCAAATCATAATTTATTTGCAACCATAGCTTGGCTCTATATGCAAGAGTTTAACAAGTAATTTTGAGAACTTTGGCTATAAGGAAGTTACATTCAAAAATATTATGTATTTTATTAAATTTTATTTTAAGTTTTTACTACACATCATTTATATCAAGAAAATGTATACAACATACATGTAACTCTATGTATATATATAAAACTATATCCTATAACTAATAATAATAAGCATGATATATGTTATAATTATATACATTGTTATATATACAATGTATGTAATTATAATGTGATATAAAATATATATACACAATAAGTTATATATGATATACCACATATAACACTAGGTGTAATATATAATACAATATATAATGCTATATATAATGTATATTACATATATCATGATATATATATATATATATATATATAATTTTTATTTGGAGACTGTTTTGGTAAACATTTACCAGAACATCACTACTTTCACCATCTCTCTGGACTTGTGGACGTTTATTCTGTCTTCTGTCACATCCTGCTCCAGGGTGAAGTTCTCTTTTCTGCCCACTGATTTTCCCATATTATCTTTATCACTTTCTCTGACGTTTAGCATCTTTGTAATTCATAACATTTATGTTATATTTTTTTTCTTTCCTTATTACTATCACTTGTTTATTTTTAATTACTCTTGCTCATTTATTAGAGTTTAGACTCCTGGTACAGAATCTTTTACTCCATCCAATATTTCATAATCATCCTAGGTGTTACCAACATAAAAAGCAGAAAATTCTTTCAGAATTCTTTCATAATCATCCTAGATGTCATCAACATAAAAAGTGGGATATTCTTTCAATGTAACACTAAAGATTTAGTCCTACTTTGCCAAAGTATATTTATTATCTCATTCATTAAATAGGATATCTGCTCTTGACTCAGTAGAGATAAACTTTAGGTTAGGAAATTACCTTCTGTTTCTAAAAGTTTTCATTATGAATAGATAGAGATTTTTACTTCTCTGTTGAAATTTTTTATATATCTTTTTGTTTTTCAACAATAAGCTGGCTTGACTATTAATCCAGATACAACATTATACCTAGTACATAGCGGTTTGGGGCTTAGTGAGAAGACACTTGGTACAGAAAGGAACTCCACATATGCACACAGACATGTACATAGATGCTAAGTATTACAGAATTTTTTTTCTGTAATTCTATCATTTATTTAACACTATCTTATTTGTCATTTATATTTTTATACAAAATAAATTGCAGTGAACATGCATGTTATTTGTACACATCATCCGTAGTTTTTGTCATATTCCTTTTAAATCCTATGAAATAGTTTTACAGAGGTAATTTTATTACTTTTGAAAAAGCAACCAAAACATTAGAAAATTTTGATCTATAGATGTCTTTTGACCACTTACTTAATGTAATTGATTAATAATTGCTAATACAAAAGTTTTACCTCAGGGAAAACTGTATTCTCTGAATTGGGCTATAATTATTTAACTTAATTTACTCATTTACTACAGCACCTTCTTATATGGAAAATAATCATCAAATATTCATATGAAGACTGAAGTTTCAGAGATTCCAAATTAGTGCAAGCTATGTCGTCTTTCTTTTTCAAAATCAAGTATCTATCCAACTTCTTGCTTTTTCTCCTGTCTTATGAGGATCTGCTCTGCTGATAGGTGATTTCATGGCCTCAAAGTATAAGCATAAGTTCATGATTTACAAATTAAATATGTTATGTATTTATCCTGGATTATCTGAACTGAGCTCCATAACAGTGCATCCTACTTTCTACTTGCTACCTCTAGGTAGAATGTTAATAGAAATCACCAATCAAAGTATAGCTGTAGGAAATCTTAATTACTTCTTACCACAATCCACATTTTTTCACTAAATGTGCCACATCTGAGAATACAGTGTCATATGTTACCAGGTTTTGCATTGTAAATATAGAGAAATCACCTTTGATTCTAATCTTAATATTCACCTAATTAATGTGTAGGAAGTATTGAATCCATCTCCACAATATGTTTCAACTGTCCACACCTTTCCATCATTTCTGCCTGCCTCTATCAAGTTACCATATCTTTTCTGGTTTACTGTGTGTAAGTCCTTACTATTGCATGTTTTCCTTATTTTACTCTCCTACTATTAGTTCTCCTCACAGAAGCTAGAGGAACTTTTGAAAATAAAAATCAAATATGACTTCTTGAAACCCTCCCGTGAGTTTATCTGATCTGACTTCCCACAACTTCCATCCTCATCTTAGTCACTTTCCTTCCACACACCTAACTACATCTCAGCCATATGAACTTTATTTAGATGATTTAAACACAGTTCCTTCCTAGATCAAGAGTTTTGAATGTTCTCTAGTCCCTAACGAAATACTTCTCCTCCTTCTTTTCCCAAGGCTGCTCTTTCACATAATTTAAAATTTTGCTTAAATCTTTCTTCTTTATGGAATTTTCCTGACAATAATACCCAAAGGAGCCATATACTACAGTCGTTCTAGCACTTTATAGCATTTAAATTATCATCTTTATTTGTCTATTATATCCTTCCCTTATTTAAACTTGAACTGCACAATAACAGGAGTTATATCTTTTTTTCTTCAAGTATATATAGCAAATGTGTAGAATAGCTCCTCACTAATATTAGATAATCAATAAATAATTGAAGAAAAAATGAATATGTTTTGTATTTGATAAATCAATAATTTCTACAGATGTATTTATAAATCTATGTAGGGAAGGAGCTTCATCACCATTTTTTTAATTTATTTAATTTCTATCTTTTGGGTTCTCTGTTCTTAGCACCATTTTTATTTATTTATTTACTTATTTAATATTTTTATCTGTGTTGGGTCTTCATTTCCGTGCAAGGGCTTTCTCTAGTTGAGGCAAGTGGGGGCCACTCTTCATCGCAGTGCATGGTCCTCTCACTCTTGTGGCCTCTCATGTTGTGGAGCACAAGCTCCAGATGTGCAGGCTCAGTAGTTGTGGCGCACGGGCCTAGTTGCTCTGTGGCATGTGGGATCTTCCCAGACCAGGGCTCGAACCTGTGTCCCCTGCATTGGCAGGCAGATTCTCAACCACTGCACCACCAGGGAAGCCCCTTGATCACCATTTTAACCCCATCCTGCCTGCCTGTTGCAGCTAAAGGAAAGACTAACCATTTTTTCAGGGGTCAGGTCACCAAGAAAAGGATTGGGAATGCTGAAATCAAGAAAATTGATAGGGAAGGGGGAGGGGCATTGGCAAACCCTTATAAATGTCATGGTTCCAGAAAACAGGTACATTATAAGACTGAAATCTAATCATAATACTATAGAAAGCTCCAACTCCCCTACACCTTACCTCCATATCAATAGGACTTCAGTATGGTAGCATTTTACTGCAGAGAGTTGCAACACATAGCCTCTTAAGAGAAGGACTCAGGAAACACAACGTAAAGAGGGAGGAGAAAAACAAAGGCATTAGGAGACTGTAAATCCTTTGACAATTATTATTTCAATAGACATAAACACAGCTAAAATCCTAGTGAGATTTACTTAAATATTCATACTAAAGACCTATTTATCTATTTTTCTATTACATGATACATATCTTTCAAAAAATAAAAGAAATTTTAAAAAGAAAAAAAAAATATACTCTGAAGAGACAAAGCAATCATCATAACCAGAGGCAGTTATCACAGAGATGTTGGTATTATCATAAAGAATTAAAGTCAGTATGATCAGTATGTTAATGGCTGTCATAGAAATAGACAGCATTTAAGAACATATGGGTAATATAAGCAGAGAGATGAAACATCTAAGAAAGAATCAGAAGAAAATCCTAGAAATTAAAAAAAAAATAGATACGGAAATTAAGAGTGTCTCTGAAGGAATGTCAGTAGAATGAATACACAGGTGAGGAAAGAATCTATGATTATGATAGATTAATGGAAACATCTAAAACTGAAATGCAAAGAGAAACAAGAATGACAAAAAGAAAACACAAAAAAACCCAATAATTGTGGGACAACAAATGTGCAACAAATGTATAATGAGAAATGGAAGAAAAGGAGAAGAGATCAGATAAAGTTTCAAATCATAACAACTGAGAAATTTATTTAAAAATAAATGACAGACAACAGATCCATGGAGCCCAGAGAATTCCAGCAGGATTAACACAAACAAGCAAAAAACACCCAGCCATATTTCATTCATACTGCAGAAAAATCAAAGACAAACCAGAAATTTTGAAAGAAACCAGAGGAAGATTATCAGGGATAAAGAGGAGTACTACATGATGTTAAAGTGGTGAATTCTCAAAAATGACACAACAATCTTGACTGGGTATGTACTGAATAACTGAGTGTCAAAATATGTGAGGTAGGGCTTCCCTGGTGGCACAGTACTTAAGAGTCCACCTGTCAATGCAGGGAACATGGGTTCGATCCCTGGTCCAGGAAGATCCCACATGCCACAGAGCAACAAAGTCCGTGCACCACAACTACCAAGCCTGCACTCTAGAGCCCAAGTGCCACAAGTACTGAAGCCCTTGAGCCTAGAGCCCGTGCTCTGCAACAAGAGAAGCCACAAAAATGAGAGGCCCGCGCAGTGCAACAAAGACCCAATACAGCTCTAATTAAGAAACAAATAATAAATAAATATTAAAGAAAAAATATATGAGGTAAAAACTGATAAGATTGCAAAAAGAAAAATCAATATTTGAATAAGTAAATGCTCCTCTTTTAATAGTTGATAGGTTAAGTAATCAGAAAACCAATAAGAGTATGGTTAACCTGAATAGAACTATCAATCAAGTTAATCTAATTGACATTTATAAAATACTCCCTCCAAAATGTATTTTTCTCAAGCTCACATGGAGTATCCTCCACCAAGATGTACTATAAAACACACCCTGACAAATTTAAAAGAATAAAATCATACAAAGTATGTTATTGACCACAATGGAAATAAACTGGAAGTTAATGGCAGAAAGTTAGATAGAAATTCCCAAGTATCTGAAAATTAAATAACACACTACTATATAAATCTTGGGGAAAAGAAGTGTCAAGAATTTCTTTTTCAATTTTGATTAAAAATGATTATGAAAATATAACTTACCTAAATATTTGGATTCATTCAAAGCAGTGCCTAAGGAAATATTTATAGATATGAATGCATATATGAGAAAGAGGAGGAAGTAATTAAATCAATAACCTAAATTTCCATCTTAGGGAATTAAAGAAAAGCAATTAAAACATAAAACTAGTAGAAGTTAACTAACAAATTTAAGCAGAAATCAATGTAATTGAAAACAGTTAAATAAGAGAGAAAATTAAAAATATCAGAAACTGGTTCATTGAAAAGGTCTACAAAATTGATAAAACTTTAGTCAGGCTGACCAGGAGAAACAGAGGAGAGGTGAAGGCTGGTGCACAAAGTACTGACAACAGGAAAAAATGTAGCATCACTACCGATACTATTGATTCCATGGACATTAAAAGATAATCAAGGAATGCTAAGAAAAACTCCATCTTCACATATTTGATAACTTAGATTAAACTGATTACTTCTTTAAGAGATGCAAACTACCCAAAACTTACACAAGGAAAAGTAGGTAACCTGAATTGCACTATATCCATTAAGGAAATTTAAGGAAGGAATCATTAAAACTCTTCCAAAAAGTAGCAGTCTCAGATGGTTTCAATGTTGAGTTTCATGAAACATTTAAGAAGAAACATTACCAATTTTCATAATCTCTTCCAGAATGTAGAATCAGAGAGAAAATGTCACAAATTACTTGATAGGTCAACATTATGCCAATACCATAAACAGATAAAAATATTACAAGAATGGAAATACCCAGACACAAAAATCTTCAACAAAATATTTCAAATTCAGCCACAAAAGGAATTATACAACACTACCAAATGGAATTTATGCAAGACAGATTCAACATTCAAAATTCAATGTATTCTATTATATCAAACCTTAAAGAAGAAAAAATTTTAAAAAAATCATCAACTGACACAGAAAATTTAGCATAATACAATAGCAAACAAGGTAATTGTGCAAAACATCAACACACAATTGCTTATTTCTTTCTTGTATACCGGTAATGAATAAAATGAATAAAAAATAAATAGTATTTCCAATAATAACAACAAAACCTTGAAGTATTTAGATATAAACTAATAAAATACAGAGAGGGTCTATATGCAGAAAACTACAAAACACTGATGAAAGAAATCAAAACAATTCTAGATAAATGGCAAGATATTCCCAACTCTATCTATAGATTCAGTGAAATCCAAACAAAATCCCAGCAAGATATTTTGTAGATATTTCAAAAAAAAATGGATATAAAATTACATGAAAAGGCAAAGGACACAGAATAATCTATGCATTACTGGAGAAAAACAAATTTGGAAGACTCACACTACCAAATTTCAAGACTTACTTGAAAGCTGCAGTAATCAAGAGTTTAGTATAGTCAAGTACCAATGAAATATCAAATTGAATACTGTATGTCAATGAAATAGCCCAGATATAGACCACATAAATATAGCCAACTGATTTTGGCAAAATAATAAACACAGTTCTATGAAGAAAGATTTTTTCCAGAAATGCTTCTGGAACAATCAGACAATCATATAAAAAAAAAAAATTAAAACTACAATGAAAAAAGAACAAAAACAGAAACCACTAGACATAGACTACATTTTTCACACACTCAATACACATTCCCCCCTACACACACACACACACACACACACACACACACACACACACACACACTAAAGATCATTCATAGTCTTAAATGTAAAGTGGAAAACTACAATACTTCTACAAGAAAACATGGGAGAAAATCTATATGACTTTGGGTTTTGTGATGAGGTTTTTAATACAGCAAAAACCTATGAAATTAATTATAGAAAATTTGGAGCTTATAAAATTATGAAATTAATTATAGATAATTAATAATTATATATGAAAATTAAATTAATTATCTGTAATTAATTTATGAAATTATCCCTATGAAATTAATTATAGATAATTTATAGCTTATCAAATTTAAAACTTCTGGAAAATATCTATGCAGAACTCCAATAACTGATGTGGATACTTCTCCTTCAGGGAGGTGAATATTCATTACTCACCACTCCTTTAGTGTGGACTTCACATAAGTGGTTTCCTTTCAAGTAGTACAGTATGGAAAGTGGGGGAAAAAAATTTACAGTGAAGAAACCTGACAAACAAAACCTAAGCCAGGTTATCAAGGTCAACATCAACAGTGATAAGTCATGTTGATAGAAAGTACCCTGATATGATGTGAAGAGAATGGCACTTCATCAGACCTATTCTCATAGTGCTATATTCTACAAACCACCTGAACATTCATCCTCAAAACTGTCAAGGTCCTCAAAAACAAGGAGAGTCAGAGAAACTGTCACAACCAAAAGTAGCCAAAAGTAACTTGTCTAAATTTAATGTGGTGTCTTGATTAGGTCTTGGAAGAGAAAAAGAAGGAAAATGAATTTTGATCAGTAATAATGTAAAAATGTTGGTTTGTTAATTATGACAAATGTACCATATGAACGTAAGTTGTTAACCATAGGAGAAACTGGATGTGAGATATGTGCGAACTCTCTGTGCATAATCTTTTTATAAATATAAAACTATTTTAAAATAAAATGTTTATTTTAAAAAGTTAATAATTTCAAATATTTAATTTTTATTCCTATCTAGATTAGAGAATGTTGAAAGGACAAGCAGCCCTTCATGCCAGGTACGTAAAACCCCAAATCTCCCTAAGCAGCAATGTCTAAATTTCTTCCCGAATGCCCTATACAGATCATCATACATTTAGAGAGGTGAAGACATCAATCCAGAAGAATGGTCCAGCCCCACAAATAATAAAGTTCTAACACAGCTGATATTTGTTGAGAAATTTTATATACCAGGCACTAAATCCTATGCACATATTGACATTTTTAATGCTCAAACGAAATTCAGTATAGGGAGCAAGAGGAAAAGGACAATAAAAATAACTGGAAAAATAAACAAAATGTGACAGTATGCTACAAAGGCTAAAAATAGGGAGTTATAGGAATAAATAAGATTCTGTTAATTTTATACAATGCAGACTGATTATTGGCAGTAAGATGGAATCATTGATTTAGATATCATAAAGCCATTAATACAATATTTCCACTCTGCTTGAGAAGCAATAGACTTTGCAATAAATTTTCTACTTCCATGTAATGTTTTCTACCAGTAATAAAATTATGTCTGATACTTATATCTCAGAAGTGTCTCATAAAATATATTCCTCTTCTAGCTTCTTACCTCCACATTTTTAATTCAGGTCCTCAGCCTCTATCACTTCCTAGAACCCCCTGGGTTGTTTTCTGATATCTGTAATCTAACTCATTGCTCAACATTAATTCAAGAATGGCATTCTTAAAGTGACCAACAGGGAATGCCTAATTGAGGTGACAGATGTAAGTTATCAATTCTCATGTGAAACACTCAGAATTATGTGTATACCATAAATTTGAGGAGGAATGTATCAGTTAACTTTTATTTTAAAATATCTGATTTGGAAATAATTTGGATGTGCAGAAAAAATGCAGGACAGAATGTTCTCACATACTTTCTTTTTTAATTGGGGTATAGTTGTTTTACAATACTTTGTTAGTTTCTGCTGTACAATGAAGTGAATCAGCTATATGTATACATATATCCCCTCCCTCTTGGAACTCCCTCCCACTCCCCAATCCAACCCATCTAGGTCATCACAGAGCAATAAGCTTAGTTTCCTGCACTATGCAGCAGGTTCCCACTAGCTATCAGTTTTACACATGGTAGTGTATATGTGTCAATCCCAATCTCCCAATTCATCCCAACCCCCTTAACTCCCATGTCCACATGTTCATTCTCTGTCTGTGTCTCTATACCGTCCCCGCAAATAGGTTCATCCATACCATTCTTCTACACTGCACTAATATATGATATTTGTTTTTCTCTTTCTGACTTACCTCACTGTGTATGACAGACTCAAGATCCATCCATGTCTTTACAAATGACCCAGTTTCATTCTTTTTTTACGGCCGAGTAATATTCCATTGTATATATGTACTGCATCTTCTTTACCCATTCATCTGTTGATGGACACTTAGGTTGCTTCCATGTCCTGGCTATTGCAAATAGTGCTGCAATGAACATTGGGGTGCATATGCCTTTTTGAATTATGGTTTTCTCAGGGTATATGCCCAGTAGTGGGATTGCTTGGTCATATGGTATTTCTATTTTTAGTTTTTTAGGGAACATCCATACTGTTCTCCATAGTGGCTGTATCAATTTACATTACCATCAACAGTGTAGGAGGGTTCCCTTTTCCCCACACCCTCTCCACCATTTATGTTTTGTAAATTTTTTTGATGATGGCCATTCTGACAAGTGTGAGGTGATACCTCATTGTAGTTTTGATCTGCATTTCTCTAATAATTAGTGATTTTGAGCATCTTTTCATGTGCCTCTTGGCCATCTGTATGCTTTCTTTGAAGAAATGTTTATTTAAGTCTTCTGTCCATTTTTGGATTGGGTTGTTTTTTTTTTTGATATTGAGCTGTATGAGCTATTGGTATATTTTAGAGATGAATCACTTGTCAGTTGCTTCTCTTGCAAATATTTTCTCCCATTCTGAGGGCTGTCTGTTTGTCTTGTTTATGGTTTCTTTGTTGTGTAAAAGCTTTTAAGATTAATTAGGTCCCATTTGTTTACTTTTGTTTTTATTTTCATTACTCTAGGAGGTGGGTCAAAAAAGATCTTGCTGTGATTTATGTCAAAGATTGTTCTTTCTATTGAAATCTTTAATCCATTTTGAGTTTACTTTTGTGTATGGTGTTAGGGAATGATCTAATTATTCTTTTACATGTAGCTGTCCAGTTCCCCATCACCACTTATTGAAGAGACTGTCTTTTCTCCATTATATATTCTTGCCTCATTTGTCATAGTTTAGGTGACCATAGGTGTGTGGGTTTATCTCTGGGCTTTCTATCCTGTTCCATTATTCTATATTTCTATTTTGTGCCAGTACCATATTGTCTTGATTACTGTAGCTTTGTAGTATGGTTTGAAGTCATGAATCCTGATTTCTCCTGCTCTGTTTTGCTTTCTCAAGCTTGCTTTGGCTATTTGGGATCCTTTGTGTTTCCATACAAATTGCAAATTTTTTTGCTTTAGTTCTGTGAAAAATGCAATTGGTAATTTGATAGGGATTGCCTTGAATCTGTAGTTTTCTTTGGGTAGTATAGTTATTTTCACAATATTCATTCTTCCAATCCAGGAACATGGTATATCTCTCCATCTGTATATGGCATCTTTGAATTATTTCATCAGCCTCTTAGAGTTTTCTCACTACAGGTCTTTTACTTCCTTAGGTAGGTTGGTTTATTCCTAGGCATTTTATTATTTTTGTTTCTATGGTAAATGGAATTGTTTCCTTAATTTCTCTTTCTAATGTTTTGTTGTTAGTGTATAGAATGCAAGAAATTTCTCTCCATTAAGTTCCTATCCTGCAACTTTACCAAATTCATTGATTAGATTTAGTAGTTTTCTGGTGGCATCTTTAGGATTTTCTATGTATAGTATCATGTCATCTGCAAATAGTGATGGTTTTACTTCTTCTTTTCCAATTTGGATTCCTTTTATTTCTTTTCTTCTCTGATTGCTGTGGCTATAACTTCCAAAACTATGTTGAATAATCGTGGTGAGAGAGGACATCCTTTTCTTGTTCCTCATCTTAAAGGAAATGCTTTCAGTTTTTCACCATTGAGAATGATGTTTGCTGTGGGCTTGTTGTAGATGGCCTTTATTATGATAAGGTAGTTTCCCTCTCTGCCCACTTAAAAACACAAACACATGGAGGCTAAACAAAATGCTACTACATAACTAAGAGATCACTGAAGAAATCAAAGAGGAAATTTAAAAAATATATAGAAAGATATGACAATGAAAACATGATGAGCCAAAACCTATGGGATGCAAGAAAAGCAGTAGTAAAAGGGAAGTTTATAACAATTTAATCCTACCTCAAGAAACAAGAAAAATCACAAATAAACAACCTAACTGGGAGAGGACCTTCAGATGGGGGAGGAATAAAACATGATCATCTTCCTCCCCACAAATACATCAGAAATCTACATGTGGAACAACTCCTACAGAACACCTACTGAGTGCTGGTAGAAGATCTCAGACTTCCCAAAAGCCAAGAAATTTCCCACGTACCTGGGTAGGGCAAAAGAAAAAAGGAAAAACAGAGACAAAAGAATAGGGAAGGGACCTGCACCAGTGGGAGGGAGCTGTGAAGGAGGAAAAGTTTCTTTACAAGGAAGCCCCTTCACTGGCAGAGACAGGGGGTGGAGGGGGCGAAGCATCAGAGCCACAGAGGAGAGTGCAGCAATAAGGTTGCAGAGGTCAAAGTGGAGAGATTCCCACTCAGAGGATCAGTGTCGACCAGCACTCGCCAGCCAGAGAGGGTTTTCTGTTCACCCCCCGGTGCAGATGGGGGCTTGGAGCTAAGGCTCTGGCTTTGGAGGTCAGATCCCAGGAAGAGGAGTGTTGTTGGCTGAGTGAAAACAGCCTGAAGGGTGTCAGTGCACTACAGTTGGCAGGGCGGGAGTCCAAGAAAAGGTCTGGAACTGCCTCAGAGGCAACGTACCATTGTTTCGGGGTGCACAAGGAAAGGGGATTCAGAGCACTGCCTAAACGAGCCACAGAAATGGGCACGAGCCACGGCTATCAGCATGGACATCAGAGATGGGCATGAAACACTAAGGTTGTTGCTGCAGCCACCAAGAACCCTGTGTGCAGGCACAGGTCACTATCCACACATCCACTTCTCTGAGCCTTTGCAGGCCGTAACTGCCAGGGTCCCATGATCCAGGGACAGCTTCCCCGGAGAACACACAGCATGCCTCAGGCTCTTGCAACATCATGATGACCTCTGCAGCCGCATGCTCATCCCGCATTCCATACCCCTCCTTCCCCCCAGCCTGAGGGAGCCAGAACACCCTAAACAGCTGCTACTTTAACCCCATCCTGTCTCAGTGAAGAAGAGATGCCAGAGTGTGACCTACATGCAGAGGTGGGGTCAAATCTAAGCTAAACCCCAGGAGATGTGCAAACAAAGAAGAGAAAGGGAAATTTCTCCCAGCAGCCTCAGAAGCAGTGGATTAAATCTCCACAATCAACTTCATGGAGCCAGCATCTGTGGAATACATGAACAGACAATGAATCATCCCAAAATTGAGGCAGTGTAGTTTGGGAGCAACTGTAGACTTGGGGATTGCTTTCTGTATTTAATTTGTTTCTGGTTTTATGTTTATCTTAGTTTAGTATTTAGAGATTATTATCATTGATAGGTTTGTATATTGATGTGGTTGCTCTCCCTCTTTTTAAAAAATTATATATATATATATATATTTGCTTGTTCTCTTTTTGTGAGTGTGTATGTGTATGCTTCTTTGTGTAATTTTGTCTGTATAGCTTTGCTTTTAACATTAGTCTTAGGATTGTGTCTTTCAGTTTATTTTTGTTTCTTTGTTTTTTATACTTTTAAAATTTTTATTTTTAACAATTTAGTTTTTATATTTTATTTTAATTATTTTATTTTATTCTATTGTTTCTTTCTTTTTTTCTCCCTTTTCTTCTGAGCCCTGTGGCTGACAAGGTCTTGGTACTCCGGCCAGGTGTCAGGTCTGTGCCTCTGAGGTGGGAGAGCCGAGTTCAGGACATTTGTCTACCAGAGACATCCCAGCTCCACATAACATCAAATGACAAAAGCTCTCCCAGAGATCTCCATCTCAACAATAACACCCAGCTCCACTCAATGACCAGCAAGGTGAAGTGCTGGACAACCTATACCAAACAACTAGGAAGACAGGAACACAACCCCTACCAACAGCAGAGAGGCTGCCTAAAATCTTAATAAGGTCATAGGCACCCCAAAACACACCACCAGTCACAGTTCTGCCAACCACAAACACTAGATCCAAGCTCATCCACCAGAACACAAGCACCAGTCCCCACCACCAGGAAGCCTACACAACCCACTGAAGAACTATAGCCACTGGGGGCAGACACCAAAAACAATGGGAACTACAAACCTGTAGCCGATGAAAAGGAGACCCCAAACACAGTAAGTTAAGCAAAATGAGAAGACAGAGAAACACACAGCAGATGAAGGAGCAATGTAAAAACCCATCAGACCAAACAAATAAAAAGGAAATAGGAAGTCTACCTGAAAAAAAATTCAGAGTAATGACGGTAAAGGTGTTGCAAAATCTTGGAAATAGAATGGAGAAAATATAGGAAATGTTTAACAAGGACCTAGAAGAACTAAAGAGCAAACAAACATGATGAACAACATAATCAATAAAATTTAAAATTCTCTGGAAGGAATCAATAGCAGATAACTGAGGCAGAAGAACGGATAAGTGACCTGGAAGATAAAATAGTGGAAATAACTACCACAGGGAAGAATAAAGAAAAAGGAATGAAAAGAATCGAGGACAGTATCAGAGACCTCTGGGACAACATTAAATGCACCAACATTCGAATTATAGCGGTCCCAGAAGAAGAAAAGGAAAAGAAAGGGACTGACACAATATTTGAAGAGATTTTACTTGAAAAGTCCCTAATTTGAGAAAGGAAATAGTCAATCAAGTCCAGGGGTGCAGAGAGCCCCATACAGGATAAATCCAAGGAGAAACACACCAAGACACATATTAATCAAACAATAAAAAATTATACAAAGAAAAAACATTAAAAGCAGCAAGGACAAAACAAATAGCATACAAGGAACTCCCCATATGATTAACAGATGGTCTTTCAGCAGAAACTCTGCAAGCCAGAAGGGAGTGGCAGGACATATTTAAAGTGATGAAAGGGAAAATGTTACAACAAAGAATACTCTACCCAGAAAGGACCTCATTAAGATTTGATGGAGAAATTAAAACCTTTACAGACAAGCAAAAGCTAAGAGAATTCAGCGTGACCAAAACAGGTTTACAACAAATGCTAAAGGTACTTCCCTAGGCAGAAACACAAGAGAAGGAAAAGGCCTATAATAACAAACCCAAAACAATTAAGAAAATGGTAATAAGAAAATATATATTGATAATTACCTTAAAGGTAAATAGATTAAATGCTCCTACCAAAAGTCACAGACTGGCTGAATGGATACAAAAATAAGACCTACATATATGCTGTCTACAAGAAACCCACTTCAGACTAAGGGATACATACAGACTGAAGGAGAGGGGATGGAGAAAGATGTTCCATGCAAATGGAAATCAAAACAAAGCTGGAGAAGCAATTCTCATTTCAGACAAAATAGACTTTAAAATAAACACTACTACAAGAGACATAGAATGACACTACATAATGGTAAAGGGATCAAACTAAGAAAAAGATATAACAATTGTAAATATTTCTGCACCCAACCTAGGAGCACCTCAATAGTTAAGGCAAATGCTAACAGCCATAAAAGGGGAAATCAACAGTAACACAATCATAATAGTGGACTTTAACACCCGATGTCCACCAATGGACAGATCATCCAAAAAGAAAATAAATAAGGAAAAACAAGCTTTAAATGATAAATTAAACAAGATGGACTTAATTGATATTTATAGGACAATCCATCCGAAAACAATAAAATACACTTTCTTCTCCAGTGTTCATGGAACATTCTCCAGGATAGATCATATCTTGCATCACAAGTCAAGCCCTGGTAAATTTAAGAAAATTGAAATTGTATCAAGTATCTTTTAAGACCACAACACTATGAGACTAGGTATAAATTACAGGAAAAAAATCTGTAAAAAATGAAATACATGGAGCCTAAACAATACACTACTTAATAACCAAGAGATCACTGAAGAAATCAAAGAGGAAATCAAAAAATACCTAGAGACAATTGACAATGAAAACATGATGACCCAAAACCTATGAGATGCAGCAAAAACAGTCTTAAGAGGGAAGTTTATAGCAATACAATCCTACCTCAGGAAACAAGAAAAATCTCAAATAAACAACCTAACCTTACACCTAAAGCAATTAGAGAAAGAAGAATAAAACCCCCCCAAAGTTAGCAGAAGGAAAGGAATCATAAAGATCAGATCAGGAATAAATGAAAAAGAAATGAAGGAAACAATAGCAAAGATAAGTAAAACTAAAAGCTGGTTCTTTGAGAAGATAAACAAAATTGATAAACGATTGGCCAGACACAGCAAGAAAAAAAGAGAAGACTCAAATCAATAGAATTAGGAATGAAAAAGAAGTAACAACTGACACTGCAGAAATACAAAGAATCATGAGACATTACTAAATGCAACTATATGCCAATAAAATTGACAACCTGGAAGAAATGGACAAGTTCTTAGAAAATCAAGAACTTCAGAGATGAACCAGGAAGAAATATAAAATATAAACAGACCAATCACAAGCCCTGAAATTGAGACAGTGATTAAAAATCTTCCAACAATCAAAAGCCCAGGGCCAGATGGCTTTACAGGCGAATTGTATCAAACATTTAGAGAATAGTTAACACCTATCCTTCTCAAACTCTTCCAAACTAAAGCAGAGAGAGGAACACTCCCAAACTCATTCTATGGGGCTACAATCACCCTGATACCAAAACCAGACAATATGTCACAAGGAAAGAAAACTACAGGCCAATATCAGTGATGAACATAGATGCAAAAATCCTCAACAAAATACAAGCAAACAGAATCCAACAGCACATTAAAAGGATCATACACCATGGTCAAGTGGGGTTTATCCCAGGGATGCAAGGATTCTTCAATATATGTAAATCAATCAATGTGATAAATCATATTAGCAAACTAAAGGGTAAAAACCGTAAGTTCTTCTCAATAGATGCGGAAAAAGCTTTCAACAAAATTCAACACCAATTTATGATAAAAACCCTCCAGAAGGTAGGCACAGAGGGAACTTACTTCAACTTATTAAAGGCCATATATGACAAACCTACAGCCAACATCTTTCTCAATGGTGAAAAACTGAAACCATTTCCACTAAGGTCAGGAACAAGACAAGGTTGTCCACTCTCAGCACTATTATTCAACATAGTTTTGGAAGTTTCAGTCACAGCAATCAAAGAAGAAAGAGAAATAAAAGGAATCCAAATCAGAGAAGAAGAAGTAAAGCTGTCACTGTTTGCAGATGTGATGGTACTATACACAGAGATTCCTAAAGAAGCTACCAGACACCTACTAGAGGTAATCAATGAATTATGTAAGGTAGCAAGATACAAAATTAATGCACAGAAATCACTTGCATTCCTATAGAGGAATGCTGAAAAATCTGAAAGAGAAATTAATGAAACACTCCCATTAACCATTGCAACAACAACAAAAATATACCTAGGAATAAACCTACCTAAGGAGGCAAAAGACCTGTATGCAGAAAACTATAAGACACTGATGAAAGAAATTAAAGATGATAAAAGAGATGTAGGGATATACCATGTTTTTGGATTTGAAGAATCAACATTCTGAAAATGACTATACTACCCAAAGCAATCTACAGATTCAATGCAATCCCTATCAAACTACCAACAGCATTTTTCACAGAAATAGAACAAAAAATTTGTATGGAAACAAAAGACCCTGAAGAGCCAAAGCAATCTTGAGAAAGCAAGAGCTGGAGCTGGAGGAATCAGGCTCCCAGATTTCGAAGTATGCTAGAAACCTACAGTAATCAACACAGTATGGTTCTGGCACAAAAACAGAAATATAGATCAATGGAACAGGATAGAAAGCTCAGAGAAAAACCCACACACATATGGTCACCTTATTTTTGATAAAGGAGGCAAGAATATACAATGGAGAAAAGATAGCCTCTTCAATAAGTGGTGGTGGGAAAACTGGACAGCTACATGTAAAAGAATGAAATTAGAACACCTCCTAACACCATACAAAAAAAAATAAACTCAAAATGGCTTAAAGACCCAAATGTAAGGCCACTATACAACTCTTAGAGGAAACATAGGCAGAACACTCTCTGACATAAATCACTGCAAGATATTTTTTGACCCACCTCCTAGAAAATGGAAATAAAAACGAAAATACACAATTTGGAGCTAATGAAATTAAAAGCTTTGCACAGCAAAGGAAACCATAAACAAGAGGAAAAGCCAACCCTCAGAATGAGAGAAAATATTTAAATGAAGCAACTGACAAAGGATTAATCTCCAAAATTTACAAGCAGCATATGCAGCTCAATATCAAAAAAGCAAACAACCCAATTCAAAAATGGACAGAAGACCTAAATAGACATTTCTCCAAAGAAGATATACAGATTTTCAACAAACATCTGAGAGGATGCTCAACGTTACTAATCATTAGAGAAATGCAAATCAAAACTACAATGAGGTATCACCTCACACCGGTCAGAATGGCCATCATCAAAAAATCGTCAAACAATAAATGCTGGAGACTGTGAGGAGAAGAGGGAACCCTCTTGCACTGTTGGTGGGAATGTAAATTGCTACATCCACTATTAAGAACAGTTTGGAGATTCCTTAAAAAACTAAAATTGGAACTACCATATGACCCAGCCATTCCACTACTGGACATCTACCCTGAGAAAACCATTAATCAAAAAGAATCATGTACCAGAATGTTCACTGCAGCTCTATTTACAATAACCAGGACATGGAAGCTACCTAAGTGTCCAATGACAGATGAATGGATAAAGAAGATGTGGCACATATATACAGTGGAATATCACTCAGCCATAAAAAGAAATGAAATTGAGTTATTTGTAGTGTGGCGGACGGACCTAGAATCTGTCGTACAGTGTGAAGTAAGTCAGAAAGAGAAAAACAAATATCATGTGCTAAGACATATATATGGAACATAAAAAGTAAAAAAGGTTCTGAAGATCCTAGGGGCAGGATAGAAATAAAGATGCAGACGTATAGAATGGACTTGAGGACATGGGGAGTTGGACAGGTAAGCTGGGATGAAGTGAGAGTGGCATGGTCATATATACACTACCAAATATAAAATAGAAAGCTAGTGGGAAGCAGCTGCATAGCACAGGGAGATCAGCTCAGTGCTCTGTGAACACTTAGAGGTGTGGGATAGGGAGGGTGGGAGGGAGACAGAAGAGGGAGGAGATATAGGGAGATATGTATATGTATAGCAGATTCACTTTCTTATAAAGCAGAAATTAACACAGCAATGTAAAGCAATTATACTTTAATAACGATGTTAAAAAAAAAAAAAAAACTAACCTTAGACCTAAAGCAGCTAGAGAACAAAGAATAAACAAAACCCAAATTTAGTAGAAGGAAAGAAATCATAAAAATCAAACAGAAATAAATGAAATAGAAATAAAGAAAAGAATAGCAAAAATTAATGAAACTAAAAGTTGGTTCTTTGATAAGGTAAGCAAGACTGATAAACCTGTATCCAGACTCATCACGCAAAAAAAGGAGAGGAATCAAATCAATAAAATTCAAAAGGAAAAGTTACAGCTGACACAGAAATACAAAGGATCATAAGAAACTAATACAAGCAACTTAGGCTAATAAAGTGGACAAGCTGGAAGAAATGGACAATTCTTAGAAAGGTACAACCTTCCAAAACTGAACCAGGAAGAAATAGAAAATATAAATGGGAAAATCACAAATAACGAAATTGAAACTGCAATTAAAGTCTTCCAACAAACATAAGCCCAGGACCAGATGGTTTCAGAGGTGAATTCTATCAAATATTTAGAGAAGAGCTAACACCCATCTTTCTCCAACTCTTCCAAAAAATTGCAGAGGAAGGAACACTCTCAAGCTCATTTTATGAGGCCACCATCAGTCTGATACCAAAACCAGACAAAGATATCACAAAAAAAGAAAATTACAGACCAATATCACTGATGAACACAGATGCAAAAATCCTCAAGAAAGTACTAGCAAACAGAATCCAAGAACACATTAAAAGGATCATACACCATGATCAAGTGGGATTTATCTCAGGGATGCAAGGATTCTTCAATATACACAAATCAATCAAAGTGATACTCCATATTAAAGAATAAAAACCATACGATCATCTCAATAGATGCATAAAAAGCTTTTGACAAAATTCAACACCCATTTATGTTCTTGCATACTTTTGAAATAGCTTGCGTAATGTTAATATTTTAAGTAACCACTGAATATTTATTAAAACTAGGAATTAGCATAGGTAAAATACTCTTAACTATACTCAACTTTTTTCCTTATCACTAATTTTCCCACTAATGTCCTTTCTCTATTTCACAGTGTAGTCCAAGATACCAAATTGTATTTAATTATCTGTGATTAAATGTCTTTGTAGTCATCTTCAATGTGTGACAGTTTCTCAGTCTTTCCTTCTTTGTGATGATTGTTTCTTTTTGAGAAATATTGATCTGATGTTTTGTACTATGTCCTAACATACAAGTTCCTCTCAAGTTTTCTTATGATTACTTGGGTTTTAGACTTTGGGGTTGAATATCTCAGAGGTGAAGTGTGACTTTTACCATCACATGCCAGGGAATACAGCACATCAACGTGATATCAACATGACTTACTATTGCTGTTATTTTTTTTTTTGAACTATTGCTGTTATTAACATACATCTCATATTTAAGGTGGTGCCTGACAGTTTATTTCACTGTAAATCTACATTTTTCATTTTCTGTAATCTGTTTGGTAGAATTAATTCCCTAAATCCTTCCAATCTACACTCAAGTGGAGGGGATTAGTACTCCATCCTGGAGAAAGTGTATCAAAGAATTTGTGGACATGCGTTGTTATGGACTGAATGTTTGTACCCCTCCCACAAATTTATATGTAGAATCCCTAACCCCAAGTGGTGTGGTGTTTGGAGATGAGGGGCTTTTTGGAGGTAATTAAGATTATATGAGGTCATGAGGGCAGAGCCCTTATAATGGGTTTAGTAAGCTTGTAAGAAGAGACACCACCAAACTCATCAACTCATATACATTACATATGTACAATTCTTGGTATATCAATTATACATCAATAAATCTGTTTAAAATGACACCAGTTTGTTCCCTTTTGTTCTCTCTCTCTCTCTCTATCTCTCTCTCTTTTTCTTTCTCTCTCTGATCATACACCAGTGAAGGGCCAAACGAACACACACAGTGAGCTGGTGGTGATCTTCAATGCAGAAAGAGAGCTCTAACCAGGAACATTGACTATGTGCGTGTGTGTGTGTGTGTGTGTGTGTGTGTGTGTGTATCACTATGTACTGATGGATATTCATTTTTTTTTGTTTTTAATCCAATAATCTCATTATTTATTTTGCTTCTCAGATTGTCCTAGCTTTGGCTCTTAGGAGCTCTTATTAGTTGGCTCCTGGGTCCTTTGACATGCTCCAGAGTAATATTTTTGTTTTGACTTTTTTTGTCTGTTTTTGTTTTGTTATTATTAGTTACTTTCTTTGAAAGGTGTTCATGCTCATCTTCCTTTCCCTTACGAGCCTTGAGTCAGCTATTTCTCCAAGGACACTTAGCTTCTTTTACTGGAGAATGGTATTAGAAACTAACATCAGGGCACTATATGTGTTCATTGTTATCATAACAGAACTAGAAATTGTATGCAATATATTTTGGTACAAATTTTGCAATATGAGTTTCTGTATAATTATATTAATATGAATTTATAAATCTCAGTGTCTTATTCAGCACACAGGATACATTCCAGCTTCTCTCTCTTGCTTATTTGGATCTGTTTTTGACAATGAGAAACCTGACTTTGACTACCTATCATTTGTTTACTTATCTGTTTAACCCTAGTGTACATAGAAAGTAGTTTCAGAAATGCTAGCCTATGCCTCTGAGGTGAAAAACAAAACAAAACAAAACAATTTAGAGTATATATGTATAGCTATTTTTGTTTAGCCTTACAGATTACAGTCAAAACACTTATTGAGTCTCAGGAGTTATTTTAATAGACCAAAATAAGTTGCATGTACTTAATTGGGTTAAGAGCTGAATTTAAGAGCTTCAGGAGTGGGCCCAGAAATATGTGTAATTCTGGGAAAAATGGGAAGAAAAATTGAAATTATCTTGTGAAAATATTTTATGTACCATATATTTGTTTCCTTCAATGACCTTTGAGGAATATTGATAAAGAATAGGACTTACTTTAAATCTGTATATTCTTCTCACTTGTGCTTTTTGATGATGATCAGTTTATACTCTATGGGTCCCAGTTTTATCAGTGTTAAAACTCATATCACATTTTATTGTAATTTATACCTTCACATGTTAATCTCACCTGCTGTATTGTAAGATTCTAAAAAATTGACACTATGTTTTTCTTATAATCCTGTTGCTAGCACTTGCCATAATATTTATGAGTGTGAAATAAAATACATTTATTTATTTAGGTATTTTTAAAACATATAACATTTTTATTATATTTTCATTGTGGCAAACAGTTAGCATCACCACTAGTACCCAGGGTTCAATATAACACTAGCCTTGCAACAATGCATTTCAATTCTTAAAAATGTGTTTGCTTCTCATTTTTCTAGAAGTCTATGCTGCAAATCAAGTAGGCTTGCAGTGCTGATTAAAAGCTGGCCACTGCTAAAAGAAGTCTTCCTGTCTTAACACAGAAGTTTTTAAACTTACTGCTAGAGAAACTGACTTAACCTTTATGTGTCTGTTTTGTTTTTGTTTATATATATATATATATATATATATATATATATATATATATATATATATATATATATAAAACGGGAATACCAATGACAGGACATGATCCTTTAATTCTGTGACAAATATTTCTCAGTATAAGTCCGAGAAGATGAATCTGTAAAATGTAAACACTTCATAATTATCTTTCTTCTTTTTCCTTTTCCTCTTCTTATTTTTCTCCTTCTTCTTTTTATTATTATTATTGCTCACTTCTCTCAAGTTCACTAGTACACTATATTATGAAGAGAGTACTGAAACGTTCCATTGACCTGATATACCTTCAGAACAAATCTGCACTCAAGCGAACTTTGTTAATACAGGAAATCATTAACCAATTGTTGGCTATATTAGTTAGTCTTCATTTAAATCCATGTAATAGAAGCCAATTGTAATTTGGCTCAGACTAAGCAAAAAAGAAAGAAAAGAGAGAAAATCAGATTTTACCATAAGCATAAAAGAGACAAGAATATGGACTTTGTTTCTGATATACCAGGTACAGGGACACAAAAATCATAAGATTTTTTTTTCTGAAGTGCACGTCTAAATGAAACAGGTACTGCTTCAGTTTTGAGATTATAGACCACATGTCATGATGATCTCCATCTTTCTCTTGATACTAATGCTCTAAACTGGAAAAAAAATTTTTAGGTCACAAGACAGACATTTATATACTCCTTATAAAGCACATTTACTCAACAGGCTTCTATCCTTGGTTTGATTTTTAGTATAAAGAATTCCCTACATGTGAATTAGATGCTCAATTATGTTACACATTTATGCAAGGTATAAACATATAAAACATGTTTATATATGCTATATAGTAATCCTATTTAAACAAATATTTTAATCCTTGGATATATTTTCTCATGTTTTCAAGATATTACTGTTTCAAGATAATGTAATAATTTGAAGACTTCTTCAAAAATAACAGAGTTTTAATTGAAATAAATTATCTTTACTTTTGTTGCTTTGTTTAAGTGTATACTCCAAAATCACAAATGAGGTAGAATATTGCAGATTTGTGTTTTAAAGGACCTGAAGCTTTTGCAGTTATGGGAATTATCTTAATTAAAAATAGTAATAAAGTAAATTAAATGCAATGATGGCTATATATTTAGAAAGCAACTAAATTACAAATTATAAAATGTTGACAAAGAGCACAAAATCCATAAAACCACAAAATCTAGAAAAACGATTAAGGAATGTTTTGTAAAACTGCCTAACTGTATCAATAATCCTTCCTTTTCTGCATCAGTCAGCTTTTCATTCTGATTAAAAATATATATATATATCCTAGTAATAGTCATCTGTTCATGATATTTATACAATTATATTGATTATTTATTTATCAAGTGATAACTGTGTATGTGTGAGTCTGAAAAGTATATTGCAAACATGATGTCTCATCTTCTTTCCTTAGCATCCTCATCTCTAGCTGGACACCTGCAAGAAACCTCCTAACACATTTCTCAGCTTTCTCTCTTATTCTAGTCCAAATGTCTCTCTCTGTGGTTGCCAAAGTGGTCTTTTAAAAATTAAAATGAAATCATATGACTTGTCCACTTAAACGTATTATTATCTTCACTCTTAGTACTTAGAATCAAACTGTTTATATATTCTACAAGTTTGTATATGAACTGACATTTATCCTCACAATGACTTCTTCCACGCTTCTTTCCTTTTGTTCAGTATAAACTCAACACACTGGTCATTTTCAATTCTTTCTCACCTTATAGAATTTCACCATGTAGGTTCCAAGGCTTAGAGTTTCCCTCTCCTCAGCCTTTCATATAGCACTTAAACAAAAGCTTTCCTCTTTTACTATAAATGTTTCCCCAAGGATGATTGTCTGTGATCATCTCATATAAGCAATTCACAGCTCTTCTCAAAGCATCATTAATCTCTGTCATAATATAATTCTGTATTATTTTAAGTATAATTAAGTATATATTAAGTATATAAACACTTGGTAATTTTTGTCTGATAACAATTAGACATTAACTGTTTTACCTCTATACTTTTTTTTCTTTTTTCTTTTTCTTTTTTTTTTTTTTTGCAGTACGTGGACCTCTCACTGCTGTGGCCTCTCTGCTGCAGAGCACAGGCTCCTGATGTGCAGGCTCAGTGGCCATGGCTCACGGGCCTAGCCGCTCCACGGCATGTGGGATCTTCCCGGACCGGGACACGAACCCGTGTCCCCTGCATCGGCAGGCGGACTCTCAACCACTGCACCACCAGGGAAGCCCCTTTTTTTCTATTGTTAAGTAAACCAACAAGAGACTTGTGTTCCATCCCTAACTCGGTTGTGTTTCTCCTTATGAATGATGTGGGGTGTGAATAGCAGAGAAGAAAATAAAAAGACTCATAGAAGATGAGATCTTAGATTTTGCTCTCTGCAAATTTAAGTGTTTTAAGAATTGTGGGAATGAAGAACAGAGACAGGTGAGTGCCTATGAGGAGAAAAGCATTGAAACAGGAGAATCACTAGTGACACATTCCAGGTCTAGTAGAAGATGGTTTTCTAAAGACAGTAGTGCCCCTATGACCCTACCTTGCAGAGCCATGGGGATGTGGTTTCAAATCCAGATACACCATTTCATGGTTTAACTTGAAATGTTCTAGAAAAGATAAGTGAGTATTGGCTTATCAGTAGCAGATCATAACCTCAAGACACTACTGAGCATAGATAAGGACATCTTCAAAAGTAGCCATGATGAGATAAAGATACAGACCACTAACCTGACATTTATCACTGCAGTTGAATCTTGTTGTTGCATAACCCTAGAGAAAGGAACATGGGCCAAACACCACATTATATTTAATTTCCTGCCCTCATTATAAAATAGAACTTCAGAGTCAATTTTAATAAGATTTTAAGTAAATAAGGAAAAATGGATTTTTGTTCGCACATCTGGATTTTTGTGTAACATTCACATGGAAAATATAAGTATCTGTTTTTTTTAATTGTTGTTTATTACCTATGTGTTTAAAGTTTACATCTTCTGCAATGAATATTACATACCCAAACTCTAACAATAGCCATACTGATACAGAATAGAGTATGATACATACTTTTATTAATCAATTAATAAAACGTGATCCAATTTTTGCAAGAGACAAAAGAGTAGCTCAGTGAGATATAATAACTTGGCCAAAGTGAACGATTTAATGCATGAATTTGTATTTGCTTATAAATCTTGAGCTCTTAGCCACTGTGCTGAAGAATCCCTCTGCATAGGAAGTTAACAACAGCAACAAAAATCTGTGGCTCAGGCATTTATAGCATTTATAAAAACAATGCAACATGAGAAAAAATAGAAAATGAGTTAAGATGAGTGTCCAGAAGAGTGAGAAATTTAAAATATCATAAAACACACTTGGGAAGGTTAATTGGAGATTAGTTTTTCTTTCCTGAAAAATGTTCTTTACTAAGTATCTTAAGAAAATATTGGTAAATTTAAGTAGCATGAATCACACAGCAAATTGTAGAGACATAAGTTGTGTTTGTGAGTTAGCTACCCTTGTTTAGAAGTTTGGATTTGACAGGATAGTGAGGAGAAATAATTGGGGGCTAAAGTCATGCAAAATTCACAGTGTAAATCATTTAGTTTATCAGGTTGTACATACCATCATTTTCTGTTGTTTTCTAGACCTCATATATTTATGTTCATTTATAGTTTATATCAATAATTGTCAAAATATTTTATTTTTGAATAGTTATTTGCAGAATTGCACTGCAAATATACTTGTCACTTCATTCCTATAAAATAAACTTTACCATGTGTAAAACAAACCCTTCTAATAATTACTGTTAGATTATTTCCTGTTAGATATTTTATTAGGTATTCATTTTATTATTGATGAATACAGTTAACGTTTGTTTTACATCTTTAAACATAATTACCTGTAAAAATTAGCCAGAGCATCATTTTCTTCTGAGATTTCTTTATCACCATTTTGAATATAGATATAATAGTAAAAATAATTTATTATAAAAAAAGAACTTTTCTTCCTTATGTTGAAGAAGTCAATAATGATAAAGTAGAAGAAAAAAAAACAGCTATTATGAAGCAGCATAATAATGATTAATAGTTCCAATAGACCACAAGATGATTAAAAAGATTAAAAATGACAAATATGTTATATATCAAGAATAGAAAATGCAACCTCTGTCTTAGAATCAGAGATTTGATATAGTTTCTTGAGGTAGGAACTAACTCTCATATCATTAGTCTGTCTCAAACTGGTGGGAGAGCTGTTGAAGTGATAAATGTGAGGCAAGACAGAAGCAACACTTTTTTACGGATCCAAATAGGTATAACCAAAAATTCTGAAATAAGTTTGGTTTAAGAAGCAGTTTTAAATATCTTCTACCGAGTAATGAAACCTCTGTGGTTAGTGGATAATTGGTGACAGAATTTCTGGAAGTAAAGTAACAATCAGCAACCTTCGAGCTTCTTGTGGACCCATAAGCTCCTTGTGAGGCTTACCTAATTATCTGCAAGTGTCCCTAATAAGGGGAATTACTACTACAATTAAGGGAGAGACCATGTCTTCAGATTTAATTTAGTCCCATGGAAATGGTGCCAATTAAGTGCATGACATCTTGAAAAGCACATTCCAATTAATGCAGGGTACTGTATTTAACGAGAACGTGTAGAATTTTAAAAAAGTAATGAAAGTTATGATAATTTTGTGCTAACACAAACTAAGTGGAAAGCATCATCCCGTGAAATAAACTTTAATATTATTATTATTATTTAAATGAATTGCTTAATTTAAACAAAATCAATACTGTGTTCAATTAACTTTGTTCAGATTATATATGTAAAGCATAATGTTAAATAATAAACCTCGGGCTTCCCTGGTGGCACAGTGGTTGAGAGTCCGCCTGCCGATGCAGGGGATACGGGTTCGTGTCCCAGTCCGGGAATATCTCACATGCCGCTGAGCGGCTGGACCTGTGAGCCATGGCTGATGAGCCTGCGCTTCTGGAGCCTGTGCTCCACAATGGGAGAGGCCACAACAGTGAGAGGCCCATGTACCGCAAATAATAATAATAATAATAAACCTAAATTCTAAAAAATGTAGTATATTAGTCTGGCTTTAAACAAGAGAAAAACACAGTATATCATATATAGTCTTCCCCATGTATTGTTTTCTTCACACACACACACACACACACGCAGATTATAAATTGACTGGACTACTAAAAGTGCTTTTTGTAATCTCATTCATTTTTCAATACAAAAGTTTTATTATTCATATACCCTCACTTTCTAAAATATTTTTCCAGTTTAAGTAATAAAGACTAAAATCACAGAAAAACTTTCATAACTTAGAGGTTTCTATTAGGAAATCTAATCTTCCTCACAATCCAAATGTAATGTTGCCATTCTTATATAAAATGGAGTATTTACCTAAATTTATCAAAAGAAAACGGCATGTTTTTTTTGCGATACACGGGCCTCTCACTGTTGTGGCCTCTCCCATTGCGGAGCACAGGCTCCGGACGTGCAGGCTCAGTGGCCATGGCTCACGGGCCTAGCCGCTCCGTGGCATGTGGGATCTTCCCAGACTGGGGCAAGAACCCGTGTCCCCTGCATCGGCAGGCGAACTCTCAACAACTGCACCACGAGGGAAGCCCTGCATAAAGATCTTTAACAAATCATGAGCCATAATCAGCATTTCCAAAAAGAGGATATTTGGATGGTTAGTAAACATATTAATATGTAGGTACCTTAAAAGTAATCAGCTAAATAGAAAATAAAACCACAATGAAATATAATGATGGACATAACTAAGTGTTGACGAAGATGTGATTCAATAAGAACCCTCCTACATTTCTGGTGGGTGTCTAAACTGCTACAACAAATTTGGAAAACATCATGGCATTATCTACCAGGTAATTGAATTGGTGCATAGCATATGACACAGCAATTCCAAACTCAAATGTGTTTGTGTATTTAACTATGCATTTCGATAGTAATCATCATTAATTGTAATTGCCAAGACGTAATGAAACCCAAATGCCCTTCAACAGTATGACACATAATAGATTTTGGATATTCTTTTAATGAAATGCAATAAATAAACCTACTTTAACTTCATGCAACAAAATGATTGAATCTCACATACACCATGCTGAAAAAATAATGTAGTCATGTTAAAAAATTCAAATGTTATTATTCATTTATACAAGTTTCAAATGAGCCAAAAAACCATAGTGCTACCAGTCAAGAAGTTAGAAGAAAGAGGAGGAGGAAACAATGAATAAGAAATACATCATGAAAGGGGTTCTAGAATGCTGGCAATGTTTCTTTTCTTGATTTATGTGGAGATTACATGAAAAAATATTTTGATAGATCACTGACATGACATTATAGTTCTGTGCATATATAAGAACAGTGTGTAATTCAATCATTTACACAGGTACAGAGATAAGGCAGGAGCAGGGACAGAGAGAAGAAAATAAATATCTTGGCATTTGGAGGCTGTGAATTTGAATTAATCCTGAACTTGGCAGGCAGATGTCCAGAATGAGTCTAGAGAACTAGAGATGCACATTATGGTGAGCTTTACATGGTGTGTTAAAAGATTTGGACTTTGTCTAAAATAAGTCAGAAGAGCATTAAGGAGGAGCAGGATGTATTTTAGATATTGAAGTTGGAAATACTAACTGGGAGGCTGTGTTTGAGTCAATAGAATTTATATTGAATAAAGGACTGGTAGAGTGCATAATTATTAACTATTTTCTGGAAGGCAAAAAGAAAAACAGAGAAGGGGAGAAGAAAAGTGAGGCAAATGCTCTTGAAAAACAGAAGGATAAATGCCTAGAATCTGAGGAAAAAACAGAATCATTTTAGGGAAAGTATGTAAACTAAAACCACAGACTTATTAAAAGTTTTTGCTTAGTGATACGTTTGCCAAATATCTGTGATAGAAAAATTCTAGGTCATATCAAGATTCAAGGTATGAATGTATCAGTGAAGGTAACAGTATGGACTGGTGTGTGTGTGTGTGTGTGTGTGTGTGTGTGTGTGTGTGTGAGATAGATAGGTATAAAAATCATTAAAATTTGTGTATATAGGGCTTCCCTGGTGGCGCAGTGGTTGAGAGTACACCTGCCGATGCAGGGGACACGGGTTCGTGGCCCGGTCCGGGAAGATCCCACATACCACGGAGTGGCTGGGCCCGTGAACCATGGCTGCTGAGCCTGCGTGTCCAGAGCCTGTGCTCCACAACGGGAGAGGCCACAGCAGTGAGGGGCCCACGTACCACCAAAAAAAAAAAAAAAAAAATTGTGTATATAAACAGATTTCTAAACACACATATATCTTCTAACTTTGTCTTTTGAGAAGGACTAGAAGCATTGACACCCCAGAAGAAATGAACAAACTTTGCAATGAGATCTTTGTTTTTAAATAAAAGGAAAATAGAGTGTTCGGATTAATGTTTGATTCAAGGGCTAAGAAAGGGGATCTACATCATCGTCCATAAAATAAGGAAGGTTAAAAAGAAAAAAAAAAGACAAGCACCAACGTGAAAGAGCTTTCAATACCCAAAGCTGAAAAATTTTGAGCAGCAAAGTTAAATAGCAATATTGGATGGTGATAAAAAGAATAAAGGAAATATCTTTAAATTCATCCTGATATTAACAAATACATAAAAATTATGAGATAAAGAAGAATTATTTCTTTCTGAAGAATGCCCAATAATAAATGTATAAGCAATGAGAGAAACTGATCATCAGAACATAATAGTAATAATTGTTGTAGCCAAGATTCAGCAATTTAGTGGAATATTGAGTGAAAATTTAAGAAACGATATATGCATACCCTCAAAGAATTTCAACAAAAATAATTATAATTACTGTAATGGTTTTAACATATGCCTACAAATTATAGGATAATTCTCCCTTCATGAGGTGGAGATTAATTTCCTTCTCTTGAGTTGAGCTGGACTTAGTGACTTGCCTCCTATACTTGAGTATGGCAATGGAAACAAGTAGTTTTGGTTAGGGCATAACCAAGTGATTAAGGTTAATGTCACCAGGGTTAAGTCATGTCAATAGCAGGTACTCCGTGATATGGTGTGATGAGGTCATCTATAGTATTATTCCTTTAATCTATAACTACAATCTACGAATGAGATAATATTAAATAAACCCAAATTGAGGAGTAATCTACAAAACATCTGAGCAATAATTTCAAAAAAATCAAGGTCAGGAGAACAAGATAAAAATTAAAACCTTCACAGATTAGAGGAGACCAAGATGTCACAACCAATAAGTGTAATGAACTATTCTAGATTGGATCCTGTAATGGTAAAAATAGTAGAATATTTAGGGAAATATGAGTCTGTTATTTAGTAAATGTACTTTGGTTGTATAAGATGTTATCATCATGGGAAAGTGGGTGAAAAGTATAGAAGACTCTGTCTATGTTTGTACATCTCCTATAAATCAAAAATTATTTCAAAATAAATTAACAAAAAAATTATTTTAAAAATATATTTTATTTAAGAAAGATTTATTTTAAAAATAAATACTTTTTCAAAAATAGCTTAAAAACATTTATGCTAGTGTTGGTCATCAAGGTGTCTATACATAGTTAATACTTTTGCAAACTTAAATTAACAATGCAAAAACATTCATTGAAATACTTTTCACAGTAAGATTTTACATATACTTTAGTTTTCTTCATTTAAATAGCTTCTATCTGGTATTTATATTTCTTCAAATTAAATAGAAAACTGTTACTTTAAAAAATTTTAGACTAAGGTATATTCAACAGAAAATCTTCACTATAGTTAGAGGATGATTTGTAATATTATTACCCAGAGGTATTAGAATTTGCACTAACGTTTGAAAGTTGTACAATAACACACAATAGTCTAGAGGAAAAACACATTTTTCATACACTTAGAAGGCAGAATTTTCACATTTAAAGGACAGAGCAGGAGGTGACACTTAAAGGTGATTAATGAAATCCCTTTTATTGTAGTACTATATAACATACCTTCTCAAAGGAGACAATTTTAAGAATGAAATGGGATACTATCAATTATTTTGTCAGAGCTTTAGGCATCAAATTAGAACTTTCTCAGGGAGACTAAGAAGTTTATCCTGATACAAACAAATAATTGAATAAATAAATGTGAGAGAAGGGGAAATTTTCCTTTGCATTTTATAGGCCAGAACATAATTTTTAATTGACTTGCTTATTCTGACCTAATCTAGAAGACGGTGTAAACCAAGAAAATATTTTAAATTATTACAAGCATCCCATTTCAATCTAGTGTTAATGGGGTTTACAGAACAATTTGCTTATAATATATAATTCTATATGTGATATACTATATACATCACATATAACTCTCTCTCTCTCTCTCTCTCTCTCTCTCTATATATATATATATATAACATATATAACATTACTCAAAAGCAAGTTGACTCTTTTCTAATTTATCTTTAGAATTAGAAAATAATCACAAAAGTCATTATAAAGGAAAATTATAAAATAAAGAAGAAAAAATATATGATAAAAAACTAAAGAATTGGGCAAAGTTTGGGATTATAGATTATAGAATAAAGTTGAACTGGAAACAGATGTAAGTGGAAAGTCAAGATATACCAAAGCTATGCTTGCCATCTTTGTTACAACTGACATTCTTACTAGATATTTACAGGTACATAATACAGGTACAAATAAAATAGGTTTTATTAAAAGAAGAAAATTTAAAGAAAAACTGACATACTTCTTTTTTCTGTAACAATAACCAAAATCTATTTAGTGCTACATCTAGCTCTGACTGAGACTGACACTGATCATAGTGGAAAACAAAACATTGAGTATCTGAATTCATCCCACAGAGATTTGTAAGTTGCTTTTATTTTTAAGAATAAATATTGCATAGTGTAGAATTTATTTAAGAAAAAAAATCACCTACGTCATTCAATCCAAGATAAATTTATGTTCATTATTTGACAACCAAAGCAAAAGTAATGTTAGTTACTTACAGGATGAAAACTTGTGGTCTATTTCTAAGTAATAACAGTATTACATATAGCATTCCCTTTCTATTTTCTACCCCGTCCTCTGACAATGAGTGAAGAGGAGTAAGACAGCTTTAGAAGTATCGGACAGGAATTTTCTGGTGAAGAAGCAACAGGAAGTTTCTATGAAAGGACCGTCATTTTTGGCTTTGGGGGAGAAAGTACGTAAACAAAGAAAACAACCGAATATATAAACACAAATTTCAACCCTAAGGCAACTATTTGTGCAGTCTTTAAGTTTATTTATTTATATATCTTGGCAAAAGAACTTCAACAGCATCTGACATTTACTAACATAGTATGTGAGATTTCTGCTGACATTTCCAAGTACCATATGCATTTCTTTTTATTTTAGACCTTTGTAAGTTTAGAAATATCTGTAACTTTGTAATCCCAATTAGAAGAATGTATGTGAACACACGAGTACCAGAGTGTGAGTGTGTAGAAAGCTAAAAAATTGCTACATTCCTTTAATTAAATGCAATGTTTTAGCAATAATTTATTCACACCTTTATAAACCTGCATGCATTTCTTAGACATGTGGAAATTTGACCAAATCTCTGAGAAGCATTTTATGAAGATATTAAATTTGTTTTTTAATAGCTATATTTTTATGTTTGCATTTTATAGAGAAATTGAAAAGGTAGTACAGAGGTTTCCTAATAATTTGTGCCAAGTTTGTCCTGTTATTAGCACCTTATATTAGAATGGCACATTTGATACAAATAATGAACCAATATTGTTACATAAAGTCCATAGTTTATTCCAATTGTTTTTATTTATAACTAATATTTTTCCTCTTACAGGATCACACTCAGGATAAAACATTCTATTTAGTGTCATGTCTCTAGAATTCCCTTTGCTGTGACAGTTCTTAGAGTTTCTTTGCTTTTTATGACCTTGAGAGTTATTTGGAGTGGTATTTTGTAAGGATGTCCCTCTATTTGAATTTCTGTATTGTTTTTCTCAGATTAAACTAGGGTTATGTGTTTTGGAGAGAAAGCCCACACAAGCAAAATTCCATTTTCATCATATGCTATTCAGAATACATACTATCAACAGGCTTATCACCATTGAAGTTGACCTAGATTTCATGGTTGAGGTAGCGTTTGTCAGGTTTCTTCATTATAAAGTTCCTTCCCCACCTCCTTTCTATACTATACTCTTATGACTCACTATGCAAAGTGTACACTTAAGAGCTAGGAATTTATGTATCCCTTCAGTGAGGGCAAGAGTATCTACATTATTTGGAATTCTACACAGAATAATGTCTATCTACGTTATTTGGAATTCTACACAGAATAATTCTATCTTCTCCCCCATTAATTTTTTATTCACTCATTTCTTTATAACAGTATGGACTCAAATATACTTATTTTGTACCACATTCTTACTCTTTTAAATTGAGCCTTTTATAGAATGTCATATAATTTGAATCAAAGAATATATAGTCCTTTTACATTGACTTCCTTCTCTTAAAAATATTAATTTTAGGTTCATAAATTTATACTGTGATTTGATTGCTCTTTTCTTTTTATTGCTGAATAATATTCCTTTATGTGAATGTAATATAATTTGTTCATCCATTCACTTATTGAAATTCACTTTTTGGATTCTTCTATTTGGAATTATTATGAATAATAAATATATAATAGATATTCACATACAAGTTATATGTAGGCATAAGCTTTACATTAGTTAATAAATATCTAGGAATATGATTTCTGGATATTTTTTGTAAGAAATCTCCAAAATGTCTTTCAAAGTGCCTGCACCATCTTGCATTCCCAACAGCAACAAATCAGAGTTCCTTGTATTTCACGTCTTCACCAGCATTTAGTGTTGTCAGTTTTTGGATTTTGACTTTTCTAATCAGTGTGTAGTTCTCTCATTGTCACTTTAATTTACAATTCTCTAATCACAAATGATGTTGTTTTTCCCATGATTATTACTGCCTGTATATCTTCTTTGGTGAAGTGTCTGTTCATATGTCTTGCCCATTTTTTAATTGTGCTGCTTATTTTTTATTGTTGAGCTTTAGAGTTCTTGATATAAGTTAGAGACAAATATTTTATCAGATGTATGTTTTGCAACTGTTTGCTTCCTGTCAGTGGCTTGCCTCCTAATTCTCTTAACACATTGGTCCCCAAGTTTTTTGGCACCAGGGACTGGTTTCATAGAAGACAATTTTTCCATGGATGTGGGTGGGGGGATTGTTCAGGCGATAATGCGAGCGATGGAGAACAATGGGGAACAATGGGAGTGGAAGATGAAGCTTCACTCAGATCACCCGCCGCTCACTTCCTGCTGTGCAGCCAGGTTCCTAACAGCGCACAGACCAGTACCAGTCCGTGATCCCAGGGGTTGTGGACCCCTGCCTTAACAGTTTCTTTCACAGAAGTTTTAATTTTAATAAAGTTTAACATTGTTTTTTCTTTTCTGTGTTTTGTTTTATCTATAATTCATCACCAAACCTATGATCAACATGTTTTTTCTACCTATATTTTCTTCTAGAAATTTTACATTTAGATCGATGATCTGATTTTTGTTTGTTTTTGTGAAAGGTATAAAGCATCTAGATTTTTATTTTTTTTTAACATAGGGAAAATTTTCCAGTTTTTCTAACATTATTCTTAAAAAGTCTTTTTTCTCATTGAATTGCCTATAGATCAGTTCACTATATTGATATGAATCTACTTCTCAGTTATCTATTCTGTTCCATTGATATATGTCTCTATGCTTTTACCAATACCATGCTGATCTCAATTACTCTAGCTTTCTAATAAGTGTTATTCTCCAAGTAAAGTTATCTCAGCTGTGATTCTTTGTCTTACATTGCTCCAGGTTTAGAGGGGAGGGGCTTCTGTGTGACCTCATGTATCTGATATGTCCAAGAAAATTAATTGACTGACTTTTCCAGTTTGTTTGGCTCTTTTTGTCATAAAATTGGGGATAACTTATATGTGAGAGTTAAACTTAAACTGGAGAAATATATCAATATTATATATATACATAATATATATATACATATAATTTTAACACAAAAGTTATAGAGCCCAATGTTTTTCATTGAATTACTCTATCATTAAATTTAATAAAGGTAACATAGTAACAATGGGAGAAACAATGTCTACCACATCCTCACTGACTCAATAGAGAAAGCTTGAAGGAACAAATCTTTCTTCCCCACTATTAGAATTTCTAAATTAATTAGGATAAACCGATAGTATATTATCTTGTAATTTAATCTATGCCAAATTTTCTGTAGCTACACAAATGACATATTTTCAAATTTATATTGATATTTTAAAGTATCTGCTATGGTGATTCATGTACTGATAAAAAAGAATATTACTTAATTTAAAATATATAAAAAAGGACAGGTTAGGTTAAAAAACTACATCTCATTTTAAACAAGCAAGTTGGAAAACAAGACTATCTTTTCCTTTTGCCTTACTGATATAAAACTTATAGAATTAATTTCAAGAGAGTCAATAAGGTAAGCTGGTCTTACATTATGTTCCTTATGGAAATATATATTCAGAGTAGTTTTTTAACATACAGATATTGTTTTGATTAATTTATTAGAGACAGTAACAATTGCTATTATCATAGAGATATAAAGGCTAGTGTATAAATACTTTCTTTACTGAATATAAATATAGTTTTATATTTACTACCATAGACGGAAAATAATATTTTTTAATTTAGTTCATATTTTGACTCAAATTTCTCTTTTTTTTTCCAGCAGCAGCAAAAAACACAGAGTATTTGCTTTTTGTTTTTCTCTAAGACTTTAGCTTGTAGAATTTTAATTTAATTTAACCTCTTCTATGTTATTTTGGTCTTTGAAATATCCCTGAAACTCTGAAAATATAATTTTACTCTCTGTATTGAATTTGTTCACCCTATTTATTGTGGCTGCTTTGGATATTTATTTACAATATATTTTAGAAATTAAATTTCATATTCCTTTCTATCTTAAAGACTTGAAGGTTTAGTTATTCAATAATGCAACTGAAAGGCAGTTTTGCTGTTAATCATTTCGGTCATAAATAAATCAAATATATGGCTCTTCCCTTTAATAGACATTTAATATTAAGGTCAATATGTTTATGAGTAATGAAAAGATGGCTTTATAAAATAGGTGACCAACACTTTTGTTGTTGTTGTTGAAGTAACTTCAATTTAATATATGTTTATGCATTTTTAAACCACCACTACCTAATTTTATACATTTAGTGGACACTTTTAATTAAAGTTAATATTCAAATAAAATGAATAGAACCGTAAGAATATTTTTTAAAAATAAATTTTGAAAGTGTCCAATTGACTCTTTAGCTTCTTTCCCCAGATAATTGTCAGTAGTTCGTTATACAGGCCAACTGGAAACCTTTCTCAAACCACAGGAATTGTCACTGTTCATGAGTCATTCTCTGTGAATTCACTTTGCTTTTGGATCACCATAGGGGTGAGAGGTCTTGAAACAGAACGAATGAATGAATGAATGAATGAACAAACACACTCTAAAGAACCTAGACCTTTGTGTCTTTCCATGACACAAACGACTGCCTTTTAAATTTGTCTCTCTACATGAATATTCTGATTGGTTTTTGTATGCTAATACATTACAGCATGGCTTTCTTGTAACAAAACACTTCTGTCTTTAGAAATTCATAATAGTCTCTGTTATATGTAGTGAATTAACATTCCTATTTTGCAGAGTCAAACTACAGTGATTGTTATCAATAGATACTTTTCCCCTTTTAATATTTCTATAATAGTGTAGGCTGTATTGACACTTGAACCAAAATGTCTATCTCTGGCCTGTGAATGTGCCATTTATTTTTGTTCCAAGGCTAATGACAATGAAATGCCCAATATACATGAAACTGCAATTCTCATAAAATGACTTGAAAATAGATGGCTGAGAATTTATAGCTCTCCTATGACTCTTATTTGAGGACCTATTCTAATAACCACATATATGTAATCAGATGGACTTTATGCAACCTCCTCTCATAAATGGACCATGCGAATGTTTCCCTATTATTGCTGCCATAGCTCACAGACTGTATAAGACAGAGTTGCTAGTCATTCTGCACTGAAACAAATTACTATTCTAACACTCAAAATTACAATGGCCTTCACATAAGTCATGCTTCTATAATGTAGAGACTGATATAAAAACTGCTTAGGAGACATAGAATTCACCCATTAAACTGTCTTCTCTGTTAAATTTTCCACTGAGATATTTTCTGTAGATAAAACAATAAGGGAAATTACTACAGAAACTATTTTTGGCCCACCTCATAAGTCATGGAGTATGCTATGCTAACTACTATGCTTTTTAACGTGTTTGTGAAATATGAATATTAAATGAAATAACAGTACCCAAACAGGTCATAGTTTTGTTTACTCAGTTCTAGATATAATTTGTTTTGTGTGTGCTTTGTTTCAGTAATGATATCTAAAGCTCCTCATGTTTTGACGGTTTAAGATGAAATAAACATCTAAATCTAAGAATTTTAAAAAATCAAGAAATTGAGAGATTTTTCTTTATTGTCAAGCATTTATTTAAAATCATGAGAGAAAAAGTATTGAATAAAATCTACATAAGTACTTTTTTGTTAAATTTGAGAAGAAACAACTGTCCCATTAGTATTATATATAAGATGGGGAGTAACATCTAAAACAATAAGATAAATGCATATACAAGAACATATATGGAATATATTTTGTAAAAGATATGATAAATATGTCTTTATTGACATGGTGAAATCACACATTAGATAATCTAAAGAACTATTGTAAAACAAGTATGGATAATAAAGAGTTCAACAAAATAGGCACGAAAAATTCTTAAAAATATTGCTCAACATGACTCAGATTTCTTAATACATGCATAAATTACCAACTGCACACATGTGATCTAAATAAGATTATTCTAAATTTAACCAGCATCACAAAAACTTTTCTCCCGTGGCCTTTAACAATGTCTAAAATTGAATGACTGCTCTTTAGGAGAATAATGTTACCAATTTAATTTTGTCTAGACCAGCATCATAACTCAGATATCAGTGAGAAGATTTAAGTGTTTGCTTTTTGATCATTTTGACAGCTGATTACTTTAGAGATTTTATATAATTTTTTTTAGATTCTTTATCTTAGAATACAAGAAATGCCTTCCCACTTGAAAATAATCAATGGCAATGAATACACCACCTATAGTTTATGAGTACCCATGGTACTTTGGAATTTCATAAATGAGAGATCCAGTAGTCTATTTAAATTTTTGTACTTGGCTTAAGTGATCAAGTTTGTGAGCAGAAAAGAGTTTATTGAGCTCAGTTTTGGTAAATTAAGGGCAAAAATCTTTACGTATTTAAAGATGAAACTTGTCCTCTTGAGGCAAAAGAGACATTTTTGCTTTCTTAATTCTTTTAGAATTTAGAGAGAAGAAACTAATATTAAGAGTGGAAAATCAATGCCTAACAAGAAACAATAAAAACATTAATTAGGGCAACAGTACTAATACTTATTATCATATACAACGTAAGTATGTGTTTAAAAATTCTGGCTAAGATTTTTTTGTTTTGTTTTGTTTTTACATTGTGATCCAAATTCCTTTGAATATTCCTACAATGAAATTTTTAATTGATGGGGCTAGGACTAAAAATGTTTGCCCTCAGCAAGAGTCCAGGTTTCATTTTCACATATCAAAAAGGATTCAAGACTTATATAGCAATAACTATTTGTGAATAATATCATTTTCATGCACTTTTTCTATTCTTATTTGATGTTAATGTGTGTGCATGTGCATGTGTAGACATGCATAAAGACATAGACAAAGAATGGTTGAGCCAGTATCACTTGACACTTCATAATTCTCAGAGGCTTTCTTCACTCTTTTTCATTCTTTTTTGCTTTTTGTTTCTCAATCTAGTTCATTTCAAGTAGCCTGTCTTAAAGTACACTGATTCTTCTTTCTGTATGATTGAGTGTGCTTTGGAAGCTCTCTTATTAATTTTTAAGTTCTAAAATTTATTCTTCTCCAGGATTTTTGTTTGGTTCTTTTTATATGGTTTCTATTTATTTATCAAAATTTTTGTTTTGTTCATGCATTGTTTTCCTGATTTTGTTTAGTTATCTACCTGTGTTCTCTTACATTTCATTATACAGCTTTAAGATTATTACTTTTAATTATTTGTCAAGCAATCCATAGATCTTTATTTCTTTGGGGTCAGTTACTGGGGCTTTATTAGTTTCCTTTGGTAGTGTTGTATTTACCTGATTATTTGTGATCCTTGTAGCCATGTGTTGCTGTCTGTGTATTTTAAAGAGCAAACACCTCTTCCAGTTTTTACCAAGTGGTTTAGCAGGTAAGGACCTTCTTTTGTCAGTTTTATAGCTGATGGGATCACCTCCAGAAACAGCTGGATTGGAGCTGGGTTGGAGCCAGATACAGGGTATTTCAGAACTTACATTTGGAACAAGTTTGGAAGGCTTGCCAGAAGACTTGCTCCAGAAAGGCTGGGACACTTCAGGGTCCACAGCTAAGGCTGAGGTCTGTGGGCTTATGACCTGACACATTGGAGAGTATGACTCCTCCCAGGCCCCTTGATGTATGATACTGGTAGCAAGACCAAAGCTAAACAGGGCTGTAGCCCTGTCCACAAGACATGGAGCTGTTTCCAGGTCTGTAGCTGGGATTACAGTGGATGAGTCAGCCACCTGGGCATGAGTTGGCCTTTACAAAATGAGCTCTTGGATCTTCGATTTCACTGGGTTTTCACGACGTCTTACCTGAATCCCAAAGTTCCAACAGCAGAACTTTTGTCTGTGAATGGCTGACAAAATATTGTTGCTGAGGGGGGATATAAGCAAAGGAATTCCTTTTCTGGCATCTTATTGACATCAGTCCTTGACAGATTAATAAATTACTTTAATGAGTGATACACTGGCAAATTTATCCTCAATTTAAAGAAAAATAAATAGAATCAATTAAAAATAGCATGATTATAGAAAGTTGGCACTCCAAAAAGTGAAAGTGTACAATAAGTCATCATTATTTGAAACAAAATAATACTGGCTTAGCAACTGCTTTGGTATATCTTTGTATGTGTTTACACACATGTGTGCCTGTGCGTGCACACACACATTGAATAAATATATGCAGAAAAATACAGAATATTTTCTGTTAACTAATATTTATCATTCAATAGGTCCTCACTCTCAGAATCATAGGAAATATATTGCCATTTATAAATTCATTGTTTTCACACCAGTCATTTTACTAGAACTTATTTATTATTTCAAAAAGAGCTTACAGATTTACTTAGATTTTCTGAATAAAAATAATTAAGTACATTATAGCAATACAATCCTACCTCAAGAAACTAGAAAAATCTCAAATAAACGACCTAACCTTACATCTAAAACATTTAGAGATAAAGAACAACAACAACAACAACAACAAAAAAAAACCCCTAAAGTTAGCAGAAGGAAAGAAATCATAAAGATCAGATCAGAAATACATGAAAAAGAAATAAAGGAAACAGTAGCAAACGTCAATAAAACTAAAAGTGGGTTATTTGAGAAGATAAACAAAATTGATAAACCATTAGCCAGACTCATCAAGAAAAAAAGGGAGAAGACTCAAATCAACAGAATTAGAAATGAAAAAGAAGTAACAACTGCACTGCAGAAATACAAAGGATCATGAGAGACTACCACAAACAACTTTATGCCAATTAAATGGACAACCTGGAAGAAACAGACAAAAATCTTAGAAAAGTACAAGCTTCCAAAACTGAACCAGGAAGAAATAGAAAATGTGAACAGATCAATCACAGGCACTGAAGTTGAAATGGTGATTTAAAATCTTCCAAAAAGCAAAAACCCGGGGTCAGAAGGCTTCACAGGCGAATTCTATCAAACATTAAGAGAAAAGCTAAGATCTATTCTTCTCAAACTCTACCAAAACATAGCAGAGGGAGGAATACTCCCAAACACATTCTACGAGGCCGCCATCACTATGATACCAAAACCAGACAAAGATGTCACAAAAGAAGAAAGCTACAGGCCAATATCACTGATGAACAGAGATGCAAAAATCCTCAACCAAATACAAGCAAACAGAATCCAAAAGCACATTAAATGTATCATATCCCATGATCAAGTGGGGTTTAACTCAGGAATGCAAGAATTCTTCAATACAAGCAAATCAATCAATGTGATACACCATATTAACAAATTGAAGGGTAAAAACAATACGATAATCTCAATAGATGCAGGAAAAGCTTTCAACAAAATTCAACACCCATTTATGATACAAACTCTCCAGATATTGGGCATAGAGGGAGCCTACCTCAACATAATAAAGACCATATATTACAAACCCACAGCCAACATCATTCTCAATTGTGAAAAACTGAAACTATTTCCTCTAAGATCAGGAAAAAAGCAAGGATGTCTACTCTCACCACTATTATTCAACAGAGCTGTGGAAGTTTTAGCCATGGCAATCAGAGAAGAAAAAGAAATAAAAGGAATACAAATTGGAAGAGAAGACGTAAAACTGTCACTGTTCGCAGATGACATGACACTATATGTAGAAAATCCTAAAGATGCCACCAGAAAACTACTAGAGCCAATCAATGAATCTGGTAAAGTATCAGGATACAAAATTAATGCACAGAAATCTCTTGCATTCCTATACACTAACAACAAAAGATCAGAAAGAGAAATTAAGGAAAGAACCTTACTTACCATTGCAACAAAAAGAATAAAATACCTAGGAATAAACCTACATAAGGAGGCAAAAGACCTGTATGCAGAAAATTATAAGACACAGATGAAAGAAATCAAAGATGAGACAAACAAATGGAGAGATATACCATATTCTTGGATTGGAAAAATCAACATTGTGAAAATGATTATACTACCCAAAACAATCTACAGATTCAATGAAATCTCTATCAAACTACCAGTGACATTTTTCACAGAATTAGAACAAAATATTTCACAATTTGTATGGAAACACCAAGGACCCAGAATAGCCAAAGCAATCTTGAGAAAGAAAAACGGAGCTGGAGGATTCTGGCTCCCTGATTTCAGACTATACTACAAAGCTACAGTAATCAAGACAGTATGGTACTGACACAAAAACAGAAATATAGATCAATGGAACAGGATAGAAAGCCCAGAGATAAACTCACACACATATAGTCACCTCATTTTTGATAAAGGAGGCAAGAATATACAATGGGGGAAAGACAACCTCTTCAATAAGTGGTGGTGGGAAAACTGGATAGCTACACATAAAAGAATGAAATTAGAACACCTCCTAGCACCATACAGAAAAATAAACTCAAAATGGATTAAAGACCAAAATGTAAGGTCAGACACTATAAAACATAGGCAGAACACTCTATGACATAAATCACAGAAAGATCCTTTTTGACCCTTCTCCTAGAGTAATGGAAATAAAAATAAACAAATGGGACCTAATTAAAAACTTTTTCACAGCAATAGAAGCCATATACAAGACAAAAAGACTACCCTCAAAATGGAAGAAAAGATTTGCAAAAGAAGCAACTGACAAAGGATTACTCTCCAAAATATATAAGCAGGTCATGCAGCTCAATATCAAAAAAACAAACAACCCAATCCAAAAATGGGCAGAAGACCTAAATAGACATTTCTCCAAAAAAGACATACAGATTGCCAACAAACATATGAAAAGATGCTCAACATCACTAATCATTAGAGAAATGCAAATCAAGACAACAGTGAGGTATCACCTCACACCAGTCAGAATGGGCATCATCAAAAATCTACAAAATATAAATGCTGGAGAGGGTGTGGAGAAAAGGGAACCCTCTTACACTGTTGGCAGGAATGTAAATTGATACAGCCACTTTTGAGAACAGTAAGGAGATTCCTTTAAAAACTAGAAATACAACTACCATATGACCCAGCAATCCCAGTACTGGGCATATACCCTGAGAAAACCATAATTCAAAAAGAGACATGTACCACAATGTTTATTGAAGCACTGTTTACAATAACCAGGACATCGAAGCAACCTAAATGTCCATTGACAGATGAATGCATAAAGAAGATGTGGCACATAGGTACAATGGAATATTACTCGGCCATAAAAGGGAATGAAATTGGGTCACTTGTAGAGACGTGGATGGGGCTAGAGACTGTCATACAGAGTGAAGTAAGTCAGAAAGAGAAAAACAAATACTGTATGCTAACACATATATATGGAATCTAAAAAAAAAAAAAAAGTTCTGATGAACCTAGGAGCAGGACAGCAATAAAGACGCAGATGTAGAGAATGGACCTTAGGAGACTGGGGTGGAGAAGGGGAAGCTGGGACGAAGTGAGAGAGTGGCACAGACATATATACACTACCAAATGTAAAATAGGTAGTGGGAAACAGCTGCATAACACAGGGAGATCAGCTCCATGCTTTGTGACCACACAGAGGGGTGTGATAGGGAGGGTGGGAGGGAGGCTCATGTGGGAGGAGATATGGAGATATATGTATACATATAGCTGATTCACTTTGTTATGCAGCAGAAACTAACACAACATTGTAAAGTGATTATACTCCAAATATGATGTAAAAATATAGTTTTAATAATGAAGTTCAAGATATAATGTGTTTTTTTGTACTTTTATTATAATTCCCAGAATTATATTGAACAAAACTTCTGATGTCTGTTGTTTTGAAGACCATTATATTAAAGGCATATATCTGTTTATTTCACAAATAACCATAATGTAATTTTCTGAAATTAGATATATATTATTTTTCAAGATGTCCCCTCCTTTACTCCCTAGGTTACAAAGAGTTTTTAATTGACAAAATTGTTATTGAACACTTGTCTTTCTAAATATTTGATTATTTTTCTTTGACCAACAGTTTATGAATTATTTTAATAATTGTGTAACATTGAGCTTTCTAGCAGGTCTGAGATTGCCTCTTCACATTGAAGAATTGAAAAGGAAGCAAGAACTTCACTTTTGCACAGAACCAAACCAAAACCCCACTGTTAGCTCACACTGCACCTGACACTTACCTCTGGGTAAAGACATAAGTCCAGTTGGCCAGACCTGGGTCAAATATTTTCCCATCAGCTGAGAGTGAAGTCAGCTCCACCTGAAATAGATTGAACTTGTGCTGAATTACCAGTTTGAGATCATTATCCCTACTTCTGAGGTCACTTCTTTCTCATAGAGAAGAAGCCATATATTACATTTTCCAGATTTCTTTGCCCTCCTAGTCCTATGTTTTTGCACAAGAGTTTTCTAATGGAAATAAATCATATGAGGATTGGACAGGAGAAGGGAAGAAAAATCAATTATTCTCTGTGGAAGGTTGCAGACAGTTTCATGGGTGTATGTGAGAAATCTCCAGGTTTGTATTCATCAAGAATATGCAGATAGATCAACTGAACAGCTAGATGAAAAGTAAAATAAATTTAGTATATTTTAAAGACTAATTCATTCATTCAAAAATAGTTATTGAGCTCCTACTATATGTCAGACAAGAATGTAGGCACAGAGGGTGCAAGTTAAAACAAAACGATAAAAATTCCTTCTCCAGTAGAACTTACATTCTCATAGTATGGAGAGTTAGGTACAAATAAAGCATAGATAGAGAGAGATGCATTCTATTTTCCTACCTCTTGATTTTAGACTGATGTTTCATTGTGTTGGCCAAGAGACTACAGCAGGAGCAACACAGCAGTTACTGAGCCTGGGTCCCAAAATGTTTGAATATTTCTGTTCTCACTCTGGGAATCTGTGGTTCTATATAGACAAACCCATGCTAGCCTGCTGGAAGATGACATATTATATATACGCAGTACTTAATTCAACCATGCTAATGAGGTCATAATAACTGATATACTGCCTGACTGCAGAATCATGAGCAAGCCCAAGCAGGATAATTTGAGTCTACTGTGTCAAAAAGAACTGGCCAAATGAGCCTTTTCGAAATTGTCAGTCTGCAATATGAGACAATGAATAAATGATTGTTTTTATAATCCACTAAAGCTAAAGTAGTTGGTTATAGGGCAAGAACATACTGATACAACGTTTAATCATTATAGAGAAAATAAAGCAAGTCAGAGGCACAAGAAGCAGGCCCAGGGAAAGAAGATAGGAGACTAAGAGTAATTATTCAAGAATGATGAAGAAATATTAGGCTACTGATTAGAAAATTTACAGTAGATCATCATTCTTATTTTATCTATTGCAATAATTTACTAGTTAACTCAACAATTAAATAATTAAAAATCGGTAAAACTTATCAATGAGTATGAATCAATACTTAGATTAAATAAAGATCTTTTGATTATTTATTTAAGCAATATGTTTGTTAGTTGATTGGAGAGCTATAACACTTCTTGGAAAAATACTTTATGACTGAGTATTATAAACCCTTATAAATTTCAACATAGTATCAAAGGATTAAAAGTAATAGTGAAAGAAGAAAGGACATGAAAGTTTTAAATTACTATTAAGATTTTACCTTGGTGTTGGGGATAGCCATTATAAAGTAAAAATGATATGTTTTATGGAAATGTTTATTTAATGTATCAATCTGATGATGATGGCAAACAGAAGTCAATTCCTTCACTGATAACTGTGCTTTTCTATGATTAGTGTCATTATAGTACAATTCTTAACTATCTGGCTTGAACAGGGAGTACAAATTTGGAGCTCTATGGAGAAATGGGTGGGATATATACCTATAAACAAGCATTCAAACACTTTTCCCCCTAATTTCTAACAGGCTCTGTAAATGAGAAGCAAGGGGCTTATGGTTCCAACAGGACAGCAGTCTTAATAGATAACCATGGTCAAGGAAAACATTTCTCAGCATAGAAGTCATGCCTGTATAAAATTGAAAAGTATATGTTTGTAGGTTGATTACATGAAATAGAAAACTCTGTAAGTCACATCTCCTACATAAAGAATAGTTGAAGAGAAATATGAAAAAATTTAAATGTTTCTGACATATATGGTGAATAAAGCATTCATATCCTAAATATGTAAAATCTTTTCTTCAAATTAAAATGGAATGAATTATCAGTCTAATAGAAAAATGGAGAATGGACATTTGAAATTCATTTAAAAATATATGAAAATAAAATTTCAGAAAATGGATGTTAAAAGAAAATAACCTTTTACTCATATCAAATTAGCAAGTTTTTTTGTTTGTTTGTTTTTAATTTGATTATGTCAGGTATTAGTTGCAGCACACAGGATCTTCATTGCAGCAGGATCTTTCGTTGCAGTGCAGGGTGGGGGGGCTCTTTGTTGCAGTTCACGGGCTTCCCCCTAGTTGCAGCTAGCAGGCTTAGTTGCCCCGTGGCATGTGGGATCTTAGTTCCCCAACCAGAGATCAAACCCTGCATTGGAAGGCGGATTCATAACCACTCGACCACCAGGGAAGTTCTGGCAATTTTTTTAAAATATTATTTTCTACTGGAAACTGATATATAAATCAAGCTTTCTATATCTGAATTCTAGACTGTAAAACTATTCTAGAGCACAATATACCTTATAAGTGTGAATATATTTTGAGTTGGTAACTATGGCAAAAAAGATACATATATACCAATAAAGTGTCCAATGATGTGGAAAATGTACTATATTTTATCTATGATACAAATGTAAAACAATTTAATTTCTATGGATGATCAAATGGTCAAATAAAGCATACTATTTGATATATTAACAAATTGTTTGTTATTATTATCTTCATTATTATTATTAGGATAGAATTTTTCAGTTGTTACTATGTTACAAGAACAATTCAATGTTATACACATACACCAGCCAAATGTGTGTGTATGTATGTAGTATATGTAATATGCTAAATATATTTATATGATTATGTATATATAAAACCTCTGTTAATTCTTATAACAGATGTATGAAACATGCTCTTCTTTAGTTATTTTCAAATGAGGAATGTGAGAAACAGAGAGATTAGATTGCTCAAATCATATAGAAATTTTTGACGTAGCAAATATTTAAACTCATACTCTGAGGCCATGCCTTTAATTTAGTACTTTGAATTGCATAATGAGAAAGTTATAATAGATGTCCTGTAAAATACTTTATACCATTAAAACTAATAATTGTATAATCCCATCCACTAAATATTCTTGCCTGCTTTGGAAATCAGCAGGCATATGAACTTTGGTACTGAATTTGACTAATCAGTCATTCAATTATAGTTTAATATGCTATAAAATGGTAACACATTTTATTCATTTACTTCATATTTTGTTCACATTTTGTCCATGCTGAAGGTGACTGCTTTCTCTGTTTTGGAGGGTTTATCTGTTTGTTTGCTTCTCTTTTCCTTTCAAGAGTCTTTAAACTTCATTGTAGAAAAATGATAGATTGCAAAGTTTATTGTTAGAAATAATATAAGCTTAGGTACTAGTTCTTTATATGTTGCATATAATGAAAATTTAAGCTATGCCGAATAAGTATAAGAAATTACAAGCTAAGATAATAATTATTTAACTGTAAATACTTATACAATATTAGTTTAAATATTGGTTACTCATTAATCAGTAATAAAGTCAAAGAATAATATTTATTTACTTTCTTCCCTCACTTGAATATTTGTAAAATAAACTTACCTGATTCATAGGATAGGAATGCCTGGAGTATAGTAACAACTTCATCACAGCCAAAGCATATTTAAGAAAATAAGATGTCAGCAAACACAAATTTTAATTGGAAGTTAATTATTTTGGTAATAACGGGGTTGCCTTAGTGAGTATGTATAATTGGTATTGTTCATATTGGTTAATTCCAGAATGTGCTGGAGATACTGATACTATTGCTTTAATATTTTTTTCATAATGTACATAATTTATTTTAGAAAAAAAACATTTCTACTGTATTGAAATCAAAACTCTATTTCAGAAAACTCAGAATTGTGATTTAACAAAATTTCAAATATATGTATAAGGCAAGTCGTTGCTTTTCCTGTAATAAAATTCACATCATAAAAACATTTCAAAAACATTATCTCATATACATTATAATCCCCTTTAGAATTATTATTTTTGGAGGAACAGATTAATTATAATTTTATACTAGTTTTAATTCAAATTTTATTTTTCAAGTTGTAAAAGTATAGTCATAGCTTGAACTTTTTTTTGCAAAGGAGTATTTTTCAATTTCTTTTTTTAATCAGTGTTAGTTTCATTGTCATTTCTTGGGATAGCAATACTGGTCAAGGCAGTCTTACTGTTTTTGTAGAGCAAGATGAACTCATTCTTGCAAAATTTGACTAATATTACATGAAATAATTATGTAAGCCATTAAAACAATCTATTGGAACAATTACAAAAGAGCAATGAAACAATAATAAAAGATGTTATTATTCTAAGACCAAAAGCAAAATTGCTTATTAAATTGTGCACAATATTAAATTACACCTCTTAATATTTTTGTGAGCAAATCTTGTTTCATTAGAATCAGTTTTGTTTACATTAAAAGTGAATGCTTTTCTTACAGACTCTGTTACCTAAGTGAATTGAAAAAATAGGGAGAAAATTAGTAAAACTTGGCTGCTATAGTAAATGAAATCACATCAAACTAGAGGTGTGAAAAATGCACAACTCAATACAATCTCATTATTCACATATCTATTGTTTTCTCCATTGTTACAGAGAACTGCTCTGCACCAAACTTTCTTATGAAGAGAAAAAAACAAAAATATGAGTCAACTTACAAACAAGAAATGTAAAATTAAAATTTCTGATTCAATTACCCAGATAATGCTAGGACAGAAGAGGGATATTACCAAAATTAGAATTTCTATTTGTATTTTATTATAAGCAATATATTTTGTTTCCTGAGTAAACATGTGGTAGTAAAAGAAATATTGGATTGGAATTATTTTCATTGGATTAAAAACATACGCTATCAAAAGTTTTCAGTGAGGGAAACCTATAAATAACCAGTTCATATTTTCTGTCTTGTATATATTTACTAAGAAAGAAGTTTCCTTTAAAATTATGAGTAAAATACTCTGATTGAAAAGCTTGACAAAAGAAAAAATTAGAGGAAAATGTATTTACTTTATGAAGTTTATATTGCATACTTATTTTTATATATTCATGTGAAATGTATTTTGACTATGCTATTCTGGGCATAAGTCATTTTATTATGAGCACTTATCATATCTAAGTGAGTGAAAAGTAAAGTAAACTAGTAACTGTCTGGTGACCAGCCCTGACTCTGCCATGAACTAGCTAAGTGACAATTCCTTTCTCATTTCAGAGAGACTGGTAGTCTATAAATACTCATTTCTCTTATAGCATTATGAACATAAACTTATTGTAGTCAAAGCACATTTAGAGAACTGTTTTTCAAACTGTAGTACATGGAGCCATTGAAAAAGGGGAAGCCAAGTAAACAAGATCTCTGTCCATCCCTTCTTTAACCAAAGATAAACTTCTATATTCTTTTATACAATGTGGTTTCCTGTCAAAATTTACTTATGATAAACATATATTTATATTTTATCTAAATATATTTTCATGTATATATTTTATATAATATTATAGATTATGAAATGAATATATTGTGCACATATAAACTTATATTTATATATAATGTTATGATTATATATAAATATATGTGATTATATAGATCTATATTTGCTCTAAAAAAGTTTTAATACAGCTTTGGTACAATTTGTGTTTAGTAATTTGAGTTATCAATTCATTCTAGCTATAGAAAACATTTTCAGTTCTACATATTGTGCTTGATTACAACATGCCATCAACTCACAGAGAACTAATTGTAATTACAAATATGCTTTAATAAAATTGAATGTTTAAGTTAAATATAGTTTCAATTAATAAACATTTCTAATAATATTACTATAAACAAATATCTTTTAAGTAAAAAATAAATCTGTGTCTAGATTTTGATGTAATGTATGGTGAATATTGAATATTTACAGTTCTTTTTAAATTTCTGTCTTTCATATATGCAATGTATCTACTTAAAATTTTCTATTTGTCATGGAATTAGGGTAGATATATGACAATAGTGTTACAGGGAACAAATGGACTGCAACTGTTTATTTTATATGTAGTCTAAAAGAACTGAATATTCACTTAACCTTAAGGGGTGTATATTATTGATATATTCATTTGTTGAGACAATATTATGAATTCAGGAAAACCAATTTTTTTAAAGTCAATTACTTGGAATCATTTCCATTCATACAGATTTTAAATTGACATTTGTTTTCTCAGTCAGAGATATTATATTTAACAGAACTGTCTTAACCTTATTTCAAATGAAAACCAAAAGAAGTGAGGATTTTAACTAAGTAAACCTAACCTATGGACAATATTCTTCCAATATAAAATGATATTTACAAAATTATTTACCAAGCTTATCCTTAATTATTCTTGTCAGTATCTTCGAATAAAATTCTGAGCATAACATGGAATATAAAACTAAAATATATTTTAATAATATTTTAAGAGTAACATACAGATTTTATGATTTGTAAAATAAATGCTGTGTGAGAACAGCTACAAACTAAAGGGCCCAAAATGGGCACATTATAAAAATAGAAATTATAGACTGAAGGGAAATGCACAACCTAAAAGTTACAAGTTAAGTTTTATTTGGAGACTTTACTGAGGACTACAGCCTGGGAGACAACCTCTCAGATAGCTCTGAAGAACTGTTCTGAAAAGGTAAGCCAGGATATATAGGAGTTTTTTGCTGAAGAAAAAGAAAAAAAATTGTAGTCAAACAGCAAAAGATTATTGCTAATCACAAAAACAAACATCTCAAGTTAATGATTTTAGTGCTTTTCTATGTATGGGAAGATGCAAGAGTCTGGGCTCATTGAAATTATTTCTTAGATATGCATCTTAACTATCCAGGGCTAGGATCCAAAGCACAGAATGCTTCCTATTTTTCTCCACCCTGAATTCCCCTCAGGGTGCACCATCAGGGATGGCTACAGTGGCTGACAGCTTGATCCTTATAGAACTGGAATGGTGGGCAACATTCTTTTTTTACTGGAATGGCAGGCAACATTCCCTTTTCACGTACTTTCATAAATTAATAAATATTAACATTTGTAATTAGTATTAACATTTGTCAGAAGATTATCCAAAATTATCACAAAAAATATGCCGTATAAAATTGTTATTTGCTGCATGTTACATGTTTTTTGTCTGTAACTAAGGGACCCTTATGTAGAAAGAGATTTTTTAATATTCTATCTTTGGAATAAAAAGGCCAAAGAAAAATAAGAAGAGTAAAAGAACAAACTCTGTATTAATTTTCTTCAATAATAGAAGCAAAATAAATTTTGCTATGGCATGTAACTTGAAGACATGGAACATTGTTTCTTAGATAGTATACCAAAGTTGTTACACTGTGAACAGGTGCACATGTTTGTTTCTAATACTATTGTGAATAATAGACAGCCTAATTAAACAAACCTCTGTGTGTGTGTTCGATAAATAAATGAAATTGTATGAATCTGCTGCAAAGCTGAAGATTATTTTCTACGTGCAAGCATCTTTTATAGATTTCTTTAAGATATAGGGAAAAATAAGTTGAAGGAAATGGCATTGAAAAATCACTAACAGTCAGTCTACCTAGAAAGGCAGTCTGTTGCCATGGGAAGTAATTAGCAGAGACCTTTGAAAAGGTATGTGAAGAGAGGTGGGAGTGGGAGTATGAAGCAGAAAGGGATTGCTCCCAGTTAAATCTCTTTCAATCCTGTGCTTCAGAGGTTGTCGGAAGGTGCTATGTAGTGAGGCTCAAGAATGAGTAAGAAGTAGTTAAACAAAAAGCTTCCTAGAGGTCAAACTCTCACTGATAAAAAGGAGGTTTTGCCAGAGAGAAGAGCTGTGCTGGCAAGGAGAAATGCAAGCTACACCCTTTTTATTTATTTTTTTAAATTCATTTACTTACTCATTTAACAGGTATTTAATAGGCTCCTACATTGTGTTTGGCATTTGTCAAGATGGATCACAAAGAGGTGACAAAAATGATAGATGGCTAGAATGGAATTCAGGACAAAGGTCAATTTTAAAAATGGAAATCTTGGTAGTATTGTTTCTTCACAATGGGAGAGAGAAACAAAGTTTCAATGTCTGGGTTTCCCATGGTGCTGATTCACTCCACATGTTATCAATAGATTGCTGGATTTCTATAGCAGAAAATAATGTGTATGAACCCCCTTTTAACTTAAATATGAGAGCAGAATTGTAAGAAAATTAAAGTAGATGTTAAGTGGTACAAATATTTTTATTGTACCTGGTTTTATAGATTACTTTCTATGATTATGCTCAACAAAAAGGAAGAGTGTTATAAAAAAAAAATTCTAAAACTGGGGTCAATGTAATGGTAGAAACACGCCTAAGTAACTCCCTTCCTGTATAAAAGTCCATTTATTTATTGCACATACTTACGTACGCTTGAGAAACGCTGAAAGATCCCTTTGATAACTAGAGATTTACAAGAATTCCTAAGGATAAAATGCAAATGTTTTCAGATTGATGGGAAAGAATAATAGAGAAAACAGTCAGCCAACAAAAGTTTGTAAAACGGAGACATGAAAACAAGGATATGAACACTTTTCTCTAATAAAGTCTAGGGGAAAAACTCAAGCTCAGAGAATCAAAATTAGAATAAACATGGGGAGAAATGAATCTAACTAACTGAAGAATGGCATTTATATCAAGTATGCCATTCATGATTTTACTCCTTCATGAATATTAACTACAGTATTATTTGAAACCTGGATAAGACCCCACAAGTTGTAAAAGTTTGGTAATAAAATTAACTATATTTAAAGGTTAATTAAGAATAAAACAAATGTGAAATTAAGGGATTAGAGCATAATATAAATATGCATGTCCTGGTAATGTTGAACTGGTAGGGCTTACAAAAATTGTAAATCTTTGCAACCTGTGGTAGTTGCAATGAGTTAGCCAATTTCCTTGTCTGTAGTATCTAATGCTTTTGCTGTTTTTTTTTTTTTTTAATGATTATAAATCATGAAGCATAGCATAAACTTTTACAACACGTTTAAGACAGGCGCAGAATCATTTTTAAAAATTTGCCCCAATACTTCACCTCTCCTTGCATCAATGTCCTTTATAATCTCTGCATATAAAGGCCCTTGGCAACTCAAGTTTACAGCTCTAACCATCAGAGATAGAGTCTATTCCCCATCCTTTTGAATCTCAGTAATCTTTCTGATTTAACTTAGCCAACTCAGAAGGACTTGCTCTGGGAATCATGCCACCATTGTGTGAACAAGTCCAGGCCACCTTGATAGAGAATGAAATACTATGTTGACCAACCTATGTGAGAGGACACAACCAAGATCAGCAGAACTGAATCTTTCCCACAGCTCATGGAAGAAGCAGGAGAAAACAGCCCACAGAAATGTCCATCTGACCCAAAGAGTAAGGAATAACTATTTTAAGTCAATGAGTTTCAGGGTGGTCTACTATACAGCAACATTATGGATATATGAGATGAAACATATTTGTCATTTAAATAACAACTTTAACTTTTCAAGAAAAAAAAAAAAAGATTTTCAGTTTACATTTCACAAACAAAACCTAGCTCCAGGTATGCAACAGACATACCTTAAAAATAATAAAAAGTTAAGAAGGTGATTCAGAAAGGTTGAAAAATATATGTGAGACTGAGTAGTAAGTATAAAACAAAAAATATGTTTTTGATCAAATACACAAAATAATAAAATATGGAATAAAATAAAATACATCATCAAAATCCTGAAAAACAAAGAAAAAATACAACAATACCCCCATCTAGATCCAAGAATTATCCACATTCTGAAATACAATTTATATAACCATTTTAAAGTAAAGTATGGGTATCTTGGTATTCACCTCTGAGTCAAACAGCATGTTTTAAAAAATAAGTATAGTCTCCTACATTGTCACAATTATAATATCATTACCCATAACAAAAATAACAAAAATTCTTTAAGAATTTTACATATAGTTCATAGTCCAGTGCCCTTAAAACATCTTGTATAGATGTTGGTTTGTTTATTTTTGTTCAAGATCCTATCAAGCTTAAATGATTGTATCTGATTTTTATAGCTCTTCAGTCTCAAAATAACCTCTGCCCCACCTTCCCCACCACACTTTTTCCTTCAATTCTTTATTTCTCCATTCCTCTCTTCCTTCCTTCCTTCCTTCCTTCCTTCCTTCCTTCCTGCCTGCCTTCCTGCCTTCCTGCCTTCCTCTCTCCCTCCCTCTCTCTTTCCCTCTTCTTTCTTTCTTCTTTATCTTTCTTTCTTTCTTTCATAATGTAGTTTTAAAGACAAAAAATTTTCTTTTACAATATATTTCATGTTGTAAGAAAAGTTGCTTGATATCAATGAGTTCTCCAAGGAAGAAAAAAGTACACCATATTCTGCCTTATACTGAAAAACTCAAGGGGAATTAATTATAGATGATCAGACTAATCATTTCCTGTTGGATATAGAGTCTGCTCTTTCTACATTAAACCCTTCCATCTTTGCTCAGTGTCTTGCCCAGAGCAAGCAAATCACACATTTGGTAAGTATTTCAAACAACCCACAGATATTCTGGTCTTCTATGCCCTAGATGAAAAGCCATTCATTCCTCCTCTGTGATACTATCCCTGTAAGGTTAATAGGGAGAGACCTTGCAAATAGAATTATAATATTAAATGCACACAAGAGAAACTAATTCTTGAAATTCCAAAAATTTGTCTATTCATATTCAAGTTGTGTTTGTGCCTTTATATGTAATTCATATCCTAGGTAAAAACCTTCACACCATACCTAGCTCACTATGGATTAAAAATTCCACTGACTTAGGAAAAGTCTGGATCAGAGACTATTAATGGATACAGTATACCAAACCATTACTCAAACTTCCCAATATCCTTTGAAGTCAAGAGAAAAGGAAGGAAACAAATCTATATTTTAAAGACATATCCAAAATTGTTCTCATATTTCTGGCATTAGTCTTTGACCCACTCTTGTCCTACCAGTAAAACATCAATTGGAAAATGATATTGACATGTTCAAGACGTCAGGGCTATCAACAAAATTGTATCTTTCACTTCCTGGTAGTATCTAACCAAAATACCATTCTGTCATCAATTACACTTGAAGCCACTTGCTTCACTGTAGTATATCTTTGCACTGTATTTTTAAGTATGCCTCTAGACCAGAAAAGTCAATACCTCTTTTCCTTCACCCAAGAAGGACAACAACATACATGGGCATTTATGTCCCTGGTATTTAGTGAAACCTGTCCCCCACCTCATGTTATTTACCTTATGTTATAGGTCAACACTTTAATGATGTAAATTTCTGTGCGTTTAAGTTTTGACACAACATGCAGACAGCTTCCCACTTTGTCTACAACATAAAGAAGTTTGTAAAAATGTTTCCATTTCCTTGCTCTCTCCTTAGCTAAAATGGATAAAAAGTTTCAAAAGATAAAATACAATTTTGCCAAAATAGTTATTTAGGACATAACTTATTTGAGGAGTGAAAAACTCTCTTTCCTAAAAGAACAAGGGCTACTCAAATTTATCCTAGATCCCTTACAAAACAAAAATTGCAAGGGTTTCTAAGTTTAACCAAATATTGCAGGTAGTGGGTATCACCTTTTTCTGAGATTAAGATACCACTTTAAAAATTGATTAATATTCTAAACATGGTTTTCAGTTGCAGGGCAGTCCTCACTAGTGAGCCAAGGCTTTCAGAGACCAAACAGTACCTAACTGAGGAAGGAGATGGTCTCAGATGTTCACACCACTTCAGGTTTCCTTCCTCTTCCTCCTTAAACAAAATGACCACAGCCAGTGCACTGTGAAGGAAGATTTCTGTAGTAATGTGTCCCACAACGTAGCATTTTCCCTAACTGAATTTTAAAAAATTACTGTCTTCTCATGGAGCCAAACTAGCCAAGTCTCTAAGTTTCTTCAGCTGTTGTTACTGAACACAAGTTCCTGTGCCCAACACACAGTGAGACCAAACAAACAGAAAGGTTGGAGTTTGGAGCAGTGAAAGATTTATTGCAGGGCCATGATAGGAGACACGTGGTTCACGCCCAAGAAGCCCTGAAATCACTGAAGGGTTTCAGCAAACCATTTTTAAATGCAAGGTGAGGGAGGGTCATGGTTAGTTGCTGCAAAATTCTTGGTGTCATTTGTTCTTGCAGCTGTCCCCATAGGTCAGGTCACAATGTTTCTGTAAACCTCCAACAAGAGAGATGTTATTCTCTGTTCTGAAACTTTTCATCTCTATATGAATGGACTCTTAAAGGTTAGAGCCCTGAGAATAGGCTATCCTGTATATTTCAGGCTCTTGGCAACATTCTTTTACAAAAGGTGCAGAGCCAGCATGACTAAGCACAAGAAACAGAGAACAAAGATTAAAGTAAAAGGAACAGATCTAATAAGGGGTCAGATTTGTTCTTCCCTATTACACTGTCACTGCCCCAACAAATAAAAATGAGATCCAGTGATTTGTGAGCTTATTCTGTTATTAGCTCTCTCACATACACCATACAAGTATGTTTACAGTAACCATCTATAGTATTTCCAGAAAAAAAATAAAAACTACTTTTGAACAGGATGCAGGGTCCCATTAATCTACGTTTGAGTTACAGGTCTCAGCAATCTCTCAGTCCATCAATTTGAACCTTTGGCAGAAAGACACTGCCAAGTGTGACAAGGATCAGAAGCTCCCTTTGGGCTAGTGAACTTGCAATCTCCTGGATCTGTAAACTCCCAGGGTTGGTAGAATGTATACACTTTTTTGAGAGATAATTATTGAGCAATTATTGGGTCTTGGTGGATAATGCATACAAGACCTATGGCTGTGAAGTTGTCTTAAGACCAGAAATCCCAATCATGCTGTCCACTCAGAGCTCTGAAGTTGCTGGGTGAGAGCAATTCAAGAATCTTCTCCAGTAAAATGGTACCAGCTGGAGCTGACAAAATCCAGGCAAGCTGGAGTTTGGCAACTCCATGAAAAGGTCTCAGGAGTCCCCCTGCATTTCCCAGGCATATCAGGGAAGGAAGTACTCTCTTCACTGGTCCAACAGAAACTTACCTATAGAGACCTCCTGGACCACACTTGAGCTCCTCCAGGTTAACTTCACCTAGGATGGGATAAAGTGCAGCTGCCATCCAACCAAAAGGAAATGACAAAGAAAGAACCACCCCTTACCGAGAGCACGCCACTCTTTTCTCTTCAAGATGGGAAAATTTCAATTATTTCTACTTCTTTAATACTTCTTCTATCTGACAGTGTTTTATTGTAAATAACCCTGTAAAAACCATCTTCTATTATAAATATCACTATAAAACACACACTCTTTTCTTGGAATTTTGCCAATATTTTCTAATCTACCTTCTTTCATCTAGTGAGATATTTGGTATTTAGCACAATACTTCTGTAGAGTAGAAAACTAACTTATGAATAAATTAACCACAATGAAAAGTGAATATATATGTTCCTCATCCCATTTTTTCCATGGAATCCCATGGAAAAGGAAATTTCTGTCAATCTTTCCACCCTTTCTGTATTGGTAAACAATTTAATATTTCTGAACTCTGCCCCCAGAAGCCACAGATGAGACCCTGATATTAAGAGAGCCAAATTTATGTCTCAGTCAGCTTAAATCTGTCATAAACAATTGATCATAAATTGCATGACATCTTTCCATCCTGAACTGAGATGGTTTGTTCTCCATGTGTAAACCCAACACTTCAAAGCTACCATAAAAAAAAAAAAAAGATGTGGAATCTAAAATGTGCCACAAATGAACTTATCTATAAAACAGAAACAGACTCACAGACATAGATAACAGACTTGTGGTTGCCAAGAGAGATGGTGAGTGGGGGAGGGATGGATTGGGAGTTTGGGATTGGCAGATGCAAACTATCATACACAGAATGGATAAATAAGGTCCTACTGTGTAGCACAGGGAACTATATTCAATATCTTGTGATAAACCATAATGGAAAAGTATATGAAATAAATGTATATACATGTAAAACTGAATCACTGCTGTACAGTAGAAATTAGCACAACATTGTAAATCAACTATGCTTCAACAAAATAAATTTTTAAAAAAGATATAGGGTTTGTGTGGAGTGTGCCAATTTACTTATTTTTCACCAATTCTTGGGTTACAGAGTCAAGTTACTTAGTAATGATTATATTCTTTAATTTATACTTTACTGCAGATCAAATGTATTGTAGCATGTTTGTGTTTTTCTGATTCTTAATACATTTGATATTTTGTGTGTTTCTATTTGGATATGTTTGTCTGTGTGCATTCCATCTGCAGGAAAGTAGAGAAAGTCTAGAGTACGTGTCCATACTGCATAGCTCTAGGCCCAGGAACTGATATGAGCCACCAAAATATCAGCGTGTGGGGACTCAGTCACCAAGACTCCTGATAGAGCAACCATGTGTGTCCTTAATATGTGTGAACTGTGTGAGCGGCAGTGTTTGAAACACTGTAAACAGGGTTTTTTTTGGTAGTTTTAGTTGTAATTTATCTATAAAAAGGATTATACTTAGGATATGAGAGATTCAAATAAGCACAAGCAGCAGGAATATGATTATGAACTGAGACTGCTTTATTTTCTGAAGTCAGAAGTTTTCTTGGTGAACTTACCCTAATAATGCTTCTTCTTTTCTCAAGAGATTATAGAGCCCCTGGGAAAAGGCAATGACCAATTAGATGGCTACAAAGCTCTTGTTTCTCTCTGACCTCAACTCCTACGACTCTTCCTTACTCCATTTAATCCAGATGAATACTCTTTTTGCTCCTCAGACAAAATAATTATGCTCAGGCCTCAGGGACTTTGCACTGGTGTTCCCTTTGCCTGGATGGTCTTCCCAAGATATTGGTATGGAATCCGCTGAACTTCCTACAGATGTTTACACAAATGTCACCATTGGGAGGCTTATCTGAGCACCCAGCACTACTGACCACATTTTTCATGCTTTATTTTGTCTTTTTTTCCTCTATCTTATCACTGATAACATTCTGAAATGCTTTATAATGTACTTTTTTATAGTAGATTATAGTAGGTTTAAAAATTATTTGCTTTTGAAAGCGTAGGATTTTTTATTCGTTCTTTTCTTATTACTCACCAGAGTATGCAAAGTACATGGAATAATATCTAGCCACCTAACAGGTGCTCAGTAAATAAGTAGAATAAATATGACATGGACAATGTCACTTTCATTCCCTGCTCTTGTATAAAGTATTAATTCAAGTTATTAACAAACATTTGGAATAAGTTATCATGAGAAATGAAAACAGCACTATTATATTCTCAAATTATCTGAAGATAGATCTTAATCAAGAGCCACAGAGGAAGGAGAATAGAGATTTTAATTTATGTAGTTTGTTTGTCAATAAGCTATGGCTGGCATCCACTGCACAGGCGCAAACACACACACAAACCCATATTCGTACACAGGTATTGTCATTGCGGTCTAATTGTATGTTGTTTTTGGATTGTTAAATCTATGAACCATTGTCAAAATTTGGAATTTAAATATGAGGTTGCCCATTAAAATAGAGCAGGGAGATGACATTTGTTCATTGGTGAGTTGAATATGTAACTCACATAAGTACCAAAATAAAGAAAAATACCAAATACATTATCCAGCATAATGAACATAGAATATTTTTGAAGGCAGTGAAATAGCAGAGAGAGGTAGAAAAGTAGCTGAAGATGAATTTAGAAATTTAGAGTCAAGGAAGAACTATTTTAAAATGTGAGAGACTGTCATATTAAGCCTAAGGAGAAAAGACCATCAAATAAATTGAAGGAAAAGATTCAAGAGAGAGATTAAATAAATAATGCTGAATATTCCATAAAACATGTGAGAAAATGAGATATGGAATATAAGTGGAAGTATTAACCCCCATCATATATTCCCTGGGGGGAAAATGGAGAAAAATTGTTAGTGTGTGTCTTAGTTCAGGCTGCTGTAACAAATTACTCATAAACTAGGTGGCTTCAATAACAGAAATTTATTTCTCACAATGCTGAAGGCTGGGAAATCCAAGATCAAGGTCCCAGCAGATTTTGTGTCTGGTGTGGTCCTGCCTCCTGGTTCAGAGACAACTATCTCCTAGCTGTGTCCTCACATGGCAGAAGAGAGGAGAAAGCTCTCTGGGTTCTCCTTTAATAAGGGGATTAATCTCACTAACAAGGGCTCTTCACTCATCATCTAATCACTTCCCAAAGGCCACACTTCCTAATATCATTATTTTGAGGATTAAGTTTCAATATATGAATTTAGTGGGGACACAAACACTCAGTCCACAGCAGTGTATACATCTGTTTTGTCATATGTCAGCATATAGGAAGTTGAGAGTAGAGCTGCCTGGATTACTCAGATAGAAAATTCCCTGAGTATATGTTAGTGCTGGAGGTGCTGGTAGTTCTGGTGTGTATGTTATGGTGATTTTAGGGTGTCTGTGAGGGTTGTGAAAACAATGGTATGATTGGCATAATAAACTTGAAAGGAGTGTAAAAGTTTTGAGATAATTCCCTGGAATAGAGAGAACAGGGATTACTAAAAACACCAAAGTATGCCTTTGTGATATATTAATGATATTGCTCTGATTAAGACATATGAAGGTATAAATGCTTTTATGCTCTTGAATAAAATCCAAGTTTATTGAAAAATACATTAGGCTTAACCATCAAAATATTGACAGATATTATAAGTAGTAAAGTTCTTCCTCAGTAATGTAAAGGCTATTTTTCAAAGACTCATTCAGAGTAATCAACAAGATATTCAAAGAATTAAAATTTTCAAATTTTCTCTACATTAGGCCTGTTTGTGAAACATCTTTGTTTTAAAATTCAGAATCACTCAAAGTAGTTAGAACCACCCCCCCCCCCTCCATATTACAAGCAGTCTTTCTGGGCTCAAAGAAGAAGATCTTGGTAATGAACTTGACTAAAAATATTTTAAAAATCATTTTAGAAAATAAAGCAGCAAAAAAATAACAATTTTATATTTTACAAGTGGCTTATATAACTTTTCACAATCAAGAATAATCTATAATAAATTCTCAAGCATTGCCTTCATTGTGAGCCATACAAAACAAAAACAAAGAAATCATTTTGTACACAGTGATATTCTTATTAAATTGTAGAGGCCTAATAAACAAAAGTAATAAAAAAGAATGCTCTCATATCAGCATTACTACATGTCTTCTACATTATGCAGAGCTGAGCAAAGCAATAATTGTTCAAGAAAAATGTTGAGCCAGCAGCTAGTCTAATTTCTTATGCTGCTGACTAAATTCCAACTCTGATTTCAGTCAAGAGTTGCTTTATCTTTTCAGATTTTAACATATGTTTAATGTGAAAGAGACATGTATGCCCTTAAAAAGGAACGTCCAAAACAGTAACATAGACATCATTTTTTCAAGATATATATTTTGCTGATTATTAACTCCATTCTGTCTTTTATCTTATGAAAGTTCTCCTTTAAGATTAGTATATATTTTAGGCATGCTTTTCACTTTCCGTGTCAATCTTAACTTAATGACATTGTCAAAATTGTTTTAGTGTTAACTTTGATAGGAAGACATTGGATCATTATACACAGAATTCCTACTTAAAATTAACGACGTTAGTAGAACTGTTTCTCCATTAAAATATATATTTTTTAAATTATCTTTGTACTTAGATTTTCTCTTTATCTTATTTGCTATAGCTTGGTCATGTACTTCAAGATATATATAGCTAGATTGAAATTCACCATAACGAGAAGATAGGAAAACTTCAATTTTAACAAGTAACATTCAAAATAATGACATGACTCCCTAAAATTCATGTCATGACTTCAGAAGGAAAGTGAAATGTGTTCTTGAAGAGGCTAAATGTTACCCAACATACCAACAGCAATAATATTGGAAGTAAACCTCATGTGTTACATAAACAGATAAAAATAATTACTGCAGTACTTTCTTGTATCCTCTTCAGAATGTCAACCTTGAATTGCAGCCTCTGTGAATAACATTTCCAAAGAGCTAGAGGCCAATTCTGGCTGAATGTTTTGCTATTATTGATAATTAACAGTTACTGAGAGTTTAGGATGCAATTAGGTACCATAATAAACATCAGCTAATCTGATAGCTATCTAGTCTAAAGCGATTATATAAATAGATTAAGTTTAGGTTAAGGTAAAAGAGAGCAGAACTCTGAAGGACTAGGTGCTAGCAAAGTAAGTACAGGAAATTCTGTGAGAGAAAGACTTCCTTGACTTATTTTCAAGACAAATAGGCCTACACAAAATTAGAGGTCATTTATTTATTCCATAAATAATTAATGGACTTCCCACTGTGTTCCAGTCCATGATCTAAGCACTCAGCACTAAGCAGTAAGGAAATATTATTTCTCTTTGTTCATTGAGTTTGTATTTAAGTAGAAGACATAGGAAGTAAACTATTCACTCTCATTTGGACCAATAGGACCAAGAATACACACTTGGGATGACAAAACAAAAGATGGAAAGTATGAGGACGTCTGAGGACTTACCAGAACACAGCCACCATTCCGTTGATGGGTTGCTTACCCCAAGACCTTTGAGGGAGATATTTTTCCATTGTTTAAGGTACTATTATTTTTATTTTCTTATATCAAGAGAGATTTCATAGAATCCATAAAGAACCAAACTCAGAAACATGTAGAGAGCCAGGGGAGGCTGGACATTGAAGGGCAGAACCCAGCACACACAGGGATGGTCCCCTTAGGAAACAGCTGTTAGCTCCACTGACAGTGGAATGCCAGTGCCACCACTGTAATGAATAATTTCATAGCTGTTCTTGGTATTTTATTCACTCAAAATCCAAAGTCCCAGATTAGAGCATCTGATTGTGAAAAACCTAGATTCCATGCTCAGGATCTCATTCTTTGCAGAAATAATACAAATTTCTGGCTCTTTTCTATTTCCACACTGCATTATTGCAGTATGGGGCTGTCCATCACACTCAGATTCGTGCAATGGGGCATTGTATGAATAAATAAAAGGCTTTCTGAAAGCTTGGATACAAAACAACAAACTGACATACTTACAGTTTTATTATATAGCCTCTAAAATTATGTGTATGTCCATATTATTTCCTTGGAGTAACAGAAGTCACCCCCAAAATTTAACTTGTTTGTTGATTTAAATAAGAAATGAATAATTGAATGAATGATTATAAATAATCCCAAGTTACGTGGAATTTTTCAATTTTAAATGCAAATTTTTAGTTTTAAACTTAACTTAACTTGATTTTCACTTTCCTTGTACTAAGTAGCTAGACTCTCATATTAAATGATTGGTAAAGATATTTTTAGAATGAACAGTGAAATGTAAGACATATTATTGGGAGACACCATAAAAAACATGAATGGAGAAAATATACATTTCATTATCCAGGAGATCTTGTCTTTTAAAATATATCTTTCTGCAAGGAATAAAAGTTAATTTTCATTGCTAGTTATTCCCTAAATCATATGCCACATGGATTACAAAGAGATCACCATTTTTGTATATTGGTTTATGATTGAAAAGGTTACAATTTTTTAGGAGTGAGAAACAAAAAGATACCTATGAATGACAATTATGCTTTGAAATTAGATGGCATGGGAGGATTAAGTGGGCAGAGATAGTAGTTACCAATATAAAAGAAAGCTGGGATCTGCAAGGATTTAATCAGATCTAGAGTAGCTTCCTTAGCGCTACTGATATATCCTCATTATTTGAAACGTGACAGAGAAATGAAATGTAATTCTCCTTAGCTACAGCACTAGAGAGTGAAGCAAAAAATAACAACCAAAAGATCCTTGATGCTAAGTAGTGTTCTTAGAATAGAGCAACACAATTTTAAATACTCATTAATGTTATTAAATAAATATGAATTACATTTAAAAAATTCTGTTAACACTACCCCTAAATCTAGTGTCTTTCACACCAAATCAAATGACTAGCAATCATTAGTGCCAACCAGTTATGCTAAGACTGAAGACCATCCAAATTCCCCAAAGATTTTGACAATAGGAAAGGAAGTATTATTACAGAATATTAAAAGCAGCCACAAATCTCTACTTTTTAAATTGGAATATATCCTGATAAATTAAGTATTAAAAACATAAAACATGCTCTGGAATCCAGAGATATAACATTGTATTTATGGTTTAAGAGATTTATTTTAAAGGAAGTTATTTTTCTGAAAAGTAACGATTTATATAGATATTTGAAAAGAGAGCATTAACAACAAAGGAGATAACAATTAAACGTCAGTATACATATAAGGGAATTAGTATTTCAGTAATAAATCACATAAACAGCATCATGCCAATAGTTATTAAAATAACCTCAACAAAGATACCGCTGTTACTGGGAAGATGAAATATTAAATAAGGTCCAAAATATAGTGGTGTGATCTAAATTTAAAAAAAGAGTTAACTTGTCTTGGAGAAAAAAATTGCATTTTGGGATATAACAAGAGATAATATGGAGTCCTGTGTATAATACTAATACCTGTGAATGCTTTGGCATAGTGCTATTCAAATCACAATCCACAGACTCATTTCATTTCATAAGCTGTTTATTACAGTCCACAATAAGTTAGCATAGAAATTGATGCCATACACTGAGAAAATTTTGTAAGCAATTTGCCAGAGTAATTTTATGTCTGTTGAATCTAATGAGAAAAATGTGGAACTTTTATTTCATGTGTTTTTTAGAAATTTCAGTTTTCTGAATAACTGATTTGTATTGTATTGTAAAAATACAATTATGAGAGGTAAGAGATAGAGTCCTCTGAATACTTCCCCCAAATGGTTTATTTCTGACCTTTACCTTTCTGTGAGAGAACTCAGCATATTTATGAAGAACTCACAATCTGCCATCACACATATCTGGATGTGAATCTGAGCTCAGCCACATATTAAATGTTCTTATATTGTAAGGAATTGACAGTGGTCTCAAAGAAGAGGATAATTGAGGGTTAAGTGCAAGATAAGACACATGCCAACAGGACTTGCAAAAGGAAGACAAAAATTGTTAGTGACCAATTCTTTCAATAGCTAAGAGAAGAAAAAATGAAAGATAGAATGAAAAAAAAAATAATTCCTTGAAAGGAATTCTTAGAGAGTAGAAAACTCCAGTGTATTTTTTCATTTCCCAGAAAGGAAAGAGGATGATTCTACATAACTAGTGTATAAGGGGAAGAGGCAAAGAAAATGCAGTATTATCAATATTCCTCCTACCAACTGTGGGATGAGGAGTTTGCACCTCATCCCACAGAATATAAAGGAACTCCATCACCAAGCATACTATTTAATTCAGCTGACTTTATTTTTTTCACAACAAAATGTTTACAATGACAGAAGCAGTACAGAGATTTGCAGTTTGTTATAAGTTATTACCTCATAAATCCGTAGCACACAAATTGACTGGTTACTTTAAGTAAGCTCATTAAATAGATTAGGATCAATGCAAAAGCAAATACCAGCACCTCTGAACAGCTGGATGTTGTCTGAAGTGCAGTTTTTCAATAATTTCCCAATGCTGCAATAAAACACAGCATAAAATAGCTCCTGGGAGAACCTTGACATGTGCATCATAGAGATCCAGGGTTACAGAACTAGTGCCAATTTTTATCTACATCTTCTAAATCTGAAGGTGGGACACCCAATGCCTTTATGGCTGGGTAAAAAGAGAAGCAGTGAGGTGCTTGTTGCAAAGGAGGAAAGAGACTTGCTGCTGAACATAAATTTACTCATGGTGGGAAGTTGCCATTAAAGCTACACTGCTTATGAGGAATTGGGCATGTGTCCTGAGGTAACACTCATATGGGAGAGGAATGTCAACTTTGTAAGAAAAATTGCTAAGAAAAAGGTTTTCTAATTCCTTACTGCCTGTCAACTCAAGACTGCAATGTAAACGCTTCTCTGAGTGTCCAGACTGCCAGCCTACTTTGAAGATTTTGGACTTTTTAGCCCTATGATAACATATATATTCAAGTAAAGGAGCAGAGAAGAAGCAAGAAAAACTATAATCCTGCAGCCTGTGGAACAGAAACCACAATCACAGAAAATTAGATAAAATGAAATGGCAGAGGAATATGTCTCAGATGAAGGAACAAGATAAAACCCCAGAAAAAAAAGTAAGTGAAGTGGAGATAGACAAACTTCCAGAAAATGAATTCAGAATAATGATTGTGAAGATGATCCAGGATCTTGGAAAAAGAATGGAGGCAAGGATTGAGAAGATACAGGAAATGATTAAAAAAGACCTAGAAGAACTAAAGAATAAACAAACAGAGATGACCAACACAATAACTGCAAAGAAAAATATACTAGAAGAATCAATAGCAGAATAACTGAGGCAGAAAAATGGATAAGTGACCTGGAAGACAAAATGGTGGAAATCTCTGCCACAGAACAGAAAAAAAAAAAAAAAAAAAAAAAAGGAATGAAAAGAAATGAAGACATTCTAAGAGACCTCTGGGACAATACTAAATTTACCAAAATTCACATTATAGGTGTCCAAGAAGGAAAAGAAAGAGAGAAAGGACCCGAGAAAATATTTGAAAAAATAATTGCTGAAAACTTCCCTAACATGGGAAAGGAAACAGTCACCCAAGTCCAGGAAGCACAGAGACTCTCAGGCAGGGTAAACCCAAGGAGGAACATGCTAAGACACATAGTAATCAACCTAACAAAAATTAAATACAAGAAAAAATATTAAAAGCAACAAGGGAAAAACAACAAATAACATACAAGGGAACTCCCATAAGGTTATCAGCAGGTTTTTCACAGACACTCTGCAGGCCAGAAGGAAGTGGCAAGTTATATTTCAAGGGATGAAAGGGAAGAACCTGCAACTAATAATACTCTACCCAGCAAGGCTTTAATTCAGATTTGACAGAGAAATCAAAAAACTTCACAGACAAGGAAAAGCTAAGAGGATTGAGCACCACCAAACCAGCTTTGCAACAAATACTAAAGGAACGTCACTAGGCAAGAAAGAGACCAGCAAATTAAAACAACCTTGTACATATATAGATGTCTCTATCAAAACCTCATGGGAATAGTAAATCCAAAAACTACAATAGATACACACACAAAAAAAGAAAGAAAACAATGCAAACACAACAATAAAGATGTTCATCAAACCACAAGAGAAGAGAACAAGAGAAGAAGGGAAGAAAAAGGACCTATAAAAACAAACCCAAAACAATTAAAAAATGGCAATAGGAACTTACATAAAGATAATTACCTTAAGGGCTTCCCTGGTGGCACAGTGGTTGAGAGTTTACCTGCTGATGCAGGGGACATGGGTTTGTGCCCCGGTCTGGGAAGATCCCACATGCCATGGAGCGGCTAAGCCCCTGAGACATGGCTGCTGAGCCTGCGCATCCAGAGCCTGTGCTCCACAATGGGAGAGGCCACAACAGTGAGAGGCCTGTGTACCACAAAAAAAAAAAAAAAAAAAAAAAAAAAAAAAAGATAATTACCTTAAATGTAAATGGCTAAAATGCTCCATCCAAAAGACATAGACTGGATGAATGGAAGCAAAAACAAGACATGCATATACATGTTATATACAAGAGACCCACTTGAGACCTAGGAATATACAGACTGAAAGTGAGAGGATGGAGAAAGGTATTCCATGCAAATGAAGATCAAAAGAAAGCTAGAATAGAAATACTCATATCAGACAAAATAGACTTTAAAATAAAGGCTGTTATAAGTGACAAAGAAGGACACTACATAATTATCAAGTGATCAATCCAAGAAGAAGATATAACAATTGTAAATATACATGTACCCAACATATATATATATATATATATATATATATATATATAGAGAGAGAGAGAGAGAGAGAGAGAGAGAGAGAGAGAGAGAGAGCATTTCAATATATAAGGAAAATACTAACAGCCATAAAAGGAGAAATCAACAGTAACACAATAACAGGAGAGGACTTTAACACCACACTTTCATCAATGGACAGATCATCCAAACAGGAAATCAATAAGGAGAAACAGGCCTTAAATGACACCTTTGATCAGATAAATATAAATGATATTTATAGAGCATTCCATTCAAAAGCAGCAGAATACACATTCTTCCTATGTGCACATGGAACTTTCTCCAGGACTGACCACATGCTGGGCCACAAAGCAAGCCTCAGTAAATTTAAGAAAATTGAAATCATATCAAGTACCTTATCTGACCACAAAGTTATGAGATTAGAAATAAACTACAAGAAAAGAAACTGTAAAAAACACAAACATGTGGAGACTAAACAATATGCTACTGAACAACCAATGGATCACTGAAAAAATCAAAAAGGAAATCAAAAAAATACCTACAGACAAATGAAAATGAAAGCATGATCCAAAACCTATGGGATGCAGCAAAAGCAGTTCTAAGAGGGAAGTTTACAGCAATAGAATCTTACCTCAAGAAACAAAAAAATCTCAAATAAACAACTTAAACTTATACCTAAAGCAACTAGAGAAAGAAGAAAACAAAACCTGAAATTAGTAGAAGGAAATAAATCATAAATATCAGAGCAGAAATAAATGAAATAAAGACGAAGTAAACAAATACCATAGATCAATGAAACTAAAGATGGTTCTTTGAAAAGGTAAACAAAACTGATAACCCTTTAGCCAGACTCATCAAGCAAAAAAGGGTGAGGACTCAAATCAATAAAAAAGGATAAGTTACAACTGACACACAGAAATACATAGGATCATAAGAGACTACTACAAACAACTATATGCCAATAAAATGGATGACCTGGAAGAAATGAACAAATTCTTAGAAAGGTACAATCTCCCAAGACTGAACCAGGAAAAAATAGAAAATATGAACAGACCAAGCACTGAAATTGAAACTGTGACTAAAAATTTTCCAACAAACAATAGTCCAGTATCAGATGGCTTCACAGGCAAATTCTATTAAACATTTAGAGAAGAGGTAACACTTTTCCTTCTTAAACTCTTCTAAAATATAGCAGAGAGAAGAACACTCCCAAGTTTCTTCTATGAGGCCACCATCACCCTGATACAAAAAGCAGACAACAATACCACAAAAAACAAACTTACAGACCAATATCACTGATGAACATAGACACAAAAATCCTCCAAAAAATACTAGCATCCAAATCCAACAATACATTAAAAGGATCATACAACATGATCAAGTGGGATTTATCCCAGGAATTCAAGGATTTTAAATATCCACAAATCAATCAGTGTGATACACCACATCAAGAAACTGAAGAATAAAAAACCATACAATCATCTCAATAGATGCAGAAAAAGCTTTTGACAAAATTCAACACTCATTTATGATAAAAACACTCCAGAAAGTTGACATAGAGGGAACACACCTCAACATAATAAAGGCAATATATGACAAATCTCCAGTTAACATTATATGTAATGGTGAAAAGTTGAAAACATTTTTTCTATGATTTGGAAAAAGAAAGGGATATCCACATGCACCACTCTTATTCAACAAAGTTTTGGAGGTCCTAACCATGGCAATCAGAGAAGAAAAAGAAATAAAAAGAATCCAAATTGGAAAAGAAGTTAAACTCTTACTGTTTACAGATGACATGATATTATACATAGAAAATCCTAAATACGCTACAAGAAAACTACTAGAGCTCATCAGTGAATTTTGTAAATTTGCAGGTTATAAAATTAATACACAGAAATATGTTGCATTTCTATACACTAACAAAAAGAACAGAAAGGGAAATTTAAGAAACAATCCCATTTACCATCACATCAAAAAAGAATAAAATACCTAAGAATAAACCTACCTAAGGAGAATTAACAATAACCAGGACGTGGAAGCAACCTAATTATTCATTGACAGATGAATGGATAAAGAAGATGTGACACATATATACAATGGAATATTACTCAGCCATAAAAAGAAATGAAATTGAGTTATTTGTAGTGAGGTGGATGGACCTAGAGTTTGTCATACAGAGTGAAGTAAGACAGAAAGAGAAAAATAAATATTGTATGGTAACACATATATATGGAATCTAGAAAAAGAAATATGGTTCTGAAGAACCTAGAGGCATGACAGCAATAAAGACACAGATGTAGAGAATGGACTTGAGGACATGGGGAGTGGGAAGGGTAAGCTGGGATGAAGTAAGACAGTGGCATGGACATATATACACTACCAAATGTAAAATAGATAGCTAGTGGGAAGTAGCCACATAGTGTAGGGACATCAGCTCGTTGCTTTGTGACCACCTAGAGGGGTGGGATAGGGAGGGTGGGAGGGAGACACAAGTGGGAAAAGATATGGGGATATATATATATATATATATACACATATATATATAGCTGATTCATTTTATTATAAAGCAGAAACTAACACACCATTGTGAAGCAAGTATACACCAATGAAGATGTTAAAAAATAAAAAAAAAACTACCTAAGGAGACAAATACCTGTACCCTGAAAACTATAAGATGTTGATGAAAGAAACTGAAGACAACACAAACACATGGAAAAATATACCATGTTCTTGGATTGGAAGAATCAACATTGTCAAAATGACTGTATTACCCAAGGCAATCAGCAGATTAAGTACAATTCTTATCAATTTACCAAAGGTATTTTTCACAGAACTAGAACAACAAATCTTAAAATTTGTATGAAGACAGAAAAGACCCCAAATAGCCAAAGCAATCTTGAGAAAGAAAAACTGAGCTGGAGGAATCAGGCTCCCTGACTTTAGACTATACTACAAAGCTCTAGCTATCAAAAGAGTATGGTACTGGCACAAAAACAGAAATATAGATCAATGGAACAGGCTAGAAAGCCTAGAAATAAACCCACAAACCTATGGTCAATTAACCTACAACAAAGGAGGCAAGACTATACAATGGAGGAAAGACATCTCTTCAATAAATGGTGCTGGGAAACCTGGATAGCTACATGGAAAAGAATGAAATTAGAACACTCTTTAACACCACACACAGAAATAAACTCAAAATGGATTTAAGACCTAAATGTAAGTCCTGATACTATAAAACTCTTAGAGGAAAACATAGGCAGAACACTCTCTGACATAAATCACAGCAATTTCTTTCTCAATCTGTCTCCCAGAGTAATGGAAATAAAAACAAAAACAAACAAATGGGACCTAATTAAACTCAAAAGCTTTGCACAACAAAGGAAGCCATACACAAACGAAAAGACAAACCACAGAATGGAAGAAAATATTTGCAGGTGGTGTGACAGACAAAGGATTAGTCTCCAAAATTTACAAATAGCTTATGTAGCTTAATATCATCAAAACAAACAACCCAATCAAAAAAAGCACAGAAGAGTTAAATAGACATATCTCCAAAGACATACATGTGGCCAAAAGGTACATGAAAAGATGTTCAACATCGCTAATTATTAGAGAAATGCAATTCTAAAGTACAATGAGATATCACCTCATACCAATCAGAATGGCTATCATCAAAAAATCCATAAACAATAAATGCTGGAGAGGGAGTGGAGAGAACAGAACTCTCCTACACTGTTGTCGGAATGTAAACTGAAAACAGTATGGAGGTTCCTTAAGAAACTAAAAATAGAGCTACCATATGATCCTGCAATCCCACTCCTGTGCATATACCCAGAATAAAACATGGTCTGAAAGGATACATGCACGCCGATGTTCATTGTAGTGCTGTTTACAATAACCAAGACATGAAAGCAACCTACATATCCATCAGCAGAAGAATGGATAAAGATGTAGTACATATATACAATGGAATATTACTTAACCAATAAAAATAATGAAATAATGACTTTTGTAGCAACATGGATGGACCTAGAGATTGTCATACTGAGTGAAGTAAGTCAGATAAAGATAAATGACATCACTTATATGAGGAATCTAAAAAAGATATACAAATGAACTTATTTACAAAACAGAAACAGACTCACAGACTTAGAGAACAAACTTATGGTTACTTGAGGGGAAGGGTGGGGTGGGAGAGATAGTTAGGGAGTTTGGGATGGACATGTACACACTGCTATATTTAAAATGTAAAACCAACAAGGACCTACTATATAGCTCAATCACTTTGCTGTACACCTGAAACTAACACAAGATTGTTAATCTACTATACTTCAGTATAAAATAAAAAATTAAAAATAAATAAATAAATAAAATTACTTCTAAATAATAGTAAATATCTCATTGGGTTATTGTAAGGAGTAAATGTTATTATATGAGCATTTAAAGGTCTTAGTAAATCCCTGATATATTATAAGCCCTTAATAAATTTTGGTTACTAGTAATTAATGCAAAAAAAAAAAAATACCAGAGTTTTGTGCGACTGACTTTTCCCTTGGGTCAAATGACTTGAGAAAAGTAACAGGAATTGTATTTTTTCTGAAAGAACCTGCCCAACCATGGCTCTTTCCAGAGGTGTATCAGTGAGGAAGGACTTTGTGAAGAATTGTTAAACGGCTGAATTTTTACTCTTGTTGCAAACTAACAAGTTAGCCTGCAATGATTTCCTAGATGCAGGCAGATAAAAAACTCCTTAGTCAATAATAAAGTGATTTATTTATCATGACAAGCAGACAGAATGAGCTTTATTTTCACATCAGTTTCCCTTGTCTCTACCTCTTGTGGAAGCAATGCAGAAGGAGACTCAAGTATATGGAAGACACATGGAAAGTTTGTGTCACATCTGAGGACCCCAAGTCTAGGAAACTCCAATGTTAAAGGGTGCTTCTAGCAAACTTGTCCAAACTTGCCCTAAGGGAAACATTTCCTTTATTATGCTGGACATTAAAGTCTGGACTTTGACCTAGAGGGAAACACCATACCTTAACAGCTGTTTGCTATGCAAACATTCTTGAAAAGATAGTTCAGAACAAAAGCTGATGCAAGATGTGTTGAAATACTATGGATAATTTCTTTCCAACAGATCTGAGAAAGCTGTAAGATCTTACATAAATTTATGTTAAAATGGCCAGTGACAGTTATTGTACCTTGCCATGAGAGACAAGAGAGAACTAATTATAAATGCAACTAAATATCTAATACAGAGGCTTCATTAGTTCAATATTTTGAATGTTTCACAACACCCATTTCCTGCCATCGGATCAGAAGAGACAGAAGGAGCAAAGCAAGAATAGCATAGTCACCTACCAACACCCTCCCCTGACCTCCATGCATGTACACACTATCAGAGTATGGAATGAAGTACTCAGATATCATACCTAAGATAAGGAGAACATGCAAGAAGATTTGAATAGAGTCAGAAATTAAAGTTTGATATTATTTTGGACTAAATCTTTAAATAAATAGGTTACACATTTATGACTTCGAATATATAATTTGATATTAAGTCTAAGTTCTCTCATTGACAAATCGGGTTAATATTAATGCCTAGACCACAAGGACACTGTGAGGATTGTATAAAAACATATTTACAAGCATATTGTTGTGATTGTTGAAAAGAGTCAATGTAACTGTTCAGTAAATGAGATTATTGTTTTTGTCAATTAGATGATGGTATATGATTACATTTACTTAACACATTTAAAGGTTTTTTGCTAGGAAAGTTAGTACTGCTTTTGACATTGGAAACAGAATAGATTGCATTTAAAACTAACATATGAAACAGAAAAAAAACTTTGTTGCTAATTTATCTGTTGCTTGGTGTGTTTAATCTAATATGACTTATATAATGAAGTAAACTAAATAGTAGCAAAAGTTTGTATTACATATGGAGAGAGGGAAGGAAATATTTGACATTGCCTAGAAACAAGCCATCATATATTTTTAAATGAATAATTAAAATTTCACTAGATTAAACTGAAGATACACTTGTTAAAATGTTGAAAACACATTCCACTCCTGTCCTGGACCTCAAGGTTGAACACTTTCATGAAGTTCTAAAATCCAGATTTATTCTTATGAAATTAGAGTGCCATCATGCTGAGAAAAAAATGTGCTGAGATGTATGTTAAATATTGACATTTTAATTTGGATATAAATTGGTTTGAAGCTTATAAAAGACAAAACACAAAAAAATTTGGATCCATAAGAACATTATAATCCAGAAAAGAAAAAAATTACTAAAAATGATGAATACATAAAGATATTTAGATATAATCAAGACTAAAGCATGAATACATTTTTATTGCTGCAGATCATAACATAGAACCAAAAAAGCTATATTTTCTCTATTATGAAGTCTCTCTGAATATAAGGAAAAAAAGTGATTCATTAGGTGTTTAGGAAGAAAATAAGGTGTTTAGAGAGAGTAAAGTACTTTATTTTAACTTAATTGATGGTAATTTCTATGTCCTCTAGCCAAAGACTACCAGGAACAAAACTATCATTGAACAAACTTGAGTTCAACTTTTTGCAACAAGGTGTGAAACATACATACATAAATGCAATAAAAAGAATAAACTTGCTGATAAGAGAAACAGATGATTACATTGGATTTTTAAAAATGCAGCTATGCAGGTTTTTCAATGATTATATCTATTATAACTGAGCAGGACACTATGGTGCCTTCCTAGGACAGACTTCATCATATTCTCTGCCTGCCTCTTGTTTGTAGAAAAGCTTTAGTCTCCCAGGTCTCCTCTGAGCCACAAAAGGCTGGCTCAAGAATTAATGATTGAAAAAATGTAGTAACAAAAAATAGCAGTTGGACCAAGAGAACTGGTAACAATTTAAATAATAGATCAGCCATATAACTGTCACAGAATCTTTAGTGCCTCCTTCAAGGCCATAGATGTCAATGTCTGATGCACATTCCTGAGTTGTTTGCAGATGCTAAAACCCCTACCAGATGGGAGAAGTTAACTGCATTATGTCCATGAGCACAGAGCCCTGAGTCCAGCTGGAGCCTGGTGATTGATGATGTTAACCCGTGTAACACCACCCTCTTCCCTCACCATCAACCAGAGAATTGTGCATGAGCTGATCACACATCTTGCAATTCCCCTCCCTCATCTTTCCTTTAAAATCTCTTCCCTGAAATCCATTAGGGAGTTTGGGTCTTTTGAGTATTAGCTGACCATATTCCTTGCTTGGTACTTGCAACACACTCTACACTTTCCTTCACTACAACCCAGTATGTGTAGATTAGCTTCACATGTGGGTTTGGTAACAGTAGGGCCACAGAGTATTTAAAACTAAAAGGAAAAAAATGTTAATTGCATTACTGTTTTTAATAGCTAAAAATGAGGAAACCAAAAAATAAATTATGACATATTTATATGATGTAATATTAAATATAGCTATGAATGGACCATATCTTCACAGATTAATATGAATGTAAATTACTAACAATGCAGTTATGATTGAGAAAGGAATAAGCAAGTCCTGGAAGATAACTGTTCATACAATCTTCAAAAACATATATGAAAAGCTAAATAAGAACTTTACAGACATTAACATATATGTAATAACACTATTTTTAAAAAATACAAGCAAACAATGAAAACAAAATTCAGGATATGTATTATTTCTGGATGGAAGCAGGAAGATTGAACATGAAAGGATCAACAGTAGCTGAAAAGAGTAGATAGAAATAGATATTGTTACATTTCTAGCTTTTATATTTGTGTTGATTTCATGGTTGTTCATTATATAATAAAAACAAACACCCACCCATATTCATACATACATGAATACATACACATAGAGTTATTCACAGGCAGAAAAATCATGTGTCTTCAAATAAAGATTATCATTAATCCAATCCTCTTCCCCTAGTGGGCAGATTTTTTTAAAAGTCAAAATCCATTCCATGTACTGAATTAATAATTCTTACTATAGTGATCCATGGAGTGTTAAAGCATCGTCACACACTAGGTGATTAAACAACAACATTGTTTGTATGAAATAATGGAGACATTCTTTCTGAATGATAAGCCTGAAAACTTATCTTGACAATAGTCATTAACACCACTGTTTATGTGCAAATCCTCCAATTGCTGTTTAAATAAATTTTAGAAATATTGAAAGAACAATATTAACTCTTTTCCCTTAATAGACTCACTTGATTGCTTCGGTTCAAATAAAGATGTAAAAGTTGGAACAGAAAATTTTGTCATTTGGGGGTTATTCACTCTTAGGAGAAAAGAAGCTACAAATTAAGAAACATAAAATACTCAGTATAAAAAGCAAAAGTAGAGAAAATGACTTGTAACCATAGAATGCTGGCTTCTATTTCCCATGCTTAACTGATTTTGAGGTCATCAGCATGTTGTTGCTAGGAGATTGCAGACATCTATTGTTCATGATTTCTGTGTTATCCCCCACAAAAGACCCATTCGAGTGTGCTTTATTTCCCACTGTTTTTGTTTTTTTTTTTTTATTCCCCAACACCCTACTTAAAGTTAACATCCAATACCAGGGAAAAGGTTATTTAACTATCTCTGAGCTTTTTCATTATTCTTAGAAAAGTCATTTTAAAGCACTGACTTCATTAGAGAGATAGATGATAAATGGACAGGTGAAGAGACAGGTAGATAAATAGGATGTAAAATCTCAACTATTAAGAAATCCTCAGATTATTTTAAAACCGGTTGCTGTTAAAAAATAAGTTTTCTTGAATTTGTTGGTATATCATATGTTGCCTTACATTTATTTTACAATATTTCCCATAAAATGAACTGAAATGTAAGGTCCATAAGTTGTTTGATTAAACTTAGATCCAAACAAGTATATTTTAATATCATTTGCACTTATAAAGAGTGCCTTATTTGAAAAATAATTACTTATGTTTTATTATACCCTGATAATATTGTGTGTGTATGCATATAGGTTTGTATTTTAAATAATGAATTAATGTTATATAGTGCATCATCAGACAGAGACACATAATTTTGAAAATTAGGAGACACTAATCTTAAAATTTAAGTTGACTATCCCTGAGATGTTATGTGAACTACTTACTATCTGTATATGTCACTGGTTAAAATCTGGATTACTTTGCATTCTTGACAAGCAGTGAGATAAAGATTAACAAGAGAAAGAATAAAAGCAAGTTTGACCCACCAATATTAAATAAAATATATAGTTTCCTACCATCATGATGCACACCTGTGCCCTTCAATCCATTTTCAAATATGGAAGAGATTGCTTTGCTCATCAGTGGCCAGTCTATATCCCAGAGTTTGTTTTGAGGTTTGGACTTTGGTTGATTCTTTCTAACTTGGCAACCAACTTATATGTTGGAACTGTTCTGTGAAATCTGGTATGTTTAGTTGTTAACATTGCTATTGAGATCCAGACAACATTTAAACTTGAAAGTCAAGAACACAAAATATTGTAAACAGAAAGATGTTATCATTTACTGACAACATGGCAGAACTCATTTCCTTGTATTAAAATGATTTAGGCATGACAATATTCTTCAATGTTATCAGTGGGACAGAGTTCAACTATGTGGCTTAACCACAGTAAAAATAAATATGAAAATCTCAAGTCCATTAAAATTTAAAAACATTTTTATTGATCAGGCTTAAATATTATTTTGGTATTCATAATCTCCCTTGCTTTTCCATTTCCATACTATTGATGACAAAGACTTCTTATACAGTGGGCCAATCTATATCCATGCTCTTCAGCAAAACAGATAATCTGTTTTTCCTGTCCAAACATTTAATTATGAAGTTGTTCCTGTTAGTTAAGAAGTAAATCATTTAAAGGGTAAAAAAGATTAAATGTAATCTTGAAAAAAAACTGCTTAGAGATAAAAAGGAGAAAAACTTGTAGTCAAAGAAAGAATTTGTCATTTCGAGATAGTTAATGAGCTACAGATATTCTTTGATGATAAGAAAGAGTATGATATACACAAAAGAGCTTTAATGAAGTATAAAATTATAACAGATAATGAAGTTCTTTTTTTAGAATATGCAATTAGTAACTGTTGGATTTTTTATTTCTTAAATATATTGACAACACTGCATACATGTAAGACCATTTTGAAGAAGAGTTATTAATTCTAACAAAAGATGATCAAAATCAAACCTTTTATTTTCCAACTCAATTCTCCTTTCTGAAGGATCAGGGAGAAAAAATATCTATGTTCAGCACACAGGATTTCAGAAAGTCTTGTATTAAACAGCTTGGGTCATAATAGTATAAGAATTAGCTAGGACATTTTGTGTTTCCATACAAATTGTAATTTTTTTTTTCTGATTCTGTGAAGAATGCCATTGGTATTTTGAGGGATTGCATTGAATCTGTAGATTGCTTTGGGTAGTGTAGTCATTTTGACAATATCGATTCTTCCAATCCAAAATCATGGTATATTTCTCCATCTGTTTATGTAATCTTTGATTTTTTTCATCAGTGTTTTAGATTTTTCTGAGTACAAGTCTTTAACCACCTTAGGTATTTTATTATTTTAGTTGTGATGGTAAATGGGATTGTTTCCTTAATTTCTCTTTCTGATTTTTCATTGCTTTTCATTGTTAGTGTATAGGAAAGCCAGAGATTTCATTAATTTTGTATCCTGATATTTTACTACATTCATTGACTAGTTCTAGTAGCTTTCTGGTGGCATCTTTAGGATTTTCTATGTATAGTATCATATCATCTGCAAACAGTGACAATTTTACTTCTTGTTTTCCAATTTGTATTTCCTTTTATTTCTTTCTCTTCTCTGATCATTGTGGCTAGGACTTCCAAAACTATGTTGAATAAGAGTGGTGAGATCGGACATACTTGTCTTGTTCCTCATCTTAGTGGAAATGGTCTCAGTTTTTCACCATTGAGTATGATGTTTGCTGTGGGTTTGTCATATATGATGTTTATTATGTTGGTAGGTTCCCTCTATGCCCATTTTCTGGAGAGTTTTTATCATAAAGCAGTGTTGAACTTGTTGAAAGTTTTTTCTACATCTACGAAGATGATTATAAGGTTTTATTCCTTAATTTGTTAATATGGTGTATCACATTGATTAATTTGCATATATTGAAGAATCCTTGCATCACTGGGAAAAATCCCACTTGATCATGATGTATGATCCTTTTAATATGTTGTTGGATTCCATTTGATAGTATTTTGTTCCTGGAAACACAAAAGACCCCAAATAGCCAAAGCAATCTTGAGAAAGATAAACAGAGCTGAAGGAATCAGGCTACCTGACTTCAAACTATGCTACAAAGCTACAGTAATCAAGACAGTATGGAAAATGCACAAGAACAGAAATATAGATCAATGGTACAGGATAGAAATCCCAGAGATAAACCCATGCACATATGGTCACCTAATTTATGACAAAGGAGGCAAGAACATACAATGGAGAAAAGACATCCTCTTCAATAAGTAGTTCTGGGAAAACTGGACAGCTACATGTAAAAGAATTAAATAAGAACACTACCTAATGCCATACACAAAAGTAAACTCCAAATGGATTGAAAACCTAAATTTAAGACCAGACATTATAAAACTCTTAGAGGAAAACATAGGAAAAACACTCTTTGACATAAACCACAGCAAGATCTTTTCTGACCCACCTCCTAGAGAAATGAAAATAAAAGCAAAAATAAATAAATGGGACATAATTAATGTTAAAAGCTTTTGCACAGCAAAGGAAACCCATAAACAAGATGAAAAAACAACCCTCAGAATGGGACAAAATATCTTCAAATGAAACAATGGGCAAAGGATTAATCTCAAAAATATACAAACAGCTCATTGAGCTCAATATTAAAAACAAAAACAGAGTAAAAAATGGGTGTAAAACCTAAATAAACATTTCACCAAAGAAAGCATATAGTTGGTCAAGAGGCACATGAAAAGATGCCCAACATCCCTAATTATTAGAGAAATGCAAATCAAAACTACATTGAGTTATCACCTCACACCAGTCAGAATGGCCATTATCAAAAAATCTAGAAACAATAAATGCTGGAAAGGGTATTGTCAAAAAGACAACCCTCCTGCACTGTTGGTGGGAATGTACACTGATACAACCACTATGGAGAACAGTATGGAGGTTCCTTAAAAATCTAAAAATAGAGCTACCAGAGCCAGCAATCCCACTACTGGGCATATATTCTGAGAAAATCATAATTCAAAAAGAGGCATGCACCACAATGTTAATTGCAGAACCATTTACAGTAGCCAGGACATGAAAGCAAACTAAATGTCTATTGACAGATGAGTGGCTAAAGAAGATGTGGTTCATATATACAATGAAATATTACTCAACTATAAAAATAAATGAAATTGTTTGACAGAATTCACCTGTGAAGCCATCTGGTCCTGGGCTTTTTTGTTGGAAGATTTTTAATCACAGTCTCAATTTCGGTGCTTGTGATTGGTCTGTTTATATTTTCTATTTCTTCCTGGTTCAGTGTTGGAAGGTTGTACTTTTCTAAGAATTTTTCCATTTCTTCAAGGTTGTCCATTTTATTGGCATAGAGTTGCTTGTAGTAATTTCTTATGATGCTTTGTTTTTCTGCAGTGTCAGTTGTTACCTCTCCTTTTTCATTTCTAATTATATTGATTTGAGTCTTCTCCCTTTTTTTCTTGATAAGTCTGGCTAATGGTTTATCAATTTTGTTTATCTTCTCAAAGAACCAGCTTTTAGTTTTATTGATCTTTGCTATCGTTTCCTTCATTTCTTTTACATTTATTTCTGATCTGATCTTTATGATTTCTTTCCTTGTTCTAACTTTAGGGTTTTTTTGTTCTCCTTTCTCTAATTGCTTTAGGTGTAAAGTTAGGTTGTTTATTTGAGGTGTTTCTTGTTTCTTAAGGTAGGATTGTATTGCTACAAACTTCCCTCTTAGAACTGCTTTTGCTGCATCCCGTAGGTTTTGGGTCATCATGTTTTCATTGTCATTTGTTTCTAGGTATTTTTTGACTTCCTCTTTGATTTCTTCAGTGATCTCTTGGTTATTAAGTAGTCTATTGTTTAGCCTCCATGTGTTTGTATTTTGACAGATTTTTTCCGGTAATTGGTATCTAGTCTCATAGCATTGTGGTTGGAAAAGATAATTGATAGGATTTCAATTTTCTCAACTTACCAAGGTTTGATTTGTGACCCAAGATATGATCTATCCTGGAGAATGTTCCATGAGCACTTGAGAAGAAAGTGTATTCTGTTGTTTTTGGATGAAATGTACTATAAATATCAGTTACATCCATCTTGTTTAACGTATCATTTAAAGCTTGTTTTTCCTTATTTATTTTCATTTTGGCTGATCTGTCCATTGGTGAAAGAAGGGTGCTAAAGTCCCTTACTATTATTGTGTTATTGCCAATTTCCCCTTTTATGGCTGTTGGCATTTGCCTTATGTATTGAGGTACTCCTATGTTGGGTGCATAAATATTTACAATTGTTATATCTTCTTCTTGGAATGATCCCTTGGTCATTATATAGTGTCCTTCATTGTCTCTTGTAACAGTCTTTATTTTAAAATTGATTTTTTCTGATTTGAGAATTGCTACTCCAGTATTCTTTTGATTTCCATTTGCATGGAATATCTTTTTCCATCCCCTCACTTTCAGTCTGTATGTATCCCTAGGTCTGAAGTGGGTCTCTTGAAAGCAGCATATATACAGGTCTTGTTTTTGTATCCATTCAGCAGTTGAAAGTTTCTGGCAATACTACACACAATTTCACCATATGATCCAGTAATCATGCTCCTTGGTATTTGCCCAAAGGAGCTGAAAAATTATGTCTACACAATAACCTGCCCATGGATGTTATGGAAGCTTCATTTGTAATTGCCAAAACTTGGAGGTAACCAAGATGTCTGTCCGTAGGTGAATGGATAAATAAACTCTGGTATTCCTAGACAGTGGAATATTGTTTAGCACTAAAAAGAAATGAACTATGAGGCCATGAAAAGAGGAGAGATAGAAGCCAAACTGGAAAAGGCTACATAATGTTAGATTTCAACTGTATAACTTTTTGAATAAGCAAAAATATGGAGAAAGTGAAAATGTCATGGCTGCCAGGTTGGGGTAGTGGGTATGAATAGGTGAAGCATAGAGGATTTTAGGGCAGTGAAAATACTCTAGGATAACATAATGATGAACACATATCATACTTTTGTCTGAACACACAGAATGTACAACACCAAGGGTAATTATAATGTAACCTTGCACTCTGGGTGGTTATGATGTGTTAATGTAGGTTCATCATTTCTAACACTTGTAACACTTTGTGAGTGGTTTTGATAATGATGAAGCTAAGCATGTATCAGGATAAGGGATATGTGAGAAATATATGCACCTTACCCTCAATTTTCTGTGAACCTAAAACTGCTGTAAAAAAATAAAATCTTAATTTAAATAAATAAATGGACAAGTATTAAACAATTCTATGAGGAATTGATGAGGAAAAATTTCAGTGGAAAGAGAAAAAAACAATACTATATACACTTTTAGTGTTGTTACAGTAAGTTTACTCTGAATTTAAGGGTAATTTGGTGATCAGCTTGAAACATGCCATAGTAAGTAACCCTACTGCATTCTTCTTTTCCCTTATCTCTTGCTGTACAATTTATTAGGCTCATCTCAACTTTTTTTCATCCCCTCTCTAACATTTAGGTGGAGATGAAAGAATATACCTATGTTTTTTAATGAATAAAGCTGCAGTGGTATATGAAAAAAATAAACAAAATTGAATTTTTGGTAGTGACGTGGATGGATCTCAAGTCTGTCATACAGAGTGAAGTAAGTCAGAAAGAGAAAAACAAATACCTTATGCTAATGCATAGATATGGAATCTAAAAAAATATATATACTGATGAACTTAATGACAAGGCAGGAATAAAGATATAGACATAGAGAATGGACTTGAGGACACAGGGTGGGAGGGGGAAGCTGGGGTGAAGTGAGAGTAGCATGGACATATATACACTACCAAATGTAAAATAGCTAGTGGGAAGCAGCTGCATAGCACAGGGAGATCAGCTCAGTGATTTGCGATGACCTAGAGGGGTGGGTTAGGGAGGGTGGGAGGGAGGCTCAAGAGGGAGGGGATATGGGGATATATGTATGCATGTGGCTGATTCACTTTGTTGTACAACAGAAACTAACACAGTATTGTGAAGCAATTATACTCCAATAAATATGTATTAAAAAAAAAAAGAATTAGCTGAGGAGGTTTATTTAATCAAAGGTGAAGAGGTTTTATGTTTGTATGGAAAGAAAATTTATGAATTACATGAACAGAAAAGTTGAATAGACTGATAATTTGGAAAACTAGAATAGGTAGAATTTTATGTAGCTATTTTACAATTATAATACCAGCAACAGTGTAAGAAACAATAAGTGGTTTGCCAGTAAATATGTCAAAGTTAATTTGAACCTTCAAGTAGCATAACATTGCCTTTCCAAAACTTCTATTTTGTGATGAATTGTTATTTTCCATACTAAACACATATAATGAAATAACTTGTACAATTGCAAAATTCATATGTAAAATTATGCTGCTTGCAGATATATGCATAAGGATGTTATTTGCAATACTGTCTGCAAAGAAACAATATGTAGATGACTGAAATGTTCAATAATGAAAATGGTTTAAATTTAACTTAATTCTCAAAAAAGTCGCATGCAGCTATTAAAAAAGTAGATATATATCTTATGACCATAAGGATGTTAATCACTTACCAATTGAAAAATGAAGTATAAAACAATACATATACTCTGGCATTGTTTACAATACAGATGTGTATTGGCTTAGTTGTGTATTTCTCAGTACAATCCATCTGCTAAGATTCTGTACTAACTGGATAACGTTGGTTTGGGGGGATACGTCTTGGGGATTAAGCAGGATTTTCACTATTAGATATAGTGCTATGATGTTTACAATATTTTCAAGAAAAAATATACAGACAAAAAAAGTAAAATATGATATTCACTAGTAAGCTATTAATGTTTTACACACCTTGCTTTTGAAAAGTTGACAAGAACCTTTCGTTAGTTTAAATTTTTGACTCTCTTTTTAAATTAATTGCATTGAAAATTATTGTTTTAATAAACACTATTTTTAGATGTTCAAGATTCTAAGTGGCCTTACTTTTACTTATACCTTATGTAATCAATTTTCCTAGAGGATAACATTAGATAATTGCCTTTATTAATGATCTCCAAGTAAAGCAGAATATGCTCCATAATGTGGGTAGGCCTTATGCAGTTAATTGAAGTTCTTAAGGGGAAAGACAGGTCTCCTGAAGAGAAAAGAATTCTCCTCTAGTCTGCCTTCAGACTCAAAAGAGTTCAAGATCAAATTCTGCCTGAAATTCCACCCTGCTGGTCTGCTCTACACATTTTGGTCTTGTCATAACTGTATGAGTCAATTCCTTAAAATAAATCTTTTTCTCTTTGTATAAACAGACAATTGATTCCGTTTCTCTGTAAAACCCTGAATAATATAGCAACTAACAACGCTAAAAGTATTAAAGCTCAAGTGAATCGCAGTGGTTTTAAATTCAAATGCCTTTAGGGACATAGCAGATGATTGAAATTAGGAAATCAGATGGTTATAAAATATTAAGTACTGGTGGGAATGATTGCGAACTTGAGACTCCATTCCTGTTGAAAAAATTCTAACTAAAATATTTTAAACAATGTATCCCAATCAAAAGTTCTTGTAAACTCTTTCAGCATGTGGAATACAAATGTGACTTAGTTCCAAGAACTGATAGAAGGGAAAGAATTGTGGGTTAGAATGATTAGATAAAATTTCACAGAGGTAAAGAGATTTAGAATGTTCCTTGACCAATATTGGCTTAATGTTCCCCACAACTTAACTAAATTTTGGACAGGACTCTGACACCAGGCCCCCTACATTCTTTTTCTTAGAGCCTTTGCTTTAGAAAACCTATACTTGGAAATTCTTTCTCTGCTACTTTGAGATGTAAATCTTTTTAAAAGCTTCTTGCTAGTTTACAAAATAGGAATGTCTTTCTCAAGGAGCATAGCTTTGGTAGGCTAACACCAAATTGTAAAACTACCTACTGATATGAAGATATGAGAGAAAGTTTACTTTTCATTTTGGTAAAGACAATTCGGAAACACAAATAGCCTAAAATCCCCTAACTCCAGGTCTTAAAACCTCTCCAGGTTTTTGTTTCAGTGGAGTTGAGCTCAGACTGAGTTCTGACCTCTCTCTTTTATTTCAGTGACCTTGGAAAAAGACTTCCTTGCCTCTGTAATCTGTCCAGTGCAATTTTTTCATTGATTTTGTTTTCATATTTTAATTTCAGTTAACTTATAGTTACAAATAGATATAGGTACTTGAAAGTTTGCCTTTGTCTAAGAAAATGGCAAAAAAACCCACCACTTTATTTCAGTACTGTATGTATTCCTTATGACTATTTTACTCCTTTTCCCCTTTAAGTCATCAGTAAGCCAACATATATAATAGAGACATAATTCAAAATAAAACAAAGAAACATGATTTTAACATAAAGATTCTTTATCTCTAGAAAATTTAGGCCACCTTTTCACTCTGGTTGATTGATGAGACAGACCCATGATTATGTAGTCCATTTGTACTTATTAAATCATTGAAATTGTAGGTATTCCCACCTTTTTGCCAACTAATTAAAGTCAAATGATCATTTAGCAACTGTGATACGTATACTCTCTCATAATCAGTTGAAAATTTATTCTACTTTACAGAGATACAAATATAGATACAGGTACACAGATGAAAGAATATATATATATATATATATATATATATATATATATATATGAGTGTGTGTGTGTTTACACACATATATATGGAGAGAGAGAGAGAAGTAAAGACATTAAATTGAAATGAAAATCTCAATGAAAAACATCCCTCACTAAATCAGCAAATATCTTACCAACTCCACATTATAACAAAGAATTCTGTGGAAGAAATTAAAATTCAAGTTGTTTTTTTTTTCTTTTTTTTTCCTGTATCTTTAGTGAGCAAGAATCATGACTTTTAGCTACTGACCTGTTTATTTTTTATTTATTTATTTTTCCATTCAAAGGGGCCTTAACTACTAAATTATAACAGGAATCTAATAATGTCACTCTCACATATTAATCAGCAGGAATATTGAAATATCTATCTTTAAAGTTTACAATACCTGTGAGATATACATATGACATATATATGTACATTTCCTCTATTTAGTTAATATAGGCCATTGCATTTTATTAGTATGATATCTAGCATTGAAACATTTTCATAAAAATGTGAAAATATTTATTTTGAAAACCCAAGTTCTAATAAGCATTACTTTAGGAGTAAAAGAAAGTTGTTTGACAGAACAATAAAGTAAAAAGTCATGCACAAGTTTTAAGGATAGCAGTTTCAGAATTCTCAATGTGAGTTTTCCTCAGATGAAAGGCAGTCAGAGGTGTGGAAACTATTGCAAACTTCAATCTTTGTCACACAAATTTCTTAAAGGAAACAGAAGAGTCACCAGATAATTGAACAGTTTAGCAAGGTCAAGGTCCATATTTTCAATGCCTGGTAAAGCAAAAGCAGAAGTGAAGTATTAGTGGCTCAGCATACTACATACCTTTCATGATTGCAGCAATAGAAAAAAAAAAAAACTGTGAAGGAACACTATATTCAAAATTCAACAAGTATCACTGGATGCCTTTAGAGTAGAAAACAAGAACAGCAATATTAGCTACTGGCAGTATTGAATAATTCATTTCCTAATTTATTGCTGAACTTAAATTCAGAAACCAAATGCAAACTACAGGACAGGTGAGTTGTGAATTTCTAACAGTTTAAGTGAAATAGACCTGGAGTTTAAGTTTATTACAAGTGGAATATATGTCAATAGCATGACAGGGCTGTCAGAAAGGCAATTTTGACTTAGAATTAATACAACCGCAGTGTCCATATTAAAGTAGAGAACCCTTCATAGCTGTCAAGCCTGCTCAGATAACATTGGATCTAGCAAGATCAGCTCTGAGCACCACAAGTTACAAAGTCCCCACAATCTAACATATTCAAGTGAACTACGTGCATTTTTTTTTAATTTAGCTAAAGGAAATGAAAACATTTTCTTTAAAGAGTTAGACATACAGCTGGGGAGTACTATTATCTTACGTACTGAATGCTCGTGTTCTCTCAAAATGCATATCTTGAAAGACTAACCCTTAATGTTATGGTGTTAGTAGGTGAGCCTTTGAGCTGTAATTAAGTCACAAGGGTGGAGCCCCCATCAATGAGATTAGTGCCTTTATGAGACTGGAGAGCTTGTTTCACTCTCTGCTCTTTGCTATGTGCAGATAAAAGGAAAAGATGGCCATCTGCAAACCAGGAAGCCAGACATCAAATCTGTTATCACCTTGATCTTGGAGTTGCCAGTCTCCAGGAATGTGAGAAATATTTTTTCTCACTAGGTGTGTAAGCCACCTAGTCTGTGGTATTCTGTTAGAGCAGTCCAAGCAAACTAAGAAATTTCTTTCATTTTTCTATTAACTCAACAAATATCCATTAAGTGTTGAATTTCTGCCACACACTGAGCTGGACATAGAAGATTTACAGTGAAATAATAAAATATAGTCAATATACATAAAGAGACTTTAGTCTTTTAAAGATGAGGGGTTGATACATTGACTGTAATGCAACCAACAGTAATTAGTGCTATGACAGGGGAACAAAGAGTATTACATAAAAAGGTCACCTAAACTAGCCAGTAAACAAGAGAAACACATTGCTATCAGGAAGTGAATAAATACTGAAGGATGTGGGAGAGTTAGAAAACTATGGTGATAAGAGAAATGCAGATAGATCCAAGGAGAGAATAAGATTGCATAAAGACTTGGGGCTAGTGAAAGAGGTTCTACTTTGGAAGATTTGAAAATAATTGTGCAGGGATGAATTATAGAGTCTCTGAGGGGGTATGGCAAAATCTGTTGCAAATAAGAAGAAAAAGCCTCAAATGATGGTAGGTCTTGTAAGGCATGTATAGGAATTGGAGTTTATCCTAAAGGTGAGGGACGACTATTAAATGGTGGGGAAAAAAAAAGTTGTTTTTTTTTTTTTTTTTAACATGACTGTCTTAGTTAAAATAGAGGAAGAGGAACAACAATGAAGAGAGTGATAACAGTTAAAAGCTGTAAAATTTTTCAGGAGATGAAGATGACCTGAAGGATGGAAAAGTCTGTGGTGATGAGGCCAAAGTATACTGTCAAGAGAGATTTTGGAGCTGGAAACTAAAGTGGGTGACACATGCGAAGGGAAAGGCAGTGGGAAAAGGGAATACAACAAGGTAATGTAGGAAATGAATTCTTCAGCCCAGCAGGCTGTGCTCAGCTAAAACTATTAATATGGAGAAATGGGAGAACAGATATTGGGGGCAGGGGGTGCAACTAGGAGCCTGTCACTTGATGTCCTAGCCATAGCAAAGTAAAAATTCCCATCTAGTCTGTAACATCAGAGAGAGATTTTGGCAAGACATGCATGATTGATATATTTTTTATAACAGCAAGTAGACGTTAGTAGAATCAGTGGAAGTAGAAGTTTTCTATGACCAGTTCAGACACAGAAAAATCACGTGGTATAATCTGTAAGATCTTTAGGCTTGCATTTTATTCCCAGCCTTGACATTTGATAATGTTTAGCCTTGTGAAAAATCAATAATTCTTTACAGGACTAATTTCCTGAACTGTGCAGTAGAGATAATTTCCCAGGATTCCTCAGTTCAAGAGAAGGCTGAATTAAATAGGGTATCATCTATGTAGTGTTTAGCAACTCCGGAGTGTTATACAAGTTTCGGCTACTGTTATCAATATCCAGATTTATGAAAAATAGATTAAATGAGAAGTTATGCTTGCAAGGAATATTACAGAGGTATTACTGAATTAGGCTGAAGGTTAGGCAAGATATCTGGGTTACAAATAATTCCATTGAATTTTGCATGTTCCATGCTATGTGACAATGGCTTTTAATGGAGACAAGAAGGGATATGGCTTACCTGTAAGTATTTTGATATTATAAACAACCCTGGATGATTATATCTGAAGGGTTTGAGGAAAGTACCTGAAATATTTATTTATTTTCCCCCATAATATTTATCTTAGGGGAAAAATTCTCTATACTTTTATACTTGAGTAAAATCCACTGCAATTAAGTTTCTCAGTAGTCAGAATATGAAAAATAGTATTGCCATTTACAAAATATCCTAGAGTCTGAGGAACGATCTTTTGATAAATACAAAGTCTGGAACTGTACAAAGAGTCAGCATTCACTAATTTCTTATTAAATAACTGCTTTCTCTAAAGAGTAAGTAGTACAGTGTTTCATGCAGAGAAAGAAATAATCATTAAATTCAAATTAAAGCATTTTTGTGTCCTGCATGTCTAAGAGCAGATAACTAATACACAATTGTTTTTATCAAAAGAATGTATTATAAAATTTGGATTTCTGCATCATGAAAAAGCATCTTATTTATTAAAGAAGTCATATTTTTTTCAGGGACTAAATTAGTTCATGATAATTAGGTACTTGGAAAGGGTATTGACTTTTCAAACCAAGATAACTTTTTATATATGGAGAAGGAAAATATGGAAATATGTAACTCTCAGGACTGATTATGAACCAGCTAAATGAATCTAGAATTCCATCAAAAAAATTGTTATCCTATATACTTTCACTGTTTGTTCTTATGACAACTTTGCCCTCACTTATTCAATATCATTCTTTCTACTATCTTATGGACCACTGATAACAATAAAAATGAGAAGAATTAATTGAGATACAAGTATGACTTATCAAGGGACAAATATTTCATGAAGATCTAAAAAAATAGTTCATGGGAAATTTTGAAATCCTGACATCATTTTTTAAAATGACAGTTTTAATATGAGTTCCCACTGGTGTTTTAGGAAAACAACCTTTACTTAACATATACTTATGCCAAAAATTTAATTTTTTCTTAGAATAAAAAATGTTAGTTCAAATAGATTAAATAAATACATAATATTTAAGTCACCATAAATCAGGCACCAGGTGTTCAGGGACCAGATATCCATTCAGCTCAGGGATGCTGAGACAGGTTAGGTCCATAAATTGGGTCATGGAAGAATATAAAACTAAGATTAATTATGACATTTAATTTTAAAAATATAGAATATAGTTCCAGATCAGATGATTCAAACATAAGAGTATTTACAAGTCTATGGCAATTATTACAATATCAAACATCTGTTCATAAAATCATGTTATGATTTTTGCAAGGAAAGCTTTCCTAACACTCTATCTAATATGGAGAAAAATAATGCCACATCTAAACATTTTTTCTTTAACATAGATTTTCTATTGAAATATTTCAAAAATGAACTTGCCTGAGAAAAATAATACAATTAGGATGTTAAAAAGTGGTTGTTATATTGGATGTGTACTTCTGTAACATTCGTCTGGAGAAGACAAAGCAACAAACAAGAGGCAAGCAAGTAAGCTTGCCTAAGTATGTGTAGGAAAAAAACAGCAAGCAAGTAAGCTTACCTAAGTATGTGCAGGAAAAAAACAGCATTGATAAGCACAATAATCGTTATCATGTTTCTTGAGTAACTGTCATAATTGCAAGGTAGGGTCATCAGAGTGTTTTGCAGGTTTTATCATTTACAGAATATGTACATTTGAATGTGAAGAGGATTGGCATAACACTTGGTGCCTCGTATCATTTTAACTTGTAGTGAACAAGTGGATGTGAGAATATAAAGGAAAATAAAAATGTCCGTTTGTTATTAAGGAACCCCAAGAAATATAAAATTAACAATAATAAATGTTTGGTTTTCTTTTATTTTTATGTGTCAAGCATAGGTTATACCATCTACTATGACATGTCAGTTAAAATGAGTTTAACTGTATCAACCTTTTATCAACACAGTTATATCTCAAAAATACTTTGCTCAGATGTGATCAACTTGCAGAAAAATGATACATTATGTTTGTATGACTTTAAATATATACACTTACATAGAAACATTGTTTACAAAAGCACACAAGCATCATAAAAAGTTTTATAATGCATGTATCATTAAAAAATGGATAGCAAAGATGCAAAGAAACACCCAGAAAGCAGTAGTGAGAATATAGAGAGAACAAAGGTGCTTCAATTGTACATAATATACTATTGCTTTATAAAAAAAAGTATCTAAAGGAAATATGACATAATCTTAATTAATGATACAAATATAATCTAATTTGAGTGGTTGATACATGGTTCTATTGTTTTATTTTTCTATATATTAAATAGTTAATATTAAAATTCATGAAATATAGCAAATTAAAATATGTTTAAATAAGAAAGAAAAAGCAAAAAAAAAGAGGGAAAAAGAAAAGACAACATTAAGTTTAGTAATCTAAATGCACTTCACAGAATACTAAAGACTTCTTACAGAAGGCTCATAGGTAAGATTTTAAGCACTCAAGCTTTCCATTCAGAAATATGCAAGATTCAATTATCTATAAGATTTTACAAAACAGATTCTAGAAATAGCAAAACAATACTGGATTCTGACACCAGAAAAAGTTCACTTTTGAAAGTAAAATAATTACAAACTTTAAGTTTGAAAATGCATATGATAAACATGAATTAAAACCAATATTTTAATGTTTTCAAGAACAATGTATTTTTTACATATTTAGCAAAATAGAAAGATTGTCTTGCAAATTGTTCCCTTATTCCTTTCCAACTAATTTTGTCCTTCAAAACTGAAACAACATGATAGTTAAATTATCTGGAAAAGACCAATCTGAGCTTCATAAATCTATACTGTAGGGCTTCCCTGGTGGCGCAGTGGTTGAGAGTCCGCCTGCTGAGGCAGGGGACACGGGTTCATGCTCCGGTCCAGGAGGATCCCACATGCCGCGGAGCGGCTGGGCCCGTGAGCCATGGCCGCTGAGTCTGCACGTCCGGAGCCTGTGCTCCACAACGGGAAAGGCCACAACAGTGAGAGGCCCGTGTACCACAAAAAATAAAAAAAAATAAATCTATACTGTACTGTACCTATTATTACTACTAAAGGTAGTATGGTATTTGTAGAAACTTTATAAAATCCAGAATAGGCAAAAAAACAAAAACAAAAGCAAAATCTACAAATAACTTTTTTGAAATCCCTGGAAAATTCTATAACCAACTTTTTGCTCTATAGGGTGAATTATAAAATATTTCTTATTTATAAATTTATTTCAAGGTATAATACACATAACTCCCCATAGCCAGATTTTTATAATAATATATAAGAAATTCCTGAGACATAGTTTTGTGTATATTCCTTTATTTTACACTCAGAACTCTATCGTTATTTCTCCATTTCCGTATTATATAACATTTAAGTTGCTTCAATTTTTCATTATTTCAATTAATACTTCTGTTATGTGAATAGAATATGAAAACTCATGTGAATGCATCCTCATATTAAACTCTAGAAGAATGATTATACTAAAGAGTATGTACACTTTGAATAATTTGACATATCTGGACAATTGCTCTCTAGAAAATTTTACTAATATACATTTTATGCATTTTATGATTTTGTCTCTCTTCAAAACAGACTTTCTGGCTTCATTCAATTCTCATTCTATTTTTTTAGGAGTTGCTTTTCATATATTAACCACACTCAGACCTGTACCTTCCCAAGATACACATTAACTTCTTTATGTACTTCCAAAATCCCTTCAAACTGATTTGATGTAATTATTATAAATCTAATCAAAATGTACTAATTCACTTTCTGAGACTCAAAAAATTGTCAATTCCTTCAAAAAAGAAGTTTGTTGGGTATCTTTCAGTTTGTACTAAATTTAAAGATCAATTTGGGGAAAATTACTAGTATAAAAATCCAATCCAGGGACATAGCATAGCTTTGTATTTATTTATATCTTTATTTTTCTTTCAGTAATATATTGCAGTTTTAGGAATACCAAACTTGTAAACATTTTTTTATTGAATTTTATTTTATTTATTTTTTATACAGCAGGTTCTTATTAGTTATCCATTTTATATATATTAGTGTATATATGTCATACCCAATCTCCCAATGCATCACACAACCAACCCCCCCACCACTTTCCCCCCCTAAGTGTTCATATGTTATTTCTCTACATCTGTGTCTCTATTTCTGCCCTGCAAACCAAAATATCCATACCATTTTTCTAGGTTCCACATATATGTGTTAATATACCATATTTATTTTTCTCTTTCTGACTTACTTCACTCTATATGACAGTCTCTAGATCCATCCACATCTCTACAAATGACCCAATTCTGTTCCTTTTTATGGCTGAGTAATAATTCATTGTATACATTTACCACAACTTCTTTATCCATTCGTCTGCCAATGGGCATTTAGGTTACTTCCATGTCCTGCCTATTGTAAATAGTGCTGCGATGAACATTGGGGTGCATATGTCTTTTGCAATTATGGTTTCCTCTGGGTATATGCCCAGTAGTGGGAGTGCTGGGTCATACGATAATTCTATTTTTACTTTTTTAAGGAACCTCCACAGTGTTCTCCATAGTGGCTGTATCAATTTACATTCCCACCAACAGTGCAAGAGGGTTTCCTTTTCTCCACACCCTCTCCAGCATTTGTTGTTTGTAGATTTTCTGATGATGCCCATTCTAACTGGTGTGAGGTGATACCTCATCGTAGTTTTGATTTACATTTCTCTAATAATTAGTGATGTTGAGCAGCTTTTCATGTGCTTCTTGGCAATCTGTATATCTTCTTTGGAGAAATGTCTATTTAGATCTTCTGCCCATTTTTGGATTGGGGTGTTTGTTTATTTAATATTGAGCTGCAGGAGCTGTTTCTATATTTTGGAGATTATTCCTTTGTCCATTGATTCATTTACAAATATTTTCTCCCATTCTGAGGGTTGCCTTTTCGTCTTGCTTGTAGTTTCCTTTGCTGTGCAAAAACTTTCAAGTTTCATTAGGTCCCATTTGTTTATTTTTGTTTTTATTTCCATTACTCTGGGAGGTGGATCAAAAACGATCTTGCTGTGATTTATGTCAAAGAGTGTTCTTCCTATGTTTTCTTCTAAAAGTTTTATAGTGTACTGTTTTACATTTAGGTCTCTAATCCATTTTGAGTTTATTTTTGTGTATCATGTTAGGGAGTGTACTAATTTCATTCTTTTACATGTAGTTGTCCAGCTTTCCCAGCACCACTTATTGAAGAGACTGTCTTTTCTCCATTGAATATCCATGCCACTTTTGACATAGATTAGATGACCATATGTGCATGGTTTTATCTCCGGGCTTTCTATCCTGTTCCATTGATCTATACTTCTGTTTTTGTGTCAGTACCATATTATCTTCATTATTGTAACTTTGTAGTATAGTCTAAAGTCAGGGAGTCTGATACCTCCAGCTCTGTTTTTTTCCCTCAAGACTGCTTGGGCTATTCGGGGTCTTTTGAGTATCCATACAAATTTTAAGATTTTTTGCTCTAGTTCTATAAAAAATGCCATTGGTAATTTGATAGGGATTGCACTGAATCTGTAGATTGCTTTTGGTAGTAGAGTCATTTTCACAACATTGATCCTTCCAATCCAAGAACATGTATATCTCTCCATCTGTTTGTATCATCTTTAATTCCTTTCATCAGTGTCTTATAGTTTTCTGCATATAGGTCTTTTGTCTCTGTAGGTAGGTTTATTCCTAGATATTTTATTCCTTTGTTGCAATGGTAAATGGGAGTATTTCCTTAATTTCTCTTTCAGATTTTTCATCATTAGTGTATAGGAATGCAACAGTTTTCTGTGCATTAATTTTTGTAATTTTCTAAATCCTGCTACTTTACTGTATTCATTGATTATCTGTAGTAGTTTTCTGGTGGCATCTTTAGGATTCTCTATTTATGGTATCATGTCATCTGCAAACAGTGACAGTTTTAATTCTTCTTTTCCAATTTGTATTCCTTTTATTTCTTTTTCTTTCCTGATTGACGTGGCAAGGACTTCCAAAGTTATGCTGAATAATAGTGGCGAGAAAGGACATCCTTGTCTTGTTCCTGATCTTAGAGGAAATCTTTCCAGTTTTTGACAATTGAGAATGATGCTTGTTGTGGGTTTCTTGTATATGTCCTTAATTATGTTGAGGTAGTTTCCCTCTATGCCCACTTTCTGGTGAGTTTTTATCATAAATCGATGTTGAATTTTGTCAAAGCTTTTTCTGCATTTATTGAGATGATCATATGTTTTTTCTTCCTCAGTATGTTAATATGGTGTATAACACTGATTGATTTGCTTATATTGAAGAATCCTTGCATCCCTGGATAAATCCCACTTGATCATGGTGTATGATTCTTTTAATGTGTTATTGGATTCTGTTTGATAGTATTTTATTGAGGATATTTGCTTATATATTCATGAGTGGCATTGGTCTGTAATTCTCCTTTTTTGTAGTATTGTTCTCTGGGTTTGGTATCAGGATGATGGTGGCCTCATAGAATGAGTGTGGCAGGGTTCCTTCGTCTGAAAATTTTTGGAAGAATTTGAGAAGGATGGGGGTTGCTCTTCTCTAAATTTTTGGTAGAATTCACCTGTGAAGATATCTGGTCCTGGACTTTTTTTGTTGGAAGAATTTTAAACACAGTTTCAATTTAATTGTTTGTGATTCGTCTGTTCATATTATCTGTTTCTTCCTGGTTCAATCTTGGAAGGTTATACCTTTCTAAGAATTTGTCCATTTATTCCAGCTTGTCCATTTTATTGGCATAGAGTTGCTTCTAGTAATCTCTTAGGCTGATTTGTATTTCTGTGGTGTCTGTTGTACTTCTCTCTTCTCATTTCTAATTTTATTGATTTGAGTCCTCTCCCTCTTTTTTCTTGATGAGTCTGGCTAATTGTCTATCAACTTTGTTTATCTTCTCAAAGAACCAGCTTTTAGTTTTATTGATCTTTGCTATTATTTCATTTTTTCTATTTCATTTATTTCTGCTCTGATCTTTATGATGTCTTTCCTTCTAGTAACTTTGGGTTTTGTTTTTTCTCCTTTCTCTAGTTCCTTTAGCTATAAGGTTAGATTTTTTATTTGAGATTTTTTTTTTTTCTTGAGGTAGGATTGTATTGCTATAAACTTCCCTCTTAGAAATGCTTTTGCTGCATCCCGTAGGTTTTGGATCATTGTGTTTTCATTGTCATTTGTCTCTAGGTATTTTTTGATTTCTTTAGTGATCTCTTGGTTATTTAATAACATATTGTTTAGCCTCCATGTGTTTGTGTTTTTTTATGTTTTTTGCCTGTAATTGACTTCTAATCTCATAGCATTGTGGTCAGAAAAGATTATTGATATGATTTTAATTTTCATAAATTTACTGAGGCTTGATTTGTGACCCAAGATGTGATCTAATCTGGAGAATGTTCTGTGTGCCCTTGAGAAGAAAGTGTAATCTGCTGTTTTTGGATGGAATGTCCTATAAATATGAATGAAATCTATGTGGTCTATTGTGTCTTTTAAAGTTCATATTTCCTTATTAATTTTCTGTTTGGATGATCTGTCCATTGGTGTAAGTGTGGTGTTAAAGTCCCCCACCATTATTGTGTTACTGTCGATTTTCTCTTTTATAGCTGTTAGCAGTTCACTTATGCAGTGAAGTGCTCCTATGTTGGGTGCATATATATTTATAATTTTTATATCTTCTTCTTGGATTGATCCCTTGATCATTATGTAGTGTCTGTCTTGTCTCTTGTAACATTCTTTATTTTAAAGTCTATTTTATCTGATATGAGTACTGTTACTCCAGCTTTCTGTTGATTTCCATTTGCATGGAATATCTTTTTCCATCCCCTCACTTTCAATTTGTATGTGTCCCTAGATCTGAAGTGGGTCTCTTGTAGACAGCATATATATGGGTCCTGTTTCTGTATCCATTCAGTAAGCCTGTGTCTTTTGGTTGGAGCATTTAATCCTTTCATTTTTAAGATAATTATCAATATGTATGTTCCTATTACCATTTTCTTAATTGTTTTGTGTTTATTTTTGTAGGTCTTTTTCTTCTCTTGTGTTTCCCACTCAGAGAAGTTCCTTTAGCATTTGTTATAGAGCTAGTTTTGTGGTGCTGAATTCTTTTAGCTTTTGCTTGTCTGTAAAGCTTTTGATTTCTCCATCAAATTTGAATGAGATCCTTCCCAGATAGAGTAATCTTGGTTACAATTTCTTTCCTTTCATCACTTTAAATATGTCATGCCACTTCCTTCTGGGTTGTAGAGTTTCCTGCTGAGAAATCAGCTGTTAACCTTATGGGAGTTCCCTTGTATATTATTTGTCATTTTTCCCATGCTTTTTTCAATAATTTTTCTTTGTCTTTAATTTTTGCCAGTTTGATTACTATGTGTCTCTGCATGTTTCTCCTTGGGTTATCCTGCCTGGAGCTCTCTGTGCTTCCTGGACTTGGGTGGCTATATCCTTCCCCATGTTAGGGAAGTTTTCGACTCTAATCTCTTCAGATATTTTCTTGGGTCCTTTCTCTCTGTCTTTTCCTTCTGTGACCCCTATAATGCAAATGTTGTTGCATTTAATGTTGTCCCAGAGGTCTCATAAGCTGTCTTTATTTATTCTCATTATTTTTTCTTTATTCTGTTCTGCAGCAGTAAATTCCACCATTCTGTGTTCCAGGTCACTTATCCATTCCTCTGCCTCAGTTATTCTGCTAATGATTCCTTCTAGTGTATTTTTCATTTCAGTTATTTTGTTTTTCATCTCTGTTTTCTTTTTTGCTTTTTTTTTAATTCTTCTAGGTCTTTGTTAAACATTTCTTGCATCTTCTCGACCTTTGCCACTATTCTTTTTCTGAGATCCTGGATCATCTTCACTATCATTATTCTGAATTCCTTTTATGGAAGGTTGTCTATCTCCACTTCATTTAGTTGTTTTTCTGGGGTTTTATCTTGTTCCCTCATCTGATATATAGCACTCTGCCTTTTCATCTTGTATATCTTTCTGTGAATGTGGTTTTTGTTCCACAGGCTGCAGGATTGTAGTTCTTGCTTCTGCTGTGTGTCCTCTTTAGGATGAGGCTATCTGAGAGGCTTGTTGTAAACATTTTTAAATTGATGCCTAAACATATTTTGATGTATACTACTGTGAATAGACTTTCTGATTTCAAATTCAATTGTTCTTAAATATTCATAAATATAACTTTTTAATTAATTAATTAAAATATCTCTATTGGAGTAAAATTACTTTCCAATGTTGTGTTAGTATTTCCTGTACAACAAAGTGAATCAGCTACATGTATATATATATATCCCCATATTCCATCCCCCTTGAGCCTCCCTCCCACCTTTCTTATCCCACCCCTCTAGGTCATCCCAAAGCATCAAGTTGATCTCCCTGTGCATCAGCTTCTCACCAGCCATCCATTTTACATTTGTGTACATATGTACATATGTACATTAGTGTACATATGTCAATTCTTCTCTCTCACTTCACCACAGCTTCCCCTTCTCCCTGCTCTGTCCTCAAGTCCATTCTCTATGTCTGCATCTTTATTCCTGCCCTGCCACTAGGTTCATCATTTTTGTTCTTTTAGATTCCATATATGTCTGTTAGCATCCAGTATTTGCTTTTCTCTTTCTAACTTGCTTCACTCTGTATGACATACTCTACGTCCATCCACCTCTTTACAAATAATTCAATTTTGTACTTTTTGTGGCTGAGTAATATTCAATTGTATATATGTGCCACATCTTCTTTATCCATTCATCTGTCAATGAACATTTAGGTTGCTTCCATGTCCTGGCTATTGTAAATAGTGCTGAAATAAACGATGTGGTACACAATGGTTTTGAATTATGGTTTTCTCTGGGTATATGCCCAGTAGTGGTATTCCTGAGTCGTATGGTAGTTCTAATTTTAGTTTTTTAAGAACCTCCTTACTGTTCTGCATAGTGGCTGTGTCAATTTACGTTCCCACCAACAGGTCAGGAGGGTTCCCTTTTTCCACACCCTCTCCAGCATTTATTTTTTTCTAGATTTTTTGATGATGGCCATTCTGTCCAGTGTGTGGAGATACCTCATTGAGGTTTTGATTTGCATTTCTCTAAGGATTAGGGATGTTGAGCATCTTTTCACATGTTTGTTGGCAATCTGTATGTCTTCTTTGGAGAAATGTCTATTTAGGTGTTCTGCCCATTTTTGGATTGGGTTGTTTGTTTTTTTGATATTGAGGTACATGAGCTGCTGTATATTTTGGAGATTAATCCTTTGTTAATTCCTTTACTTGCAAATATTTTCTCCCATTCTGAGGGTTGTCTTTTCCTCTAGTTTATTGTTTCCTTTGCTGTGCAAAAGCTTTTAAGTTTCACTAGGTCTCATTTTTTTATTTTTGGTTTTATTTCCATTATTCTAGGAGGCATTCAAAAAGGATCTGGCTGTGATTTATGTCAGAGAGTTTTCTGCCTGTTTTCTGCTAAGAGTTTTATAATGTCTGATCTTACACTTAGGTCTTTAATCCATTTTGAGTTTACTTTTTATATGGTTTTAGGGAATGTTCTAATTTCATTCTTTTACAGGTAGCTTTCCAGTTTTCCCAGCACCACCTATTGAAGAGGCTGTCTTTTCTCCATTGTATGTTCTTGTCTCCTTTGTCATAAATTAGTTCGCAATATGTATGTGGGTTTATCTCTGGGTTCTCTATCCTCTTCCATTGATCTATATTTCTGTTTTTGTGCCAGTATCATATTGTCTTGATTACTGTAACTTTGTAGCATAGTCTGAACTCAGGGAGCCTGGTTACTTTAGCTCTGTTTTTCTTTCTCAAGATTGCTTTGGCTATTCAGGATCTTTTGTTTTTCCATACAAATTGTAAACTTTTGTTCTAGTTATGTGAAAAATGCCATTGGTAATTTACTAGGGATTGCATTGAATCTGTAGATTACTTTGCATAGTATAGTCATTTTCACAATGCTGATTCTTCCAATCCAAGAGCATGGTATATCTCTCCATCTGTTTGTATCATCTATTATTTATTTCATCAGTCTCTTATACTTTTCTGCATACAGTTCTTTTGCTTCCTTAGGTAGGTTTATTCCTAGGTATTTTTTGTTGTTATTGTTGTTGCAGGTAAATGGGAGTGTTTCCTTAATTTCTCTTTTGGATCTTTCATTGTTAGTGTATAGGAATGCAAGAGATTTCTGGGCATTAATTTTGTATCCTGACACTTTACCAGATTCATTAATTAACTCTAGTAGTTTTCTGGTGGCATCTTTAGGATTTTCTATGTTTAGGATCATGTCATCTGCAAAGAGTGATTGCATTACTTCTTCTTTTCCAATCTGGGTTCCTTTTGTTTCTTTTTGTTTTCTGATTGCCATGGCTAAAATTTCCAAAACTATGTTGAATAATATTGGTGAGATTGGGCACTCTTGTCTTCTTCCTGATCATAGAGAAATGCTTTCAATTTTTCACCATTGAGAATGATGTTGGCTGTGGGTTTGTCATATATGGATCTTATTATGTTGAGGTAGTTCCCTCTATACCCACTTTCTGGAGAGTTTTTTTTTTTTTTTTTATCAAAATCAGTGTTGAATTTTGTTGAAAGCTTTTTCTCCATCTTTTGAGAATCTCATATAATTTTTACCCTTCAGTTTGTTAATATCGTGTATCACATTGATTGATTTGCATATATTGAAGAATCCTTGCATTCCTGGAATAAACCCCACTTGATCATTCTGTATGATCCTTTTAATATGCTGTTGGATTCTGTTTGCTTGTATTTTGTTGAGGAATTTTGTGTCTATGTTCATCAGTGATATTGGCCTGTGGTTTTCTATTTTTGTGACATCTTTGTCTGTTTTTGATATGATGATGAAGGTGTCCTGGTAGAATGAGTTCAGGAGTATTCCTCACTCTGCTATGTTTTGAAGAGTTTGAGAAGTATAGGTTTAGCTCTTCTCTAAATGTTTCATAGAGTTCGCTGTGAAGCCATCCAGCCCTGGGCAGTGTTTTGCTGGAAGATTTTTTAATCACTATTTCAATTTCAGTGCTTGTGATTGGTCTTTTCATATTTTCTATTTCTTCCTGGTTCAGTCTTGGAAGGTTGTACTTTTCTAAGAATTTGTCCTTTTCTTCCAGATTGTCCATTTAATTGGCATATTGTTGCTTGTAGTAATCTCTCATGATCCTTTGTATTTCTGTATTGTCATTTGTAACTTTTCCTTTTTCATTTCTAATTCTGTTGATTTGAGTCCTCTCCCTTTTTTCTTTGATGAGTCTGACTAATGGTTTATCAATTTTGTTTATCTTCTCAAAGAACCAGCTTTTAGTTTTATTGATCTTTGCTATTGTTTCCTTTATTTCTTTTCATTTATTTCTGATCTGATCTTTATGATTTCTTTCCTTCTGCTAACTTTGGGCTTTTTTTGTTCTTCTTTATCTAATTGCTTTAGGTGTAAGGTTAGGTTGTTTATTTGAGATATTTCTTTTTCTTGAGGTAGAAATTATTGCTATAAACTTCCCTCTTAGAACTGCTTTTGCTACATCTCATAAATTTAGGGTCATCATGTTTTCATTGTTGTTTGTTTCTAGGTATTTTTAAATTTCCTCTTTGATTTCTTCAGTGATCCCTTGGTTGTTTAGTAGCATATTGTTTAGCTTCCCTGTGTTTTTATTTGTGACTTTTTTTTTTTTTTGCTGTAATTGAAATGTAGGCTCATAGCATTGTGTTCAGAAAAGATGCTTGATGCGATTTCAATTATCTTAAATTTACCAAGCCTTGATTTGTGACCCAAGGTGCAATCTATCCTGGAGAATATTCCACGTGCACTTGAAAAGAAAATATATTCTCTTGTTTTTGGATATAATGTTCCATAAATATCAATTAGGTCCATTTGTTCTAATGTGTCATTTAAAGCTTTTGTTTCCTTATTTATTTTCTGTTTGGATGATCTGTCCATTGGTGTAAGTAGGGTGTTAAATTGCCTACTATTATTGTTTTACTGTCGATTTCCCCTTTATGGCTGTTAGCATTTGCCTTGTGTATTGAGGTGCTCCTATGTTGGGTGCATAATATTTACAATTGTTATATCTTCTTCTTGGATTGAGCCCTTGATCTTTACGTAGTGTCTTTTCTTTTCTCTTGTAATAGTCTTTATTTTAAAGTCTATTTTTCTTTTCTGATATGAATATCGTTACTCCAGCTTTCTTTGGATTTCCAGTTGCATGGAATATCTTTTTCCATCACTTCACTTTCAGTCTGTATGTGTCCCTAGTTCTAAAGTGTGTCTTCTGTAGACAATATATATATGGGTCTTGTTTTTGTATCCATTCTGCCAGACTGTGTCTTTTGGTTGGGGTGTTTAATACATTTATATTCAAGGGTATTATTGATACGTATATTTGTACTGGTATTTTCTTAATTGTTTTCCATTTGTTTTTGTACTTCTTTTCCTTCTCTTGTATTTCCTGCCTAGAAAACTTCCTTTAGCATTTGTTATAAAGCTGGTTTGGTGGTTTTGAATTCTCTTTACTTTTGCTTTTTTGTGAAGCTTTTGATTTCTCCATTGAATCTGAATGAGATCTTTCCTGGGTAGAGTAATCTTGGTTTTAAGGTTTTCCCTTTCATCACTTTAAATATATCTTGCCACTTCCTTCTGGCCTGTGAACTTGCTGCTGAAAGATCAGCTGTTAACCATATTGGGATTCACTTGTTTGTTATTTTTTGCTTTTCCCTTGCTTCTTTTAATATTTTTCGTTTATTTTTTGTTAGTTTGTTTAATATGTTTCTCAGCCTGTTTCTCCTTGGGTTTATCCTGTATGGGATTGTCTGCACTTCCTGGACTTGATTGTCTCTTTCCTTTCCCATGTTGAGGAAGTTTTCGACAATTATCTCTGTAAATATTTTCTCAGACCCTTTCTTTTATTCTTCTTCTGGGACACCTATAATTTGAATGTTGCTCTGCTTAGTGTTGTCCCAGAGGTCTCTGAAATTGTCCTCCATTCTTTTCATTCTTTTTACTTTATTCTGCTCTTCAGAAGTTTTTTTCCACCATTCTGTCTTCCAGCTCACTTATACGTTCTCCTGCCTCAGGTATTCTGCTATTGATTCATTCTAGAGGTTTTTTTTTTTTTTTTTCAGTATGCGGGCCTCTCACTGTTGTGGCCTCTCCCATTGTGGAGCACAGGCTCCAGACATGCAGGATAAGTGGCCATGGCTCACGGGCCCAGCTGCTCCACGGCATGTGGGATCTTCCTGGACCAGGGCATGAAGCCATATCCCCTGCATTGGCAGGTGGACTCTCAACCACTGCGTCACCAAGGAAGCCCTATTCTAGCGTATTTTTAATTTCAGTTATTGTGGTGTTCATTACTGTTCATTTGCTCTTTTGTTCTTCTTGGTTCTTGTTAAATTTTTCTTGTGTTTTCTCTATTCTTTTTCTGAGATTTTGTAACATTGTTACTATCATTACTCTGAATTCTTTTTCAGGTAGTTTGCCTATTTCCTCCTCACTTATTTGGTCTTGTGGGTTTTTATATTGCTCCTTCGACTGAAAGATATTTTTGTCTTCTCTTTTTTTCTGATTCATAGTATTTAAGGTCTCCTTTCCCTAGGCTGCAGAGTCGTAGTTCCTCTTGCTTCCATTCTCTGTCCCTATTGGTAAGTTTCAACCAGTTCCTTGCATACAATTCCTGATGGGAGGGACTGGTGCCTGTGTTGTGGTGGTTGGAGCTGAGTCTTTTCCCTCTGATGCGCAGGACCATTTTAGATGGTGTGTTTTGGGGTGTCTGTGAGGTTAGCATCATTTTAGACAGTCAGTGTGCTTATGGGTGGGTTTGTATTCTTGTCTTATTTGTTGCTTTTTGTGAGGCATCCAGTGCTGGGAGCTGCTGGCAGTTAGGTGGAGCTGGGTCTTGGATTCAAATCAAGGCCTCTGTGAGAGCTCTGGGTGACTTATCTTCCCTAGGGCTGGGAATTCTTTAGTGGTCTAGCATCCTGGACTTTGTTCTTCCACCCCAGACCCTCAGGCCCGACTTCTGGTTGAGGAACCAAGATCCTGCAAGTTGCTACTCCCAGCAATAAAGGACATTTAAAAAAAAATGACTAACAAAACCCCAGACAAATGGTAAACAGTAAAATCAAACAAACAAAAACAGAAAAAAGAAATCACACACAGACACACAAATGAAAGAGAAACAGAACCAAATAAATGCAAAAGCAAGAGAACAACCAGAGAAATAAAAGAACACAACAACGAAATCAAACAATTAAAAAGAAAACTGACAAAAGAAAAAAACAAAAGCAAAGCAGAGCGCCAACTAAAGGATGAAGCAGCAAAACAAAACAACCTGACAAAAATGATATAAAAAAGAAAAAGAGTAAGGGGAAAGAAGACAAAACAACAGAAAAGCAATGTAGAAATAGAAATATAAAAATATAAAATATATTTTTAAAAAAGACAAGCAAAATCCCAGAGAAAGGTGAAAACAAAATCAAGTGAAGAAAAACAGAAACAAGGAAACACACACACATGTAAAAGAAACAAAAACAGAACAAAATGAAACAAAAAGCAAGAGAACAACCAGAGATATAGAATAACTCAAAAACAAAATCAAACAATTAGGATTAAAAGTAAGAAAAACACATAACCTAAAAACAAAACTAAAGCAGTGTGCCAACTGAAGAATTAAGCAAGGAAACAGAAAAAACTGATAAAAATAATTAGAAAATAATAAAATTAAAAAGAAAGGGAAAATACACAGGACAACAGAAAAGCCAAGTAGAAATGGAAGTGTATAAAAACTGAAAAATATTAAAGAATAAGAAGAAAAAATAAGGGCAAAGAACACAGAACAACAGAAAACTATGTAAGAAAAGAAATATATAAAAAATAAAAAAATGTAATAAAACACAGAGATACCAACAGACTAAATTAAAAAAAAAAACCCACAATAAGAAAGAAATTTAATAAAAAGAAATAAAGAAACAGCAACAACAAAAAAGCCAGAACCAACAAAACAATGATTCAAAACATAATAAAATTAATAATAATAATATGTTTCTCTGGGGTCTCTGCTGTAAGTGCCCTTGCACATATCATGAGCCACAGGCTACCTCTGCCTCCCCAAGAGGCTCTCCTCTCTCTGTGCTGGTCTCTGGACTTGCTGTGAGCCCTGTGGGGAGCACTCAGGCTCTGATCTGGCCCAATTCCTGCTTGTGCTTGCCCCCAATGTCCACAGCTGCCAGAGCTAGACCATTTTCATTTGTGGGAACATTCCATAGATGCCAGGTCTACCTAGCTGATCATGGGATTTAATCTGCAGCTTGTACAGCTGATGGAAAGATTTTTGATCTTCTTCCTTAGTCACCCCATTCCTGGGGTTCAACTTTGGTTTTACCTCCACCTCTGCATGTGGTCCACCCACAGGAGTCTCGTCCCAAGGCTTCCTTGCTCCTCTTGGGTCTACCCCAGTAAGGACAGGGTACAGAGGTCATATGACTGCTTGGATCACGGTATCCCCAGCAGTGCCAAATGTGCAGGGAAGCCAGTGGCCACATGCACAACAGATATGGCCTTAGTGAGTGCCTTTTCTGGTGCCTGGCATAAGGCACATGAGGGCCAGCCCTGGCCAGGCTTTTTCTGGTGCCTGGCAGCAGGTGTGTGAAGAGCAGTCCTGAGAGTTTGTTTTTTTTTTTAATCCCTGAAGTCAGCACATGAGGGCCAGCTCTGAGGGTTTTTTTAATTTCTCAGTGGCCAGCGCTGGTGTGTAGGGGGAGAGAGGTTACAATAGTGGCCTCTCTCCCTGCGTGTGACTCAGCAGTAGCACCTTGCTTCCATGGCAACCCAGTGTTCTCTGTAGGCATTCCCTGCTGCAGATTTCTTCCTTCCCATCCCCTCAGTCCATCTCCCCACAGCCAACAGCAGCTCTCGCCCTGAGCCTGTTCTCCAATCCCCACGCTCCTTCTCCCAGCCCCCTTGCATACCCGTGAACACATGTCCCACTCTGGGGCATGTAAGGCTGAGGTACGGACTGTCTGTTTGTTTCTCACTTTGTTCCCTCTGCCACAGATCAGCTGCCTTCACCCTCTTCCAACAGCCTCCGACAGACTTCTGTCCCAATCGATTTCCCTGATGGAGAAGGGGGGTTTCCCCAGATTTGGGAATCTCTCCTCTGCTTCAGCCCCACTGCCCTGGTGTGCAGTTCCTATCCCCCTTCCTCTCCTCCTTCTTTTTTCCATCCTACCCAGTTATGCAGGGATCTATATAGTCCTTTCTGGTGTCCAAGACCTTCTGCTAGTTTTCAGCTGGTGTTCTCTGAGAATTGTTGCATCTATAGTTGTACTCCTGATTGATCCATGGAGAGAGATGAACTCCACGTCCTCTTGCTCCTCCTCCATCTTGAATCTCTGCTCATTTATTTTTATATTGTCATCATGTTCTGTAATCTTGCTAACTACTTTCAATTTGCTAGAAGCATTTTCTTTCCATTGGATGTCATAGTGATTTTCATATACACAAATATTGTGTCATCTAAAAATTAAGATAATTTTATTCTACGTGTTTTCTCTTTTTTATTTCTTTCTCTTGCCTTATTGTACTAGCTAGGACTTACAGTTCATTGTTGATTAGAGTTGATAAAAGCAGACAGATTTTTGGTTGTTATTTTCTTTCTTTCAAGGAAAACATTTAGTCCATAACCATTAAGTATGATGCTGCTCATTTATTTTTAATATATAGCTTTTATAATACTGAGAAAGTTTCTTCCTGAATTTCTGAGGGTTTCTGTTGTAAATGGTGCTGAATTTTGTTAAATGTTTTTTCTGCATGTGTTGAGAGGATAAGCTTTCTTAATTTTATTTTAAATTTTATTAATATTGAAAATTATATCAATTAATTTTTAAAGCTTAACAAATTCACATTACTACTAAACCATACTTGATCATATATTCTCTCTTTATATAATATTGGGTTTGATTTACTGCTAATACGTCTGAGTCTACAACCCCAAAGATTATAGCTCTATAGATTGCTTTCTCCTAATGTTTTAGATTTGCTATCAGAGTTTTGATTTTAGTTTTAGAGTCTTGGTTTCAGCTAACAAAGTTTAGATTTTGCAATCATCATATGATTAAGAAAGTATTTTCTGATTGTCTATATGCTAACATAGTTTGCATAGGATTGAAGATATTTCTTTTATAAGACTTCATATAGTTCATTATTAAAGTTTTCAGGGTTTTCTTCATTTCAAGGTTTATAATTACAAATTCAGTTGAAATTAAATACATGTTTATTAATATTTTTATTTTTAAGTCCATTTTGGTAATATGTGACTTTCTAGGAAGCTGTTCATTTTTTATCTAAATATCCAAATTTATTATCATAAAGGTTTTAAATAATATATCCCTATTACCATATAATGTTGTAGGGTCTGCATTGATGTCCCCTTGTTCAATCTTGATTTCATCAGACCGTTTCATTTCTCTTTTTAGTCTGCTGTGTCAAATTACAGTTTGTTATTTTTTAATTGGTTGAGAATTTTTATGATATTAGCTCTTTATTTCCTCTTTCCCTTTCCTCAATTCATGTTCTTTGTTTTTCTTTTCTCTGTGTATTAAATGAAAAGCTTAGGTTATTGATTTTAGACTATTTGAATTCTTAGGTTATTGATTTTAGAATTTTTGTTTTTTTCTGATGAAATTATTTAAAGCCACATTTTATTCTTAAACACTACTTTAGCTAAACCACAAAAAAATGTGTTAGGTTGTGTACCCTTTTCCTTTGTAATTTATTTTTGATTGACAGTTATTTAGAAACGTGTGGTTTAATTAGCAAATATGTTGGGATTTTCAATATATCTTTCTATTATTGACTTCTAATTTAATTCATTTTAGTCAAATAGCATCTACTATATAATTTCAATTCTTTGAGCTTTGTTTAAATTTTGTTTCAGATTTATTTAAATTTGTTTTATGGTGTGTCTTTCTTGGTAAATATTTCATGTGAACTTAAAAAAAATATTTATTTTTCCTTTATTGGACAGAGTGTCCCAAAAATATCAATTAGGATAGAACATTTAAAAGTATTGCTCAATGTCTTTTATACCTTTAATGATTCTCCATATATGTTTCCTATCAATTAAAGAGAGAAGAATGCTGAACCCTCCAAATATGATTAAAAATTTGTCTGTAACTCTTTTTTTCTTACTTTATGAATTATTAAACTGTGTGGTTGAGTACAACCATTATGCTTTCTTGATATACTGGCATTTAATCATTATGAAATGTTCCACTTTATCTCTGGTAATATTTACTTGTTTTGAAGTCCACATTTTCTTTATCAATATAAAGTGACTCAAACTTTGTTCTGCTTAGAAAGTTCATAGTATGTCATTTTTATCCTTTTACTTTTAAATTTAAAGTAAGAATTTTGTTAAAAAAAAACATTGAATTGTGTCTTGCTTTTGTATCTCATCTGACTTTAAATGTGTCTTTAAATTAAATAATTTATCATGTTTAATTTAAATTAATTTAATTATTGGATTCCAACCTACCTTCTTGCTTTTTGTTTACTCTATGACCCTCTGTTCTTAGCTGTCTGTTTCTTTTCAATTTTTCATATATATTTTTGGATTAAGTGAATAGTTTTTAGTACTGTCTTTATTCTCTATTATTGGGTTACCCTGCATACCAGATGGTGCTTTTTATTATTGTTTACTTGTTGCTCTAGGGTTTAAAACACACATCTCTAATTTATCATACTCTATTTTTTAATAATACTACAGAAATGTAAATAACATTAAACCCTTAAAATGATATACTTTCACTTTCATCTCTTAACCCTTTTTCTATTATGGTTATATGATCTACTTCTAAACATATTGCAAACTGTAAAAGGAATTGTCAATATTTTGCTTTAATCTGTCAATTATCCTTTAAAGCCTTAAAAATAAAAAAAAAGGGATTTGTTTTCTAATGCTGTGTAACAAATTGCCACAAATTTAGAGGCTTAAAATAAAACACACTTATTATCTTATAATTTCTGTGGGTCAGGAATATGGACATGGCTTGGCAGGATCCTCTCCTTTCTAGTTCCTCACAGGCTGCAATTTAGTTAACGTACAGGGCTGAAGTCTTATCTCAAAGCTTGGCTGGGGAAGCCTATATCACATGGCTGTTGGAATATTTCAATTCTTCAAATATTGTTAGACTGAGGGCCTCAATTTCTAGCTGACTGTTGGCCAGACATCTTCAGTTCCTTTTTATATGGCTTCTTCAACATGAAAGCTCACTTCATCAAACTGTGCAAGGTGTTAATGCAATTGAGTGTCTGCTAACATGAAATAAGTAGTGATCTTAATGTGCTAGACATGGAAGTGACTTCTCATCCCCTTTTCTATCTATTGGAAGCAAATTGCTGGTATGCCCATGCTCAAAGAAAGATTACACAAATACATGGATATCAAGTGATGGGGACCATTGAAAGATATCATGAAGATGTCTACTAGAATAACTTTTACATTTCTCTACAAATTATAGAGATTTTTATTGTCTTGTGGAGGTACAGTTTTCTATTTACATAATTTTCTTTCCATGGGAAAAATTTCCCATAACATTACTTGTAGTTCTGTTCTGCTGACAATATTTTTTTTTCTTTTATTTTCTCCAAAAATTTTATTTCATTCTCAATTTTAATGAAATTTTCATTAGCGTAGAATGTTATGTTTTTCTCTTTTGTTTAGCACTTGCAGTCATCATTTCAACATATACATGTTTTTTTCTTTAAATACTTGAAAATTGTTCTGCTACTATCTTTAAATTTGGTCTTCTACTTTTTATCATCTCTGCCATTTCTGTAATTATAGCACACTGAATTTTCTTAATTATGGGTCATAATTAAGACTTTTAAAAACAATTGGATTCTGAATATTGTGACTATTACATGTATTGTACCTGAAATTTGTTGTCTCTATTTTCAGTGGTGCTAGGCTTTTTCTGGCAGGCAGTTAGATTACTTTTCGATTAGTTTGATCTCCTTACAGCTTGCTTCACTTTGTGGGATAATTTTTAAGGATGGGTCTATATCGCATTTCACTCCATAGCTAATTCAGCCCTTCTAGTAAGATATATCACTGTCTGCGGTCTCCATTTTATGCCTCAGATAATGGTCAAGTACATTCTACTCTGGCTTCTCAGAGCTCAGATGCACCCTGCTTTGTGTCATCTCTAGGAATAATTCAGTTTAAAACTATCCAGTCATTCTTTGACCCTCTTCAACACTTTCAATTTGTACCTGGGGAGTGTAGACCTCAGCAATGATTAATATTGATCCCCATCATATTTCTGGAGTGTTTACATCTGAAATCTTCCTAGCAGCTTCCATTTGCCTCATCCTCCATGAGTTTCTATTTCCATCTCCTCATCTCATCAAGTTTATCAATATCTGTTTGTGTTTTCTTTCCCTGTGCCTGCATTCCAGATGTTGTCTCCAAGTAGAAAGCTGAGGAAATGATAAGGCTCACCTTATTATTTCCTATCCTCAGAGATCATATTCCTGCACTTTTTCCATTATCTGAATATATTATTTTCATATATTTGTCTAGTTTTCTAGTTGTATAAAGAGGGATTAATTGTTGTCCTTATTGTATCTATTGTATCATTGCTACCATGAACAGATATCCAAAAATAGATTTTGCTACAGTCTTTTTGAATATGCTTGATACTATATTATTGAATTATGTTAGGTGAGTTTTAAGTGTGCCCACAGGTGTGTGTATTTTATACAAGGAAAGAGAAATTTTGCACTCTAAAAAGGTCACCATTTCTTTGAAAATGGCATATTTTATGATTGGAATAGATAAGCCTGAATGATCTTTTTGTAGATATAGAGCAAAAATGATTTTAGAGATATCCAGAGATAGTGTTTATTAAGAGTTCAGTTTGAAGAGAAGACTACTATTCTTTATATAATGAGAATTTTAATACCTATAAAATTATTCGTTTTAACAGGAAAGAGTTGTGTTGGCATTTTTATCTTAAAAAAATGTTGAAGTAGAATAGAAAACAATTCACTTAGATAAGAGATGTAGAATACTTTGAGTTGTTCAAATTGTACACCTCACCTTATCATTACTGAGAATTTTTGTAGTCAGTGTTCATCATAATGAACATTTGTTTAGTTTTCTACCACATATACAAGGAATATTTTTAAAAGACTGAAATGATGAGAACAACTACCTTGAGAGTAGGTTAGAGAGTGGACTTCAACAACTACTCTTAAGGTGGCTTGAATTCTAGGTCTACGAATGGACCTTATATATGAAAAATTTATCCTTGGTTCATCCAGCACTCTGTAAACACTTAGAATCATTTGAGGTTGTTACCTTTTCTTTCTACTTGTGAGCAAGTAAGACCCTCCTAGCTGGAGTCTCCAGAACAGTTAGAATAATCTCTGGGATCTGAAAATTGAGCAAACTTCTTGGAGAGCCTGATTGTTTCTTAACTTTCATCAGATTGTATGTTTGGCCATTGTGTGCATTTGTAACTGGAAGGACTGTGTAAGCTTCTCTGATGGAAGTGTTATGGCATTCTCTGATTTAGTAGGTCTCTGTTAACAAATAAGTGGCATTTTTTAATATATTATAAGAACTCTGATTATTTGCCTGTTCTGTTAAACTGTATTTCCTTCAACCATGTCACTCTTGAGACTGCCACAAAAACACCTAGTTGAAAATCCGTTACACAAGATTTCTTTTCTTAGTTTACTGAGAAAAGTACATTGATGTAAATGAAAGGTCTAAATGAAATGCATGTCATATGTTCTATAATAGAGTAATATTCAGAAATAAGGAACCAAAGGCATTAATGATTTTGTGTAACTCTGATAGTGCTATTTAAGATCAAATAGCATCCTTTTAATCAAAGATCTTTTCTTCTACAATGTAGTTTAGTGTGAAATACAAAACTCAATACTTCATATGACTGAAATTAGAACTTACTGAAATAGTGTTTGAAGAGCACAAAGAATTGCAAAACAAAATTAATTTATTAGGTATGAAAGAGAATTAACATTTTGGTGATTTGAGCTTTAGAGAGGTACATTAAAAGTTTTTTCATGATTCACATAAAGTACACTATTGGCTAATTTCTCCAAGACTAATATTGATTACATAGAATTTGATTGATACAAATGCAAGTATATATCTGCTACCATCATGTATAGAGAATGGTTCAGTACACCTGGATAAGGTAAAGTAATGGTTATGGGCTGAAATGAGCCCCCCCCCCAATCATATATTGTAGCTCTAAACCCTAGTACCTCAGAATGTATCTATATTTGGAGATAGACCCTTTCAAGTGGTAATTAAGTTAAAATGGAAACTTAGGGTGGGGATTGATATAATCTGACTGGTGTCCTTATAAGAAGAGATATCTCAGGGATACATACTCACAGAAGAAAGACCACACGCGGACAGAGCAAGAAGGCAGCCATCTGCAAGCATAGGAGAGAGGGGTCAGAAGCAATCAAAACTTCCAATACCTTGAACTTAGACTTCCAGCCTCCAAAATTGTGAGAAAATAAATTTCTGCTGTTTAAGCCACCTAGTCTGTGGTGTTTTGTTATGGGTGCTCTAACAAACAAATACAGTAATTGCTTTTTTAAAATCTTCAATAATTTGTTTATAATTCATTGCCAAATTTATGAGTAAACACTAACTTTTTGGCATGGATTCTGTGTGAAATATCCATTCTAACATTTGCCCAGTGTTTAGTATGAACTGTATTTTTTTACTAGGATCTGACTTCTCAACATAAATTAACATGGAAACATTCATTTTTAAAATCATTTTCCTTGACTGTGTGAGAAATAAGCCCATTCTAACCTCTCTCCCCACAGCAAAAAAATAAAAATAAAAAAGTGTTGTGACCGACAAAAATACCTTTAAAGCATCAGATCAAATTTGAATACATTCAAATCCAAGTACAATATATGAAGAGCACATTTCTCACCTCTTTGTCATGCAGAGGACATTACACTTTTTTTCCATATTAATTAATTTTTTGGATAGCTAATATGACTAACATAATGGACAATGGACTGTGACTAGATGTCCTTATAAACATTGTAATGCTATTTACTATCTGGTAGGCAATCCAGAACCATTTTATCTAAGGATATTTTAACAGTATTTACTTATTTGGTTTAGAATGGTTGCTGTAAGTAATCCTGGAATTTTGGATTTTGAAAAATAGCTGTCTGGAGAGTAGAAGTTAGTTACATAGATCCTCTTCCTCTGTATGACAAATCAAGTGAAAAAAAGAAGGCCTTCATGCTAAATAATTTCCTCTGAGATGATGTATTATGCTCCTTTTGTTAGCACTAATCTGTTGGTCCTAAACCAATTTGTGTCACAGTGTAGAAAATGGGAATTTAGGGAACTAATAGGGAACTAAATCTAAATAGGTCAGATTTCCTGCAGAAAGGAATATTACATTCTTTTCCAGATTTTTCTTGTGTCTTTCATTTCATAGATAGATGTCTGCTTCAAGTGAATTAACAATTTAATCCTTTGTAATATTACAGATTAATTTAGCCATAAGATTGACCCACAAATCATAATTTATAAAGCATATACATTTTTAACATGAAAATGAAAAAAGATGTAAAAAAAAGAGAGAAAGAAGAGGAAGTTTTGCTAAAAGGTCTTCATCTCCATCCTTGGCAAGAAGTTGCAAAATCCTTAGAAAAATTAAAATAGTCATAGCTTGCCAATGGAATTTGGAGGAAATAAATGTAAAACTAGAAAATTAGAATAACTTATAGATAGAGGATTCCAAGCACACACACACACAAAAAAAAATTAGCAAAAATTACAATTGGAGATAGTTATATGGGTTTCAAAGAACAGAATGGAAAAGGAAGAAATGATAGCACATGACCTAACTCTTAAAGGTGAGACAACCTGCTGTGACAAACATACCTTTAAAAAGTCAGGGCAAATTTGGATATATTCAAATCCAATTATAAGGATCCAAATTTAGAATGAAAAATACTTGAAAAGAAGTCTGAATTGTCACCTCAGTTAAAAATATTTTATATTCTGTATAAAAATGATTGACTGAGGTAGGCTCAGCCAACCTTCAGTGTGTGTGGCATCTAAGGCCCTTTCCAAAGATATAGGCCAGAGGGCATAGGACATTATTAGATATGCGCTGGCAATGTACATTGATCTCCATGAGAAATAGAGAAGATTTTACAGAGTAAGCTTGGAAGGTACAGTGATGCTGTGATGGTAATCTCATGGACTTAGTTAAATCAGGAACTGGAATATGTCACTTGAGAAAATATTCTGTGGTTGTGTTGCCTAGTCAGAATGCATAATTGAGATGGCTGTTAGGTGTACATGGGGGTTCTGCCTCCATTGCTCTCTAGATGGTGTTGAGCCAAATCTATCCAGTTTAATTAGGCATGTCAGACGTGAACTTGTGGAAATTCTCAATCCCTTCTCTGTAACAAACATTAAGCAACACAAATCTAGGAAGGGTACAAGAGTTCCCTACTATGATCAAGGTAATGGTGGAAGTGGGAGCTTTATGTAGGCAAGGGAGATGTGCATGGAGGCTGGGAGTGGATTAAAGGCTTGAAGATTTATTTTTTATAAATTTATTTATTTACTTTTGGCTGTGTTGGGTTTTTGTTGCTGCGTGCAGACTTTATCTAGTTGCGGTGAGTGCGGGTTACCCTTTGTTGTGGTGCACAGGCTTCTCATTGTGGTGGCTTCTCTAGTTGCGGAGCATGGGCTCTATGTACACGGGCTTCAGTAGTTGTGACATGCGGGCTCAGTAGTTGTGGCCCGCGGGCTTAGTTTCTCCACAACATATGGGATTTTCCTGGACCAGGGCTCAAATCCGATTCCCTTGCATTGGCAGATGGATTCTTAACCACTGACTGCACCGCCAGGGAAGCTCAGGCTTGGAGATTAAAGGAAGTGGTTTCCTTAATAGCTTTAGCCATGCTAAATATGAAAATTCATCATGGTAAATAATGTACAATAAAGTTATAGACAAAGGTGATTGGTAATTTTATTAAACTTATTACATATTTTCCATTTTTATTTCTGAATTCAACTAAGAAAACTTGTCATTTATGTAGACTAGCCTCCATTATATATTACACTTTTACAAAGGGATATTTAAATTTACTGTCATACTGTCTCAATCTAGTAAGGTAAGACCTGGACTTAAGAACAATTAAGAATAAGTGTGGATACTCTGTGAACAATAGCATAAAAATTTTCATTCGAAAAAGAAAAAATGGACTATCTGGGGCTTTTAAATCCCCACAGGACAAATAGAGACTGGTTTATAAAACCGGCCATCTTTCTCATCTCATCTCAAAATTTTTTTCTTCTTTCTTATTCAGTCTTGGAGCTGGGGCTGTACTTAGCTTGCCAATAAAATGATATATTGCTGCACAACACTTGAAAGCCAACCACTGAATTTGACTAAATACACGACAGAGCCTGGGGACAACAAGGAGCAGATTGTCACTGTCTCTGGTTATGTCAGAGTGTGTTTGATCTTTCTGCTCTAGTACATGTGAAAATAGATGGAATTTCTTTTTAAAAAGCAACAAAAGAACCCAGATGGCATAAAGGGAAGTGGACATAGAGGTGGTAATAGTGACTGCAGATCAGTACTGCCTCTCCTTAGGAGCCTTGAAGGGACAACTTAGGGAAATCTTTATGACACAATCAGACCTTGTTGTACTTAGGGTAAAATGTGCTGAAATTAGTATTATGAAGCCTGAATACTATTCACTAAAGCTGTGTCCATGGTATGAATTTTGGCCCTTTCCTTTTAAAAACAGTTATTTTTTGTCACATATGTTATTTCTTGATTTGCATTTTACTTTGATGTAAGGATCACATTTTTTATTACTATTCTTTCCATATGCCTAATATTAATATTCCATCTCCTGTCTCCTTCCTAATATTACTAAATAATTTTATTTTAGGAGAGTTTTTTGTTTGTTTTCATTTTTTTCAAAGTATGTAATTGGTTCCCAGAGACGATGACATCAGCCAGAGGTCTTGTTTCTCTCTCTCCAGACTGTATTCATCCAGGCCAGTTAGCCAAGCTACCAAAAGAAGAAAGTTAAAGAGGTTTTTCTTTTATCACACTGAATGCACAAAAATGTGTCACATTCAAAATCCTTCTGAAATATTCAAAATGAAAAAGTACTTTGTTTTCAATAATAATTTGTTTAAGAAAATCTTTGGATAAGCAAATTGAAGGCATAAAATGCTAAAGTATTCAGTAGTTGAGTAAGTAATTTGATAATTACCCCTCAACATTCCCTAGGTACCGTCTCATTTCTTTGTCTACAGTTACCTCTCCTTCACCAGAAAAGAACTTAATCACTTACACATAAAAATAAATGTCTTCTCTTAAGGCAATAAAAATGTAAAAAAAGTAACCTTTTCTGTCAATAAAGAGATCTAGCAAACTTAGACACAGCAACAAAAGTAATTATTTCACATAAAAATTTCTGACTATAGGTCACTAATTTCTACTGTGGTTCTCTGGGGCTCTCTAGTATGGTATGATAATTAGATTTTTATTTTACCATAGCAAGGTGTTGTCATTCCAGAGTGCAGACGATTGGCTCCTACAGAACAAGTCTAAGTGAATATGAATGATGTGATTTTACTATAAATGGCATTATACTAATAACTCACAGTATACAAAAGATGAAAACATTTCTATATTCTGGATCTGTGCTCTTAATTCTCATAGTTTCAAAATAGTGTCCCCATGTGGTTAATCTATTTATCTGAAAAAAACATAGGCAAATAGAAACTTATAGGTAAAACCCACTTGAATGTGTTGAGTGTGGTCCTAAGTATTCTATATGAACAAATAGATGATCACCATTCTTTGGATAAAATAATTACAGAAATTGTCACTATTAGTATTATGGTTTCACAAAATCACACATTTGTCAAATTGAGTATTTAAACAAAGGAGCATTATATCCTCATTAGTAAAGAGTAATCATTCCATATAAATAAAAATTATTTATAAATTGGTCACATACTTAAAAATAGAATACAAGATTATACTAGACCAAAAATTAGAACTTGGATTCTTTGGCAAGTAATACATTATAAAACTACAAACTAAATATTATCAAGGCCATATTCTATTTAAAATAATTGATCATTTATATGTGATAATGCAAAGTTTTATAGTGAATTAGTTTGTACCATACAGCTGTAGAAATGCAAAAAGTCTTAAATGGCAGTTCATAAGGCAACAAATGAAGATGTGTGAATCAGAAAATTCAGTCTTGAATATTTGGACTGAACTCAGTTATGCAAAAAATAGTGGTTGCAATATTTTCGATAACCACAAGCTTCATGAAATATAATCATGGTGTTAAAATTGGCTGTCTTAATCAGACAAGATAGAATAAAATTAGAGAAAAATGTTTATTTTGGTGACCTCAGAGGCACTAAAATTTTAAAACAAGGTGGGTTATCAAAATAATAAACAAAATGCTCTCTATATATGTGTTAGTATTAAATAAGAACAAAAATTATAAATGTAATTGTTACTAGGATCTTATAATTATTGTAAGTGTAGGTCCTTAAAATTGGTTTTTTATGGGAGATTGATTATGCCACTTTGAGCTAGAAAATTATTTTCCTATTTTTCCTTATACACACTCATGTAAACTCTGTGTAGAATCCCTCACTAGGCAAAGCGTATACAGAACCCAGGTTCTTATTTTTCTCTAGCCAAGTGATAATTTATAAAGCTTAACTTCAACAAGTTCTTATTTAAACACAATAAAAAATTGTTCTTTTATAAAACCAGAAACCAAATAATAAACACAACATTTGAAGAAGTATAGAATGCTTGGGAAAGTCTTTACTTTTTCTTTCTTTCCTTTCTTCTTTCCTGTAGTTAGTATTAAAGATAATTTCAATTTACACCTGTGTACTTACAGATAAGATTCAGTCCAGAAGTCTCAGGAATCATCAGCTCAGGTCAAGGAGTCACACAGGTCAATCACCTAATTTGCTGTCAAGCTCTGCATCATGTTCTGTTGCCTTCATGATCCTCAGGGTTCAAAATGTGAGATGAAGGGCACTGAGGAGTAGGGAAAGTATGTCTATTGCAAATTCAATAGTCACATTCAAGGAACTTCCAACTATGGTGATATGAAGATACTGGTGAAATCCTCTTTGCAAAAAACTGGACCAAATTGACCAAAACTATCATTTCCAGGCTCTAGAAATAGATCAGTGGCAGACAGCAAATTGAGAAGCATTTATTCCTGGAAAACTAATAGACCTTCATAAAATAACAGCACTAGTCTATGGCTTTCTTGCCTAAAGCTGCTCCTATTCCTCCACAGTTGATATAAGTTGCAATTTTAAGAAAGTGGCAGACCCCTAAAATAATCAGTTTTGCCCCCAGAGGGGGCAGAGTGAATCTGGGACCAGGGCAAAACCTCAGAGCTTTGCTCTTTAATAGTAGTAAACTTCGTAGGAAACAAATGGGCACAACATGTGCCTTTATAGTCTGAGGTCATGGTCCTGGTTGGGTTGAGTGCAGACAAGCCAGCAATTTAACCAGGACATCCTGAAATAAAAGAGCCATAAGATGGCTATCTATGTATTCCACACATACCTAGTTACTAGGAAACTACATGCAAGCTCAGGCAAGACCCTAGAGGCCCTGATGGAAAGTAAAAGCCATGGAAGACTTGTCAAGTGGCTGGTCTTTGAATGTACTTTCCAGCTTAACCCCAGGTCAATCAGCAGATACTGGTAGCCTTACAGGCTTGCGGTGTTGGAGTACTAACTCTGCTCAAATCATTGATGAATATTTAACTGCACAGATACAGAAACGGCCTCTTGGAAATTAAACTAAAAATAAAAAGAAGAATACAGACATCAAACAGAAACCTCAGTGTGTATGCACAAAGGTGAAAACAGAGTCCAGAGATCCAGAATAAGAGAGAATATGCAACTCTCATTCAGTGAATGCAAAGGGACACTGCAGGGACCTAGATGTTTATTACACAAAAGCTCACAAATATCTATTATAAATATGCTCAAAGAATTAAAAGAAGCTATGCCTAAAGAATAACTTATGCTAAACATATGTTTTTCAAAAGTTCTGCTTGAAACAACAGGTAAAGCTACATGGACTTTATTAGAACAATAAATAAAATGGATTTAAAATATGAATATATCTTTAAAAGTTAAAGTGATAATGATAAAGAGAAAAGACATTAAACATGTTTTGGGTGAATTGTTTACATTTCATGTCATTTTCCAATGGCATAATATTAGACTAGACACTGGGAAAATTATTATTTTTATAATATTTAAACTCTTCCTTTATGGGTTTTAAAAATGACTTCTAAATTATATGTAAAAATAGCTGGTATTAAAATTAGGTCACTGTATTTATGATGATCACATTCCCATTATTTTTAGTACTAATTGTATTTTACTTAAACAAATTTCTTTTTGGTTATTTTACCAAAAATTACATTCAGGGAACTTACTTGATAAGAAATATTATATAGATTAGTACAGACACATGCCATTAAATGAAAGGCTAAAAAGTAGAACAACCTCTGTGGAATTAAAATTGGAAATGAGTAATTCACCAGCTGTTATTACAGATCAAATACATGTATTTCAGTGGAAACACTTGGGATTTCTAATTGTTCACAGTCAAATTCCATTTGATTTCCTTAATCTATTTTTTTTTCTTTGATCTCCCATAATCTGTAGTACTGTATTAGTGGCTTTTATTAATGGAAATTTTTTTTCTACTAAGGGGAATTAATATCTGAACATCTGAGCTTTGCATATAGTTGTATAAAATTATCATAACTCTGAGTGAAAGCCCTTTCTTTTGCATAGGTGTTATTCTTATAAACAAGGTTACAGTACTTAAAAATACACCATTTACGCTTAAGAGACAGAGTTTCATATTCTGCAAGGACACATCTGCTTGAAATTTATTTGATCAGTAACATATATTTTAACATCTTATAATCATTCAATAATTGTGGTTTCTAAAATTGATGTACATGAACAGGTCCTAGGTTTTTCTGAATTTATGTAAAAAGTAACAAAAAAGTATAAATAATTGTGTCTGTCTCTCAGGAATGAGAGATATGCAGATTCTTAGGGGAGTCCATGAAGGCAAAATAACAACAAAACCTAAATACCTATTGAGGGGTGAGCTTGTGTGTGTGTAATTAAAATAATAAATTCAAATATAATAAGAAACCCTAGAAAGCATAATCTATGTGTTAGTAATCACCCTCTATCATCAGTCAAGGGGAGGTTTAGTATTTTAAGTAGATATAGGATTGGAATTGTTAGGTTGTATGTTAATAAAACACTAATGTCAATATACCTCAAGGTATATGGTATATTAAATTTACCATGATCATGGCTTGTACAAATTCACTTCATTGAAAAGTCTCTGAATACATATAGTCAGAAATGTTTGCTTTCTGTGTAAAAAGAAATTAGAATACATGGGGAGTGCAATTTAAGACTGAACACAATTCTTTACTGTTCTTTGGTTTTATTAAGGTATCCTGGACTTCATTAAATTCACTGATACAAGATAATGTAATTTTCATAAGAATGCATAAATTTCATATTGGTCCAGAAAAAATAGTCAAAGTATGCCAGTACTTTCAGAAATTGGCAATGAACTCAAACTTTAAGACTATATTAAATGGTAAATTATTTTTAAATTTATTGAATATAAGCTTAGTGGTATTGTTCACCAAAAGTCAGTAGATGGTGATTTTTCTTCAGCTATAACAATTCTACTACATGAATTAATGCCTTTTGTATGTGTCGTAGTTTTGATTGCTCCCATACTACTAGTATGATAAAGGCATATGTCCTGTTAATGAGAAACTATGAGATTATTTTATTTAAGAGATAGGTTTGGACTAGGTAAAAGGTAGATTTCCTCCATACAAGTTGGTTTAAGTAGGGCTTGGGTTTAGAGTGTGAGCATATTATAAACCAGAAAACAACACTTTAATGAAGGTGATTGTTCGATAAGAAGCATATAGAAGAGCAGGTTTTTCAAGAATAAACTTTGCAAATAGTAGCTTTTCTATACTGGGCAGCTAAGAGATATTTAATCAAGGAACAAGGAACACATTGGGAAAATGAAAAAAAATGTGAATTGTGCTGCATTGCAGACCCAAGTTGAAACTTCTGTTTTACCACCTTTGTAACAGTTTCATATTTCTAAAAAGTAGATTAAGATAAAGTTTCTGGAAATCCAATGAGTTGACTTGTGTAAAACCAGGGCTTAAGAGTAGAAGTTATTTACCCTTTATAAGTGAAGTAAAAAATCCGTTCTAAGGAGCGAAGTCTTCAGTTTTGGTGACAAGAATGTACTTTCTCTAGTCCAGTCATGAGCCTTTAGGGTAATTCTCAGAAGAAAATACTTTACATTTGCTTTGGAAGATTAGCTGGGATGTTTTAAATCTCTTCTGGACAGATATTCAATATGATGAATACCCGATGCAATATGAAGGAATCCTCCAGAAGGGTTTTATATTGTTTAAGACTAAGCATCCAGTTCCAACAGTGGAATCTTTATGTATCAAGGTAGATTTACATCTTCAAAAGGATTGTAGAAACTTCCTTTGTAATCTTAAAATATACTCCCATTTTTTTTAGTTAAATACCCTCCTAATAACAGTTCCAAACTTTGAGTGCTAACTCAATTCTCCTTTCTTCCCAGTGCCTATCATTACTTCCAGATTTGTACTGCATTGTTATTCAAACAATTAATTCAAAAGGTATACACATTTTCTTTTAAATTATGTGTCTCTTTAATTCCCTCCCTTTTATTTGAAAACTAGCAAATTGTTTTTAGAAATCTGCATGTGATATCGTTGAATACTATAATGATCTTGTCACCTGGGAAGGTTAGGCAATGAAATTTACTTACAGGAATAACATGATCCCACACTTAAAACCTGCATTCTGACTACACAATTGAAATGATCTGATGCAAAATTCAAAAATCCTTGAACTATTCAACTAAAAATAATTTCTCAGCCTTTGTTATTTATCATATAGGTGGATTCTTTTAGCCAGGAATACCAAGGAATTTGAGGTAGTTTTATATATAATACTGTGTTCAGACTTCATGATTTAGAAAGTCTCAACCTATCCAGATAACAAAACATGCTATTAGGAGATTCACTTTTATGAATGTGTGCTCTAGAAAGCAGACAAGGATGTTACTGGAAACCATTTACTGAAGAAATTAGGCATGATGTTGGCTGGAAAAAAACATTACATTTTTTTTGGCATCCTTGGAGTTTTCTCAGTCAGACACTTAAGAGGGGCTGAGGTCATCTTAGGGATGTGGCTTGTAGCTTTTAGACACTATGTTAGTGTTTGTTCAAGTCTTCACTGGCCAAGGTTGAAGTGTAGTTGAGAGGAAATTTCAGAGGAGGCTAGCTAGAGTTTGGTCTAGGAGATAATCTTTGTTAATACTCAAAGTCTAATCCATATTTGATTCATATCACTTAAGTAGTGATATTTGAGGCTTTTGAGCTGATAAGATTTTTTTCTTAGAGTTGAAGCTGTAATAGGATGAGACTTGTAGGCAAACTGGGGTTGAATGAGTAACTTTTGCATGTGGTACAGACAGGAAAGCTTGGAGCTAAAGGTCAGATTGTGGTGACCATAATGATGACATTAAAAAGACATGTCCACATTCTAATCCCTGGAAACTGTGAATCTTATCTTGTACAGTAAAAAAGAAAAAAAAAGACTATTATTTCATATGAAAAATATATGTGTGATTAAGTGAGGGATTTTGAGAGGAGATGCTAGCTATGGATTATCCAGTGGGCCATAAATCCAAGGGCACATCTTTATAAGAGTGAAGCAGTGTAAGATTTGATTAAAAAAAAAAAAGAGGAGAAGATACACACCCACAGAGGAGGAGGCCACAGAGAAAAACAAGTGAAAAGATTTAGTGATGTTAATAAAAGCTTAATAAATAGCAAGAAATGCTAAGGAATGCCAACAACCACCAGAAGCCAGGAAATTGATTCTTCCTTAGAGCCATTGGAGGGAGTGCATCAATGACAACACTTTTATTTCATACTTCTGGCCTCTAGAACTATGAGAGAATAAATATATGTTGTTTAAAGACAACAATTCAGTGGTAATTTGTTACAGCAGCCACAGGGAACTAATGTAAATCATCTTGCTAGCACAAGATATGACTAGGCTAGCTTTTTCACTATTAACCCTTTGAAAGTGTGTCCAGAAATGCTTTGTCATCTATAAATAACTGTATTTGTTTCTAAAGCAATCACACATGCATACTCATACACACCCACCCACAGGTGTACATACTTGCACACACACACACAAACACACACACACACTTATGTGAATGTACATTTCTAATTGTAATAGAAAATGAGAACAAGTACGAGTTGTGAGAAATCCAAAAAATATTGTGATAAATAAAAATATATATATTTTTATAGTTGCAAAGAAAAAACATTCTTGGCTCAGATGTTTCTAATACTGATTAAGATTATTTTTTTGAGATTTTACAATTGTTCTTATATTAAATTGTTTTCTAAATGAAAACATAAATATGATTTTTTCTTAGAATTCACTAGCATTTTATTAAATTATGCACAAATCTCATTTTATGTAGTTATATTAATGTGTATTTGAGAAAATTTAAACTTTTTAATCCTAAATTATTTTAAAAAGTAATCTTTATTTTAATACAGAGGGGGAAAGAAATCAAACACACTACATAGTCATTAAAGATATTTTACCCTCTTTTCCAACCTTTTCATCATCCAAGTTGGTCTTTTGCTCGATGTTATCATTTCTCACTTATTGGCAATAAATTAACATACTTGAATATGATTGACCAAAATGGCATTAACAGTCAACTTGATCTAATTAATATTTTAAACATTCTCCATCCAACAAGAGCAGGATACCTATTCTTCTCAAGCTCACATGGAACAATCACCAAGATAGAACACATTCTGACTCATAAAACACACCACAACAAACCTGTTAGAATGGAAATCACACAAAGTTTGTTCTAAGACCACAATACAATTAAACTAGAACTCAACAACAGAAAGATACTTGGAAAATCCCCAGATATTTGGAAACTAAGCAATACATGTCTAAATGATGCATGAGTCAAAGAAGTTTCTCAAGTAGAACTAAGTGAAAATGAAAATAGAACTTATCAAAACTGTGGAATGTGGTAAAAGCAGTGCTTAAAGGGAAAATTACAGCATTAAATGCATATTTTAAAAATAAAGGATGATCTAAACTCAACAGTCTAAGTTTCAACTTTAGGAATTAAGAACAGCAGAACAATTTAAACCTGAATCAAGGACAGGAAAAAAATTTAAATCCAAGAATTACTGTAATTGAAGACACAAATACATTGATAAAGTTAAGGAAACTAAAATCTAAAACTCTTTGGAAATATCAATAAAACTGTTAAGCTCTAGCCAGGCCACCTAGAAAGAGAGAAGATACAAACTACCAGTATTAGAAAGGAAAGAGGGATCATCACTATCATGCCATAATCATTACAATTATAATAAAGGCATGTTATAAATAATTCTAGCTCACATATTTGATAACTAAGATGAAATGGTCCAGTTCGCTGAAATACATAAGCTATCAAAATTTGCATGAGAAGAAAGAGATAATCAGAATAGGTTCATATCTATTGAACAAATTAAATCAATAATCAATAACCTTTCAAATAAGGAAGCACCAAGCTAAAGCATTTCACTGCTGAATTCTAACGAATATTTAATAGAAAAAAATACCAACTCTCTACAATATATTCCAGAAAATAGAAGTAGGGAGAATACTTTTAAACTCATTCTATAAAACCGGTATTACCTGAATACCAAAACCAGATAAAATTTTTAAAAGAAGGAAAAACAGTAGACTAATAACTCTCATGAATATAGATGCAAGTCCTTAGTAAAATGTAGTTAACCAAACACAACAACAGATTAAAAGAATTATATACCATAACCAGGTTTTGAAGACTATTATAATATTTGAAAATCAATCAATACAAACCACTATATTAACAGGCTAAAAAATAAAAATCATATGATTATATTTATTATGCAAAACAAAAACTGAAACTCCAAAACGTATTCTTGAAAAAATGTCTTAGCACACTAGAAAGAGAGGGACCTTCATGAAAATGACAAACACCTATAAAAAATGTATAGCTAACATCATACTTAATCTTGAAAAGCTGTACACTTTCTTTCTAAGACTGGGAATGGGATAAGATGTCCTCCCAAACAATCCTATTAAACAAAGTTACTGCAAGACTGAGCTAGTTTAAAAAGATAAAAAAGGGAAAACATAAGCTATGTAAATAAGAAAGAAGAAATAAAACTATCTCTATTCAAAAGTGACAAAATTGACTATTTAGAAGATACAAAAGAATGCCAAAAAATTATAAAATTTCTGTAGCTAATAAAAGAGTAAGGTCTCAAGATGCAAGGTTAGAGGGGATCAAAATGGCAGAGTAGGGAGATGTGGAACACACACCCCTAATCATAAACACATCAAAAATATATGTACATGCGGAAATTAGAAGAAAGACTCCTATACAACAAGGTTGTAAGAAATATCCACACAGAATTTGGTAAGAAGGGAAGAAAACTGGCAGGTTGAGACCCATGCCTCTGGGAGGGGACTCAGAGGAAAAGGAAGGTTACACAGGTGGAGATCCTCCCTGCAGAGTGAGTGGTCTGAGCCACACTTTGGGCACCCCAGTCCTGGTGTCTGACACAGGGAATGTGCATTCCCTTGGCTGGTTGGAGAGCTGGTAGGACTAACATGAGACTCCCCTTATGAGGAGCATATATGTGTTTGCTTGCTCCTGAATCAGGGTGGAGAGGGCAGATTGATATTGCACGAGTGGCTGACTGGTTTCCCACAAACATCCTGGCATATGCCCCAGCCTGAGCCAAGCAAACATTCCAGTCCTACTTGCTTCATGCTCCACACTGGACAATGGCTGCCAAGACTGAGAAAAGAGCTCAGCTGTGATATACAGAGGTGGCTTACACCTGAAGTGACATCTGAGCAGGGCAGGGGAAGCCATTACTGGTACTTACACAGGAAGTGCATCAAAAGAAACCCTGACTTCTCTCTACACCTGGACCACTACAGCCTATGCCCCCACAGACACCAACAGCCTACATGGGCAATTCCTGCCCTGTGACAAAGCTCCACACCAGGGCAGGCAAATGTGACAGAGGCTGAGGGGAGAGATCAACTCTGATGGGCAAAGGAGGCTCAGATCTAAAGTGGCCTCCAAATGGAACCAAGGCAGCCATTACTGGTGCTTGCACAGGCAGCACATAAGAAGTGACCCCAACAGAGGTCCCCAAAGCCTGTACCTCTCACATGCCAAGAGCCTACATAGGCAATTCTTGGTTAAGCACTGCTCACCTCTGGGGCAAGAGTGCACAGAACACATACTTAAAGGGAAGAGAGCCAGCTTAGAACTGATCCTCAGGGCTCCAGCTACAGCAACTAGAGACCAAACCCTGCCTCTAATATGGTAGTGATGGCCACTGAACACAGGTGAAGCTCCAGCTCTTACTAAGGTGATAGCTGCCAGCACACTCTGAGGAAAGATGTGACTCATATTCACATCAAATCCAGCTCTCTTACCAAAGTGAGTAAGTACACTTAGACTACATAGCGATGCTCAGACATAAAGACACCCTTTTAGAACTGCAGTAGATAATAGTTTCACCTAATACATAGAGACAGAGAAAGTTAAGCAAAATAAGAAGACAGAGTTTGTCTCAATTGAAAGAGCAAGAGAAAACCCCTGAAGAAACAAATAATGGAACAAATTAAAAAAACAAAAACAAAACAAAACAAAACAAAAAAAAAACAACTTACCAGATAAAGAATTCAAAGCATCAGTAAAAAGAATGCTAACTGAATTAATGAAAAGAATAAATGAAGAAAGTGAGAATTTTAATGAGGAACTAAAAAATATAAAAAATAAGTCAGAAATAAAAAGCACAATAACTGAAATAGAAAACACACTAGAAGGAATTAATAGCAGACTAGGAGATACAGAAGAATGCATAAGTGATCTGCAAGATAGAGAAATGGAAATCGTCCAATCAGAAAAGCTAAAATAATAATAAATGAGAACAGTTTAAGAGATCTCTGGGATAACATCAATGTAACAACATTCCCATTATAGGGGCCCCAGAAGGAGAAGAAAGAAAGAAGGGGGTCAAAATATATTTGAGGAAATTAAGTGAAAACTTCCCACACATGAAGAATGAAACAGTTATCCAAATACAGGAAGCACAGAGCCCCAAGCAAGATGAACCCAAACATACCCACACTTAGGCATATCATAAATAAAATGGCAAAAGTTAAAGATAAAGAGAAAATTCTAATGGAAACAAAAGAAAAATTAAGTCTTATTAAGGGAGTCTCCATAAGGTTATCTGATTTCTCTGCAGAAACTTTGCAGGCCAGAAGAGAGTGGCATAATATTTTCAAAGTGCTTAGAGGGAAAAACTTGCAACCTAGGATACTCTACCCAGCAAGATTATCATTTAGAATAGAAGGAGAGATAAAGAATTTCTCAGACAAGCAGAAACTAAAAGAATACAAAACCTACCCTAAAAGAAATGTTAAAGGGTCTTCTCCAAGTAGAAAAGAAAAGGTTTTAATAAGAAGAATCTTTAGGAAAGAAAAAAATCCCACTAGTAGAGGTAAATATATAGTAAAGGCTGAGGATAAACTAACTACTAGTACACAGGTTAAAAGACAAAACATTGAAAAATCATCTATGACTATAATGATCAGTAAAGAGATGAAATGAAGATGTAAAATAGGACACTAGAAACACAAAATGTGGGAGAGGTGAGTAAAAAATGTAAATCTTTTATAATGTGATTGAACTTAGAAGGACTACCTGTTTAGAACAAGTAGATAGAGGTATAGGTCAACATATATGAACCTTATGGTAACCACAAATCAAAAACCTACAATAGATACATAAAAACTAGAGAGAAAGTAACAAAAGCATACCACTAAAGAAAATTATCAAAAATCAGAAAAGAAGAAACAAAAAGAAGAAATGAACAAAGAACTACAAAAACAACTGGTAAGCAAGTAAAACAAATGGCAATAAGTACATACTTATCAATAGTTACTTTAAGTATCAATGGGTAAAATTTTCCAGTTAAAATATATAGAGTGGCTGATTGGATAAAAAAGCAAGATCCATTCTACATGTTGCCTACAAGAGACTCACATCAAGAGCTAAAGACACATACATACTGTAAGTGAGGGGAGGGAAAAATATATTTTATGCAAACAGAACCAACAAGAAACTTGTGGTACCAACACCCATATTAGAAAAAAATAGACTTTAAAACAAAATCTATAACAAAAGTCAAAGTAGGGCATTATATAATGATAAGGGGATCAATATAAAAAGAAGATATTTGAGAAGTAAGAAGAACTACAATCCTGCAGGCTGTGGAACAAAAACCACATTCACAGAAAGATAGACAAGATGAAAAGGCAGAGGGTTATGTACCAGATGAAGGAACAAGATAAAACCCCAGAAAAACAACTAAATGAAGTGGAGATAGGCAACCTTCCAGAAAAATAATTCAGAATAATGATAGTGAAGATGATCCAGGACCTCGGAAAAAGAATAGAGGCAAAGATCAAGAAGATGTAAGAAATGTTTAAGACCTACAAGAATTAAAGAATAAACAAAGAGAGATGAACAATACAATAACTGAAATGAAAAATAAACTAGAAGGAATCAATAGCGGAAAAACTGAAGCAGAAGAATGGATAAGTGACCTGGAAGACAGAATGGTGGAATTCACTGCTTCAGAACAGAATAAAGAAAAAATAATGAAAAGAAATGAAGACAGCCTAAGAGACCTCTGGGACAACATTAAATGCAACAACATTCGCATTATAGGGGTTCCAGAAGGAGAAGAGAGATAGAAAGGACCCGAGAAAATATCTGAAGAGATTAGAGTCAAAAACTTCCCTAACATGGGAAAGGAAATAACCACCCAAGTGCAGGAAGTGCAGAGAGTCTCATACAGGATAAACCCAAGGAGAAACATGCTGAGACACATAGTAATCAAATTGGCAAAAATTAAAGACAAAGAAAAATTATTGAAAGCAGCAAGGGAAAAAGGACAAATAACATACAAGGGAACTCCCATAAGGTTAACAGCTGATTTCTCAGCAGAAACTCTGCAGGCCAGAAGGGAGTGGCATGATACACTTAAAGTGATGAAAGGGAAGAACCTACAACCAAGATTACTCTACCCATCAAGGATCTCATTCAGATTCTATGGAGAAATCAAAAGCTTTACAGACAAGCAAAAGCTGAGGGAATTCAGCACCACCAAACCAGCTCTACAACAAATGCTAAAGGAACTTCTCTAAGTGGGAAACACAAGAGAAGAAAAGGACCTACAAAATCAAACCCAAAACAATTAAGAAGATGGTAATAGAACATACATATTGATAATTACCTTAAAAGTGAATGGGTTAAATGCTCCAACCAATAGACAAAGGCTTGCTGAATGGATACAAAAACAAGACCCATATATAAGCTGTCTACAAGAGACCCACTTCAGACCTAGGGACACACACAGACTGAAAATGAGGGGATGGAAAAAGATATTCCATGTAATTGGAAATCAAAAGAAAGCTGGAGTAGTAATACACATATCAGATAAAATAGACTTTAAAATAAAGAATGTTACAAGAGACAAGGATGGACACTACATAATGATCAAGGGAGCAATCCAAGAAGATATAACAATTATAAATATATATGCACTCAACATAGGAGCACATCAATACATAAGGCAACTGCTAACAGCTATTAACAAGGAAATCAACAGTAACACAATAATAGTGGGGGACATTAACACCTCACCTACACCAATGGACAGATCATCCAAACAGAAAATTAATAAGGAAACACAAGCTTTAAAATGATACAATAGACCAGATAGATTTAACTGATATTTATAAGGCATTCCATCCAAAAACAGGAGATTACATTTTCTTCTCAAGTGCACATGGAACATTCTCCAGGTTAGATTACATCTTGGGTCACAAATCAAGCCTCAGTCAATTTAAGAAAATTGAAGTCATATCAAGCATCTTTTCTGACCACAATGCTATGAGATTAGAAATCAATTACAGGGAAAAAAAAACGTAGAAAACAGAACCACATGGACGATAAACAGAACATTACTAAATAACCAAGAGATCACTGAAGAAATCAAAGGGGATATCAAAAAATACCTAAAGACAAATGATAATGAAAACAGGATGATCCAAAACCTATGGGATGCAGCAAAAGCAGTTCTAAGAGGGAAGTTTATAGCTATACAAGCTTACCTCAAGAAACAAGAAAAATCTCAAATAAACAATCTAACTTTACACCTAGAGGAACTAGAGAAAGAAGAACAAGCAAAACCCAAAGTTAGCAGAAAGAAAGAAATCATAAAGATCAGAGTAGAAATAAATGAAATAGAAACAAAGAAAACAATAGCAAAGATCAATAAAACTAAAAGATGGTTCTTTGAGAAGATAAATAAAATTGATAAACCATTAGCCAGACTCATCAAGAAAAAGAGGGAGAGGATTCAAATCAATAAAATTAGAAATGAAAAAGGAGAAGTTACAACAGACATTGCCGAAATACAAAGCATCCTAAGAGACTACTACAAGCAACTCAATGCCAATAAAATGGACAACCTGGAAGAAATGGACCAATTCTTAGAAAGGTATAACCTTCCAAGACTGAGCCAGGAAGAAACAGAAAATATGAACAGACCTAAATGTCCATCGACAGACAAATGGATAAAGAAGATGTGGTACATATATACAATGGAATATTACTCAGCCACAAAAGGGAATGAAATTGGGTCATTTGTAGAAACGTGGATGAATCTAGAGACTGTCATACAGAGTGAAGTAAGTCAGAAAGAGAAAAACAAATATCGCATATTAACGTATATATGTGGAACCTAGAAAAATGATACAGATGAACCAGTTAGCAGGGCAGAAATAGGGACACTGATGTAGAGAACATATGTGTGGACACCAAGGGGGAAAAGCAGTGGCAGGTGGTGGTGGTGGTGGTGATGTGATGAATTGGGAGATTGGGATTGACATGTTTACACTGATGTGTTAAAATGGATGACTAATAAGAACCTGCTGTATAAAAAAAATAAAATAAAATTCATAAAAAATAAATAAAATAAAATAAAATGTAAAAAAAGAAAAAAAAGGAGGATATTACAGTTGTTTACATATATGTACCCAATACAGGAGCACCTGAATATGTAAAACAAATATTACAAACATAAAGGGATAAATTGATATTAATAAAATAATAATAAGGGACTTTAACATACCACTTATATCAATGGACAGATCATCCAGACAGAAAATCAATAAGGCAACAATGGTCTTAAATGACACAGTAGACCAGCTGAACTTAATACATAGCTACAGGACATCCATCAGAAAGTAACACAATACACATTTGTTTCAAGGATACATGGAACATTCTCCAGGATAGATCATATGCTAGACCACAAAGCAAGTCTCAACACATTTAAGAGGATAGAGATAATAGCAAGCATTTTTTTCCGACCACAATGGTATGAAACTAGAAATCAAGAAGAAAAATGGAAAAAGCTGAAATACAGGGAAACTAAACAACACGTTACTAAAAAACAATGGGTCAATGAGGAAACAAAAGAGGAAACCAGAAAACACCTTGAGACAGATGAAAATGGAAACATAATTTTCCAAAATCTATGGGATGCAGCAAAAGCAGTTCTAAGAGGGATGTTTATAGCAATTTGGCCTACATCAAGAAACAAGAAAAATCTCAAATAAGCTAACCTACCATCTAAAGGAATTAGAAAAAGAAGCCAAAAATTAGCCCAAAGTCAGCAGAAGGAAGGAAATAATAAAGTTATAAGAGTAAATAAATAAAATAGAGGTAAAAAATAGAAAAGGTCAATGAAACCAAGAGTTGTTTTATTTGTTTTTCTGTTTTTTTTTAAGATATACAAAATAGATAAACCTCTGGACAGGTTCATCAAGCAGAAAAGAGAAAGGAGCCAAATAAACAAAATAAGAAATGAAAGAAGGGAAATGAGAATCAATATCACAGATATACAAAAAAAATCATAAGGGAATATTATGAACAGTTATATGCCAAGAAACTGGACAATCTAGAGGACATGACAAATATCTAGCAACACACAACCTGTCAAGGGTCAGGAAGAAATAGATAATCTGACTACAGTGATCACTAGTAGTGAAATTGAATTTGTATTTAAAAAAAACAAACAAATTCTCCCAGAAAATAAATTATAGGACCAGAAGGCTTCACAGGGAAATTCTAACAACATATAATTAAAAGGTAATGCCTATCATTCTCAAACTATTCCAAAAAGTTGAAGAGGATGGAACACTCCCAAATTCATTATATAAGACCACCATTACCCTGATACCAAAACCAGACAAAAAAATACAGGCCAATATTTCTGATGATCAACCAAATATTAGCATACCCAATCCAACTATATCTAAAAAGGATCATACACCATAATCAAGTGGAATTTATTATAGGGATACAAGGATGGTTCACTATTAGCAAATCAATCATTGTGGTATGCCACATCAGCAGAAGGCAGGATAAAAATCACACAATCATCTCAATAGATGCAGAAAAAGCATTTGACAAAATTCAGCATCCAGTCATGATAAAAGCTTCATTAAAGTTCATATAGAGGGAACATAACATAATAAAGGCCATTTATGACAAACACATAGCTAACATTATATTCAAGAGAGAGAAGCTGAAAGCCTTTTCTCTAAAGTCAGTAACAAGACAAGGATGCCTACTATCACCACTTCTATTTAACAAAATATTGGAAGTCCTAGCCACAGCAGTAAGATAAGAAAAAGAAACAAAAAGCATACAAATTGGAAGGAAAGTAGTAAAATTGTCACTGTTTGCAGATGACATGATACTATATATGTAAAATCCAAAAGTCTCCACCAAAAATTTACTGGAAAAAATAAATGAATTCAGTAAGTTGTGGGATACTTGATTAATATACAGAAATCTGTTGCTTTTCTATAAATTAATAATGAACTATCAGAAAGAAAATACAGTAAAATCATCCCATTTAAAATTACATCAAAAAGAATAAAATAACTAGGAATAAACTTAACCAAAGTGGTGAAAAACCTGTACTCTGAAAACTATAAAACACTGATGAAGGAATTTGAAAATAATGTAAAAAAATGGAAAGAGATCTCATGTTCTTAGACTAGAAGAATTAATATTGTTAAAATGCCAATACTACCCAAGCAATCTACAGATTTAATGCAATCCCTATTAAAATACCCATGGCATTTTTCACAGAACAAGAAAAAATTATCCTAAAAATTATATGGAACCACACAAGAGCTCAAATTTTCAAAGCAATTTTGAGAAAAAAAGAGCAAAGTTAGAGGTATCACACTCCCTGATTTCAAACTATATTACAAAGCTACAGTAATCAAAACATAATGACACTGGCTTGAAAGCAGACACATAGACAAATGGAACAGAATGGAGAGACCAGAAATAAGTCCACTCACCTATGGTCAATTAATTTACCACAAATGTGGTAAGAATATACAATGGAAAAAGACAGTATCTTCAATAGGTGATGCTGGGAAAACTGAACAGCTACTTATAGAACAATGAGATTAGAACATTTCCTCATATCACATACAAAAATAAACTCAAAATTGATTAAAGGCCTAAATGTAAGACTTTAAGCCATAAAACTCCTAGAAGACAATATAGGTAGAGCACTCTTTAACATAAATGTTAAGGCAAAAGAAATAAAAGCAAAAATAAATCAATGAGACCTAATTAAACTTAAAATCATTGGCACAGCAAAAGAAACCATTGACAAAATAAAAATATGACCTACTGAATGGGAGAAAATATTTGCAAATGATCTGACCAATAAGGAGTTAATATCCAAAATACATAAACAGCACATACAACTCAATATAAAAAAAACCCAAAACAAACAAAAAAACACCCCAACCGATTAAAAAAGACCAGACAACCTGAATGGACTATCATCAAAAAGTCTACAAATAACAAATGTTGACAAGGATGTGAAGAAAAGGGAACCCTTGTACATTGTTGGTGGGAATGTAAATTGGTGCAGTCACTATGGAAAACAGTAAGGAAGTTTCTCAAAAAAACAAAACTAGAACTACCATTAGATCCAGCAATCCTACTCCTGTGCCTATATCTGAAAAAAAAAACAAACCCTCTAATTTAAAAAGATATATGGTCCCCAGTGTTCATAGCAGCATTACTTACAATTGCCAAGGTATGGAAGCAACCTAAGTGGAAAAATACAATTATCTGATGAAAAAATCAAATGAACTGTAAATAAAGAAATATTCTGTGTTCACATACTGGAAGTCTCAATAATTCTTCAGTTGTAGATTCATTCCCATATAGTGGATCAATAGTGGATCCCATATAGCATCAATAGATCCATAGTTTCAATAGCATCCCAATCACAATACCAGCAAGCAATTTTGTAGGTTTGAAAACAAAATGGCTCTTAAGTTTATATAGAAGGAAAAAGACACAGAGTAGTTAACACCATACTAAAGAAGAAGAAAAGTTGGAAAACTGATACTGATTTCAATTTTAATTGATAAAAATGTATCAATATCAATTCATTAATTGTGACATATATAACATAGTAACCTAAGATGCTAACAACTGGGGAAATTGGTTTGGGATATATGTGAATTTTCAATACTATCTCCTCAATTTTTCTATAAATCCAAAATGTTTTGAAATAATAAAGCCTAAACAACAAATCTATAGAGACATAATAACGTAATGATTTCTTGGGGCTGGATATGAGAACAGGGAGTTACTAATAATGCCCATGAGGAGCCTTTTGGGGATGCCAGAAATGTTCTAAAATAGGATTGTGGTAATGGTTGCATGACTTTTAAATTGATTAAAAATCAATTTACTAAAAATCAATCAGATTTACTTAAAATGGTAAATTTATTATATGTGAATTATTTCTCAAGATCTGTTTAGAAAGAAAAACATGTAACATAAATACTGAGAAACAGTACAAATGTATAATATAAAAAGAGAAACCATTGAGAGTCATATACATAGAAGTAAATATATTTTGGCTGAAACTAAAGCAGGCAGAGTAGAGAAAGAAATAATTGAGTAAAAAAAGGAATACAAAATATTGACATTTAGAGGCAGAGAAGAGAAACTCAACATCAGTTTATTTTACTATCAGTAGCTGTCTTTTATTAATATTATCACTTTATTATTTTAATTTTAACTAAGAAGATACATGCAATCTAACATAGCTTAGTCACTAAATATATTTTTCTTGGATGTATCACAATTATCTCCTTGAACCAGCTGAATACCAAAGAAGCTTTCTTTTGGTCCAAGACAAGACACAGGTAGCCTATTACATGTTCTCTTTCTGTGAATTTCAAATTCCTCAGGGGATCTCTCACACTTCTTCCCCTGGTTTATTTTGTTGAACAGGCTTGTACAACTGCTCCTAAATTTTTCAGGACTGAAAGCAAGAACATAGCACTTTTAGGGAATTCTGAGTTTGGTCACATGTACCCAAAGCAGGCCTTGAAGAAGTGTTCAAGTATGGGTTCTGAGTTTACTCATCTCATTGACCTTACCGATCCTTGACCCTGTGGGTAGCAGAATTGTCTCAGCAAGCCCTTGAAAGCATGGGGCCAGGGTGAGGCCACAGTTATGTGAGGTAAAGATAAATATGACCCTTTGCTGTTCTAGATTCTTTGCTATAGAAAAAATTTTGGAATCCTTTTCTTATCTTACTTGGAAATAAATCTTGACCATTTGCTTAAGAGAGGATATTTGAACAAGCTGCACCTCCTCCACTAGTTTTATTGGATTTTTGTTTTTGTATTATGTTCTTTACTTGTCTATTTATTTATTTGTCTATTTTTAGAAGAGCAGAGAGTATAAAAGCATTCTAGTTTGTAAAACAGCATTAGAAAAGAAACTCAGAAATGACCAATGTATGTATTTGAATAGAATACAAACATTTGACAATGACAACATGTTCATGTCAATAAGGAAAAGAGTTTTCTTTGCAGGCCCTTTTTCTTTAGACCAAAGCTCTAATGTTGGTGTTATGCCGGGTTGTTCTCTACTAGAAACCATTATTAGGAAGCATCACTAGAAAGCATTACTAACTAGATTCAATTGAAGAGGACACCATATAATTGACATGCTTGCATGCCACATAAAATTTTAATCTACTGAGAAAAAAAGATGTCGACTTATAGAGGACAAAATATCATTTTCTTTCTAGTAAAGTCTAAGTTGGGGGCCCTAATTCATATATGTAGGCAAGTATTCTCCTAATCCTGAAACCCTGAATTAAACAGATTAAATAGAGACATACATTTCTGACATGGAGAACAGAGGAAATATGGACTTTAAGTGCCAACATTTTTCCCAAGAGGAAGAATCTGATGAACATATCATCAAATTCTTATGAAAACTCAACTTTTTATTCATTCCACTTTCCCAAGCATGGAGTTAAATGAGGAAGCCCCAAGAAGACATGTATGTTTGATTACTGGAACTTTCTTCCCATGGAAGGGGATATGAGGAATAGGGAAATAAAGTTCTTCATCTAAGAAATGTGGAAGGAATTGGTTTATTTTAGAGTTAGAAAAATGAGTCCACTTGACTGTCCCTAGACGAAAAGAGATGTATTAGGACAATCATGATGCAATAAAAGAAGATGATATGTCTGGGGAAACCATGTTTTCTGAACATGGGTGAGAGGCCTAGACATAGATGTGATTGCATACTGATATTAATAGGCAGAAAAGGAAAATTTATTTAAACCAAAAAAAGAAATAAAATACATACACAGAAAGAGTTGTGCCAGATGTAAACTTATTTCACTTCATAATTTTTCACAGGCTCTTATTGGTCACACAAGACATTTTTGGAGAATGGAGTGATACATTCTACAGAGCCAGTTTTATGTCATTGTTTACAGTCTTAACTAGGTCACATTTGACTATCTGGAAGAGTTTGCTTCAAATCACTTTGAAGATTTTACCTCTGGGTTTTGACTGGCTGTACGTTTGACAGAGAGTTTCTCCCTAATTACTGTTCCATAGATTTGACTCTCTACCTCTTGCAGGTTAGTTTTCTTGCTACCAGATCTTTCTCCATCAAAAATTTATTAGAGTTCGTGCTGTGTACATGGCAAGGTACTATGAAGTAAAGAAGAAGTTAAGAAGTCAAAGAGATATGTTCCCTGATTCCATCAGGTTAGCAATTTGAAGTAGTCACAGGGCTCATTGCAAAGAAAAAATAAAACAAAACAACAGCTACATAAACAACTGGATGTTTTAGACAATTCCAAAACAAGTTATAACATCTTCTATTTCTTTTTCTCAAAGCTTTCATATAGTCATCATTCCCCCCTCGTTTTCTTTGGTAATTCTTAGGATTTGCAACAAACACAAAATTTGAATCATTTATCATGTGTTAATTTAATCTGTTTTCAGTCCAAGTGACTGACTTTGTCCAGTATTGTTTCACTGTTTTTAAAGAAAGTAAGAGACTTGTTAGTGGAATAAATAAGGCTCATACAATGTGCTCCTCTTTCTTATTCCTTGAAAACAACCTCACAGACCTCAGACAATTTAATCATTTTAATATATTCTAAATCAAATAGAAAAAAGCCAAAGATAGAGTGGAAGGAGACAGGATTATGGAAACGTTTCCTACACACAGCCTGTTTTGCAAAATAAATTATTATCTACAAGTTAGTTTGAATATGACATACTATGTTTTTTCCCCAAATTATTGGTTAATGAAATTTAAATTTGATAAACATATGAAGTATGTGGTAGAAACTGTTTAAAAAAATTATATGTTCCATACCTGTTTGAGGCATGTATTAAAAACCACTGTGCTGAAAACTAACTAGTGTGGAGTAACATCACAAAAAATATATACTTGAAGTATTTTCTCTTTTCATTTTAGTGTAGGAGGAAAAAAACTTCATACATTGCAAACAAAGAAAGAAATGAGAATAACCTGTGATATCTCTCATCTCACTATTAAAATTGTTTAAATTAGCCTGTCCCATGAATTGGAGAGTCCTTCCCTTTTTCCTCCATATCTCCCCCTTTGGAAGCTATGTGTATGATCAAAGGCTTATTTATTTTATGAGAGAAAAATACAGTGAGAATCGATATAGAGTAAATAATTTCCTAACCAAAGAGAGGGTGTAAAGCGATGCAGTAAAATATTTATCAAATGCTTACAAAGTACTCAACACAGTTAGATGAGAGTAGGGACTTGGAGAATTCTCAAAATAGGGAATTCACAAATTAAACAATATCCATCAAACATAAATTGGACGGGCTTCAGTGGCAGGCATGACTGCTTTGCAACTCTGGAAAATAGAGAGGAAACCCACAGTGAGAGGCGGAAGAGGGGGATAAAAGCTGAAAGCAAATTATCATCCTGGAAAAAAACAACTGGTAGACCATGCACTGCTCATTTTAATTTTAGCAGTGTTTAATAAAAGTGTAAATATAGAAGAGCAGTTAAACTAAGCAGCAGTCAAACTCAAGATTAAGAAAACTGGTGGTTAACACAAAATTGTAAATCAACTATACTCCAATAAAAATTAAAAAAAAAAAAAAGAAAACTGGTGGGTTCAGCTATGAGAACCTGCCAAGATGAAATAGGAAGCTTTTATGTCTTTATCATTATATGTCTTATTATCAACAACAAGAAAATTGTAAATTCTGTAATTAATTGAGTACTGTTAAAACTCTTACTTGTGTAATAGAGTCAAAACTTTACATCTGTCTTCTCAGGATTTTCAGCTGGGCCTGAGAATTAAATTGGCATTAGACAGATTAACAAGAGAAAAGCATGTACAGTTATTTAGTACAAGTGACACTGGAGACTTTATAAGGAATAAAGACCTAAATAAGTTGCAAAACCTAAATATTTTGTATTGGGTTGAGCAAAGGAAGGCAATTGTAGAAAAGTAACTAAACTATGTGTTAGGCTGAAAGAAGATAATAATTATTTTAACAAGGTCATTTGTACAGAATTCTCTTGATTTCAGCTTCCTGTCCTTGATAATAAGAGTGTTTCTTTACTTCTGGTGTGGAGAGGACATTTTTCATTTGGAGGTTTTGTCTCTTGCTTTCAGAAAGAAAAAGGCTAGAGTGAGAGTACCTTTCTTACACCTGCTGTCTTTTTTTTTTTTTTTTTTTGCGGTACGCGGGCCTCTCACTGTTGTGGCCTCTCCCATTGCGGAGCACAGGCTCCGGATGCGCAGGCTCAGCGGCCATGGCTCACAGGCCCAGCCACTCCGCGGCATGTGGGATCCTCCCGGACTGGGGCACAAACCCATGTCCTCTGCATCAGCAGGCGGACTCTCAACCACTGCAACACCAGGGAAGCCCATACCTGCTGTCTTTTTAAGTGCCTTTCACACAAAACAATTTTTATGTTGAAAAGGCATATTTTGTGGTGAGACAGTCTGATTTCCTTCAGTTGTGAATATGTGTGTTGTGGAATTCTGAAGATGATTAAATATGTTATTTTAAAGATTGTGTTTTGAAATCACCATCTATTGTCACCTGTTGGTCTGTTTCAACTTTTTTCCCCCTGTTTGGCCTGTTTCTTGGTGTGCTTAATTATTTTTGATTGAAAACCAACCAGATATTATATAAAGTATAGATATATTGACATTGACTGATTGCATTAGTTTGGGTTTCCCCATTAACAAAACCTGGGATAAGAATTTAAGCACAGTGGTTAGTGTATTTGAGATATTCCAAAAATGCCAGTGGGGGAGTGAGGAAGTCAAAGAAGGAAAGGAAGAAAATCCAGTAAAATATGCACTATTAAATTAGTCACCACTATGAGAAAATACCATGGAGAAAGTTGGGGAAATAGTCCAGAGCATTCACGTTAGAGATATCTCACACAAAGAACAACAGAGCAGAAGTCTGTGTCACCAGGTAAGGGCTGCTTATGGTGCGTGGAGAATAATTAATTCCCCACCACTGCTGGACCACTGGGCTCTGGCAGACAGAGAAAGCCCTAAGACACAGTTCTGGCATTTGGAAATGGGACTGGCTTAAAGTAAAATAGTAAATGTCCAGGGAGTTTTGTGGGGAACTGACCGCATCAGCTACTGTGATGTTACCCCTTCCTGAGAAGATGCACTTTATCCTGTGAGAGAGTTAGGAGTGGAGTAACTTATTTCAATCCAATCAGGAACTGAGGCTGGTTTTCAGTCTTTCAAGCTTCAGTTTATCTTGAAAAGTCACCTACACGGGGCACAGCCTTGTGGTCATACCTACTGAGCCCCAGGGGCCATTGTTTCCTAAGATTTGCCTTGTTCCTTTTTGAACTCCAACTCTAGGCTCCATAGTACAGTGAGACTTCTGAAAACTCTGCTCTGCTTTTCAGCCACTTTCAATTGACACTTTTGGCTTGTAGAGAATAATGTGCAAATGCCTCGAGTAACAAACTAATGCTAAGTTTTAGTCGCATGTCTCTGCATTTCCCCTTTTTAGGGATCTTGAATCTTTGAAACCTCTTTCTCTTGGCATCCTTAATCTTCATCTTTTTTTTTTTTTTTCCTCCTCAGTCCTGTAAGGAAGCCTAAAGCTCTGCCAGCTTTTCTGATTTTTAGCAGCATCCCACTGCCTGGCTTCTCAGCAAATGCTTTGAGAAGAAAAGCAGAACAGATGATCTGGGAGGAGAAGATGGGCTCACCATTGCTAAGCTCCTTCTTTCACTGGGACCTCACTGCTCAATGTTAGCTCAATGTCATACAAATTTTTTTTTTCCATTTTTTCCTGGCCTTAAATTCTTACAAGCAATTCTATTATATCTGGAGCAGAAGTCAAAGAGAGTAGAAGATAAATTGAAGAAAAATTTTAAATTTTGAACCAAAAATTAAACAGCAGATAAACTACATACTGGGACAGAGAAAGCATAAGAAATTCCCCATTTTGCTATGCAAAATAAGTATTTATCATATTGTAAGTTATCAAGGTGTACACACAAATCTATGTAAGTTTATTTTTGACAAAGGCTAACAACTTCTTCTATGCAAAATTTGAAATGAACTTCATGTTGCAATAGAGCTCAAAAGCACTATAACATTATTTTTGAAATAATATGCAAACACATATAGTCTTCTCTCTAAGGAGTATTTCTCAGAGCATGTTTGGGAACTCTGTCTTTTTCCAAGGTTAAGAAATCAATAGAAAAAAAAATCAGTTGCTTTTGTGATGCTTTGCTGACATATTAGCTTACATGCTTTTTCTGTCAAGAGACTCCAATCAATATTTTTTAGTTTTCATGAAAATTTTTGAAGGCACATAGATAATTACAATTTTCACATTGAAAGTTGAAGTATATAAAAAAACTGACAGGAGGAGTCAATTGTGACAAAATTTAGAAGTGTATATATTTTCCTGCTTGTGACATTGAATTGTTATGCCTGCTTCAGTACTTGTGTTTGTTTAATTTCCATTATCATGATTCTCAAGGGGACATTGCTATCTTACCAGCCTCATACACACAATAACTAAAATCAGCCTTCATGAAAGAGGTTAAGGGTAGGGCAATTGGATTTCTGCAATACTGATTCAAGGACATATGATAGGGCAAAGTCAGTACAATTCAGCCTAAAAAGAATCAATACTGACTGTCTAGGTACTATCTATTCTGAATTGATAGAATTCTAAATATATCAGAACTTAATTTTATAATATATTTTTTGTAAGAAACTAGCTTGATAAAAAATAAAATTAGTAAAAAAAAAATCTCTAAGTGGATAAGTTTTCTGTCTAACCCATGAAAGTCTTCAGTGCTTGTTCACATTGTTATAGGAAAACTAAGCAGTTTAAGAATGGAAATTTTCTTGAGTTGGCACATAGGATTAGAAAAGACATCTGTGGTGCTATTACCTGTACAGCCATTCCACTGATGAGTTCTATGACCTCTAGCTAGTCACTTAGCCCTTCTCTGGACTTAATTTCCTTCCTGTGTATAAAGCAGGAACAACACTTGTTGTAGACATTGCTATATTCATGGAAGAAAACTACCCATAGTGTGAAGAAGCATAATTAAACCTTGGCATTGTTCCTTTAAAAATTAAAATCACATTAAAAATTAAGAAAGTCTTAAACATCTTCATCAGTGCTGGGTTGGAAGCAATTAAGTATATTGTTTTACCCCTAAAATCATCCCCAGAAGGTTAGTTGTACTCCTTATTGCAAATGATATTTATTAATTTAATTGATAGTGGATGTTTGCTGATTAGTTTCTCTCAGTCTTTAGTTTCCATTTTAAATATTATTCCTAAAATGGACATGGATTATTTAGCTAAGCAAGAAGTTGAAACATGGAAGTTATTAAAAACCCAAAAGAATTTATGAAAAGAAATAAATAGTATGTAGAAGAAAAAAGAAGCTATATTCCTAATAACCTAGGAGCACACAATTAGCTATATTTACCAATTATTTTAAAGTTTATTAAGCTAAATATTTATTTTATTGTTATATTATTCCTAATACATACATACTTTGGGCTTTTTCAGACTTGAAATTTCTTTGAAAGAAAAGGAATATTTTACTTTTGTGGATTATCTTGCTTGCGTTTCTAATTTAGAGAAGTAAAGCATTTATCTTTGTTTTTATAAAAAAATCTTTTCAATCAGTAGTAACTTCTGAAGCTTATTTCCTATATTTCCATTTCTTATACTTTCTGGGTTACTATAAAACTATTAATATCTCCCTATGAAAGTTCACACCGTAAAACCACATTAAATTTAAATAAATCTTCACCTCTTAGAACCATGTTAGTTTTAAATGAAGTGAAATAAAGAATTTTATTTCACAAATGTCTTTTACTCATAAACCTTTCCTTCAATGTGCATAATCTAAAGAATATGATATACAACTGAGGGAATAATCAAGGATATGCCTGATTTTGATTTAATTCAATGAATATCTATTGAGAATTTATTCTATTTTATTGAATCTAAGACATCATTAATTTTAAAATGCATCATTTTGTATTTCACTAAGAAAGAAAAAAAAACACTGGAAAACTGCAGCAAAATGTTTCATAACATGTAGAATATTTGTATTTTGCTTAACTACTGAGCTCTTTACACTTACCAAACTATAGATTTCTAGACATAAAGTTTGATAATAATGTTTGCCCAATGTTTTTTTTGATGCATGCATATAAATAATAAGCCAAATTATCTTCTTTACTTTCTAATTTTGACTCCTCTGCATCACTTTTCAACTCAGAGTCAGTTTCTGTGCTTTCCTACACAATAAAATCTCTACTTTCAAAAGTATTAAGAATTGATATTTTCCAGAATTTCCTTTTGAGAGATTGATTTCTACTTCTTTTATACCAATCTACATGTGCATAGAATAGAAAATAAATGTCTACATTAACAATGGAATAATTTTTAGGGTTAATAGTTGCTTTATAATTGTTATATATATATATATATATATATATATATATATATATATATATATATATATATATATACTCCACCACCCAAAGTAAGTCTGACAAACTGGATAGAAAGGAAAATAATGTTTTCAAAATATCATTGAATTTATTTCACAGGATAGAGAATTAGGTAAGGTTACTCAAATATTGTGGCAGTGTTGTTTTTTTAAGTCCAAGAAAATATAATACAACAGACACTTTGTCTCTTAATAAGCACAGTTTTAGTCATCCAGCTTCTTTAATAAATGGTAACCTATGTTTGCTTCCTCTCTAGAATTCCTCAAAAGATTTTATTTGTGTTGACGCATATTACATACTTAAATCTAGGCAGTGCCTAGCTTTTATGTAGTCATAGTTCTAACATTTGGCATTTTCTAATATATGTCTTTCCCTCATATGGGCAATTTATTTCTTATTTCAGTTTCATCAAAAGACATGGCTTACACACAGTGAAATTTTTTTCTTTCACATTTTATACTATACATACTTTCTTAATACAGAGAGAATTAGGCATAGATTTTCACTTGTAGCTATATTCTGTTTCACATTAGAACTTTAATCTTTTATAGGAAATCCTTCTGCTTAGCCACTTTACTTATCCCATGTGGACTAATAGTTCATATATATATATATATATATATGGTTTTTTTCCTGTTTCTTCATATTCTTTGGTTTGTTTGTTTCCTGTTTCTTTGGTTTGTTTCCTGTTTCTTCATATTCTTACTCAGCTTTCTGTTATTAGCACTTCACAGCTATGTATTCTGTGTAATATAACTCACCCTAACAATAGATAAAACCATATTTATTAGATGTTTTTAGAACATTATGAATTCTGCCTCAACTTGAGTGAGATGTCCTACCCAAAAGAAAGTGTTAAACCCCTATTTCCCTAGTGTTTTGAACAGCCAGTCAATTGTGTTGGGTGCTAATAACTGGCAATAAATAAATAGATCTGTGAAATGCTTTGTTAAACAAAGTTAAACATATTTCTACTGCTCAGACATTTGAATATGTGACTCTGTATTGCACATTTTTAAATGACTACATCCAGTATTTGTCATTCATCCTCTTATAGAGAGAACGCACGTTTTCCTTTTTTTTAATCAAGTATACAAATTTAGCACAGCAATGAAGCCATAACATAGTCAAGCAGAGAGTTTTCTCTAAAATGCTCTTCAAAATAAACTCATCTACATTATAGAAATGCTAAGCACCAGTTGAAACACCAACAACAATCCTCTCAAGCAGAAAAGAATATAAAATTGAAGGAATAAGAATAATTGAAAAAGTCACTGGTTTGAAACTGAGTGTTGTCGAAAGTAAAGAGCTAGTTTGTAGCACTAACATATTCAAGGAAATGATGTTCAATTGTTTTCAGTGACAATCAGCAGGAGGGAATAGAGCACCTCACAGCAATTACTGAATTTCTGCCAGAATCTGTTATAACATTACCTCAGGGAAGGCAAGATAAAGAAGATTCTAGCTAAGAAGCCGCATCAAGGAAAGTAGGGAAATGAGAAAGACCATAACAGCTTTAACTTGTGAAGTTACCTAATGATAAAAGGTGTTGTGCTTTGAGAGAGAGGGAGGGTTGATGGAATATTTCATACTGGGTAATTAAAAGTAGAATGATTTTTCTTATGAAAAATACCATACATTATATAATTTTTAATTCAAAGTCAAAGGTTATATTACATTTAACATATTTTTAACACCTTTATTGGAGTATAATTGCTTTAAAATGTTGTGTTAGTTGCTGCTGTATAACAAAGTGAATCAGCTATATATATATATATATATATTCCCATATCTCCTCCCTCTTGCTTCTCAGTCCCACCCTCCCTATCCCATCCCACTAGGTGGACTCAGAGCACCGAGCTGATCTCCCTGTGCTATGCGACTGCTTCCCACTAGCTATCTATTTTACATTTGGTAGTGTATATATGTCCATGCCATGCTCTCACTTCGTCCCAGGTTACCCGTCTCCCTCCCCGTGTTCTCAAGTCTTTTCTCTATGACTGCATCTTTATTCCTGTCTTGCCCCTAGGTTCTTCAGAACCATTTTTTTTTAAATTCCATATATATGTGTTAGCATACAGTATTTGTTTTGCTCTTTCTGACTAACTTCACTCTGTATGACAGTATCTAGGTCCATCCACCTCACTACAAATAACTCAATTTCATTTCTTTTTATGGCTGAGTAACATTCCAATGTGCCACATCTTCTTTATCCATTCATCTGTCAATGGACACTTAGTTTGCTTCCATGTCCTGGCTATTGTAAATAGTGCCGCAATGAACATTGTGGTACATGACCCCTTTTGAATTATGGTTTTCTTAGGGTATATGCCCAGTAGTGAGATTGCTGGGTCATATGGTAGTTCTATTGTCAGTTTTTAAAGGAACCTCCATACTGTTCTCCATAGTGGCTGTATCAATTTACATTCCCACCAACACTGCAGGAAGGCTCCCTTTTCTTTACACCCTGTCCAGCATTTATTGTTTGTAGATTTTTTTGATGATGGCCATTCTGACTGGTGTGAGGAGATATCTCATTGTAGTTTTGATTTGCATTTCTCTAATGATTAGTGATGCTGACCATCCTTTCATGTGTTTGCTGGCAATCTGTATATCTTCTTTGGAGAAATGTCTGCTTAGGTCTTCTGCCCATTTTTGGATTGGGTTGTTTGTTTTTTAGATATTGAGCTGCATGAGCTGCTTGTATATTTTGGAGATTAATCCTTTGTCACTTGCTTCATTTGCAAATATTTTCTCCCATTCTGAGGGCTGTCTTTTTGTCTTGTCTATGGTTTCCTTTGCTGTGCAAAAGCTTTTAAGTTTCATTAGGTTCCATTTGTTTATTTTTGTTTTTATTTCTATTTCTCTAAGAGGTGGGTCATAAAGGATCTTGCTCTGATTTATGTCATAGAGTGTTCTGCTTATGTTTTCCTCTAAGAGTTTTATAGTGTCTGGCCTTACATTTAGATCTTTAGTCCATTTTGAGTTTATTTTTGTGTATTGTGTTAGTGAGTGTTCTAATTTCATTCTTTTACATTTAGCTGCCCAGTTTTCCCAGCACCACATATTGAAGGGCTGTCTTTTCTCCATTGTATATTCTTGCCTCTTTTATCATAAATAAGGTGACCATATGGGCATGGGTTTATCTCTGGGCTTTCTGTCCTGTTCCATTTATCCATAGTTTTGTTTTTGTGCCAGTACCATACTGTCTTGATTACTGTAGCTTTGTAGTATAGTCTGAAGTACAGAAGCCTGATTCATCCAGCTCCTTTTTTCTTTCGTAAGATTGCTTTGGCTATTAGGGGTCTTTTGTGTTTCCATACAAATTGTTAAATTTTTGTTTTAGTTCTGTGAAAAATGTCATTGGTAGTTTGATAGGGGTTTCATTGAATCTGTAGTTTACTTTAGGTAGTATAGTCACTTTCACAATGTTGATTCTTCCAATCCAAGAATACGGTATATCTCTCCAACAGTTTGTATCCTCTTTAATTTTTTTCATCAGTATCTTATAATTTTCTGCATACAAGTCTTTTGTCTCCTTAGGTAGGTTTATTCCTAGGCATTTTATTATTTTTGTTGCAATGGTAGATGGAAGTATTTCCTTAATTTCTCTTTCAGATTTTTCATCATTAGTGTATAGGAATGCCAGAGATTTCTGTGCATTAATTTTGTATCCTGCTACTTTACCATATTCATTGATTAGCTCTAGTAGTTTTCTTGTAGCATCTTTAGGTTTCTCTGTGTATAGTATCATGTCATCTTCAAACACTGACAGGTTTACTTCTTCTTTTCCATACACTTAATATTTTATGTTTTTGAAATTTTAGCAAATAATAAAAATTTTACCCAGTGTCAAGAATTTGCATACAAATGGTGGAAAAATCAAGTAAAACTTTCAAATTATCTGATTTTAATGAATGTGCTATGTCATTAGATGTAGAGAGTGAAAATTTAATAATAGAAAAAACAATTGCATTCTGTAGCAAGCTATAATAACAAGAAATTAAGTAAATAAATATAAATTACAGTATACTTTGCTAGGTTTAGAATTGGATTGCTATGGCTTTTAAATTAAGGGTATATAACTTAAAATGCAAGGAAGATATTACAATCTTCAAAGATTTAGAGTATGCAAAATACGTATAATTTTAAAACCAACTTGATGACTCAAAGTAATTCACGACTGTAAAGTTCCCATAAATCATCATTTGAAAATTTTGATTATACTGAAAATGTATGGTATCCATACATAGCAATTTATTAATCCATAAGTTTATAAATATATACTGAAAAACGTAAAAAATATTTTTTTGCAAGTAAGGTAATTGGAATGATGTTTGATGTAGATTATAGAAGATTAAGCTTTTGGGTTGCAACTTCCTTTGGAGTTTCCCAGGTGTAAACTGAAACTGGCTCCCACAAGAGTAGGGCAGGGAGAGTCTTAAGAAAAAGGTAGAACACACAAGATTGCTAGGTGGTAGATTTAATAACTAAGGAAACATACTTAAGAGGTTTGTGGTGGGTGGTCTCAAGATGAATAGATTTCTGCAATGGCCCACCAAATCTTAAAAGTTAATACAGTATAGAGGCTTTAACAGCGTTCAGCCATGTACACAGTCCAGATGGTCTCAACAGCAAATTACTATTTCAATTCTGTGTCTTAGGTAGCTTCTAACTCTGGGAAGACAAGCAGAGTGCACATTCCAAGGACAGGGGAGGGCATGAACAGCCTTCAAATAGCTGGGTCCAGCTCTCAGGTCAAACCAGCAGTCACATCTTCCTGATGACCTTCTCCGCTAATTCACCCTTATGACCAGCTCTTACAATCTCACATGACCCCCCCCCCCCACCATCTGCAATGTACTCTGAGTGGTCAGCAAGCCATTTTATTAGCATGGAGATGGCTCATTTGGTGGCTATCTGACTGCATTGGAGGAAGGTACCATAGCAACAATATAGGACATGCAAGAGGAAACTCAGGTTAAGACAATAATTGTGAAAATCAGCAACACCTCTTTCCACCAAGGCCCTCTTGATCTGAACCTCTTTAGTCCCCTAGGCTGGGGGTTGATCATTCAGGGAGTTCACTTGTGGCCTCATATGATTTAATAAAAATGGGGCTTCCCTGGTGGCGCAGTGGTTGAGAGTCCGCCTGCCGATGTAGGGGACACGGGTTCGTTCCCCGGTCTGGGAAGATCCCACATGCCACGGAGTGGCTAGGCCCGTGAGCCATGGCCACTGAGCCTGCACGTCCAGAGCCTGTGCTCCACAACGGGAGAGGCCACAACAGTGAGAGGCCCGTTTACTGCAAAAAACAAACAAACAAAAAAAATGACACATTAGCAGACTCATCAGGTATGAACAGACAATGTTTCTTGGATAATGGCACAGGTGCATCCTTTGGAGACAGTAATAATTTCCAAGCTTACTCTATTTTTGAGAACAGCTTTTCTCATTAGAGACATTTCAGTGTTCAGTAAAGACAGGCTTTTTTGATTGTCATTCAAGGTTTGCTGTTTGAGTTTACTAAGGGCTATAATGTCCTCCATGTCAATGGAGGAAACAAAGATGACAGCCAAATAATCTTGCCAGTGGAAAATAGAACATGTTTAGGAACTTGACTTGGTTGTACATATCATATATGTTGGGTGAGGAAGGCAGCACTGTCAAGAATAAGGAAATGGACTGAGGACAGAAATGCCAGACCAGGACCCTCACCTTCTCCCCTCTTTCTGTGGTCTGCATTTCATTTTAGGCATAGTGTGTTTCAACAGGTATGACTTGCAGCAGGACAATGGGATTCCAGTGAAATTGAGTAGGTCCCTTTTACCCAGGAGGGTGAGGTAATTAACTCATTCTGGTGGGACCATCAAATTGCATATTCCAGTTGATAAATCCTTTCCCAGGTATGATGGGGCTTGGTGGTCTCAGCAGCATAGCATATTGATCCATGGTGAGAGTCAGGGCAATGGCTCTTTCCCACAACTTTCATTCCTTTACAGTGTTGGGTGTGTTGGCAGGTGCTTCCTGTCTGGCACATGGGGTAACAAGCCCTAATGGTTGATCATTCAAATGTATTAAAGCCTAGAGTAGTACTCTAGTCCAGCACTTCCCAACCTTTTTGGCGCAGGTGACCAGTTTCGTGGAAGACATTCTTTCCACTGAACCGGAGGTGGGGTGGGGGTGATGTTGGGATGATTCAAGCACATTACATTTATTGTGCACCTTATTTCTATTATTATTACTTTATAATATATAATGAAATAATTATACAACTCACCATAATTCAGAATCAGTGGGAGCCCTGAGCTTGTTTTCCTGCAACTAGCTGGTCTCATCTGGGGGTGATGGAAGACAGTGACACCCAAAGTGTGTTGCTTACATCCAGTCTATTCTGTAAGATGCAGCTTAATTGTCACTTGCCACTCACTGATAGTGTTTTGATATGAGTCTGCAAGCAATTGATTTATTATGTTCTCTGTGCAGTCAAACCTCCCTGCTAATGATAATCTGTATTTGCAGCCACTCCCCAGCACTAGCATCACCGCCTCAGCTCTACCCCAGATCATCAGGCATTAGATTCTCATAAGGAGCACACCACCTAGATCACTCACATGCGCAGTTCACAGTAGGGTTCATGCTCCTATGAGAATCTAATGCTGCTACTGATCTGACAGGAGGTGGAGCTCAGGCGGTAATGCAAGTGATGGGGAGCGGCTGTAAATACAGATGAAGCTTTTCTCGCTTGCCCACCACTCACCTCCTGCTGTTCAGATGGTTTCTTAACAGGTCACGGACTTGTATAGGTCCTTGGCCCGGAGGTTGGGGACCCCTACTCTAGTCCACTAGCCTAAAGTGGTTTTACCTCTTGGTAATTTAATCTGCTGCTTTTATATTCCAATCTTCCTTTCTATTAAACCTGATGCTTACAGGTTATAGGGGAGATGGGACCTCCATTCAGTGGCATGTCTTTTGCTCAGTTTTGCATATCCTGACCTTTGCAATGTGACCCCCAATCATTGTCTATTCAATACGGGTATCCATACATGGTACTCATGTTCTCTAATCCCTGAATAATGACAGGCTGATTTGCATTGCAAATCAGAAAAGCTTGGTTAGGCCAGACAATGATCACACAAACCAAGACATATTTAGAACCCTCACTTAGAGGGAGGGGGGCAATAGAATCAATGTGTCAATCCTTCACTGGTTGGGAACTCCAATGGATGGCAGTTACCTTGGGCATCATTTAGAACACACAGGACATGCTCTTACTGCTTTAGCCAAGTCACTGTCTTTCAAGTACAATCCAGCATCCTTGGCAATATGTGATCCCACCTGTGTACTGTGGTGGCCATTCTTTCTATGCACCCAATCTGCTGTATGTTCTGAAGGGTTAGTTGCTAGGGCTCATATCCATCAGCTTCCTTATTGCCAAGGGCTGTTAGTACCTTATAAACTGGAATGTGAAAGACAATGAGGCTTTTTCAGGCAAACCCAAATGTTCCTCCACACATTCTGACAACATAATGGCACACTCACGAGTCATCTATCCTTTGGCTTCTCATTGCCCTAGCCATAGTGTTAACCTCTTTAGAAAAGCCCAACGTCAGTGCAAAGGGTTAATGACAGGTCTCATGAGTGATCACCAGCCAAGCTGCTCTCAGTGTAGCCCACTGGCTGCTGCAGTTCATTTTCTCCCTGAGAGCCTTCACTTGGTGGGGTGCTGTGTACACTGCTAAGAACTGTTACTCTGTGAGTCTATGTTGGGTTTCTGTCCTTTTCCAGAGGTGGGACCAAAATTCTAGGGGATCTTTCCTTTCCTCTTCTGTTGCCTCTGCCACAGTGTCTGACTCATACTTTCTGGAGTCACAGGTACATCTAACATAAATGGTAACCCTGCCTGGGAGACACCCAGAGCTTTAATTTGCTTCACTAGTACTTTTGTCCTTTCAGAGATATTTGCTGCTTTGATCCCCAGTCCTGCACGTGCCCTTTCTTTATCAGGTGATGTGGTGGATGGAGTCACTGTTCTAGGTGGGGAATAAAGTCCTCTAAAACCCCCAGATCCCTACAAAGTCTTGCAGCTCCTCTGCATTCTTAAGGATTGGAAAGGCTTCTATCTTATCAAACACAGCTTCTGGGGTAACACACGTCATACCCAGCCAAATAACACCTCAAACCTTATGGCAGTACCTGGGTCTTTAATTTCCTATGAGTTCACCATCCATCTCCCTTGCAGATGTTCCAACAAGACCTGCAAAGTGTCCTGCAGCAGAGGTAAGATCTCACTTTGTTGACATTGGACCATCAATGTAAAGGGCCCATTTTACCGATGTGGGGAAGGAGAACAGGAGCAGGTCTCAGGTTACCTCCCACTTGGGGAGGCACTGGAAAGGTCCATTGTTGCCCCTCCCATATGAAAGCAAATTGGTCTTATAACTCAATTGCCAAGGGTATACTGAAAAAAAAATTTTTTTTTGTATGAATGCTCTTACAAATGCTTCAGAGTAAATCAATGACTGCAAATAACAAAAGACTTCAAAAAACGGACATGGTTAAAGATCCAATAAAGACAAACACAGAATATTTATTTTCTAGGCAGATTACATTAAAGGTAAAGAAAAACCTTTGTTTACAATTTCTTATTAAGAACAGACCAATTATATAAGAAAATGTTTGCCTTTTTAACAAGGAAAAAAACAAATTCTCATTTTGTACCAGTGGATTTTTGATATTAACTCTTTTTTTTCCCCTTTAACTTAAATAATTCTATTCCAACTTTAGTCAGCCTGACCACACATAAAGTTTCTTTCTCAAGATTCCTCCTCCATAGAACTTCTGTGACTTCCACAAAACTGCAACTTCCTATATCTAATTAAAATTTGTCGTATTTTTTCTTTTCTTATTCTAAAACAGTTATTTTATTTTAAAACAAAATTACTTTCTTTTTATTTTACCAAAAATAAAACATGTGCTTTATAACTTTTATTATTAAAAATCTATTTTCTTTACCCCAAATGCATCTCCATTCCTCATACCTATGTTCACGGTGAATTTGTGGTTCTTGATGTCTCCTTTCAAAAGTATTCAGTGAGACACAAAGTGATAGGTAAGAAGTGGATTTATTTAGAGAGAAACACACCCTACAGACAGAGTATGAGCCATCTCAGAAGGTGAGAGAGCCTCAAAATATGGTGTGGTTAGTTTTTATTGGCTGGGTAATTTCATAGGCTAATGAGTGGGGAGATTATTCCAATTATTTCAGGGAAGGGGTGGGGATTTCCAGGAATTTGGCCACTGCCGACTTTTTGACCTTTTATGGTTGGTCACAGAACTGTCATGATGCTGGTGGGTATGTCACTTAGCTAATGCATTACAATGAGCATATAATGTGTATATGTAGTGGATGTCAAGGTGTAGTGGATGTCGAATCTTCTGCCATCTTGGCCCCAGTTGGTTCTAACCAGTCTTTGTCATGTCCTGTGGCTGCACCATTCTTTTAAAGCTTGTGCCCTGTCCCCTTCTCTCCTGTTTCACCTACTTTTATTACTGAAAACACACATTCTACTTTTCATATACAGTCATTTTCTTTCATCTTTATTATTTCTAGAAGTTTTGTAAAAACAAACAAACAAAAACTCTTAGCTCTCTTACAAATCAATTTAGACAAGGGAACTGCTACAGCAGTCTGTATTTTAAAAGGCTACGTTTCTCACCCCCCTTTTTTTTCCCTTTAGTTTCTGTAGGCAATGTTTTTGTTAATTCCTGGAGTATTTAAATTTCAAAAATATGATAAGATTTACAAACTTCAAGGCACAGAGAAAAATGTAAGTTTTCTCATAAATGTTTCTCTTTAAATGCTACTTAAATTTATTCTTTGTATTAGTGGCCACTGGGCCTGGGGCATTTTGTCAGTTTTCTCATCAGTTACCATCACATCCTCCTCTCCATTCCCATCACTCTTCCAGAGATTTTACCTCTCACCTTCTAATCACAATTCGTCACAAACACCTGAATCATAGTCTTTGGCATCTTGTGCCCTCCTAGCTTTGCAAAATGGCATGCCAAGGTCTCTAACTTCTTATCCTGCTCTCCCACCTTGTCTGCCAGCCCTGAAGCAAGCAGAGTAGTGGAAAAACACACGTTCTAACCTCAGCTCTTCTTCCAACTTTCTAACTTGAATCTCAGCCTCTGCTTGAGCATTGGTGTCCAGCTGAATTGCTCACCAATGGCTAGCTCACCATGGTGGCTATTTATTTTCCTTCTTGGCCACAGTGCACAGTGCAAGGTTCCTCAAACAAACACATTAAAGCAGCCAGCATTTTCAGGGCATCTCTGTACTCATGGGACAGGTCACAAGTGTCTGACATATGGGCCAAGCAGGATTTCCACCTCAGACACCTCTTTCCCAAAGCCTATTTCTTCATTCTTTGACAGGCTCACCAGCTGTTGGGTGGCTACCTCCTCAGGAGCCTCCCTCGGGGGCTTCCTGGGTATAATCTGAGGATTATAATCCTCTCCCAAGGAGGGCAGGGAGAAACCAAAGAAAAATGTAGACCATGCCAGATTGATAAGTGGCAGATTTAATGATCAAGGGAACTTGCTTATGAAGCTTGTCTCTGGAAGTCTTAAAATGAGTGGACATCCAAAACTACCCACTAAAACTTAAAAGTTAAACAGAGGCTTTAACTGGGTTCATTCACATACACAGTCCATCATATTACTGTCTTAGTGCTGTGTCCTTGGGTAGCTTCTCACTTCAGGAAGGCAAGAAGAGTGCACATTCCAAGGACAGGGAAGGGCATGAGCAGATTTTGAATAGTGGGTACAGCTCACAGGTCAAATCAAAGTTACATCTTCTTGATAAGCTTCCCAAACAGAATTTTCACAAAACACAGATATAGATGTATTTTTGTATAGTGCTAACTTTATGTGGTATATATACACAGTTGACCCTTGAACAACACGGGTTTCAACTTGCACAAGTCCATATATACATGGAATTTCTTCAGTAAATACCTGCTATAGTACTGTGCAATCTAAAGTTGGCTGAATCTGCAGATGCAGAGCTATGGATATTGAGTGCCCACTTTAAGGTTATTTGCAGGTTTTTATTGTGTGTGTGTGTAGATATGTATATGTATATAAGTATATATGTGTGTATATATATATAGAGAGAGAGAGAGAGAGAGAGAGAGAGAGAGAGAAAGTTAATGGGAATAACTTCATTGAGATAAGAAGTTAAGATATAAAGTAAAAAATGCAAAAAATTGAATTTGACAGGTTTAGGCATTCAAATAATTATTTACCTTAATTGAAGAAAGTCTTTTTCTTGTTTTGGTAGGCAACACAAAGCAAAACTACTGTATTTTCTTGAAAATGAAAATGAATTATGTAATGTAGAACTGTGACTAAAATGTTTCTTAAAATCTTGCCTGCCAGTTTTGTAAATGTAGTGATTGTTTCATTGGAGGTACATTACAAAATCTTGAAAACTATTTCTCTTGCTGTATTACACCCCCCTAATCAAACTCCCCTTCCCACCCCAGAAATTAAAGACCTCTGTAAAACTGGTGAACTCTAGAATGTTGGAGAGGGTTAGGGCATAGAGATGCTTTGCTATAATCTAATTATTTCACAAATCAGAGAGTTGAGGTCAAGAAGAATTAAATTATTTACTTAAAATTGCCTGTTTAGTATGTGATTCTGTCCAAACCCCTCATATCTTTAGAGATCTGTCCACATTTCAAATTCTCCATGAAGCCTTCTTATTGAGTAAAAAAATCTTCTCTTCTAAGTATCTCACATTACCTGTTTTGAAACTTGCAAAATCTACTTTTCATCACAACGATTTGAATTTTTTACCTTGTGTCATATTCTGTCAGTTCTTAAATATACAAATTAAGTTATATATACATATATATATATGTCTATATATTATTTCTTCTCTATGCCTTCCCTACTTGTATGAATTGATCTGCATTGGACAGGTAGCCACTTTCACTTGTTTTGTAATATCACTTTCCTCAATTTTTATGGATTCACAAATAATATATTGTTACATTTAAATTTTTGAATAATAGAAATATGCATATTATATATTATTAATAATTATCTTACTAGATGTAGCATTTTGTAACTTTTTTTCTAAATACTATATGTTTGCATCTAATCCATGCTTATCTTTATAGCAGCACTTCCTTTCTTTTTCTCTATTTGATAGAATCCCTTTATATGTTTTACCATGATCCATATGCCATTCCCTATTGATGACATTCAGATTATATCTCTCTTTGTAGCATTACAAACATTGCTCCTCTGAATAATATTATAACTGTTTCAATATTACATATAGAAGAATTCCCCAAGGATATACACCTTGCAATGGAAATATAAAGTCATTAGTGCAGGCACCTATCTACTCATATCTATAACTGCAACATATTTTCCAGAAAGATTTTGACAATTTACAATTCCTCTCAGATGATTACAGAATTCTTTGCACAACTTTTCAATGCACAATATTGTGAGATGCAAAGTTTGCTCAACTTTTGTACTAAAAATATTGCCCTAAATTGACAGAATTTCTCTAATAAATAATGAGGTTTAGCATAATTCCTAGGTGATTTTTATATAAACTAATACATTTTTTTACATTATTTAGGGTTATTCTCAATGGTGAAAAACTGAAAGCATTTCCTCTAAGATCAGGAAAAGACAAGGGTTTCCACTCTCGCCACTATTATTCAACATAGTTTTGGAAGCCCTAGCCACAGCAATCAGGGAAGAAAAAGAAATAAAAGGGATACAAATTGGAAAAGAAGAAATAAAGCTGTCACTGTTTGCAGATGACATGATACTATACATAGAAAATCCTAAAGATGCCACCAGAAAACTACTAGAGCTAATCAATGAATTTAGCAAAGCTGCAGGATACAAAATTAATACACAGAAATCTCTTGCATTCCTATACACTAGCAATGAAAGATCAGAAAGAGAAATTAAGGAAACAATCTCACTCACCACTGCAATAAAATAAAGAATAAAATACCTAGGAATAAACCTATCTAAGGAGGCAAAAGACCTGTATGCAGAAAACTATAAGATACTGATGAAAGAAATCAAAGATGTAGAGGTATACCATGTTCTTGGATTGGAAAAATCAATATTATGAAAATGACTATACTACCCAAAGCGATCTACAGATTCAACGCAATCCCTATCAAACTACCAATGGCATTTTTCTCAGAACTAGAACAAAAAATTTTACTATTTGTATGGCAACACAAGAGACCCTGAATAGCCAAAGCAATCTTGAGAAAGAAAAATGGAGGTGGATGAATCAGGCTCCCTGATTTCAGACAATGCTACAAAGTTACAGTAATCTACAAAGTATGGTACTGGCACAAAAACAGAAATATAGATCAATGGAACAGGATAGAAAGTCCAGAGATAAACCCATACAACTATGGTCACCTAATATATGACAAAGGAGGCAAAAGTGTACAATGGAGAAAAGACAGCTTCTTCAAGTGGTGCTGGGAAAACTGGACAGCTACATGTAAGTGAATGAAATTAGAACACTCCTTAATACCATACACAAAAATAAAATCAAAATGGATTAAAAACCTAAATGTAAGGCCAGACACTTATAAAATTTGAGAGGAAGACATAGGCAAAACACTCTATGATGTAAATTACAGCAAGATATTTTTTGACCCACCTCCTAGAGTAATGAAAATAAAAACAAAAATAAACAAATGGGACCTAATTAAACATAAAAGCTTTTGCACAGCAAAGGAAACCATAAACAAGATGAAAAGACAACCCTCAGAATAGAAGAAAATATTTGCAAATGAAGCAACTGACACAGGATTAATCTCCAAAATATACAAGCAGCTCATGCAGCTCATATCAGAAAAGCAAACAACCCAATCCAAACATGGGCAGAAGACCTATAAATAGACATTTCTCCAAAGAAGACATACAGATGGCCAACACACACATGAAAAGCTGTTCAACATAACTAATTATTAGAGAAATGAAAATCAAAATTACAAAGAGATATCACCTCACACCAGTCAGAATGGCCATCATTTAAAAAATCTACAAATGATAAATGCTAGAGAGAGTATGGTGAAAAGGGAACCCTCATGCACTGTTGGTGGGAATGTAAATTGATACAGCCACTATGGAAAACAGTATGGAGGTTCCTTAAAAAACTAAAAATAGGGGATTCCCTGGTGGCGCAGTGGTTGAGAGTCCACCTGCCGATGCAGGGGACACGGGTTCGTGCCCCGGTCCAGGAGGATCCCGCATGCCGCGGAGCGGCTGGGCCCGTGAGCCATAGCCGCTGGGCCTGTGCATCCGGAGCCTGTGCTCCGCAACGGGAGAGGCCACAGCAGTGAGAGGCCCGCGTACCAGAAAAAAAAAAAAAAAAAACTAAAAATAGAGCTACCATATGACCCAGCAATCCCACTACTGGGCATATACCAAGAGAAAACCATAATTCAAAATGATACATGCACCCCAATGTTCACAGCAGCACTATTTACAATAGCCAGGACATGAAAGCCACTTAAATGTCCATCAACAGAGGAATAGATAAGGAAGATGTGGTACATATATACAAGGGAATATTACTCAGCCATAAAAATGAAAGAAATTGGGTCATTTATATACACATGGATGGACCTAGAGAGTGTCATACAGAGTGAAGTAAGTCAGAAAGAAAAACAAATATATATTAATGCATATATGTGGAATCTAGAAAAATTTTATATTTGACCTTATTTGCAAAGCAGAAATAGAGACACAGATATAATGAACAAATGTATGGATACCAAGGGGGAAAGGGGTGAGGTGGGAGGAATTGGGAGATTGAGATTGACACATACACAGTATTGATACTATGTATAAAATATACAACTGATGGGAACATAGAGTATTACACAGGGAACTCTACTTAATGCTCTGTGGTGCCCTAAATGGGAGGGAAACCCAGAAGTGAGGGGTTATATGTATATGTATGGCTGATTCATTTTGCTGTGCAGTAGAAGCTACACAACATTGTAAAACAACTGTACTCCAATAAAATTAATTAAAAAATAATTGCTTCTCTGAATAAGTGTATAGCTATTTTAATGTTACATATAGAAGAATTTTCTAAGGATATACATCTTGTCACGGAAATACAAAGTTATTAGTGCAGGCACCTACATACTCATATCTATAACTACAACATATTTCCCAGAAAGGTTTTGTCAATGTACAATTTCCCCCAAAAGATTATAGAATTCTTTGCACAATTTTTTCAGTGTACAATATTGTGAGATGCAAAGTTTGCTCACCTTTTGTACTAAAACTACTGCCCTAGGGCTTCCCTGGTGGCGCGGTGGTTGGGAGTCCGCCTGCCAATGCGGGGGGCATGGTTTCGTGCCCCGGTCTGGGAGGATACCGCGTGCTGCGGAGTGGCTGGGCCCATGGGCCGTGGCCGCTGGGCCTGCGCATCCAGAGCTTGTGCTCCGCGGCGGGAGGGGCCGCAGCGGTGAGAGGCCCGCGTACCGCAAAAAAAAAAAAAAAATTAAAAAAATAAAAACTATTGCCCTAAATTGATGGAATTTCTCTAATAAATAATGAGATTTAGCATAATTCCTAGGTGATTTTTATATAAACTAATACACCTTTTTTACATTATTTAGGGTTCAAATATATCAGTTTGTAGTTTTAATTTTTAATTTAATTTAATTAATTTGCTTGGTACTGGAGTATACAGATATTCTTTATCTTACAGCAGTCAAGTTTATTAAATAAAACGTTTTTCACTTTTGGAAGTTTTTTCCTTCCTGTTGAAGAAATCTTTTCCCTTTCAATTTTATGAAGACATTCTTTCATATTGCCTTTTAAATAGTTTCTTTTACATATTATTTTTAATCTGTCTGAAATTTACTTTTCTTTTTATTGTGAGTTAGGGCAACTATTCTTTCCAAATGAATGACCAATTATTTCAGTATTCTTTTTTGAGTTGTCCATCCTTTCCTCCCTGGTATATAATGCAACTGCTCTCATACATCAACTATTTATTTATGTGTAACTCTGTTTCTAAATTCTATTTTGTGTCCCACTGATTTATTTTTCTATAGTTGCTGAACACTTTAAATCATGCTAACTACATAGTTCTGGATTTTTATTAATTTATCTTGCTCAGTATGCACTAGGATTTCAATATCTGGTAATTTGTCGTTTTACTCACTTCCAAAAAATTATTATCCAGTATACATTTAATATATTTTCCCATTTTCATTAATTTTTATGTATGTTTAATTAGAAGTATGTCAGAACTATTTATTATTGTTAACTCTATTCAATATATCTATCAACATGTTGTTCATGTACTTTTATATCTTTGTTGCATTCTGTTTCTTGACTAATATTTTCCATTTTACTAATTTCACCTTCAACTGGGTCTGTTCTATTATGTTACCAACACATCCATTGGATATATTATTTTAGTTATTATATTTTTTCCCTAAAGTTTCTATTTAATTATATTTCCTGTTTGTTTTACATTTAGATCGTTTTTTCTTATCCAGTTTTAAAACTCCTTCAATTTAAAATATCTATCCATTGTCATTTTATGTTTTATATTGGATAATTCCAGCATTAATAGTACTTTGTGTCACAATCCATAAGAGGAAGACATTTTTGGAGAGAATATTGAGAGTTTTGCTTTTTACTAAAACAAATTTTATTTTTATTGGAACTAGGGTCTTCTACTTAACAGAGTTCAATGAGATTTAAATTTTATGCTTGGAATTTCCAAGATCATGTAGGGTTTATTATTTCAGTCATAGGACTCATTTGAGTGAAGATTTATGTCAACAATTTTCTGAATAATTCATTTTATTAATATTTTTCCACTTAATACCAGACCAAGCAATTACATTTCCTTATTTTTTTTTTCATTTACAGGTGAAATGCTTTTTGTAAGCCTACATTTTACTGAGGCTATAATCTCTGCAGTCCCAACTTAATGCAGAGGACTCAGTATCACTTTTACTACTTTCTAAACATTCAAGTCTTAAAAATCAGCTTCACTGCATAAAGCTATTCTACCCCAAGGCACAGGAAGAATCTGGCCTCAGGACCCATGTTTACTTTCCATTCTGTTCTCAGCTTTACTAAATTATTTTGGGGTTTTGCTTATTCCCTTATTTTCTTATGATCTCATTAGTATACTTTAATGTATGTTTGTTATATTTCTAAGATCTATGTGTTTTGTGCTGAGATAGTATATCAGTCAGGGTGGCCTACATTATACTTAGAAAACAGAATATCCTAGTGTGATCTTAACATAACTAGGCTTTATTTTTCCACGTGAAACATCTTGGTGTGCTAATTCATAAGGACAGAGTGCCCAAGGTTCTTGCGCAGCAATTAAATGCTGGTTTTCATGCTACTTCTACCAATAAATCATAGTTAGAATCACATGGCCCTGTCATTTGTGCAATTGTGTAATTGCAAGCCTCCCATATACCTAAAGAGAAGTTAAACCAGATATAGAAGAGCATTAAAAGACTTTACCATAAATCACATGTTTGGTTCTCTTTTCTTTCTATGTATAAAACATACTAAATATCTTCGCCAAGGAGGCAGTTTATAACATCTTCCATTCATGAGACAGCTCAAAATTTAGTACCTCTGGGTTATGAGACTTAGTCTCTATTAGAACAGTTGCATCCACATCAGCTTCACTTGTGACTTTTCTTGATCCAGGAACTTACATACTAACAGGACAAATTATCTTCTCACCACAAATGCAACATAGAGAGGTGGATTGTGTTCTGCAGAACTACTAGATCTCCAATCTGGAAAAAAGAAACAAATGGAAATTTGCATTGGTCCCTGGTCTATATTAATCCTTAAATCCCTCTGAACCAACACTGTCATGGTTTCCACCTCAGGACTGGACAACATTCCTTAATTAGACTGTTCCTGCTCCCTGAAAATGGCTCTGAATGCCATTCTTCCTGGGCCCCTCTGAGAGATTCTCCTCTGCCTTTAGCCACTTTGGCTTCTGTGAAATAAGTATTGGGCAATGTCAATCTTTTGAGAGCAAAGCATGTCTCAGACAACGTTCTGCCTTTAAGTAGTTAGAAGTCCAAGAATTATTTTGTGCCTTAGAGTATTTATTAAGTTTTTAGGAATTTTACATATTTGATCTCAGTTATCTATATATGAAAATAGCTAAAAGAAGAAAGTTCTTTGAGATAATTCTCAAATTTGCTATATTGCTTTACTTCTTGCTGCCTCTACAATAGACCCAAATATAGGCACCCTGAGCTTAAATGTCTTTGATTTGGGGATTTTACCACTAGCCTCAATCCTCTGAGTCAACTTATGCAGTTAAAAGTACTAGATCCTACACAATAGTAAGGTCATGCTTGTACTGAGGCATCTTAATCCATTCAGGTTTTAAGCATGGGTAATAAAATACTAATATTTTTTTCATGTTGCTAAATTTTAATAAATATTTATAGCTCAAATCTTCTTTTGTTTCTTCTTTCTTTCTGGAATAATGAGAGGGTAAGGTAAAAAATAATTTCTTCTTATGAACCTACAGGACTTCAATTATCTTGTCTCTCTATTCTTAATTCTTGTTCTTAATTCTGATAAGCTGGGGTTTCTATTGTTTTTTTTGTTTTGTTTTGTTTTTCCTGAGATCTTTTTTTTCTGGCAGTACCTTATCAAATACAACAAACAACAACAAATGTGTTCTATTAATAGTGTTTTCAGACTTCTTGTCCCAGAGTTAAAATTTCATGAGATATGTGATATTTTAGTATATTGCTAGGGATAGTTTTACTTTTTTCTGCTACTGTATAACATTTATCATTATTTTCCAGATTCCAATATTCATATCTTCTGTGCAAACTGATGAACCATGCCCATGGACAACCTGCTTCAGGTACAAATATCTATTTCAATCAGGAGAGAGTTATTCTGTGATGATAATCAGCCTCAAAATCTCAGTGGCATATAGCAGCAAAGTTTTATTTCTTGGCCAATACTTATTAATGGTGCAGGGGTTGGGTACTACTGTAAAAGTCCATCTTCTTCTTTTCATCATGGCCAGTGATATCCCACATGGTATGACACTTAACTAGCTTGGATCCCAGAACAAATTTAAAATGTAGAAAAGAAATAAATTCTTGTTGCTTCAAGGCATGGAGGTTTGGGAAATGTTTGTTAACACATCATCAATTAGACTACTCTTACTTATTTTATACAGAGTAAAATTTGAAGTATCTAATTTTTCTTATAGCTGGAAAGGGAAAACATTTTGGTGTCCTTTCACATCGCTTTTCTGCCTCTCTTAATATTGGCAATATCAGTTTAGTTTTCTATAAATGTTAAGACTTTGATACTATTATATTTTAAATCACCCCAGTTCCAATTAAAATAAATATTATCTATAATTGTTATTTCTCATAGGCAATAAGCTATATAATCACTTCCATCTTCAAGCACAGATAGAAACACATTCATAGGCAGAATTCCTAACCATACATTCTACACTGACAGCGCTAGTTATAGTATCTCTATAAATTTCTATAAATTTGCACTGGTACAGGGCTGCCTGCAGTGTGGGTGAAGAAGATGGGTGAGATGGACTTCAGGGTCCAGATGCTATTGGCATAGTCAGCCGAGAGGATTGTTTTGTCAGACATCTACAATGAACAGCTTGCTGATGCTCTAAGCTCTAATCCAAATCTGATAGAGCTGCTTTTGTATTGCAATGCCCTGAGAAGCTGGGGGGTGAAGCTGCTCTGTCAAAGACTCAGACACCCCAAATACAAACTGCAGAATTGAGGTTGAAGAGGTGCTGAGTTTCTAGCCCTGCATATCAGGACCTCACAGCAGCTCTGATATCCAATAAGAATTTAATAAGGATGGACCTAAGGAGCAATGACTTGGGGTTGTCAGGCATGGAACTGCTCTGTGAGGGGCTCCAGCATCCCAAATGCAGGATGCAGATGATTCAGTTGAGGAAGTGTCCTCTGGAAGTTGTGGCTTGACAGGACACTGCCTCCTTGCTCAGCACCAAGTGCACTGGAGGATTTGGATCTGAGGCTTTTCTGTTAAGCTTGAGGCACCCAGTCATTGGCTGAGGATCTTGCAGTTGAAGATTTGCCAAGTCACTGCTGCTGCCTGTGAAGACCTGACTCCCACCCTCAGTGTGAATCAGAGCCTGGCAGAGTTGGATCTAAACTTGAATGAGCTGGGGAACCTAAGTGCTGCTGCTGTATGAGGGTTTCAGGCATCCAAGTAAACTCCAGACCCTCTGGTTAGGCATTTGATGGCTCAGTTCTACAGCCTTTGAGTGTCTCTCTGCTGTGCCCTAGGCCAACCACCAACTCTGGAAGTTGGATCTGAGTTTGAATGACCTGGGAAACTGGGGCATATGTTTGCTGTGTGAGGGCCTGTGACACCCCACCTGTGGACTCCAGAAACTATGGCTGGATAGCTGTGGGCTCATAAGCAGAGATTTGACGTTTCTCTTCTAGCCTGGGGGTTACCCAGATAATAAGAGTTTATCTGACTAACAACGTGCTGGGAAACACAGGTATCAGGCTGCTATGATAGATCCTGAGTCATCCCAGCTGCAAACTTCAAGTCCTCTGGTTATTTGGAACAAGCCACGGAAGACTGGCAGCACTTCACCTAACAAAACCTTACTTAGACGTTGGCTGCTGAATGGTTCTATCTACTGCTTCTTCTCTTGCAGTAAGGAGGGAGGAAGATCATCCCAGGACCTACCAATCAACATAATGATAAGGCCTTTTATTTCCTCAAGAGACAAATTTATATGCAGAATAAATCCTTTCTGCTTGGGGTTTATGTAATCATCATGTGACTGAGCTTGGAGTTTTAGTCTGAAGAATGTTGGTGCCATGGAGAGAATTTAGAGAATTGTCCCAGATGACTCTAGAGCAGAAGCTCACAACTGAGAGTGATTTTGCTCCACCAGGGGACACTTGGCAATGACAGAAGACATTGGGGTGGGGGAACCTACTGGCATCTAGTGGGTAGAGGCCAGGAATCCTGCAAATATCTTAAAATGCACAAGACAACTCCTACAACAAAGTATTTGGCATACATGTCAATTGTGTCGAAGTTGAAAAACCCTATTCTCAAAGATTAATGGTGCAATAAAGATACTAGAGAGTCTGGAACACTGGTGAACCTCAGAATGCTTGTTATGGCAACAGCCCCAATAATAAACCTCGTAATTTTGTTTTTCACTATGATTCTGTCCCCTGGCTGGAGCCAGCTGGACCATGGTTGGACATCTGCCATTGTTAGCCAACTATGGGCCAGCCAATAACTTATACCATGCTTTGGATGAAAACATGAATTAAATCAACCAGGATTTTACTATCAGGGATTTGAGCTAGGAAACTTCAGACAAACTAATGATTGTTGGGAAACTTCACAAGAATGCCATGAGCGTGCCATGCTGAATCCATAGTGAAGATATCTAGAAAGACCAAAATTTACTGGTAAGTGGAAGAAATTTGTAGAGATAAAAAATTTAGTGACCTTGTAACTTATGAAAATGTTGAAAAGGAAGTAACTCAGATTCTGAAGACATCATTCCTGTGGGTATCAATAAATGTTCCATGATTACTCACATTAAATAAATAAAGCATGTTGATATTGAAATATGTAAATTAGCTATTTGAGTAAGACATTTATTAGGTTATTAAAACTGAGTGTATATTTTTTTAGAAGAAACTGAACAGAATCTTCAAAATGCAAAGAAATTTAATTAGCTACGAAGGTGAAAAGCGAGTGTTGTATTTACCATTTGTGTGACAGAAGTCACTGTTTTTTGTTTTTGTTTATTTCTTCACAAGGGAAGTAGATTTTCTTGTTACTGACAGTACAAGAGATTTTTCCATATTTAATTTATATTTTTCCCTTGTCTTCATCTGATACATTTTAAAGTTATTTAAAGTGCATGTATAATTTTGTCCTTTCAAAGGTTTTAATAAAAGTGTGGTGACATATTCTGAGTGTTCAATTTCCTTATAATACACTGACTAATGATTGGTTCTAAGAAGCAATTTGGTTCAAGAAATGGCCAACTATTCAACACTTATAGCACCTTTAGATTAGAAAATTTGCTAATTGGATTTGTGCTTTTCTAAATCTAAGTAAAATGTGTGAATCATTTCTTGTAAAATTAAAATTATTTTGTCTTAGAAAAATGATGTAGGCAATGTACCTTGTGCACATTCTGAAAATTACATACTACCATATGAAGTACAAATAAAGCTGTATATTTGTATGTACACTTACAATTTTGTAGATGATAGTAATGATTTGAAAATATTAACTTGACTTCAATTTTGGCAAATTCTAATTTTGACAACACTAAGTCTGGCAAATTATGCTAGCATTTCATCAAAACATTTCCTCCTTCATCCATAGTTATAGCATTATAGCCAAGCACAAGATAGAGAACATTTCTTAGCCTCTCTTGCACTGAGATGTGACATTGTGACTACGTCATCTCTTATAGAATGGGAACAGAAATGATGTATTTTTAACAGAGTGTATTTGACTCCTTCACCCTCTCTTTTCCCCTCTCCTGAAAGAATGCAAACTATAGCAAAGCTTATGAATAAAGGAGACAAAGATGGGAGGATCTGAGTCTGTTGAGAAGAGCTACTTGCTGCCCTTGATCACCTTTCCTGTATTGTTAAATGAATGATAAATAAAATTAAGGATGTTTGTGCCATACTTTTGTTATTTTTTGAGTATTTTAATGTAACCTAACTGATTTCCTATATTAATTTCCTGAAACTGCTGTAACAAATTACCACAAATGGGGTTGTTTAACATGTCAGAAATATATTCTCTCACAATTCTGCAGACTAGAAGTCCAAAATCAGGTTTTAGCATTCCTTTTCCAGTTTCTGGTCTCGTGATGCATCACTCCAATTCTGCTTCCATCTTTAACGTGACCTTCTTTTCTTTTTTCCTATCTCACTTTCGTGTGCTTCTTTATAAGGATTCTTATCATTGAATTTAGGAGAATAATCTCACCTCAAGATCTTAATCTAATTACATCTGCAAAGTACGCTTTTTTCTGAATAATATTATTCAGATGTTCTTGGGGTTAGGATGTAGACATTCAATCTACTACAGTACCTTTAAGAAATGTTATGGGATTTTGTATTTTTTTCCACTCTGTAGTTGCACTATCTATAATGTATTGTATAGATCATATAAACATTCAATAAAGAATGCTTAAGTCTTTAAGTGGAGCCTTTCACAATTTTGTGTATCAGTTACAAATGGGAGTTCATAGTTTCTAATTTAACTGACATTAAAGTAAGATTTATCTGTAATGAATGGAATTAGAAAAATAGCAAATAAAAAAATAATTGAATTATAAGTCTGTATTTTACTTTCTTTTCTCTCTAGTAATGAGAGATTTACATAAAAAGAGATTAAAATGCCAACAATTCCACTGCAGAAGTGGATCACTATAACATGATATTAGAATGGAACTCTTTGTACCTCAGTTTCAGCTGAAGCATAAACACAATAAGAACCAAGAATTCTCGAGACAGAAAATGAAAAATTTTTTAAAGGAGGGGAATTGCTAAAGAGGATTTAATTTGAAAAGAAGTCTTTGTGGCTTTCTCCAGAATAAGAACAGGAGATAGAGATGAAAGAATGCAATTTCTAATTCAACTATAATGAATAGGCTTTAACAGAGCAATTTGGAGCATGTGCTATGTGCTCTGGAAATTGAAGGACAAGAAGGACTATTTCCTGACCCATGCTTGGGAAAGATCAAATTACCTGTAGGGTAGCAGGGTAAAAGCTGCATCTGCCAAATAACTGTTCTTCCTTCTGGGAGTGATTAATAAGTGCATGAATCCCAGTGAGTTCTTGCAGTAGTGTCAGCCTGACCTCATTTTAGAACACAGTCTGCCCAAGAGGGAAGTCTGACATGGTAAAGAACCCCAGCAGTAAGAGAGTTACTGAGGAATGAGCTGCAGAGGAAGCAGAGGCACGGCCCACACAATCAGAAGGGCCTGGAGGGGTCAGACTCTGAAGAACCCACAAAAATATCCACAGGGCAAAGTCATTCTTAAACATCTGCCACATCTAGAGTGCATCAAGCTTCTTACAGGATTTCAAGTAGATTAAGAATTGCCTGTGTGTCAATCTTATTTCTCCTCCGCCTGCTCTAAGAAAGGGGATGGGAGCTGTGAATGAGAAAGAAAAGCAAAGGTCCATGGCCCTTCCCAGGAAGGAGGTGACAACCCTACAATAAGCACCAACTGGGAAACGAGGGTGGGGTGGGGGATTTACTGCAAATGAATACAGTTTTCTGTTAAAAAATTTATTTACAATGCAAGAATTTGTTCATGCACATTTGATAATCAGGTGAATAAAACCACAAAAATGGAAATCATGTTAGCTGTTAATTTTCTCTAAGCTACCAAGCAACACTAGATGTAGGGAAGTGAATACTTCCTAGTCCTTCTCTTGCCCTTTCACTGACTTATCTGTAACCATCCACTCCAACAGTGAGAAAATCTAGCTTCCACCTTCCACCATGAATTTACTTAGTTGTGTAAATCTAGTATGATGTATAGTTATTTCAGAATGGTTAATTCATATCCCCATGGAAAACACCTTTCTCAACCAGACTGCAGTAGTGGTGTGGAGTTCCCTTTGCTTTTGTTTTTTTTATATTCCACTCAATTCCAAAGTTAATTAAATTGGCTCCTTTTTATCTTACCCTATTTGGTGAGATTGTTTCATACATTTATGAGGCAGTTAGGTTTTACTTTTTGGTCACATTCTTTATTCCATTCTGGAATCCTCTGACTTCCTTAATAAAAAAAAAAAAATACACACATTAAAGTCCATTCTTTGTGCTTTAAATTTCTGTAGATGGGTTAGGGTCATGTATATCCAGTTACAATATCATACACAATATTTTAAAATAAAATTCCTTTTCACTGTCTTATAAACAGAATTCCTCTTTGCTTTACCTATTTAATATATTCCTTCCAACTCCTGGCAACCACTGATGTGTTTACTATCCCAGCAGTTTTTAATTTTTCCATAATGTTATATAAATGGAATCATACAGTATTCAGCCTTTCAGACTGGTTTCTTTCAGTTAGCAGTGAACATTTAAGATTAACCCATATCCTTGTGTGGGTTTATTAAGTTAACCCTTTTTTAATTGCTGAGTAATACTGCACTATACATATGTATTCCTGTTTTGTTTTTGTTGTTTGTTTGTTTTTTAATTTATTCACCTATTGAAGGGCATCTTGGTTTATTCCAACTAGTGATAATTATGATTTAAATTGCTATAAACTTTCAGATTTTTGTGTGGACATACATTTTCAAATCAGTTGGATAAATATCTACAAGCATGATTGCTGGATCACATGTTAAGACAAAATTTAGCCTTCTAAGAAACTTCCAAACTGCCAAAGTGGGCGAACGACTTTGCATTCCCAGTGAATGAGAGTTTCTGTTACTTCACATTCATGTCAGATTTAGGAAGTTATCGATTCTAGTTGGTCTATACTAGTATCTCATTGTTTTAATTTGGAATTTAATGACAAATGATATTGAGCATCTTTTCATATGCTTCTTTGTCATCTGTATATCTTTGACATCTTGGTGAGATTTTTTTTCCGCTGATTTGTCCATTTTTAACTAGAATTTTAAATTTCTTATTGTGGAATTTTAAGAATTGTTTTTGTATTTTGAATAGGTGCCTGTATTAAAGTTTTTCAGAGAAATAGACCTGTAGAATATAGGAGATAATGATAGATAGATAGATAGATAATAGATGGATGGATAGGTAGATAGATAGATATAAAGATATAAAGGAGATTTATTATCAGGAATTTATCTCATGCAATTATGGAGACTGAGGACTCCTACAATATGCCAAGTTCAAGCACAATACCCAGGAAAACTGGGAGGTTGTAATTCAATACGAATTTGAAGGTCTGAGAACCAAGGGAGCAACTGGTATGAAACCCACTCCAAGGGACAGAGAAGAAATGAGATGCCCCATCTCAAACACTGAGGCAGAAAAAAAGGGATGAATTTCTCCTTCCACATTTTGCTCTATTCAGGCCCTCATCTGATTGGATGAGGCCTCACTGGGGAGGTCAATATACTGAGTCCACCAATTCAAATGACAATCTCATCTGAAAACACCCTCACAGATATTCCCAGATATAATGTTTAATCTGAGCACTACTGGGCAGTTGAATTGACACATAAAATTAACTATCACAGTGTTCTTTATCAGATATGTGTTTTACATATATCTTCTCCCAGTTCGTGGCTTGCCTTTTCATTCTCTTAACATACTCTTTCATAAAGCAGAAACTTTCATTCTTATATAGTCCAATTTATCAATTTTTTAATGTATCATGTTTTTGGTGTCATATCTAAAACCTCAACCACAAGATTATGTAGAGTTTCCCCTTGTTTCTTTCTAGAAATTTTATAGTTTTTCCTTTGACATTTATATCTCAGGTGCATTTTGAGACAATTTTTTGAAAGGTGTAAGGTCTGTATCTAAGGTTTTTTTTTTTTTTAGATATTGACTTACAATTAATTGTTCCAGCATCATTTGTTGAAATGACTATTCTTCTCCCATTGATTTGCTTTTTCTTTATAAGAAATCAGTTTTAGCTATATGTTCATGAGTTTATTTTCTTGACTCTCCATTATCTTGCACTGATCTATATGTCTATCATTTTGCCAATACCACACATTTTATTACTAAGTTTTATGGGAATTATTGAAAGTATTGTGGCTTCTCAAACTTTTTTCATCTACTTCAGTATTGTTTTGGTTATTCCAAGTCTTTTGACTTGCCATAGAATTAAGTGTATTGAAATAGAGAATCTATTTGCCAGGTAAAACAGTTTCTTAGGAATCATTAGAGAGTTTGAAAGGGGAAGAAATAATATATATATATATATATGTATATATAAACATGTATATTTGGAGTTTGGAATAGGATTTTATGAAAATATTTTGGCAAACTTATCTAACCACTTAACACTAAGTATGAAAAAAAAAAACCATAATAGATTCTTGTAATCTATGATAAAGCTAAAAGTACATGCTAAAATTAATACAATACCATCATTACTCTGAAACATATTCCCTTAGTTGATTTGCTAGAGTGTGTCCTGTAACAGCCAGGGACTTTGGAAGTAAATATATTTACTGTCCTGACTTAGTCATCATGGCACTGGGAGAACTTGGAGACATTTACTTCTGAGTTCCCCATCTTTAAATGCAATTAATATTGCACACACTCAGCCAAATGTTTTAAGCATAATTTAGTTATATTTTACATTTTAATACTAAAGAAAATTAAAACTATATCTTAATGTGCAAATTAATGTGGACATCATACTCTCATGAATTTACAAGTAGATAAATTAAATCTCAGTGTTGGTTCTACCCCAAGAAAGTAAATTGATAAATGACTAAAAATTATTAGAGAGAATTCCTACACAAGAACTGTGAATTTCCTTAACTTGAATCTGGGATTCTTAAATTAATGTTTTCTTTTGGGAAATACTCAATACATGTTCTTCTGTTAAATTGATGCAGTCATCAGTGTGAATAGTCATTTTTCATGCCTGCTCTTTAACCACTGGTATGATACACACCCATGAATTATTTCACATTTTCTCCATACTCAGTAAACAACTGCCTCAAATGTTCACTTCTGCAAACTAAGATAAATTGTAATGTCAGAAGTGCCTCCCTTTCCTTTAATTTAGTGTGGTTAGAATATGTGTCTCTTTCTAAAATTCTTATTTTTTAAACTTTAAATTTGTGTACCCTTTTGAAAAGTATAGAATCAGCAAACTTGATAGAAATGAATATTTCTCAAGTAAAAGCTGAAATTGCCCAGAGATAGTTAATCTCATTCTCAAAGATTTTCTACTATATTAGTTGATTGTATGTTCCATTAAGTATGCACTCTGAGGAGTTGAATGAATTCATGTATTAATAGCTTTACTTCGTTAGTAAATCTATATTCATACTTACCACAAGACTTCATAAAATTGCCATTTTAGTATGAAGAACAAGAGCAATTGTGTAACAAGGGCATTAAGCTGTTTAGTGAACTGGAACACTGAAGTTAAATTAATAGGTTAGCATGTTTACATATCAGGAAGAATATGAAAATTAAGTCCAAATAAACACTAAGAGAATGGCAGATGGATAAACAAACTATCAGTAAATGAATGTTTGTATGTTGCATAATGCAAAACTGTTTTCAGTGATGCATTTAACTATTGCACAACTAATTCATGAATATACGTTATGTATATCCTATAATATTAGAGCTATAAGCATTTAATGTCAAATTTGTGCAGAATATATTACCTATGTACTTCAAAAAATTAAATAGCTTATCAAAACATGAAATATTTTACTTCATTTCTTTTTGTCAGCAGAGAAATTATTAGTTAGCATCTTTACTTAAAAGAATGAACATTCTATGCAAAGCCACAAATTTGCTTTTGCTAAGGCAATTATAACTCTTAGACATTCCTGTCAATCTAAGTGGAGTGTATGGCTGCAATTTAAAGTTTGCAGTAAAGATTCAAAAGTTGATAAGTTATATAGTTGGACTAGTTGCTTGTGATTGTACATTTTAAATCACATCCAGTCCTCCGTTGGAAATAGTCTAGCATCCATACTTGGAAAACTGGGAAATCAGCTCTCTTCAAAGGGATTTGGATCATGGAAGTAACAATTAAGTTATCACTGCATAAAAGATATATTTAGAAATAGTATACAGGGAGTTGAGATACCTGTAGATGTAATCAAATTTGACAAAGTTTGTATTTCATCTCCTTATGTAGCATAATTAACTTGCAGGGAAACCACAATGTAGGTGAGTGTTTTTCAATCTGGACCAAAGGTTACAGTTCCCTGGGACATTAAAACAAAACAAAACTCACAATGATTATTCAGAATATTTTACTGTGGGCCCCAGATAATTGTTTTTTTCTAGGAAAAAAAATGCTATCTAGTTTATTTCATCATTCTTATTTCCAATACCTGAATGCTGACACTTGTGTAACCCTAGAAATTAAAAGAGTAATAGTATATCAATTATACCAATTTTCTCTTCTGATATTGGGGATATTAATGAAAATAATAGAGATTAAAGTTCTAACAAATACATGCTAGCAGTGTAAATTGAAGTAAATTTTCAACTTTCTTATCCTGAGCACAACTGGGAATGGGAAAGTAGAGACTTGGCTGCATTTTAATGCTTGAAAATACCCTTCCTCAACAGGGTGAAATAAGAATGAAAAAGAGGGAGAAAATCCTATCACCAAAAATATCTATGTATATTGTTATTTTCCCTCACAAAATTTCTTCTACTATATTGGGGCTAATGTAAAAATTGAGGGACATGTTGTCCTGAGATTTTACAAACGTTTTGAACTTGCTCCAGACAAAACAAATGTGACAGTCAGACCCTTGATGCCATGAGCATGCCTGATTTGTGTCAAACAGTAAAGATGCATGATATCAGGTGTCTATGTGATTGAATTGTTTCAAATCCAATTACCTTCAAAGTCTAATAAAAATTTCAAATTCAAATCTAAAGACCAATGAATAATCATTTAAAAATATAATTATCTATTAAAAACTACTTAATAATTGTTTTCCATTTTTTGAATACCTGTAACAAAGAATATTTGGGCGGTAATCAAGAAGGTTAGCTCTAAGTTGCAATGACATTATTCGAGATTTCCCTATGTCCCTGGTTATTGTTATATGTAATCTTTGTAAAAATATTATTTAGGTTTGGTGCTCTTTTCCCTTGTCTTTTTTCCATTCAAATTAGAACAAAAATGGAGACTCAATTTCACGTCTGTGGGAATGAGTTAACCCTATCTTTGACTGTTTAATTTGAGCATTTAAATGTCATGGGGCAGAGCATGGGACAGAGCATCCATTTAAAAATAATACACTGTCTCTTTGGAGATAGCACTCATTTATTTTCATTTTACTGAGGCGTCTCTCTTTAAATTGAAATACTTATTAAAGGGAAAATTGCTACTCCCTGAGACACGTAACCAAAGGATAAGATTTCTAAATTCACATCTTATCTGAAACACATTCTCCCACCTATTTCAGTGTGGTAGGTTATAAGCTACATTTTAAAACACAGTGCCTTGATCAAACTATTGAGCCTCGAGAGGAGGTTCTCATTTAAGCTAAAACTTTATTATTCACTGTTCATCTTCCCATACATTATGTATTCTATTCATTGGTCATGTTCACTGTGCTTCTTTAAAAAATAATCCATAACAAGAGTATACTAGACTAGTATATAAAATTTGTTTCTGCTTCTTCAGGTCAAAGCTATGGGAAAGTGATATGAAATGATTATCTCTTGAAACAATTTTTATGAAGAAGCACTCTTGCTTTTTACTTTACTAAGTAAACCTAGCTTTAGATTATATTGCTTCAAAATGTCTTCAATGGCAGTATAGAATATGTTTCCATATAAGTGTTAGAATTAGACTGAATAACAACTATTATCTTGTGTGAGCATGTATATCTTTTGTTTAATGATATTGGGGGGGGGAGGGGTGAGTGTTAAAAGGATATTTGTGTACCTGGAAGAAATGTAGATATATGATGCTTTGTATAGGTACATACTGAAAGCATTGTTAATTTTCAATAAGAATTTTATTAGTGACAAAGCACGTACATAAGGGCGATTAGACTATATGTCTGAGTTATAAAAAAAGGAATTCTACAACAGGAGGAATTCCTGCTATGTTAAGAAGAGCTATTTAAAAAGTTACATAATTGAAGGAAATCATGAATTAAAGGCAGAGTAAGACTTTTTGATGCTGTTCATATACCTTCAGTGAAGGAGGAAAATAGTCTCATGCAAAGGACAGAATTTTAAGTGTTTTCTCTTTAATTTTAGAGAAATGAAAAGACAAATATCAGTTGTTATTCAAAAATGACATCTGCTCTGTCAAAAGCAATATTAATAAAAGCTAAATTTTCCAGTTAGAGTTACAGTAGATAATATAACAATTTTTTAGCAAGGCACTTATTTGCTTAATTTTAAAAACATTTAATAAATTTTGTTAGAGTGGCTCTTAATGCTATATTGTCCTTAATGTGTTTTCTTTCTTGCAGAAGGTAAACTAGAAATTATTGTCATCATGATTTATGGGAAAATATCAGGTGTCTGATATTTTCAGAAATATCACCTTTATTAGAATTTAAATTTATGAATAAAATATTCCAAAAAAATTATGATGGAAGATAATATAACTTTTATTTTTGCCTTCAACAGGAACCACAAATAAACATACTAATTAACTCTTCCTATTAGTTTATCTATTTGAAAGGTTTTCTTTGAATATTTAACAATGTCATATGATCAGAGGTTTTATGAGTGACTGAACAGGCTCATAATTATATTCGATATTTGATCAATGAGTGAATTAATTACACAGAAGCAATTTGAATCCCTTGGTTGCTAGTGAAAATAGCAACTCCTACCTGTTTTATTTTAGATTTTTTTTAATCTAGAAGAAATTAGGAGAAGAGAACTCCTCTATATGGGAATATAATTGGTAGCTTTGATTTAAGTTGTATCAAATACTATTCTATAATTTCCTCTATATTGAAATATTTTGTTTATATAGCAGTAGAAGCAGATATCCAACTTAAAAATGATCCTGTATTACCAGAGATAATCAACTTTAAGATTTGATTTTAAGATACTATCTAATTGTTGTTTTAATTTTCATGTTTTTTTCTACCAGGAAATTCTCAGATTTAGTGTCTTTTGGAACATTTTCCTTTTCTTAATTACCTGTTTTATTTTCTGAAAATTACCATTACATGATCTTTTCTATCTCTTTTTTTTAATGCCTTATAAGTACTCATTATTTATAATGAAGCCCCTTCTTCATATAATTTTTATTTTTTTTCCTTAGTCTGATATTTTATTTTTAAAGGATTTTAAATATATATTTTCATACACAAATTTTTATAAATTCATAGAGTTCAGTATCTCCATCCTTTCTATATGGATTCTAAAGCATGATTAATTCTTATTAATGAACTGAAGGCACTATTTTTCCTCCTTTTTGAGAATTATCAATCAGAGTGAATAATAATATCCTCAAGGCCCATCCATGTTGTCACAAATGGCAAGATTTCATTTTTTTCTAAGTAGTATTCCACTGTGTATATATATCAAATCTTCTTTATCCATTAATCCACTGATGGGCTTTTAGTTTGTTTCTGTATCTTGGCTATTGTGAATAATGCTGCAATGAACATAGGGGTGCTTATATCTTTTCAAATTAGTGTTTTATTTGTCTTCGGATAAATACCCAGTAGCAAAAATGTTGGATCAGATGGTAGCTGTTTTTTTTAAAGTTTTTGAGGACCCTCCATACTGTTTTCCATAGTGGCTGTACCAATTTTACCATCAATAGTGCACGAAAGTTTCCTTGTCTTTACATCATCGCCAACATGTACCTGTAGTGCACTCTGATGGGTGTGAGGTGATATCTCACTGTATTCTTAATTTGCATTTCTCTGATGGTTAGTGACGTTGAGCATCTTTTCATGTGCTTATTGGCCATCCGTATGTCTTTTGAAAAATGTCTATTCAGATCCTCTGCCCATTTTTAATCAGAAAGCATCAGACCTAATGCATGTCAATTTTATTTATAAATTAAAGCATCCCTTACTCAGAAACTTCTAAATCTAACATTGTCATATATTAGGATCCTGAGCATATTGGCTTTATTTCTGAATGGTAAATCTGTTTCACTTATATATGTTTGTATTCATTTGTTAACCTTTTACATTTTGGTTGTAATAACAGAATAATAAGATTTGAAAACCTAAGACAAAACTCTCCTTTTCAAATAATCTTTTCATTCATAAAAAGCTACTTTTTCTTTGGGAGATATGAATTTCTTTGAAAATATATTTTACCTCACTGATTGTGAACTTCTTTGTTGACATATGGTAAGAATGTTTTTTAAATTTTCCTACTTGATTATAATTACTATTACAAACATCAGTAAAATAATAAAAACAGTAGATCCACCAGAAACATAGATCCATTCAGAAATTAACCATCAAAATCAGTCTGCTACTTTCACTGGTGACATTTTTAATCAATTAATATTGATTTCTACGCAGTATGACTCAAGAATAAAATCAATAAGATTGAAGGACAATCACAATAATCAGATACACTGATAATAGCAAAAATATATTCAAGCAGTTTTTCTATGCTGTGGTTTATTTAAAGAGCATATGTAGGTAACCATGAAGTTTAAGGCATGAGGACAAAACTCTCTACAAGAACACTTATTTTAAGAAATTATATGCACCCTTCAAAAAAGAATATCAAAAAGAAAATCTCATTTTAAGTAACTATTTTAATGAAGCATTCGCATAAATGTATGACCTGTTTAGGGAAGTATGAGACTAAGGTATGAAGGGACACAATGATCTTAGTAACATTGTAAATATTAACTGATATTAAATCTGAGAAGACAGAATTTCTAAATGAAACTAACACATCAGGATAATTTTCAGAATTTGGGAATATCTTGAGTCTATGACCTTAATAAAATTAATCTATAATGGATAGTATTTGTTATTCACAAAGTAATATAAGGCAAGGTAAAACAAATGTATGTCTGATGGCATTGTACCAAAAATACATTGTAAATATATGATGAATTCATATGTAAAAACACAGAACATAATCATAAGCAATGTATTCTTTGATTCAGTACATTTATCCTGATGTGTAATTATGCATTCATTGTTAAAACCCTCTGAATGATGCATGACCATCACAGTAATCTGTAAGCACCAAAAGAGCAGGGACATTATATCAAATTTGTGCCATAATCCCAGACAGAATGCTGAAACACTTACTAGCTGCAAGTCATTCCTTGAGCAAAAATGTAACTTCTTTCACTTTCAACATACCATCTGTAAAACTGAAATACTAGTAGTATCTACCTTGTGTTCTTTAGATCAATAATGAAATAATCCATGTAAGATATTTAGCAGAGTTCCTGGAGCTTAGTAAGCAGTCAATACATTCTAGCTTTTTATTGAATTCCTTCCACGTTCCTTGCTCAAAATTGATCATTTTTAAATGTTGATAAAAGATTGTTTCCACTCTAAAGTATCTCATGACCTATGTTGTTGTGCAGTAGGAAAGACATACAGATAAACAATAATTGCATTCATAGTCTTCCAAGACAAGTTTGCACTTTATTGTTAAATAAGACAAAGAAGGAGTAACACTTTTTGCAGATCAAGGAGCTGTAGAATATTTTAATACTTATCTAATTAGATCTTTGAATCAATCCTGAAATGATAGCGTGAATTTTGTAAAAGAAAGTTAGTTAAGAAATTTTTCCTTGGTTTTGTTTCTAGAAACTAGCTAGATGGTAACAATACTAGATAACAGTGTATATTTAGAAAAGCTGTATTGAACAGAAACAGATCTGTGACCAGAGCGGTGGTATTGGGTTGTGTTGAGGGTAGGAAATTATAAGCTTTGTTAATCAACCTTCTCTTAATCAGTGATCTGGCTTCTATGTTTTTCCTTTTCTGTGAAAAATGACTGATGTTTATGTAATGAAAGGCTTCTGATAATAAGCTGCATTGTAACATATTCTGAAAGTTTTCCATCTACAAGTTGAGTTGTGTTTCTACCAAAAGTCAATTATACTCATTATTAAATGTGTTTTATGTTAGTTTTAATAATTTTTAATTGACTAATATAATAGAGTATCAGTAAAATGATGGCATATAAATATTGAAAGTAAAGGGCTATGCTTTTATAGAAAGTAAATAGATTCAGTTGTGAAGATTATATCAAGAGAAGTGGAGAGCTACCAAAACAAATACTGAGTGCTATAAATATAAAAGAAATGAAAAATTATTTTTAAAATGATATGCATGTAGATATATCTGCAAATATCTATAAGTTTTTACTTCTTTATAAATAATATGAAATTACAAAAGTAGATGGTGCTATGCTGAATGTGTTCTATTTATTTTTTGATTACAGGAATTTTACAGAAGTTGATTGATTGATTAGAAACTTAGATCAATGAACCATACACAATAAAAAGCCTGAGACTTAAATCAGAAAATTGGAGAATGGAAGAATATATATTGTTAAGCTAGGCTAAATATTGTGGCAAACAACACTAGAATTTCAGTAGACTATCACAATAAAGTGTATTTCTAACAGAAGATACAGTTGGTTAGAGATCAATGGGTCACTTTCATGCAATCATTCTGGTGTCCAGTTTTCTTCCATTAATTCACTCCACTAAACCCTGCGGCCTCCAAATCCTCTGATGCATCCTCTATCTTGATGGCAGCAGAGGAAAGAGAACAAGATGAGTCCTCCTTCTCTCTTATCCACTTCAACTAGAAGTGACCACCATCACTTCCACACATATTCCAAGTACAAGAACGACTCAAAGCAAAGGCCTTGTGAAACCTTGTTTAGTGGTGTATTCATAGGGAAGAGGAGAGCCCTGATATTAGCTTGGACCAGCAGTCTCTATCACAGTATATTAAAATTGTCTTCGAAATAATTATTCCACCTATTGGGTATGTGGTCAAGGTGAGACCAATCATCTTTCTTTCTCCAGAATTTTTTTTGGAAATTCAGCTGAGTTGAAGGAATCTACTCATATCAAGAGGTAACAAAATAAACATGTAACTTAGAGTTTCCCGGACCTTTGTTTCTAGCATCTGGAATAAGCAGGTTAAGAGAAAGTGGACACCTAGAGATAAACTGAGGCATGAGAATAAGATTTAGTGGTGACAGGATATATATTATCAGTTTCCTCCTTTCTCTCCTTCCTCCAGGGTATTATATTTATTTGTGCTATATTGAATGAGGACTAACCAATTGTCAGGCATTGTTTCCTTAGTGTGGAGAATGCAACTGTGAACAAATGGTGTCCTTTCTCTAATCTGTTTTATATTCTTATGTGGGGATACACAAAATAAATACATATAAATTCATAAACAATATAACATAATGGTAGAGTAAAATGCATGGCAAAAATTTAAAAAACAGAATGAAGTGATTGAGAGTGAGTTGATATTGGGAGTAATTTATATTGGACAGTTAGAATGTAAGAGTTTGAGTCAACATCTGAACAACGTATTCAGTCAACCAAAGAGAGGTCAGGGAGCAAACGAAAGAGTAAACAAAGGAAACAACTAGTCTAAGCCTAAGAATTGGGGGGATCTCAATGAATTCAAGAAACATAAAAATGATCTGTATGCTGGAATTCAGGAAGGTAGGGAGATAAGAATAGGCTACATGTCCAATGAGGTCAGCATGTTTGAAATCACATTGGACTTTATGGGCAATCAAAGACCACTAGGGAGATTTATATTAGGATACTGTAGTTATCTGATTAAGTTTTACAAAGATCTCAGTAGTCACCAAATGGAGGGGGAGAAAGGAAACTAGTTAGAAAGCTACTTTAATATTCCAGGTAACAAATGACAGTAGTTCAAACTGGAATTATGAAGAAAGATTAAAAATTTTTAAAAATGAAATTTAAGCTCTAATAAATTCCTCTTTTGTCCTAAACTACGGTGAATTGAATTTTGCCTACTGCAACCAACAGTGTTAACTAATCAAGTAGTATCTGCTTCTGCTGTGAAGTCGTGTAAGACAATAGATGAAAATGTCCATTGATTTTGGAAGTAAATAGAAGGCAGTTGATGTCAGCTGTAGACATGATATATTTATTTTAGCAAACCACTAAAAACCACCTTTGATATTCTTGTGAAAATGTTCAAAATTTGAGCTACAGTAGATGACAAATATTTATATAAAAATTCTCCAAAATTATCAATATGGAAATTAGGTGAGGTCTCTGGTGTTTCATTTTATGATAGTCTCATATCTTGTATAAATTAATCAAATTAAAATATTATATGTTGTTTACAAAATTATGGATAAAGGAAAATAGAAAGGATGTCTAATGTGTTAGATATAATAATTGGGATTTAAAATTTCTTAACAATATCAGAATGAATTAATAGTATTTTAAAAGAAACTTTAAAAATACTACATTAATTTATATGATATGACAGGGGATGAACTTGGATTAATAGCTTATTTGAATAATACTTGATATTCTAGAAGTTGATGAGCTCAATATGAGCTCTAACTATCCCATTGATTGATAGAATAAAAGTGAAATTAGTTAAAGTTAACAGACGTACGTGTTTAAATAAATTACTCAAAATTATCTGTGGAGTACTAGACCATTTATGTTTGCCACAATTTAAAATGGACATAGATAACAGTCAAAACATCTCCTATAGTGTGTGAAATTAAGATTTATGAGAAATTGAGGATTAAGAGATTTGCAGAGATAGTATAAGAACATGGTATCTGAGTTAAGTTGACTTAAAATTTTTCCATGTTAAATATTTTTTACATATTGTTCCAGAAAAAAACCTAGAGTAATTGGTAGGAAAAGTAAAATGGTGAAATATGAAAGGAGACCAATTCAGATGAATATAGGGAAGCACCTCGAAGGATTCTTAATTCTCTGTTTCAATTGCTTTCAAGAGTAGGCTGCTCTCTCATTATAAATATTTACAGCCAGGGCAGTTATCTGCTCAAGAGAATGGAGAAAACATGTAAAAATGAAGGTGGATGGTTAAGTAGAACCTCAGGTCTTTTCAAATCTTAACCTTCCACGTTTCTCTAATACCATATGGTAGATAGATAGATAGATAGATAGATAGACATGGAGATAAACTGATTGATCAAATGGAAGAAATATTACACAACCCAGAATAAAGTAAAACAAAGACAAAAAAAGATATTGAAGAAGCTGGATTTACAATGCATTTAAACCACACTGTATTGACTTCTCACCATTCCTTTCATTTATTGAGTGAAATCATGTTTCCTGTCCCTATATTAAAAAAAAAAAAAAGCAAGTCTTATCTAGATAAGAATCCTGGCAACCTCTGTAGGTCATCTAATTAATCTTATGAGGAAGACATTCTGTTGACAAGTTTTAAAGACAGATTCAATTCAACCTTTATAATGCCAGACCAAGATATTAATCAAGATTCTGAATTGATCCAGCGATAAATTTATACCCCTCTTGCAGCTCAAGTAGCTTCAGGTGGGGTGCCCAAAGTGGGAAAGAGCATTATTGGATCCTATAATCTCCTACTGGTTGCTTCTCTCCTTACTGCTATCTCTTGCCAGCAGTTCCATTGATTTTTTTTTAAATAAATTTATTTATTTATTTATTTTTGGCTGTGTTGGGTCCTCGTTGCTGCACGCGGGCTTTCTCTATTTGCAGCGAGCAGGGGCTACTCTTCATTGCAGTGCACGTGCTTCTCACTGCAGTGGCTTCTCTTGTTGTGGAGCACAGGCTCTAGGTGTGTGGGCTTCAGAAGTTGTGGCATTCGGGCTCAGTAGTTGTGGCTCAGAGGCTCTAGAACTCAGGCTCAGTAGTTGTGTCACACCGGCTTAATTGTTCCGTGGCATGTGGGTCTTCCTGGATCAGGGCTTGAACCCGTGTCCCCTGCATTGGCAGGTGATTCTTAACCGCTGTGCCATCAGGGAAGTCCCAGTTCCATTGATTTTTATGAAATGAGAGGCACAGAAATACGGCAGTCTCATTTAATACTTTCATTAAGTACTTTCATTAGTACTGTCCTAAGCTTACTTCATTCTATATGACCCTCACTGTTTAAGATGACTCTTTGTCTCCTGGGACACAATTTTGAGGCTATTCAGACATTTCTGCCAGACTGGTCCAAGTGCCTTTCCCTTCACTCTTGCAGATTCTTCTGTATTCTAGGGAGTCAGTTGATAATTCATCCTCAGTTTCAGCTCGCTTACTTCCAGTTTCTTGCTACTGGGTTCTTTATACTCATCTGTGTGGCCCTGTAGGCCCTGTTGCTTCTCTTTCTTGTGAGGACCACACCTCAACTTCTGGAAACATATATTTAACCCTTGCCCAATAAACCATGGGAAAGTTGACAAATCCCATAGTAATGATGTTTCTCAGCTTTGGCACCAAAACTGTCAGAGAAACTCTTGTCCTCAATGCTTCTCAGGCTGAAGTCAAATTCTAGACCACTCTGAACCCAACTAGTTTTTGTCACCTATTAAGCTTTTTTAGGTCCCTCTCAAAGCCCTGCTCTTTACTAGGTTTGAGGTAAGAGGACTAGCACTAGGTTTCCCATGGTGGGATGTGGAAGGAACACAGTGAAGACTTCTCCTAAAATACCATCCTCACAAAATGATCTCACTCATTCTCTCAAAACTTTTGTACTTTCAAAGTATACGAGGGTGCTCAAGATCAAAGAAATAGTTCATAGTGAAATTATTCAAAAATCAGTACATGGTTATTTGGTAAATTATTTTCAAATATTGTGTCTATTTTATCTTGGTGCCCAGTATAAACTTCTGATATAAAATCCTGTTTTAAAGACAATCATTGAGAGAAAAGCTAGCTTCATGTAGGTAGATCTACAATCTTAAAATGAGGATAATAGACATTTTAAAAGGAGAAAACAGAATCAGAAAAAAGAAATAATTCCTATTTAAAGATTATTCACCTGCAAAATTGAATGCTCAGATTGGAAGGGTACATTACATCAAGGATAACACACAGAAAATGATCATATTCATGTATCCCTTGGTAAAATTCCTATAATAGAAGAATAAATAGAAAAGTATTATAGGTTTCTAGATGTAGAGAAAATATTGCTTAGAGAGTCTGAAATAGGTGACCAAACCAGTTGCTTCTTTCAAAATTACTGCATTAAATAATCTGTCATATCTTTTTTTTGCATTAGAGACACACCTTTAGAGCATTCTCTCTACCTTTTCCTATCAGGGTTTATTTGAATTTCAGTTGACTGCACTTGTGTTATTTGGAGCTTTCCTTAAACATGATTCTAAGTATACATTTTGCCTTACTTCTGTTTTGAACTACCAGTTCACTAGATCTCTTTTTTGGTCTTATCTCCTTATTTTTTTGGAACAAGTCCCAGTACCACCCTGACAGGAAGAGTGCATAAAAAACAGTCGTAGAAAACAAACTTATGGGTGCCAAAGGGGAAAGCAGGGGAAGAGCTAAATTAAGGGCATGGGATTAACGAATACACACCACTACATGTAAAATAGATAAACGACAAGGATTTACTGTGCAGCACAGGGAATTATGTTCAATATTTTGTAATAGCTTATAATGGAGAAGAATCTGAATATATATATATATATATATGTATAACTGAATTAATTTGTTGTACACCTGAATCTAACAAAATACTGGAAATCAAATATACTTCAATAAAAAAGGGAAAAAAGGTATTTCACTTACTGGAAAAAAAAAGTTTTAAAGCTTAATTATGTTATAGTCAAATATGAAATGCTTTCATGTTGCCTCAATTGGGGCTAAAGAGAAAATATTAAAAATAAATCAACCAGAGGCTCCTTGATGACTCGTCTATGGATAATATTTCTTGTGAGGCTATCATGATGTTAGAAGAGAATAATTCCCATCTCTCTGTTGTCTCTTACAATTCCAGCTAACAAGGATCACTTGCAAATGGATAACATTTCAAATGGGTGATGATTTACTAGTATATACATACACTTGTTTTGAGTATTTTTCATTTTGTTTTTCACTCTTGAAAAACTGCTGTTGAAGACATTCTTTAACTTAGTTTTAGTAAGACTGTTTTAGATTACATTATGCTATAGAAGGAATGTCTGTGCCACCTCCCAGATTCATATATTGAAATCCCAGGCCCCAGTGTATTGGTATTAGGAGGTGGAGCCCTTGGTAGGTGATTTGAGGGCAGAGCCTTCATAAAAGAGATTAGTGCCCTTACAAAAGAAACCTGGAAAAATTTCCTTGTCCCATCAACCATGTAAGGATACAGTGAAAAGATGGCTGGCTGTGAATGAGAAATCAAGCTTTCACCAGACACCGAATCTGCTGATGCCTTGATCTTGGACTTCTCAGCCTCCAGAACTGTAAGAAATAAATTTCTGTTGTCTATGTCTATTCTGTTGTCTAACACCCCGTCTATGGTTTTCTGTTACAACAGCCTGAACAGACAAAGACATGTTAGTATTGAAAAATAGTAACTCCTTTTACCTGAACTCCATGAGAAGAGTGCATTCATTACTAGTTGAACTTGGGTTCAACCATGTTCCTTTTTGGCCAATGGGATGTTAGCAGGTGTGACATTAACAGGGCTTTTAGTGTGTCTGTGTGCTTGGGTGTGTCATCTCACTCATCTGTGACCTTTAGGAGAGCTGTAACTGAGTAGCCCTTGTCCTTTAGCCTTGGCCCCAGGAGGAACACTTTGGAGCAGAGACCCCTAAACTAAACTGCAGAGACATGAAAAAAATAAATATCTATTGCTAGAAGCTAGAAGATTTTAATTTTTGCTTCTCTTTTCTTATGTAGTAAAAGCTGGTACAAAAATTGACACTAGAAATAGGAGGACTGGCTTGTGTAAAAATAACCTAGAATATATGGTTCTGGGATTTTGGACCAAGTGCTTGAAGTGAAAAAACTGATAACAGAGGTAGGAAAAATAGCAATTTATTTTCTTTAGGGCTAAATAATTTGGTGAAATTTTCTTATGATCTTCTAAAAGGCAGAAAATATTCCTGATATATTTTAAATGTAGGGCTTGGCGGTCTTGAGGCAAATGTTGAAATAATGAGCTGGTTGCTACTAGCTGTATTTCATAGTTTACTAAAACACAGAGATAAGGTCACAGAAAGTATTTGCCAGTTTGCAAACAGAATTTAGAGCAAATATAGCAAAGCCACAACTCATAGGTTTTTTAAAATAAAGCTCCTTTCACCAAGTAAAATATAAGTGTTATTGTCTATGATAAGAAAAAACCCAAATTAGGTGTGTTGCTCAAATACTTTTAGTTACAATTTCTGAAAATAAATAGTTAGTGTCAAGTATACCCTTTAAGTTGGATAAAAGGATCCAAGGAAAAATGTGGTCTCACAGCAGCCTAAGTTGCTCAAAGAAACTTCAATTTAGTCTAGAGACAGAAATAATTGAGAGTGTGGCTCTTGGCACATGGAATTGACTGGATGAATTGGGAGATTGGAATTTACAGATATACACTATTGATACTATGTATAAAATAAATAACTAATGAGAACCTACTGTATAGCACAGGTACCTCTACTCAGTTTTCTATGGTGACCTAAACAGGAAGGAAATACAAAAAAGAGGGGCTATATATGTATTTATAGCTGATTCAATTTGCTGCACACTAGAAACTAACATAGTATTGTAAAGCAACTATGCTCCAATAAAATTTTTTAAAAAAGATAAATGAATAAGTAAAAAGTGAAAAAAAAGTTACGAAAACTATATTGTCAAAAGTTCTGTCAGCCAAATTGCAAGAAACTGAAATTATTCAAATTATAAGAAGTCTATCAGCCCCCAAATTTCCAAAGACAGGAGTCAGGTTGAGAGAGATTCTCAAACTCCCCAAAGGGCATATTCTTTACTTTTTAAAATTATTTTATTCTTAACCAATTTTCCAGAATTGTCAATGGTCATACTGCAAAAAGAAGAAACTTCCAGAGGGCAAAGGGAACAGCTGTGGTAACAAAACCTGTGCCTAAAGAGGAAATATTATTTTCCTTCAGAGTACAGATACCTCATATCATTTGTCCAGAATTATTAACGATGGAAGACTTCTATGTGCCTTGGGAAAATACCAGCTCCCTGTACTACACATTAATGTTGAGTGTGGGTGATATTTGATTTTTTATTATTTGTTTGTTTCTTTTGGTTCAGAGGATCCCAGATAAGTGGAGCTGCATCAAGATTTCAAAAACTTGGACTTCAAACCTGACACCATGATTTTCACAAACATATGAGATTCTTATATTTTGCATACTAGAGAGACTTGAAGTAGACAGATCATGAGAATTTGAATATTATTTTAAAATACGTATTTACTCTACTTTACTTCCACTGGTAGAATATTCTCCCTAAACTTTGTCTTTGGTCTCAGTCAGGTAACTTGTTTTGAACAATGAGCCCCTTAATAGGTGTTAAACAACCAAGGACTTAAAATTTGCTTGCATGGCATGTTCTCTTGTGTTCCCACCATTTTTGTGAAAATAGATGTTCCTGAATATGTGTTTCCCTGTAAGTTAAAACCCTAGACTGAACACATATGTAGCAGAACATTTTAGTAGATCTGTGGACTTGAATTATGAACAATAGCTGTTACAGTCAGAGGCAGAGTGATTGAGCCAATTCCAGAATGAGTGATCAAAAGTAAAAATTATTGTCATTTAAATAAATATGTTCATATCTAAGAAAATTAAATATGCAGTTAAATATCTTAAAAATTAATTACTTGGTAAAATGGCATAATTGAGCATCTTTTTTTTCCCGAAACTGTACTTCAGTCAAATAATGTAAAATTGTGTTTCCATTTACATACTTAATAACGAATTTTTAGAGAAATGTCTTAAAAATATTTCAACCATTTAAAAGTTCAAAACAATCGTCAAGTCAGTGTAAAAAGGAGAGATATGTTGATCAAAGGAAGCGAGTAGGATCCCAACTTGGACCCACATAAGCATAGTCAATTGATTCTTCAAAAACTTTAGACGTTTGGGAGGGGTATTTTTAAAACTGTGGCAGTTTCTATATGTAGTTCTAAACCCATCCTCTCTGGATCATGTCTATTCCTCCTTTAAAATTTTTTTTTCATAATAATATCACGACTTTAACAAGTGGGCTAAACTTTAATGTTACCAAAACCATACCAAATATATTTTTTATGAAAATAATTTAAATACTTATATCATTCATATACATCTATGTATATTATATTTATGCATACGTACTGAGCTATCCTGAGAATCTCTCTTTTTATTCTCCTTGCTGGGTTCACCACAAGGTCCCTGAAGCATCCTGTTTTTAAATAAATACATTCATCATCCAATCCATTGCTTCTGAAGGTTGGGTGGCAGAGTTGCCTGTCTCCCATTTGGGACAGTCTGACAAGCCTTCTCTTCTGGGTTAACAATGAAGGCATCTTAGCAACACAGAAAATTGTCAACACAATTCAACTAAATGTTTCTTGTTTTTTTCTAAAACCAAAAGTGGCTTTGCTTATATTTTTTCTGAATAGACAGGAATCCAACACATAAACCTATTTTTATTTTTGAGGGATATCTCAAGGTATCCAGGTCACTGGACCTCCAAAAATATTCCCTGAGTAAAGAAACCATTTATTTTTATGGAATTTCACAAACTGTCATGGAATGATATGCTGCTTTCTAAATCTTATAAGAATAAGGTCCTTATTTGGTGGGCAAGTGTCATGTTCTTTTGGACAGTACTACGATCAATATACCTGCAAATTAAAATTTATTAAAACTTAAAAGCAAGATGGAGAAGATGTATTACTCTCCTGCCACGTGGAAGCAAACTATTTCTGAGTATTCGGGGGAAAGAAAATGAGGAGAGAGAGAAATTCCACCTAAATATTTGATAAAACAAAAAAACAAAAACTAGTTTTACAACTAGTTGTAAAATAAGTGTTTAGAATTTGATCTGTGACTTCCTCAAGTAAGGAGACAACATCTACATGAATAGTTGAAATCAAAGTCATTTCCTGCTAAAACTTAAAATAATCCACTTTCATATTGCAAGGTCACTCTCTCTTGAGCATTAGGTTAATAGGTGAAGTAAAGGAGATGGGATGGTAACCACCCATGATAGTTAGCTACTAATTCAATAAAATTGCATATCCAGATGCAATATTTAACTGGCCTAAATCAAAAATCCTATTGTTTCTCTTGAGTCTCAGTCCCATTGGGTGTTTTTGCTGACCTGGACCAGCTTTGCATACTTTCTGTTAGTCTCATTTACACATCTGTGATCAAGTGGGCCTCACAGGGGATGACTTAGCTCTCCACCTTCTCCACACATTTTATCCTCCTGCAGGCTCCAGGACATGTTGTCAAGGTTAGTTAGAAGAAAGAAATTGGTTAAAGAGCCAGCCCTACTGTGCAATGGCTTTCCCAATCTCAGCTTTCATCCCATTTGCTAACATATCATTTGTCAAAGCAAGTTATGTGTGTAGAACAGAGTACCCCCCTCCTAATGCAGCCATTGATGAAATCCATCTGTGCGTTACTACTCCTATATCTTTTGTAAATTCAGCATATTACTAGTATTTTTGTCTCTATCACAAATGTGTTTCTGGTTTTGGTTTACTCATTTGTTGGAATGTGGGAAATACAGAAACTTCCACTTACTATTTCTGCCCAAATGACCCTCATACTTCAAGTCAGGGAGCCATTATGGGGATAAGATAAAAGGCATTTATATCTTAATTAATGCACAAGAATTTGGGAAATGACATGAGTATGAATTTGTTATCCCACTGAACCCATTTTAAAATATAAGTAGGTTAAAATGCCAATTTCCACCTAAATTCCATAAACCTTCACTCTAACTGGTAGATCACATACACATCCTGTATTCCCAGGGTTCAGAGTCCTTCATTAATTCCTAATAGGGATGAATAGTTTCTCTTTCCAAGCACACAGTTCCCATTTCCCCTGTTCCAAACCCTGGGAGGAAGATATTGCATAGACTTGTGTTGTTATTGCAGTCCTTCCTCAAGATAGAACTTTACATAGGACCAAACATAATTTACTCCAGGGTCTTTAGGATTATCAGCTGAGTCATATCTCAGAATTAAGTAAAAGCTCCTGACATTTTATTGTGGTAAGCCAAACCAAGCCTTTGTTTACCAGATCTATTATGTTTAAGAATTAAATGGGTCAAGTAAGTCTTTACTAATCAGGATTGCCATCCACATGATTCTGAGTGATTGATTATGTATTTGGTATCACCAAAGATCTCTGTAGATCAAATTTTTCTGATTACCAGTCTAGCTTTTCTGCTTGTAATGATAACTATGGACACCTCTCCTTTGGAAGTTAAAAGCAATGACTTGGCCTGTGATCCCAGTATTCCATCATTCCTGTTGGAATCAGGCAGCTATTTTAATGGCACTGTCTCCCACTTTTACCTTCATTTTATAGAAGCCAATCACTGTTGCACTTTCCACTGATGCTCTGCTCTCATCACCAAAGTATTTATCAAAGCCATGACAAAAGGAACGCCATAGTCCTCTACCTCTATGTTTATTACTTCCTCACTCTCTCTAACCATATCTGTACCTCTGTATCTCTGTTTCAGTCTGTTTATCTCTTGCATTTCTATTGCCAGACTGTGATTTCTCCCCTTTACTCCAGCACTCCAGATTTATGTATTCAACTCTTTATTGCACAACTTGACTTAGATGTCTTATATGTGCCTTAAACCATTGCAGAATTTCAATTTTCAATTACATGCCCCATTAAAAAGTGAATTCGCTATAATACCATTGAATCCCAACTTCTGCAGCAGGCTTAAGCTTGGATGCATTGCGTTGATCTGAAAACTTATGTAATTGAAATGTTGGACCCATTTATGACATTATGATGATATGCTACTGCATTTTCAAAACAACAGTTTTTTCTCATGTCTTTATTATAAAAATCTTCAAATATATGGAAAAGTTGAAATAAAAGTGTGATAAACACCTCAAAATGACTCTTGATATTTTCTCCTGTTTCCTTTCTAATCCAAGTCTCACCCTCATTTAGAAAGGCAACCATTGGTCAGTTTTCAGTTCAAAAGTAGGATTCATACATGCATCCTTTCTTTCTTTATATCTGATATCTTCTCCCTGTACGAACTCTTTTGGTTTGATCCTCCAAATATAGTCCTGGTCCAGTTAACCCTCAAGAGCCCTATAACTAGTCCTAACACTATAGGACGATAATCTTTCACCTGGGCTATTGAAGTAGCCTCTGACTAGTCTCCTTATTCTGCACTGGATTCTCTCACACCAAGTCAGAGATTTTGCTGATACATAAATATAAAACATATTTCCTACTCAAAATCCTTTCATTCCTTCACCATAATCCTAGAAAAAAAATGTAAACTCCTTGTCTTTCCCTTTCTGGCCCTAAATAATTTAAATACTGCATAATTGACTTCATCTTCATCCTCTTTACGCTTGTCCTTCCATTGTAGAACAGTGGTCCTAACTCAGAGAGAAAAATCAGGACTCCTTAATTCAATTCCTACCTCTGTTCCCTAAATTGTGTAAATTTGAGTATGCTGGTCAATATATAAAATGTTGGACAGGAGCACTTCATGATGGTGGAGGAGTAAGACATGGAGATCACATTCCTCCCCACAAATACATCAAAAATACATCTACACATGGAACAGGTCCTACAGAACACCTACTGAACACTGGCAGAAGATCTCAAACTTCCCAAAATGCAAGAAAATACTCACGTACCTGGGTAGGGCAAAAGAAAAAACAGAGACAAAAGAATAGAGATGGGATCTGTCCATCAGGGAGGGAGCTGTGAAGGAGGAAAAGTTTCTATGCACTAGGAAGCCCCTTCACTGGTGGAGATGGGGTGGGGGGGTGGGCAGTGGGGAAGCTTCAGAGCCATGGAGGATAGCTCAGCAACAAGGGTGAAGAAGGCAAAGCAGAGAGATTCCTGCACAGAGGATTGGTGCCTACCAGCACTCACTACACTGAGAGGCTTGTCTGTTCACCCACCAGGGTGGGTGGGGGCTGGGAGCTGAGGCTCAGGTATTGGAGGTCAGATCCCAAGGAGAGGACTGGAGATGGCTGTGTGAACACAGCCTGAATGGGGCTAGTATGCCACAACTAATGGGGAGGGAATCTGGGAGAAGTCTGGAACTGCCTAAGAGTCAAGAGACCATTGTTTTGGGGTGTGTGAGGAGAGGAGATTCAGAGCACTGCTTAAATGAGATTCAGAGAAGGGCGTGAGCTGTGGCTATCAGTGCAGCCACCAGAGATGGGCATGAAATGCTAAAGCTGTTGCTACAGCCACCAAGAATCCTATGTGCAAGCACAGGTCACTATCCACACCTCCCCTCCTGGAGCCTGTGCAGCCCGCCACTGCCAGGGTCCTGTGATCCAAGAACAATTTCCCCAGGAGAACACGTGTTGTGCCTCAGACTGTTGTAATATGATGCTGGTCTCTGCTGCTGCAGGCTCACCCCGCATTCCATAGCCTTTCCTCTCTCCAGCCTGAGTGAGCCAGAGTCCCCTAATCAACCACTCCTTTAACACCCTCCAGTCTGGGTGAAAAACAGACACCAGAGAATGACCTACAAGCAGAGACAGGGCCAGATCCAATGCTTGACCAGAGAAGCTGTGGGAAAAAAGAAGAGAAAGGGAAATTATTCCATGCAGACTCAGAAGCTGTGGATTAAATCTCTGCAATCAACTTGATGTATCCTGCATCTCTGGAATACCTGAATAGACAACAAAACATCCCAAAATTGAGGCAGTGGACTTTGGGAGTAACTATCGACTTGGAGTTTGCTGTATGCGACTGAGTAGTTTCTGATTTATATGTTTATCTTAGTTTAGTTTTTAGTGCTTGTTATTATTGGTGGATTTGTTTGTTGGTTTTGTTGCTCTCTTCTTTTTTTATTTTTACTTTTTAATTTTGATAATTTTTTTATTTTAATAACTTTATTTATTATTTTCTTTCTTTTTTTCTCCCTTTTCTTCTGAGCTGGATAGCTGACAGAGTCTTGGTGCTCTGGCTGGGTGTCAGGACTGAGCCTCTGAGGTGGAAGAGCCGAGTTCAGGACAGTGGTCCACCAGAGACCTCCCAGCCCCATGTAACATCAATAGGCAATAGCTCTCTCAGAGATCTCTGTCTCAACGCCAGGACCCAGGTCCACTCAATGACCAGCAAACTACAGTGCTGGACACACCATGCCAAACAACTAACAAGAGAGGAACACAATCCCACCCATTAGCTGAGAGGCTGCCTAAAATCATAATAAGTTCACAGGCACCCCAAAACACACCAGTGGATGTGGTCTTGCCAACCAGAAAGAAGGATCCAGCCTCATCCACCAGAACAGAGGCACCAGTCCTCTCCACCAGGAAGCCCACACAACCCACTGAACCAACCTTAACCACGGTGGGCAGACACCAAAAACCACGGGAACTACAAACCAGCAGCCCATGAAAAGGAGACGCAAAACACAGTGAGTTAAGCAAAATGAGAAGACAAACACACAGTAAATGAAGGAGCAAGTTAAAACCCACCAGACCTAACAAATGAAGAGGAAATAGGCAGTCTACCTGAAAAAGGATTCAGAGTAATGGTAATAAAGATGATCTAATATCTTGGAAATTGAATGGAGAAAAGACAAGAAACATTTAACAAAGACCTGCAATAACTAAAGAGCAAATAAACAATGATGAACAACACAATAAATGAAATTAAAAATTCTCTAGAAGGAGTCAATAGTAGATAACTGAGGCAGAAGAAAGGATAAGTGACCTGGAAGATAAAATAGTGGAAATAACTACTGCAGGGCAGAATAAAGAAAAAAGAATGACAAGAATTGAGGACAGTCTCAGAGACTTCTGGGACAACATTAAACACACCAACATTCAAATTATAGGGGTAAGAGAAGAAGAAAAGGAAAAGAAAGAGACCAAGAAAATAGTTGAAGAGATTTTAGTTGAAAACTTCCCTAATATGGTAAAGGAAATTGTCAATCAAGTCCAGGAATTGCAGAGAGTCCCATACAGGATAAATCCAAGGAGAAACACACTAAGACACATTAATCAAACTATCAAAAATTAATACAGAGCTTCCCTGGTGGCACAGTGGTTGAGACTCAGCCTGCCGATGCAGGGGACACGGGTTCGTGCCCCAGTCTGGGAAGATGCCACAGAGCGGCTAGGCCTGTGAGCCATGGCTGTTGAGCCTGCACGTCCGGAGCCTGTGCTCCACAGTGGGAGAGGCCACAAAAGTGAGAGGCCCACGCAACGCAAAAAAAAAAAAAAAAAAATTAATACAAAGAAAAAATATTAAAAGCAGCAAGGGAAATACAACAAATGACATAAAAGGGAATCCCCATAAGGTTAACAGCTGATCTTTCAGCAGAATCTCTGCAAACCAGAAGGAAGTGGCAGGACATATTTAAATTGATGAAAGGGAAAAATCTACAACCAAGATTACTCTACACAGCAAGAATCTCATTCAGATTTGATGGAGAAATTGAAACCTTTACAGACAAGCAAAGCTAAGAGAATTCAGCAGCACCAAATCAGCATTGCAACAAATGCTAAAGGAACTCCTCTAAGCAGGAAACACAAGAGAAGGAAAAGACCTACAAAAACAAACCCAATACAATTAAGAAAATGGTAATAGGAACACACATATCAATAACTACCTTAAATGTAAATGATTTAAATGCTCCAACCAAAAGACAGAGACTGGCTGAATGCATACAAAAACAAGACTCACATATATGCTGTCTGTAAGAGACCCATTTCAGACCTAGGGACACATACAGACTGAAAGTGAGGGAATGGGAAAAGATATTCCATGCAAATGGAAATCAAAAGAAAGCTGGAGTAGCAATTCTCATATCAGACAAAATAGATTTTAAAATAAAAATTATTATAAGAGACAAAGATGGACACTATATAATGATCAAGGGATCAATCGAAGAAGAAGATATAACAACTGAAAATATTTATGCACCCAACATAGGAGCACCTCAATACATAAGGCAAATGCTAACAGCCATAAAAGGAGAAATCAACAGTAACACAATCATAGTGGGGGATTTTAACACCCCACTTTCACCAATGGACAGTTTAACCAAACTAAAAATAAATAAGGAAACACAAGCTTTAAATGATACATTAAACAAGATAGACTTAATTGATATTTATAGGACATTCCATCCAAAAACAACAGAATACAATTTCTTCTCAAGTGCCCATGGACCATTCTCCAGGATAGATCATATCTTGGGTCACAAATCAAGCCTTTCTAAACTTAAGATAATTGAAATCGTATCAAGTATCTCTTCCAACCACAATGCTATGAGACTAAAGGTCAATTACAGGAAAAAAAATCATCAAAAATACAAACACATGGAGGCTAAACAATACACTACTAAATAACCAAGAGCTCTGTGAAGAAATCAAAGAGGAAATTTAAAAAATACATAGAAACAAATAACAATAAATACACAACAGCCCAAAACCTATGGGATGTAGCAAAAGCAGTTCTAAGAGGAAAGTTTAGAGCAATGCAGTCCTACCTCAGGAAACAAGAAACATCTCAAATAAACAACCTAACCTTAAACCTAAAGCAATTTGAGAAAGAAGAACCAAAAAACCCAAAAGTTAGCAGAAGGAAAGAAATCATAAAGATCATCAGAAATAAATGAAAGAGAAATGAAGGAAATGATAGCAAACATCAATAAAACTAAAAGCTGGTTCTTTGAAAAGATAAACAAACTTGATAAACCATTAACCAGGCCCATTAAGAAAAAAAGGGATTAGACTCAAATCAACAAAATTAAAAATGAAAAAGGAGATGTAACAAGTGACACTACAGAAACACAGAGGTTCATGAGAAATTACTACAAGCAACTATATGCCAATAAAATGGACAACCAGGAAGAAATGGACAAATTCTTAGAAAAGCACACATTCTGAGACTGAACCAGGAAGAGATAGAAAATATGAACAGACCAATCACAAGCACTGAAATTGAAACTGTGATAAGAAATCTTCCAACAAACAAAAGCTCAGGACCAAATGGTTTCACAGGCAAATTCTACCAAACATTTAGAGAATGGCTAACACCTATCCTTCTCAAACTCGTTCAGAACATAGCAGAGGGAGGAACACTCCAAAACTCATTCGATGAGGCCACCATCACCCTGATACCAAAAGCAGACAAAGATACTACAAAGAAAGAAAATTACAGACCAATATCACTGATAAACATGGACACAAAAATTGTCGACAAAATACTAGCAAACAGAATCCAGCAACATATTAAAAGAATCAAACACCATGATCAAGTGGGGTTAATCCAAGTAATGCAAGGATTATTCAATATAGGCAAATCAATAATGTGATACACCATATTAACAAACTGAAGGATAAAATTCATATGATAATCTCAATAGATGCAGAAAAAACTTTTGACAAAATTCAACCCCCAATTATGATAAAAACTTTCCAGAAAGTACACATAGAGAGAACCTACGTCAACATAGTAAAGGTCATATATGACAAACCCACAGCCAACATCATTCTCTATGGTGAAAAACTGAAACCATTTTCTCTAAAATCAGGAACAAGAGAAGGTTGCTAACTGTCATGACTATTATTCAACATAGTTTTGGAAGTTTTAGCCACAGCAGAGATGAAAAAGAAATAAAAGGAATTCAAATAGGAAGAAAAGTAAAACTGTCGCTGTTTGCAGATGACATGAAACTATACACAGAGAATCCTAAAGATGCTACCAGGAAACGACTAGAGCTAATCAATGAATTTGGTAAAGTAGCAGGATACAAAATTAATGCACAGAAATTTCTTGCATTCTTATACACCAATGATGAAAAATCTGAAAGAGAAATTAAGGAAACACTCCCATTTACCACTGCAAAAGAAAAGAATAATATACCTAGGAATAAACCTACCTAAGAAGTCAAAAGACCTGTATGCAGAAAACTATAAGAAACTGATGAAAGAAATTAAAGATGATGTAAACAGATGGAGAGATATACCATGCTCTTGGATTGGAAGAATCAGCATTGTGAAAATGACTTTACTACCCAAAGCAATCTACAGATTCAATGTAATCCCTATCAAACTACCAATGGCATTTTTCATAGAACTAGAAAAATTTTTTTACAATTTCTATGGAAACACAAAAGGCCCTTAATAGCCAAAGCAATCTTGAGAAAGAAAAACGGAGCTGGAGGAATCAGCCTCCCTGACTACAAACTATGCTACAAAGCTACAATAATCAAGACAGTATGGTACTGGCATAAAAACAAAAATATAGATTGATAGAATAGGAGAGAAAGCCCAGACATAAACCCACTCGCATATGGTCAACTTACCTTTGATAAAGGAGTCAAGAATACACAATGGAGAAAAGACTGCCTCTTCAATAAGTGGTGCTGGGAAAACTGGACAGCTACATGTAAAAGAATAAAATTAGAACACTCCCTAACACCATACACAAAAAATAAACTCTAAAAGGATTAAAGACTTAAATGTAAGCCCAGACACTATCAAACTCTTAGAGGAAAACATAGGCAGAACACTCTATGACATAAATCACAGCAAGATCCTTTTGACCCACCTCCTAGAGAAATGGAAATAAAAACAAAAATAAACAACTGGGACCTAAAGAAATTTAAAAGTTTTGCACAGCAAAGGAAACCATAAACAAGGAGAATGGACAACCCTCAGAATGGGAGAAAATATTTGCAAATGAATCAGCTGACAAAGGCTTAATCTCCAAAATTTACAAGCAGCTCATTCAGCTCAATATCAACAAAACAAACAACCCAATCCAAAAATAGGGCAGAAGTCCTAAATAGACATTTCTCCACAGAAGATACACAGATTGCCAACAAACACCTGAGAGGATGCTCAACATCACTAATCATTAAAAAAATGCAAACTTGGGCTTCCTTGGTGGCACAGTGGTTGGGAGCCCACCTGCCGATGCAGGGGACGCAGGTTTGTGCTCCAGTCCGGGAGGATCCCACATGCCATGGAGCGGCTGGGCCCGTGAGCCATGACTGATGAGCCTGCACGTCCGGAGCCTGTGCTCCGCAATGGGAGAGTCCACAACAGTGAGAGACCCATATACTGCAAAAAAAAAAAAAAAAAAAAAAATGCAAACAAAAACTGCAATGAGGAATCACCTCACACATGTCAGAATGGCCATCATCAAAATATCTACAAGCAATAAATGCTGGAGAGGGTGTGGAGAAAAGGGAACCCATTTGCACTGTTTGTGGGAATGTAAATCAATACAGCCACTATGAAGAACACTCTGGAGGTTCCTTAAAAAACTAAAAATAGAACTACCATATGACCCAGCAATCCTACTACTGGACATATACCCTAAGAAGACCATAATTCAAAAAAAGTCATGTACCACAATATTCATTGCAGCACTATTTACAATAGACAGGACATGGAAGCAACATAAGTGTCCATTGACAGATGAATGGATAGAGAATATGTGGCACATATCTACAATGGAATATTACTCAGCCATAAAAAGAAACAAAATTGAGTTATTTGTAGTGAGGTGGATGAACCCAGAGTCTGTCATACAGAGTGAAGTAAGTCAGAAAGAGAAAATTGAATACTGTATGCTAACACATATATATGGAATCTAAAAAAAAAAAAAAAAGTGGTTCTGAAGAACCTAGTTGCAGGACAGGAATAAAGACATGGACGTAGAGAATGGACCTGGGAACACAGGGAAGGGGAACAGTAAGCTGGGATGAAGTGAGAGAATGGCATTGACATATATACACTACCAAATGTAAAATAGCTAGCTAGTGGGAAGCAGCTGCATAGCACAGAGAGATCAGCTCCGTGCTTTGTGACCACCTAGAGATGTGGGCTAAGGAGGGTGGGAGGGAGACAGAAGAGGGAGGAGATATGGGGATATATGTATACATATAGCTGTTTCACTTTGTTATACAGCAGCAAGTAACACAACAATGTACAGTAATTATACCCCAATGAAGAGGTTAAAAAAAAAAATGTTGGACATATTTGTTTTCATAAAATGAAGGGCTTTTAGCAAAGTATTTCTAAGGCCTATCTATAAGGTATGAGCAGGTTTCTTTTTTTGCGGTACGTGGGCCTCTCACCACTGTGGCTCCTCCCACTGCAGAGCACAAGCTCTGGACGCGCAGGCCCAGTGGCCACGGCTCACAGGCCCAGGCACTCTGCGGCACACGGTACCCTCCTGGACCGGAGCACGAACCCACGTCCCCTGCATCAGCAGGTGGGCACTCAATCACTGTGCCACTAGGGAAGCCCGAGCAGGTTTTTAAATTTATAAATGTAAAGATTTATGAATAAAGACCTCAAATCCTTGAAAAAAGAAACAATGGAGAAATTGTTTGGGTTTTTTGTTTTGTTTTGTAGAATTGTTTCCTTTTGGTAATGACATTAATCAGAGTAAATGATATTCAGCTAGGCAGTGGGTTTTATCTGCCTTATTTATCACACATATTTATTATGTATCTTTCTATGTATTCTTCTTGCATGGCAGATAGGTTCAAGCTTAGTATGCGATGACCATACAAAATGATTCCGTGGAAATAAGAGGTTTTAACTAGTCATGGCATCCTGACGAAAATTTTTGCAAAGCTAAGAAAATCTGGATGGAAGAGTTCAGTTCCAGTTTTTTTCCTTCAGTCTCTTCTCTCTTCCTTCTTTTTTTTTTTTTTCCTGGCCTTCAACTTCAATTCCTAACTCTATTCTCAAATCCTCTCACACATGTATGCTACCTCACATTGGTTATTTTAAAATATAACAACCCTAACATTCAACAACAACCAAGTTATTCTCCAACTAAAGCCTCATATTTATATTTTTGTTTAGGCTTCTTAAGCACATTTTTGTTCTTTCTTTTACTTTTTGCTGTTCTTGTTGTTTCCTAAATGTTTTCTTGAGAATTTGGCTTTCATTTAAACTTCCTGATAAACTCATACTGCTGATTAAGAATAATCTCTTTCCAATATTTTCTCATGTAAACACAGAGTAACAGTTCTATTTTCCAATTTGTTTTGTATTTAGTGAAATCTTATTGTTAAGATAAACTCCATTTTCTTATTTATTATTATGTGACTGAATTAGTTAACTCTTCAAACAGAAGTTTCAACTTATTTCACTTTTGTTGAAGCTGTCTAACAAGGTGACTCACACAACCACTTCTTGTAGATGAGTGAATTATTTTATTATTTTTTAATAGATCTTTATTGGAGTACAATTGCTTCACAATACTGTTAGTTTCTGTTGTACAACAAAGTGAATCAGCCATATGCATACATATATCCCCATAGCCCCTCCCTCTTGAGGCTCCGTGCCACCCTCCCTATCCCATGTCCCTAGCTCATCGCAGAGCACTGAGCTGATCTCCCTGTGCTATGCTGCTGCTTCTCACTAGCTATTTTACATTTGGTAGTGTATATATGTTGATGGTACTCTCACTTTGCCCAGCTTCCCCCTCCCTGCCCCATGTCCTCAAGTCCATTCTCTATGTCTACATCTTTATTCCTGCCCTGCCACTAGGTTCATCAGTACCTCTTTTTTTTTTTTTTTTTTTTTTAAGGTTCTAAATATACATGTTAGCATATGGAAGGGGAAACATAGGAAAAACACTCTTTGACAAAAAGCACAGCAAGATCTTTTTTGACCCACCTCCTAGGGTAATGAAAATAAAAACAAAAAGTGGCATGGACATATATACACTACCAAACGTAAAATAGATAGCTAGTGGGAAGCAGCTGCATAGCACAGGGAGATCAGCTCAGTGCTTTGTTACCACCTAGAGGGGTGAGATAGGGAGGGTGGGAAGGAGGGAGATGCAAGAGGGAAGACGTGGGAACATATGTATATGTATAACTGATTCACTTTGTTATAAAGCAGAAACTAACACACCATTGTAAAGCAATTATACTCCAATAAAGATGTTAAATAAATGAATAAATAAATAAATAAATAAACAAATGGGACCTAATTAAACTTCAGAGCTTTTGCACAGCAAAGGAAATCATAAACAAGATGAAAAGGCAACGCTCAGAATGGGAGAAAATATTTGCAAATGAAACAATGGGCAAAGGATCAATCTCCAGAATTATTTTTAATTTTTGTTTAGTGTACCACTTTTGTACAATTTTCTCAGGGAAAACAACAATAAAAGCAAAAGAAAAGTAAACAAAAAGTTATAACTTTTTCATGAAAATATTTTCAAGTCCCACATTTTTGTCTATGGAGTAAGTCATACAAATTCAGTTTTAAAAAAGAAAAAAATCAATGGATTTAATGTCAAAAAAATAAAAATTATGTCACATAATTGCACATTGATTAACTGGGGCTATACAACTTCTGTGTCATATTTACCTTGGCAAAGCCTGCTAGATATTGATTGAAAGTGAGTATAGATTTCTTAATGGCACATGGCTAAACAGTGTTACCTATCCATCTTTGCTTTTAGGTGCAGAACTAGCTACATGATTTGCAGGGCCCAGTAAAGAATGTATGTGCAGGGCCCCTTGCCAAAAAAAATTATTAAGAATTTCAAGATTGCAAGGGCAGAATATTAAAACAAACATGGCCCCTTGTAAGCATGGGGCCCTAAGCAACTGCATAGGTCATATGATTGTGAAACAAGTTTTGGTTAAGTGTGGCTATCTGTGCCTAAATCATTAAGGGAATATAAGCCAAAGTGGTGTGTGCATTGTTTGGTTCTGGGCTTCAAAACCTCAGCACCCTAGCCCTAACAATAAACATAACCCTAACCCACGTGCTTCATCTGACATTACAATCAAATAGTCTATCAGTTTTTTAGAAAAGAGCATTCTATTTTCTCTTTGTGCTACTTTTTCATGTAATTCCTTTTGCACTGAATGTCGACTCCCCTTTCTTCTCATGCTGAACTTCTATTCTTACTTCAAGACCTTTTTTAAATGTCATGTCCTCTGAAAACCTCAGCTCATCAGGCAGTCTCTCACAGCTCTCTTTCTCCACAGCATGATGTACATGCCTCTAGTGTAATATTGCTCCCTTGAAATTAGAATTATACTTGTCTTCTGGACTATGAGTTCTCAATAGACTAAGTATCATTCTTATTAACCTTTGTATCCCCTTGACCTATCACATAGGTATGAAATGTTTAATGACTTTACCTTTGCTAAATTATTAAAAGTCTGTATTAATATTTAGTAAGTATAAAGTTCTTTGATATTATCTTCTGTTCTCTTAAATACTTCAAATGTAAAACATTAGAGATGAGGGATTTCCCTGGTGGTGCTGTGGTTAAGAACCCACCTGCAAATGCAAGGAACATGGGTTTGAGCCCTGGTCTGGGAAGATCCCACATGCTGTGGAGTAACTAAGTCTGTGTGCCACAACTACTGAGCCTGTGCTCTAGAGCTGCAAGCCACAACTACAGAGTCTGCTTGCCATGAATACTGAAGCCTGCACACCTAGATCCTGTGATCTGCAACAAGAGAAGCCACCGCGGTGAGAAGCCTGCACACTGCAATGAAGAGTAGCCTTCACTCACCGCAACTAGAGAAAGCCTGCACTAGGCAACAAAAACTCAACACAGCCAAAAATAAATAAATAAATAAAATAAATTAAAAAAAAAAATCTAGACATGGGTTCTCTCTCCTCTCTCTGAAAATGTCCATTTGTTGCATTCTAGGATAATTTGCAGAAATTTAATTCTCTGAATAAGTTTAATTTATAGTGCTTTATTAAGTAGAATGCTGAGAAGACAATTATATTCTTTATGGTAAAGTTAAGGAAGAAAAATAATAACTCATTAAATAACTTTCAAGCTCAACAAATCCTGGCATAAGCTAAGTATAACAGGCAATTGTAATAGAGGAAATTAATTTAATGCACTGACATTTCATTCCACAAACAATGAGCATGAATGATTATAAAATGTTGAATTTGTGCATTCAGCATGTAAGAGTGTTCAATTATACTCTGTGTAATAGGCCATACCTGTTATACTCAGTTTCTGGAAGGAATACTTTCAAATAAGTGATTAAAAGTAACTGATAAAAACATATTTATGTTGGAAAATAACAAATTTAACACTCATGGGTCTTTTACGTTTTATGTGTTACAGTAAATATGTTCAACTTGCTGTGTCATTTTGGCATTAACTATGGTTCAGAACAAGATAACATTCATATCATGGGATAATGTGAAGCAGTGGAAAGAGCAAGACTAAGCAAGAACTTAGTAGTTGTGGCTCTCGGGCTCTAGAGTGCAGGCTCATTAGTTGTGGTACATGGGCTTAGTTATTCTGCGGCATGTGGGATCTTCTGGGCCAGGGCTCAGACCTGTGTCCCTTGCTTTGGCAGGTGGATTCTTAACCACTGCGACCCCAGGGAAGTGGGTTATAGATACTGTGTTTGCTTTTCTCTCGCCAATGTGTAGTTGGTTTTTCATTTAAACTTCAGCCTTCTGACATATAACATAAGTAGGTTGCATCACACAATTTCTAGGAGAGAAATTTTAAACTCATATACCATCAAAATGGGAATAAATTTCAGGATAAATCTATGTATCTATTTATAAAGCCTTTTTTTTTTCTTTAGGAAGAGCTTCCACAAATTTCAGAATTTCTAAAATAGAAAATTCAGTCATACAAAAAGAATCTAGTCTCTTTAACATTCTTTAGAGAGTAGATTTTTCTATAATTTCATTACTAGTTTTATTACCAAAATGGATTTGATTCTTTAAATGTGATTCAGAGAGAAAACTTCCTCCTTTAATGTAAATTTAAATACAGTAAATCCCCTACATATGAAGGAGTCATTCTGAGAGCACGTTCATAAGTCCAATTTGTTCATAAGTCCAACAAAGTTAGCCTAGGTACCCAACTAACACAATCGGCTATATAGTACTGTAGTGTAATCGATTTATAATACTTTTCACACAAATAATACATAAAAATAAACAAAAAAAATAAAGGAAACATTTTAAATCTTACAGTACAGTACCTTGAAAAGTACAGTAGTACCAGTTACATCACCGCTGCTTTTACGCTTGCTTCCAGACATCCTGGGCTTGAAATAGAAATACTTTATAACTGTACTCTATATAGTAAAGTACACAAAACACACCACTTGTAGAGGATGCACGCATGTGAAAATGTATGCTAAACACATGAACTAACTTACGTGATTGGACATGTGAACGCACGTTTGCATCTTTGAAAGTTTGCAACTTGAAGCTTTGTTTGTAGGGGACTTACTGTACTCACAAAGCCTTAGAGCCAAATTATTAACATCCATTAAAGTCATACTTATTCAAATATAACAGAAACCAGTTATCTGTTGACAAAATTCAGATCACTTTCCTTCTGAACTCAGAGCTAGGTTCCATTTCTCAATGTGTCTTGAACTTAAAGGTGGAAATGTGACAGAGACATAGCCAATGGCTGTAGGCAAAATTCATCCACCAATTTCAGGAATGACAACTAAAAGCTTCTTTTTCTCCAGTTGCTGGAGACTTGTTAATCACAAGGAAGATGTGGGCAGCACTAGATTGAAGATGACAGAATCTCTGTTAGACTAAACCCACCACTCTCACACCACCACCATTTGTATTCTACCTAAGGGATAAATAAATATTTGTTAAATTAATGAGATACCAAGTTTTATTAGGTACAGCAACCCCTTAACTAACTCAATGATGCACTTGAAAGAACAAATTGTAGATCCATGCATTTATGATGCAAAACTGTACCCTCTTTTATATTTTGCAGAAGCAGAATTATTAATATTTTTTCACTTTTATTCTTTTTGAAATTACATTATATTTTACCATCTTTTTAGGTAGATTACCATATCTGTTATTGACTAGAAAGTCATGATAATAAGCATATAATATATGATATGTACTATGTCACATGGCTTATTCATATATATATTACATATTTTACATTAACTAAAATACCATCGTTCACAAAATTTCACTGTATGTGAATTGAGCTTTAGAAAAGAAGACATTTTATTTCATTTTTATATTATTTTATATTTTTAGTTTGCTACAAATATGTTACTATGTTGTTTTAACCTTCTGATTTTATTATTGTACCTTTTTTTTGCAGTTTTAAAACTTATTTGTAATATATTCTTGCTTAAATATTTAGGTATAAATTTATGGTCAGAGAGCATTGCCAAACTTATATAACATAATTTACATACATATAGAACATAAAATAAATGTTCTCTAATCACTTTTTTTACTTTTTATTGAAAGAATATGTCTTTGACAATTTGAAAAAAAATTCCATATTTTTATAATAACAATACCTTGGGATGCTTATTAAACAGTCACCTTCCCAGATGAAAACTCTGATTATGTGATTCTTTGCCTGGAGCCTAGGAATTTACAAGTTAAAAGAGAAACTCCAGAGTTTTCATTATCAAAAATATTTGAGTAACTATGCTGAATCTATTTCTTTATTTTTAAAAATTGATCGTTACTACATTTAAAAAATTCAAAATCACTTAAAATAAAATGCTGCCAATTCAATGGAGGAAGGATAATATTTTCAGCAAACGGTGCTATGATTATTGGACATCAACAGGAAAAATAAAAAAGTGATACACTGGGAAACCATATACCTGACAAATGACTAGTATCTGGAAAAATGTGAAAAAAAAATCTCAAAACTTAATAGTAAAAACAATTCAACAATCTATTGAATAAAAAAGGAAAATATATGAAAATACTTTTCACCAAAGTGGATATATAGGTGACAAACAACTATATGGAAAGATGTTCAACATCATTAACCACTAGGGAAATATAAATTAAAATCACAGTGAGCTATCACTATACACCTGTAACAATGGTTAAAATAAAAATAGTGGCAACAACATATGCTGGTAAGGATGTGAAGAAGCTGGATTTCTCACACTTTCCTGGTAGGACTTTAAAATGGTACAAAGACAACCCACAGAATGGGAGAAAATATTAGCAAATGATGTGACTGACAAGGGATTAGTCTCCAAATTTACAAACATCTCACATGGCTCAATATTCAAAAAACAAACAACCCAATCAAAAAGTGGGCAGAAGACCTAAATAGACATTTCTCCAAAGAAGACATATAGATGGCCAAGAGGCACATCAAAAGATACTCAACATGGCTAATTATTAGAGAAATGCAAATCAAAACTACAATGAGTTATCACCTCACACCAGTCAGAATAGTCATCATCAAAAAATCTACAGACAATAAACACTGGAGAAGGTGTGGAGAAGAGGGAACCCTCCTACACTGTTGGTGGGAATGTAAATTCGTACAGCCACTATGGAGAACAGTATGGAGTTTCCTGAAGAAACTAAAATAGAGCTAACATATGATCCAGCACTACTACTCCTGGGAATATATCCAGAGAAAATCATGGTTCGAAAGGATACATGCACCCAATGTTTATTGCAGCACTGTTTACAATAACCAAGACATGAGAGAAGCCTAAATGTCCATCGACAGAAAAATGGATAAAGAAGATGTGGTACATATGTGCAATGGGATATTACTCAGCCATTGAAAAGAATGAAATAATGCCATTTACAGCAACATGGATGGAAATATTTACAAAACAGACACACAAACTCACAGACTTAGAGAATGAACTTAGAGTTACCAGGGGAGAATGGTGCAGGGGAGGATAGATTGGGAGTTTGGGATTGACATGTACTCACTGCTATATTTAAAATAGATAACCAAAAGGGACCTACTGTAAAAAAATAAATAAATAAATAACAGGTGTTTCTCAGAATATGAATACAAAAATAAAATTGTACACTGTGGAAAACAGTTTGAGAATTTGTTATAAAACTAAACATACAACAACTATAAAACCTAGAAATTGCACTCTTGGGCATTTATCTTAGAAAAATGAAAACATTTTCACATAAAAAGTCTGTACAGAAATGTTCATAACAATAACAATCTAGATGTCCTTCAATAAATGAAGATACAACTATACCACGGTGTATATATCCAGGAATAACTCCTCATCAATAAAAATGAATACATTTTTGATACACAAAATGCCTTGTGAAAATTCAATTGGTGTAATCCATCACATCAACAGATTAAAAAGGAGAAATCACAGTATCATATCAGTAGATGCAGAAAAAGCATTTGATAAAATCCAAAACCCAATCATGATACAAAACTCTCAGTAAACTAGAAATAGAAGAGAACATCCTCAACTTTACAAAGAGTATCTGCATAAAATATACAGAGAACATAATACTTAATGATGAGAAACTCAGACCTTTCACACTAAGAACAGGTACAATGCCAGCCTGTCCCCTCACACTCCTTTTCAACATCATAGTGGAATTTCTAACTAATATAATAAGTCGAGAAAAGAAATTAAAGCTGCACAGATTTGGAAAGAAGAAATAAAACTGTCTTTATTTCCATTTGATATAATCATCTATGTAGAAAATCTGAAAAGATTGACAAAAAAAAAAAAACCTCTTAGCAATTATAGCAAGGTTTTAAGATACAAGGTTAATATACAAAAGTCTATTTCTTTCCTATCTGTCAGCAATAAACAAGTGAAATCTGAAATTAAAAATAATACTATTTACATTAGCACTCCCCAAAATTAAATACTTAGGCATAAATCTAACAAAATATGTATAAGATCTATAGGAGGAAAACTAAAAATTCTTATGAATGAAATCAAAGAACTGAAGAAATAGAGACATTTCATGTTCATTGGTAAGAATGCTCAATATTGTCAAGATGTCAGTTCTTCCCAGCTTGTTCTATAGATTCAATGAATCTCAAACAAAATCTCAGGAAATTATTTTATGGATATCAAAAAACTAATTCTAAAGTTTACATGAAGAGGTAAAAGACCCAGAATAGCCAACACAATACTGGAGGAGAAGAACAAAGTTGGAAGACTGACACTACCTGACCTCAAGACATGCTATAAATCTACAGTAATCAAGACAGTGTGATATTGGTAGAGAAATGGACAAATAACTCAGTGGAACAGAATAGAGAACCCATAACTAGACTCTCATAAATATAGTCAACGTATCTTTAACAAAAGAGCAAGGTCAGAATAATGGAGCAAAGAGCCTCTTCAACAAATGGTGCAGGAACAACTGGACATACAAATGCAAAAAAGTGAATCTAGACACAGACTTTTTACTCCTCATAAAAATTAACTCAAAATAGCTAATAGGCCAAAACATAAAGTGCAAAACTATAAAAACACTTATAAGATAGCATAGGAGAAAATATAGTGGACCTTGGGTGTGGTGATGCCAATTAGGTATAATACCAAAGACATAATCCATGAATGCAATAATTGATAAGCTAGACTTCACTAAAATTAAAAACTTCTGTGAATGACAGTATCAAGAGAATTAGAAAACAAGCCATAGACTGGGAGAAAATGTTTTCAAAAGACATATCTGATAAAGGACTCTTGTCCAAAATATACAAACAACTTTTAAAACTCAACAATAAGAAAACAAAAGAGCCATTTAAAAAATGAGCCAAAGACTTTAACAGACACTTCACCGAAGATGATATAAAGACTGTAAGTAAGCATATGAAAAGATGTTCCATATCATATGTCATCAGGGAAATTCAAATTAAAGTGACAATGAGATACCATTGTGCAGCCATTAGAATGGCCAAAATCTGGAACACTGATAATACATAATTTTAGAGATAATGTGGCACAATAAGTCTTCTCATTCATTGCTGGTGATATGCAGAATGGTATAGCAACTTTAGGGGACAATTTGTTAGTTTCTTACAAAACTAAACATACTCTTTTTAATAAAATCTAGCAATTGTTCTCCTTGATATTTGCACAAAGAAGCTGAAAACATATGTCCACACAAAAATCTGCACCCAGATGATTATAGCACCTTTTTTCATCATTGCAAATCTTGGAAGCAATCAAAATGTCTTTCAGTAAGTGAGTGGAGATATAAAGTGTGGTACATCCAAACAAAGGCATGCTATTCAGCTCTAAAAAAAAAGGGAAAAGAATCTAAAAAAGAGTGTATATATATGTGTATATATATATATATATATACACACACACATATATATATGTACAAACACACACCCCATTGTAAATCAACTACACTCTCATAAAAGAAATTTTTTAATTTAAAAAATTTAAAAAGCTAAGAAAAAAAAGAAATGAGCCATCAAGCCATAGAAAAACCTGGAAGAACCTTAAATGCATGTTATTAAGTGAAAGAAGCCAAGCGGAATGGCTACATACTGTATTATTCCAACTATATGACATTATGGAAAAGGCAAAACTATGAAAACAAACAAACAAACAAAAAAAATGGTGTTTCCCCAAGGAGCAAGAGTGGTAGAACAAATAGGCAGAGTACAGAGGATTTTTAGAGCAGTGAAATACTCTGTATGATACCATAACGATAGATATATATCATTATACATACATTTGGTGAAACGCATTGAATAAACAAAATCAAGAGTGAACCCTAATATAAACTATGGACTTCAGGTAATTATGATATGTTAATGTACATTCATCAGTTTTAACAAATGTACCACTCTGATGAAGGATGTTGATAATGTGTGAGGGCAGGGGTACATGAGAAATCTCTGTATCTTCCCTTCAATTTTGCTATGAACCTTAAACTCTAAATAATAAAGTCTTAATAAAAATATTTTTAATTAAAAAATAAAACACTTAGATGAATCTTTAGGAGGTTAGACTGAGTCAAAAAAAAATGCCAATCCTAAAAGGTTGCATACTATATGATTGCATTTATATATTATTGAAAAAATAATAATATACAAATGCAGAATAGATTACCAGGTGTCAGTAATAGAGGGGGTGTAAAGTAGAAGGGCTATAAAAAGGTAACACAGTAGATTTTTATGGTGCTGAAATTGTTCTGTTTGTTGACCTTATCCATGCCAATAACCTGATTGTGATATTTAACTATAGTTTTGCAAGATGCTACTGTGCTACCCAGTGGGAACTGGATAAAGATTAAATGGAATATCTGTATTTTATATATAAAATAAATATATATTTTAAATGATGCATAACAATCTAAACTTCTCAAACCCTTTGTGATGTTTGCATTCAATTGATTTAAAACTTCATTTATTTAAAAAGTATCATCTAGTCTAATGAAAATATTTTATATATAAGAAAGCAAATTTATTTTATTTTTTGTCTATCATTTGTACAATAGTATAATGGTATTACATTGCATACTAAACAGCCCTTTTAATCAAAAGTAGACATTTGAGTGTGGTGGGACAGCGGTGAGAAGGAAACAATTTAACTCCAATAAAAGCCATATACGTATTAACTAATGATCCAAGGAAAGCAAAACATAAGTCAGTGAAAGTAACTACACTGTAATTATCAATATAGAATTTGAACACATTATTGGTATGTGTAGATGGAGATTTTCCAATCATTCATGTATTGTTGGGAAAAGAAGAGAGGCAACAGTGGCTGAACCCTAGGAGTAGTACAAGGACTTTATCTGTATTATCTCATTTAATACTCATACAGTCCTATAATTTGGAGACTATTATCTCCATATGAATGAGGAATCTCAGAAAGAAAGAGGATGAATAAATTGTCTGAGAAAACCAGCCAATAAGTGAAAGATCCAAGATTGAAGCACAGATGAATTGATTCTAAAGTGTGTGTTCTTTCTACTACACAACCATTTAAGGCCAATGGGATCATATTTGTTAGAGATAATGAAAAGGATTTCATGTATAAAAAATTAATTTGGATGACATGATTTTAGCTTTCATTTTGTTCTCAGATTTAGAGATATGACAGCATAGATATCATATGTGCTACAAACATACTAATTTTCTCATAATGACTACAAGTGAAGTAATATGAATATAGTCCCCCTATAATAGAAGAGAGAATATTACACAGAGTAATAAGACCTGGTGTTTAAGAAATTATATTAATTTTTAAATATTAAGAACATTGGATTGTTGAAATAAGGTTGCAAAATCACTGAAGATGATCATTAGTTCTTGCAAGGAAATTTAAACAAATTCTTTATATTACTAAAACGTTACAGATGCATTTATATACACATTTATATATAAATATAAGTATATTTATAAATACATATATTTACCTGTCCTATTGTTACATGGATTGGTTTTGAGGCAAAAGGATGATTTTGTCAGAAACCAGGATGCATGAGTTACAATAGAGTTTCAGGGATTGATAATTAATGACTAAATATATCCAAATATTTATATCTGTAATGTGTATGTCTATCAATATATCTATATCTAATTTAGTAGGCCTCAAATAGTCTATGTGGAGTTATAATTAAACAAGTAATTTGTAAATGGATGGTCTTGTAGAGTTTACAATATGCATGTACAAACATAGCCTATGGCTGTAAAATAGCTTTTACCTTGCTTTATTTGCTACTTACCTATGTGAAATCTGCTGAGTGATAAGAATGGAGCTAAGTCACTTAATTCGAGAGGTTTTGGATAAATAATTATTTAGGAATGGTGATCATTTGTAACTAAGGATGCTAAAAGAAGGAATATTTAAAGAATGAGAGTCATGTCTTGGATAACTAATCATTTATGTATCCTGTTACCAAGATAAATATTCAGGAAAATGAGCAGTTTTAGGAACAGGGGTGTGAATGTGGACAAAGATGATAAACTCTTATTTTTCACACAGAAAATCTATATTTTAGTATTGACTTCTTGTTTTGTATAACATTTTTATGTGGAGCTGACAGCTAAATTGTGAGTCTAATTCTCAAGAAGTATTTGGATAATGGATGGACCTAGAAATTATCATACTAAATGAAATAAATCAGAAAGAGAAAGACAAATACAATATGATATCACTTCATGTGTAGAATCTAAAATATGACACACATGAACCTATCTATGAAACAAAAACAGAGTCACAGACATAGAGAACAGACTTGTGGTTGCCAAGGCGGAGCGGGGAGGGGAGGGATGGATTGGGAGTTCGGGGTTAGTAAATGCAAACTATTATATATAGAATAGATAAACAACAAGGTCCTAGTGTATAGCACAGGGAATTTTTTCAATATACTGTGATAAACCATAACGGAAAAGAATATTAAAAAGAATGTATATATATGTTTAAATGAATCACTCTGCTATACAGCAGAAATTAATGCAATATTTTAAATCAACTATACTTCTCTAAAAAAGGAAGTATTTGGATAACAAAATTTGAAGTAAATGTTTACAAAATAACTCCTACTTCTCCCAAAGTAAGAAAGAGTATAAACACAAAGTTCCAAAAGTAAAGTTAACAGGCACACAATTATTCGGTAATGAGACACTTTTACAGTCCATACCTGTAAAGAACCTTATTCAGTGACCTACCAAGCTTGTCATCCTTTAGTAACTCTTATCTTTTAATAATGTTCTCTTTTATTAACACCAACTTGGGAACCTCCATTTCAGTGATTGAATTACCTGTGAATAATTCATAGTTCTGATGCTGATGATTTTTTTCTGCTTCTGTTTTAGCTCGAATTCTTCAAAGATCCTGCTGCTTTTTAACACAAAATGTTTTTCTGGACTCCAAAGCATGTATAGTGACATTGTTGTTGTCCCTTATGCATTAGTTTTCAAAAAAGTAGAAATGAACCTTTAAAAATTATTAAAATATTTATATGTTATATCCTACTGTTGGGTAAAAAAAATTCCCAATCATAATGCACTATATTTTAACCTTTGATTGTATGTGCCATACACACTATTCCTGGTTATGTCTAAATACTGATTTGCAATCTCAAAAAAGTAGGCATTTGGATTGTAAGTAGTTAGTGAGATAAACCATGAAAATTACAAATCACCAGAACTAAGATGGATTTTCTTTGCCTTATGTATTTATTTTAGCTAAGCAAAATAATTGCTAAATTTTCTAGCTTGTATCTCTAATTAACTTCATATTCAACAAATCAGTAATTTAGTTAAACCTTCATACAGGGTATTTTAGTTGAGCTTTATCAGATTTCCATAACACCCACATATGAAATATCTCTGTGACTAACTCTTCTGTCCCACCAATCTACCACACATCACCAGCAGCATAATCACCACAGAAATACAAACCTATGTACATGTTATGTAACAAAGACACACTATTTCTCATAGATGGGCTATTCTAAACTAAAACTGAGAAAGGAGGGGCAAAATTTACCAGTGAGGCTTTTTGGTCTGTGATCTAAGATTATATTTTCTAATAGACTGTATCTTTGATAAAGCTAATTACTTTATTTTTAATTTTCTTTACCCTATTCCAATTATTTCCAAATTCAGGTGAGGAAGAAAAAAGTCATTTTATTAAATCTTTGAAATCACAAAGTTACAAAAAGTATAGATTTATTTAAATGCTAGATTATTATGCATATACAAATATAAATATTATCCATAAGCCAAAATTTATAAATATTAAGTGAAAAATATACAATAATAATATCAATATAAGTATTCAGTAAATAATATTTGCATTACTTTTAAATTCATTGTCATTATTCTATAATAAATTGGAACCATTATACAATATTAAATATTAATATAAGTAAAACATTTTCCCTGAAACTGATTTTTATTCTAATTTTTTATATACTTATATTTTATTTCTCTCTTTACATGATCACTTTTAAACATAAAAGTTCTATACTATTACTCTTGTTTTTTACTCTAGAATGTAAAATCATTGTTCCTTTTATGAAATTATACTTTTAATTTTAATATATTTTAAATATATCTATGAGATATTTACACATTATATACATTTATATAATATATATTACACTTATATGTATATACATACATTTTCTTCAATATTTTTACAGCAAAAAATTTGTGACTGTATCCTACTTTTTCACCAATAAAAGTAAAGGGCTAAAGACATGTATTTCAAATTATACTTTCAGCCAATATAAGGAAACAATATTTGCTACACAGTCAATTGCCTAGTGTTGAAAGAAAATTCTTGAGAGATAAAATTATTTCTTCTTTGCTACTCTCACTTTCAGACCTCTAAGTGTGGTACCTGCCCTTATATTCTTTTATATATTATACTAACAGCAAATGTTTTATATTTGGCCAAACTGAATTTTGTCTGAAACTTGTAAGTTTCAGGATTTTGTTTCAGTAGAGAAGCAAATATTTTTTCTAACACAAATATGATCATATCACTTTTATGTTTAGTTTTATTTCCAGTTCTTTCTTATATAACTTTCTGTGTTCCCCTTATTTCATGCACTGCTTCTTTTTATCCCTGTGCCCCCATAACTTAGAATACTGAGAGATATTTTCATACCTTGTTTTGATAAGTGGCTATTAATTTACAAAATAAAAACATGTTTACTTGTAAACCAATTTTAATTGATTGGCTCTTCTGAGAATATGCCATTACTTGTGAAATTTTAAAGCATTACTAAATTGTATCAAAAGCAAAAATATATATTTTCATAAAGTTGGAAAATTTGTAAAATACATTATTTCTGAATATTCTAGTCCCAAAGTTTCCCTCAAAGAATTTATAAAGGAGTACATGCTCAATGTAAATTCCACAGACACACAGTGAAATTACAATGTTAGGATAAAGGGTGGAGGAAGCTAATTAATTCCCCCCCAAATAGTAATCACTCTGAAAATCACAAATTTTGAATGCTGATAAAATTTTTGACACTACTAATTAACACTTTAAATTCCTAGGAGAAAAATACAGCATTTGGACTACATTTAAATTCTTTCCCTTTTTACCTTCATTTATACAGTATTGGTCAGGGCTGTATCCCAAAGCAATCTACAGATTCAATGCAATCCCTATCAAATTACCAATGTCATTTTTCACAGAATTAGAACAAAAAAATTCACAATTTGTATGGAAACAATAAAGACACTGAATAGCCAAAACAACCTTGAGAAAGAAAAATGAAACTGGAGGAATCAGGCTCCCTGACTTCAGACTATACTACAAAGCTACTGTAATCAAAACAATATGGTACTGGCACAAAAACAGAAATACATATCAATAAAACAGGATAGAAAGTCCAGAGATAAACCCACAGACTTATGTTCACCTAATCTATGACAAAGGAGGCAAGAATATACAATGGAGAAAAGACAGTCTCTTCAATAAGTGGTGCTGGGAAAACTGAACAGCTACAGCTAAAAAATTTAAATTAGAACATTCCATAACACCATACACAAAAATAAACTCAAAATAGATTAAAGACCTAAATGTAAAGCCAGACTTTATAAAACTCTCAGAGGAAAACATAAGCAGAACACCTTTTGACATAAATTGCAGCAAGATATTTTTATCCACCTCTTAGAGTAATGAAAATAAAAGCAAAAATAAACAAATGGAATCTAATTAAACTAAAAAACTTTTACACAGCAAAGGAAACCATAAACAAAAGGAAAGGCATCACTCAGAATGGGAGAAAATATTTGCAAATGAAGCAAAAGACAAGGGATTAATCTCCAAAATATAAAAAGAGCTCATGCAGCTCAATATCAAAGAACAAACAACCTAATCAAAAAATGGGTGGAAGACCTAAATAAACATTTGTCCAAAGAAGACATACAGATGGTTAAAAAAAAAAAAAGATACTCAACATCACTAATTATTAGAGAAATGCAAATCAAAACTACAATGAGGTATCACCTAACACCAGTCAGAATGACCATCATAAAAAATCTGCCAATGATAAATGCTGGGAGAGGGTGTGGAGAAAAGGGAACCCACTTACACTGTTGGTGGGAGTGTAAATTGGTACAGCCACTATAGAGAGCAGTATTGAGTTTCCCTAAAAAAACTAAAAATAGAACTACCATATGACCCAGGATTCCCACTCCTAGGCATATACCCGGAGAAAACCATAATTTGAAAAGATACATGCACCCCAATGTTCATTGCAGCACTATTTACAATAGCCAGGATATGAAAGCAACCTAAAGGTCCATCAACAGATGAATGGATAAAGAAGATGTGGTACATATATACAATGGAATATTACTCAGCCATAAGAAATAATGCCATTTTCAGTGACATGGATGGACCTAGAGATTGTCTTAGTGTGTGAAGTCAGACAGAAAGACAAATATCATATGATATTACTTATATGTGGAATCTAAAAAAAAAGGTACAAATGAACTTATTCACAAAACAGAAGTAGAGTCACAGATGTAGAAAACAACCTTATGGTTGCCAGGACGTAAGAGAGGGGGGAGGGATAAATTGGGAGATTGAGATTCATGAATACACAATACTATATAGAGAACAGATAATTAATAAGGACCTACTGTATAGTACAGAGAACTCCACTCAATGGCCTATATGGGAAAAGAATCTAAAAAAAAGAGTGGCTATATGTATAACTGATTCATTTTGCTGTACACCTCAAACTAACACAACATTGTACATCAAATATACTTCAATAAAAATGTTTTAAAAGAATATTTAATACAAATTTATCCAAGAAAGCATATATGTAGACATGAATTAGGAAGTGCACTTGAAATGGAAAGCTATAAATTTGAAGAGAGCATTTATTTCCACTATCATTCAAACAAATATTGTCCTCTTCCTAAAAGGACATCTAATCTATATTTTGCCTTGGTCCATTTATCTGAACATCATATTTATTGCTATATATTGAATTCGAGTATTTATGTGAATGTAATAGAATCCTGGAAGAAAATATATTTGCCATGGAAAATGGATTAGTATTGGTCATTAATTAGGTGTTAATTTTAGTATAGGAGTTGATGGATGGGTAGATAAATGAATTGATATTTAGATTGATGGGCAAAAGATTTCACTTGTGCTGTTCAAATATTTTGTGTGGGCATAGTGAGGGACAATCCCAGGACAAGAAAATTCCCTGCAAGCTCATTGGCTTTAGTAGTCACCTATACACAGTGACTTTATTAAGCAATGTAGATGGCCAGAGAGAAAGAACAGTAGCCAAGGTCTTGGAGATCCTCCTACACACCTAGTAGTCTTACTGATTCTCACTCCAACTTCCCATTTGCTATGAAGGAGATTTACAAGGGGAAGTAGAAATTAAGTAACGATCCAGTGTGGAAATTATATTAAGATTCAGCACCCTACCTGGAACAAAGGTTTAACACAACTTCTCTATAGTCTGGACAATTATCCAGAATGGTTCAACAGTGATTTTTTTTTCAATATATTCTATTAAAATCAAAGACGTTTGTGTGTGTGTGTGTGTGTGTGTGTGTGAAGAGAAACAGGGAATTTAATTTCAATCTTTAGAATTTAGGCTAATTTTCAAATGAATAAAAATTTGCTGGAAAGTCCTTATTAAAATGAAGGCAGATCTCTCTTTCAAAATGTATGAAATAGAGTTCAGGGACTGAGTTTTAAAGAAACACTTAAGTGATTCTCTTATGGTTGAGAATTTGCTAACCACCTAGTCTAACTCAGGTGAATTTTTAATATACTCTTATTAAAACATGTTTTATTAAGTCAATCCACATCATTTATACTAATAAATATAATACTATGATTAATATATTATGTATTTCTATATCATAGTATTATGCAATCATACACAGAGTGCTGTCTTCTATGTAGGTATTGTCTGGAGTATAAGAGAAGAAAAATCGCAAAGACAATGGCAAGAATTTTTTCTTTGATATAATGTTTTACAAAAAAGAAGACCTGAAAATAAGCTCTTTCTTGGTTAGTACATATATCATTAGAGACTCAAAGGTCATATTTTCATCTATCATAATGTTCAAATTTAGTAAACACAGAAATGAATTTTCAAAAATTTATAACCTAGTACTAAATAAATTGTACACATGTTGTAAAAAGGAAGCATTAAATTTGAATACACTTATGAGAAAGAAATAGTTGCTAAAGAATCCTGTCATATTTAAAAAGTAATTGAGCACAAAAGTATAAGAAGATGCACAATCTGTGGTGTTTTATTTCTATTTATTCTAAAGTACCATATTTTTCAGTACTTAAATGTAATAAATATATTTTTCATTATAATATGAATCTATTTTAAAGTATTTAACATCAAAATGTCAATGTGTTTACAAAGTCTCAGTATATCTCATTTAAATAATAGTCATAAATAAATACTAAAAATATTCTGTTTCATAAACAATTGAAAGGGGTATTAACATTGTCCATAGCTAAGGAAATTCATTTGGGCAATATTAGCATAATTTATACATTATACAGAAATAAGCCTTCCTTTTATTTATTTTTAAAAAAATTATTTATTTTAATTTTGGCTGCATTGAGTCTTTGTTGCTGTGCGCAGGCTTTCTCTAGTTGTGGTGAATGGGGGCTACTCTTCTTGCAGTGTGTGGGCTTCTCATTGCAGTGGCTTCTCTTGTTGCAGAGCACAGACTATAGGCTCACGGGATTCAGTAGTTGTAGCATGCAGGCTCAGTAGTTGTGGTACATGGGATTAGTTGTTCCATGGTATATGGGATCTTCCTGGACCAGGGCTCAGGCTCATGTCCCCTGCATTGGCAGGCAGATTCTTAACCACTGCACCACCAAGGAAGCCCAACCCTTCCTTTTAAATTAACTATTTGATATAAAAAATTGCACAGTATTTAGTTAATAAGATATTACCTAATTTCTGATTTCTAGCTATTTTAACTCTTTTATTTCCTTTATATTGCTGGGCCCTAGAATTTTATAAAATTATTCAGAACATATAAATAAAAAAATAAAGTTTCCTGAAATCCATCAATGACCTTAATTTTCCAATCCATTTTATACACTTACAAATATTTTTAATTTATTTTTCAGAGCAGCATCAATAGATTTACATTCATAATGTCAACAAAAGATATTCTTACTTTCTCTAGTTTTATTAAGATATAACTGAGATACAACATTGTATTAGTTTAAGGCATACAATGTAATGATTTGATAAATGTATATGTCATGAAATGAATACCACAAAATTTAGTTAATATCCGTTACTTCACGTACTTAGAAATATTTTTCTTGTGATGAGAGTTTTTAAGATTAACTCTCCTAACAACTTTCAGATATACTATAGAGTGTTAACTATAGTCACCATGCTGTTACATTACATCCCCAAAATTTATTTCTTCTATAACTGGAAGTTGGTCCCTTTGGCCACCTATACTCATTTCCCCCACTCCACACTCCTGGCCTCTGGCAAGCACCAATACATTCTCTGTTTATATGAGTTTGTTTGTTTGTTTTTAGGTTCCGCATATAGCGATATCACAAAGAATTTGCATTTCTCTCTCTCTCACTTATTTTATTACCAAAATTCCCTAAAGTCCATCCATGTTGTTGTAAAAGACAGTTTCTGTCATTTTTATAGTATGTACATATACATACACATATCTGAGGCTTTTGGCATGTATGTTCATCAGGGATATTCACCTATAATTTTCTTTTCCTGTAGTCTCCTTGTCTGGATTTGGGTTAGGGTAATGGGATCCTTGTATTATAGAATGAGTTTGGAAGTGTTTCCTCCTCTGCTTTATTTCAGAAGAGTTTGAGAAATATTGGTATTAATTATTCTTTCAATGTTTTGTATAATTCACCAGTGAAGCCATCTGGTCCTAGACTTTTCTTTGTGGGAAAATTTTTGGTTACTGACTCAGCCTCCTTACTAGCAATTGGTCTATTCATATTTTATATTTCTTCATGATTCAGTCTGGATAGGTTGTATATTTCTAGAAATTTATCCATTTCTTCTAGGTTGTCCAATTTATTGATATGTAATTGTTCATACTAGTATATTATGATCCTTTATATTTGTGTGGTATCAGCTGTGATGTCTCCTCTTTCATTTATAAATTTATTTATTTGAAACTTCTGTTTCAAATGACAGAAGAGGCAAAAGAGTGGTAGACATACCTGAGAAGAGAGGGACCTCACATTAGCCAACAAGTTCACATTGGAAAATGCAACAAGCTAAATGTATACAGCTAACACTGGGTTACATTCAGCTACAGATGAGTGCAAGTGTCCACTAGTGACAATAAGCATTACATATCAATAATTACATTAATTTTAAGTGGATTTAATGCACTAATAAAAAGATATAGAGGAGCTTAATGGACACAAAACGAAGACCCTTATACATGCTGCATGCAAGATATTCACATGAGGTCGAAATACACACACAGATTGAATGTGAGCGGATGGAAGAAGATATTCCATGTCACTGGAAAATAAAAGATGGCTGGATAGCAACACATATATCAGAAAAAATAGCCTGATAAAACTTAAAACAATGACTGCTACAAGAGACAAAGAAGGATATTACATATGATCAAGGGATCAGTTAAAGAAGATATAACAATTGTAAATATATATGCATCCAACATAAGATGACCTAAATAAATAAAGCAAACATTAAAAGAAATAAACAGAGAAATTGACAGTAACACAGTAAAAGCAGTGGAAATTAACATCCTATTTAGACCAATTAACAAATCATTCAGACAGAAAATGAATAAGGATAACTGGCTGTAATTGACACATTATAGCAAATGTACCAGATATATGTATCCATATATATACATAAATGTACAGATAAATATATTAATATATGTTATATATTATAGTATTATATATAGTAATATATATTATATTATATAAAATATATTATGTATCATATTATATTGTTATATATAATATCATTTTATGTTATATTAATTTATAATATTATATATTATGTCATTGTATTATATATAATAATAATTATATATGATATATATTCATATAATTAAATTACATATACTAATTGTCAAATTATAATTATTAAATTATTATATATAACTATAATATCATTATATAATATAATATAATTAATTATATATATTAATTATGTTATATATTATTATTATGTATATATTATTTTATATCCATATTTTATTATATATTATATATATAATATAATATATAACATGTACATATATAATACATATAATATATAATATAAAACAATAAAACATGTAGAATATATATACTTATATGTTATATGTAATATAATATTATAATTATACTATTTATTATATTGCTATCTACTATATTAATATATATTATATTATATTTATATTATACATATAATTTATAATATATATTATATACTATAATATGTATATTATATATTATATTATGTATAATATAATTGATTTAAATATATATAATACAGTATTACATATTACAAGTATGTTCAGCAGAATGCACTTTCTTTTCAAGTGCACATAGAACATTCTCCAGGATAGATCCCATGCTAGGCCATAAAACAAGCCTCTGTCAATTTAAGAAAACTGAAATAATAACAGGCATCATTTCTGACCACAACACTATGAGACTAGAAATCAACGATAAGAAGAAAAATGTATAAAACACAAACATGTGGAGCTAAACATTATGCTACCTAACTAGCAGTGAATCATTGAAGAAGTTAAAGAAAAATTCAAATAATACTTGGAGACAAATGAAAATGAAAATATAATGATCGAAAACCTTTTTGACACAGAAAAAAACAGTTCTAAGAGGGAAGTTTATAGCAATACAAACTTACCTCAAGAAACAGGAAAGATCTCAAAAATAAACAACCTAACCTTATAGCTAAAGGAGCTAGAAAAAGAAAGAACTAAACCCAAAGTTAGTAGAGGAAAAGAAATCATAAAGATCAGAGAAAAAATAAATGAAATGGAAACAAAAAATAAATAAACAGAAAAGATAATTGATATAAGAGCTGGTTCTTTGAAGAGATAAACAAAATTGATAAAACTATAGACAGATACATCAAGCAAGAGGGAGAGCCCCAAACAAAATCAGAAATGAAAATGGAGAAATTACAACTAACACCACAGAAATGCAAGGGTCATAATAGACTATTTCAAACAACTACTTGCAAATGAAATGGGCAACGTAGAAGAATTGGACAAATTCCTAGAAATGTACAATTTCCTAGGACTGAACCAGGAAGAAATAGAAAATATAAGCAGATCAATTTTCAGTAATGACATTGAATCAGTAATAATGATAATAATAATGAATTCCCAACAAAGAAAATTCCAGGATCTGATGGTTTTACAGGTGAATTCTACCAAACACTGAGAGAAGATTTAACAGCTATCCTCAAAGTATTCTGAAATATTGGAGAAGAAATGATTCAAAAATCCTTTGATGAGGCCAACATCATCCTGATTCCAAAACCAGAAGTAGATATTAGAAAAAAGGAATATTACAGTCCAATGTCACTGATAAACATAGATGCAAAAATCCTTAACAAAATTTTATCAAACCAAATCCAACAATACATTAAAATGTTATACACTATGATCAAGTGGGATGTATCACAGGGATGCAAAGATGGTTCAATATACTCAAATCAATCAATGCGATACATCACAGTAGCAAGTTGAAGAATAAAAACAATTTGTTCATCTCAATAGATGCAGAAAATAAACTTTTGACAAAATTCAACATCCATTTATGATAAAAACTCTCCAGAAAGTGAGTATAGAGGGAACATGCCACAACATATTAAAGACCATATATGATAAACTCATACCTAGCATCATATTCAATGGTATAAAGCAGAAAGCATTTTCTCTAAGATCAGAAACAAGACAAAGATGCTCACTCTCATCAATTTTGTTCAATATAATATTGGAAGTCTTATCCATAGCAATCAGAAAAAATAAAGAAATAAAATGCATCCAAATTGGAAAGGAAAAACTGTTTGCAGGTGACATGATACTATACATAGAGGATTCTAAAGAAGCAACCAAAAAACTAGTAGAACACTTCAGTGATTTCAGTAAATTTGCAGGATACAAATTTTATATACAGAAACCTGTTGCATTGATATATGCTAAAAACAAACTGTCAGAAAGAGAGATTAAGGAAACAATCCTATTTACAATCACATGAAAAAGAATAAAATATCTAGGAATAAACCCACCTAAGGAGGCGAAAGACCTGTACCACAAAAACTATAAGATTAGGAGAAAACAAATTGAAGATCACACAAATGTAAAGATATGCCATGTTCACGGATTAGAAGAATTAATATTATTAAAATGAACAGCTACTCAAAGCAATCTAAACAGTCAATACGATTCCTATCAAAATACCAAGGGCATTTTACACAGAAGTAGAACAAATAATTTTAAAATTTGTATGGAAACACAGAAGACACTGAATAGCCAAAATAATCTTGAGAAAGAACAAAGCTCAATATTCCATGCTCCCTGAATTCAGACTATACAACAAAGATACAGTATAAAAACAGTATGGCACTGGCACAGAATTAGACATATAGATCAATGGAACACGATAAAGAGCCCAGAATTAAACCCACACACTCAGGTCAATTAACCTAAAAGTGAGTAGGCAAGAACATCCACTGGAGGAAAAACAGTGTGATGCTGGTATAACAGCATAGACATGAAAAGAATGAAATTAGAATACTTTCACATACAATATACAATAATAAACTCAAAATAGATTAAAGGCCCAAATGTAAGACCAGAAAGCATAAAACTTCTAGAAGAAAGCATAAGCAGAACACTCTATGACCTAAATTGTAGAATTATTTTTTGGATCTGGCTTCTAAGGTAAAAATAAACAAATAAAAAAAAAATAAACAAATGGAACCTAATTAAACTTAAAAGATTTTGTACAGCAAATGAAATCACCAACAAAATGAAAGGACAAATTAAGTGCAAATGATATGACCAGTAAGGGGTTAATATCCAACATACATAATCAACACAAAGAACTCAATATGGAAAAAAACAAACAACCCAATTAAAAAGTTGACAGAAGATCTGGAGAAACTTTTTTGTTTTTTTGCAGTATGCGGGCCTCTCACTGTTGTGGCCTCTCCCATTGCGGAGCACAGGTTCTGAACTCGCAGGCTCAGTGGCCATGGCTCACAGGCCTAGCTGCTCTGCGGCATGTGGGATCTTCCCAGATTGGGGCACGAACCAGTGTCCCCTGCATTGGCAGGTGGACTCTCAACCACTGCATCACCAGAGAAGCCCTGCAGAGACATTTTTCCAAAGTTCCTTGTCAACAGAAACATGTAAATTATTGTTAACTAATTACTGCTAATTATTTGAAACCATAATGAGATATCACTTCATACCTGTCAGAATTGCTATTGTCAAGATCACAAATAACAAATATTGGCTTGTATGTGGAGAAAAGGGAACGCTTCTACCTGCTGGTGGAAATGGAAGTTGCTGCAGCCATTGTGGAAAACATTAGGGAGGTTCCTCAAAGGACTAAAAATAGAAGTACAATATGATCAAGCAATTCCACTTCTGTGTATATATCTGAAGGAAGCAAAAACACTAATGCAAAAAGATACATGCACTCCAATGTTCATAGCAACATTATTTACAATAGCCAAGATATAGAAACAACCTAAGTGTCCATTAACAGGTGAATGGATAAAGAAGATGTGATGTGTGTGTGTGTGTGTGTGTGTGTGTGTGTTCCACAAACACAATGGAATATTACTCAGCCATGAAAAGGAATGAAAATTTTCCATTTGCAACGCATGGATTGTATTTTTCTTAGTGAAATAAGTCATACAGAGAAAGACAAATGATGTATGTTATCACTTATATGTGGAACATACAAAATAAAATAAATGAGTAAATATAATAAAAATGAGACTCACAGATATAGAGAACAAACCAGTGGTTACCACTGGGGAGCGGAAAAGGAGGAAGGGCAAATTAAGGGTAGGGAATTAAGAGGTACAAACACAGTACTATGAATAAAATAGATAAATTACAAGGATATATTGTTCAGGACAGGGAATCCAGCCAATATTTTATAATAACTATAAATGGAGTATAATCTATACAATTTTTGAATCAAAAATAAGTAAAAAATAAAATAATGGCAAAACTGACATCTATGTAGTAAAAAGAATTTATATACTTACTTTTTGCTGTTAACATTTTATTACTAAAATTTTCTAATATAAAATAGTTGAAACAATTTTGCAGTGAACTCCATATATTCTCCTTCTAGACTGTACAAGTAGAATTTTACTGATTACTGTATACAAAAAGTTCATCTCACTTTCTATGACTCATTTTTCCGCAAATGCTTCAGCATGCCTATCAATAGTTCAATATATGATAATAACCCATACATTTGTATATGTACTATTTGATATAAAATTTATAAACTTTGGAATGCACAAGTCTTGAGAGTACCTATTCAGTGAGTGTTGACAAGTGCATACACTTTTTTTTTAATATATCTTTATTGGAGTATAATTGCTTTACATTGTTAGTTTCTGCTGTACAACAAAGTGAATTAGCTATATGTATACATATATCTCTCTATACCCTCCCTCTTGAGCCTCCCTCCCACCCTCTCTATCTCACTCCTCTAGGTCATTATAAAGTATCTAGCTGATCTCCCTGTGTTATACAGCAGCTTCCCACTAGCCATCCATTTTACATTTGGTAGTGTACATATGTCAATGTTACTCTCTCCCTTCATCCCAGCTTCCCCTTCCACCCATGTGTCCTCAAGTCTGTTCTGTACATCTGCATCTTTATTCCTGAATTGCCACTAGGCTGATCAGTCCTTAGTTTTTAGATTCCATATATGTGCATTAGCATATGGTATTTGTTTTCCTCTTTGACTTATTTCACTCTGTATGACAGACTCTAGGTCCAACCAACTCATTACAAATAACTCAATTTTGTTCCTTTTTATGGCTGACTAGTATTCCATTGTACGTATGTGCCACATCTTCTTTATCCATTCATCTGTTGATGGACACTTAGGTTGTTTCCATGTCCTGGCTATTGTAAATAGTGCTGCAATGAACATTGCGGTACATGTACCTCTGTGAATTGTGGTTTTCTTAGTGTATATGCCAAGTAGTGGGATTACTGGGTCATATGGTAGTTCTAACAAATGCATACACTTTTATCTTAAAGCTTTATCAAGATATAAAACATTACCAGCACCTCTGACATTTCCCTTATGCATCTTTAATCCTTACTCCTCAAACCTCAGAAGCAACAGTTATTTCAATCACTTTTTTCAACACAGATTATTTTTGCCAATTCCAAGTATCATGTATTATCTACTCTTTTGTGCATCTTATACCACTATATGCTATTTTCACACTTTTCCATGTTATGTGTATATGAGAATGTTACTTTTTATGGTTTAACAGTATTTTATTGAAAGAATATGTCCCAGTCTGTGAAAGCATTCTAAACAAAATTGTTTCTAGATTTTGACAATTATAAATAAGGGAAGTATGAAAATTATACAAGCCTTTGTAAATATACATATTTTTTACTTCTTTTGAATAAAAATGTATTGGTGGAATTAGTGGTCATAGGGTAGGTATGTGTTAAGGAAATGGCCTTTATAAGGCATGGCAGAATTTCCCAAAATTTTTGTTTTATTTTACATTTTCATTATCAGTTTATGAGAGTTCCAGTTTTTCCACATCCTTGTCCATATTTAGTACCAGTAGTCTTTATTCTTAAATTTTCTGTCACACTAGTAGGTAAGTGGTGCCGTTTTATTGTGGAAAGATAGATGGATATAGATATAAAAATAGATGAATCTAAATTTTCTCTCTCTATAAAAATATCTACTATCTCTACATATAGACAAATCAATCAATATCTATCCATCTATCTACCTATCAAGAGACAGAGAAAGACAGAGTGAGAGATGTAGGTTTATATATGTATGGAGAGAGAGAGAGAGAGAGAGAGAAAGTGAGAGAGAAGAGAGATAATATTTTTCTGAAGAGAAATTCTAAATTAAGAATGCTAACATATTTTTTGTTTCTTCAAACTTTTAAGAAAGTCTCATTCATATATTGAATTTGAACTGAATTGAATTCATTGAATTGAATTGAATTCATGTATTGAATTTGTATACCTAAATGTATCTGTAATCAGAAATTTGGAAAAGTAATTGTGATATTCTTATTTAGATTAATACCCTGATGCAAACTAGTATGTATATACAAACTCACATAATCACATAAATACTGATCACTAACATTGTGGGGGAAAACTTTGGAGTATAAAATATATTCAAATGCTTTGATTACTTAATTTGCTTTTTGTGGTTAATCACATAAACTTTTCAAAAATCTCTTTAAATAAATTTGATTACTAAAGGCAACAGTAATGCAAAGACATGATGAGGGTGAATCTTTCAAAATATGTTTTAACAACAACAAAAACCTCAAAAATGTTAAATTCTGAATACAAAAGTGGAATGAATAGGTAATTAACAGGTAGTATGGAAACAAGCATTTTATAGTGCCAGTGTCCATTCCTGTTTTTATTACCATTAGTATTCCACTGTTACTTGAAATTTATAACAAAAAATATATATTTTTACCAATAAATGACTGAAGAAAAAATAGGTAATTTGATGGAGATAAAATAGAAGACAAAATGCTATTTACATCTAAATTCATGCTGACAATAATGATGACACTACATGTTTACCCCTTTTCACCTCTATTTCAGGTCCTTCCATCAAATTGTATCATTAAAACCTCAGGAATGACATTAATCTTACCATGTACAGTATAATAGGCAATTTCATCCTTAGCTTTGTGTGCCTATATTATTTCATGGAATTTTTGTGTTTAATTTACAAATGATATCTGCTAAAATACTTTATTTAAATAAAGTTGCTACTGTTGACTTTGACAACTTGCATTGTTAATTGCAGCTGCCAGCTTTCTGCCAGTTTAAATGTTCACTGCTATGGAACATTAAATGGACCATTAGTAAAATTCCTGAGAATTTGACTTAGAGAAAATGTGTCATAATCATTTTGTCATGAATTGTGGTAAGATTAAACTGTCACAAAGATTATTTTTAACTGGGGAAATCTATGTTTGGCAGATTAAAAATAGTTTATTTCTTTATGTGGACTGCTATGCAATAAAAGAACAAATATGCAAAAAAGAAGCCTGAGAGAGCACATTAATTTTTCAAATTATGCTATCACATCTAGGTGGTTAACTGCACTAACTGAAGGGTGGCTCCTGTGACATTACCTCCATTACATCATCATGCAGGTACATTAACACTATGTAGAAAAGTACCCCACTGAGCATCACATACTTTATTTAACTGGAAAACCCAGATGAACTGAGATGACTTATAATAAATTGGGACAAGATTAATATGAAGGTATTAATAATTCAGTACAACCAATCAGTGACTGAAGAAAATGACTTTAAATTGTGAATTCAAAGAATCACCATTAAATAAAACTCATTAGTCACTTAAGTACTCTGGATTTAATATTAAATATCACAAATAAATTACTGTAGTCTTTTGAAGTTTACAAAAGTGATTCAAACATACTTCAAAGAATATGTCTTAAAAAGTGATGTCAACTTTGTGGATAAAGCATCAACAATTTTTGATGAAATTAAACTTGAGAAAGCATTATACCTAATGATCTATTCAAAGAACTTCAAATGGTTAATTTAATTGTCAATATAATATTTTGCTAGATTCTGTGTAGTATATACATTTATATTTAAATATATTAGTACAAGTTATATGTATATATAGAGTTAGGTAGAAAAGCAAAGGAAATAGTTCTTATTCTTACTCATTTCAAAAGATTCTCAAACTTTTGTAATTTTAAAAATACAAATTAAAATTATGAAAATCTAGATGTTACATTTTTGGTAAAAAAATGTATTAAAAAGGTAAGAATATTTTGTGTTGCAGCCATGTGGAAAATAATAGGCATTACCATGAATTCCAGGTGATAATAAAAAGTATTAAACATCTTTGGAGAAAAATTTAGCAACATCCACTAAAAAACATTTATTTGTACTACGTAAAATTATATTTTACCTATAAACTTGCAAATATTAGAAAAGATATATTAAGAAAAGATTAATTATAGCATTATTTGATAAAGTAATTGAAAACTGTACACTAAGATTAATTAGGTATATTAACTTCCTCCCATGTAAAGTTATAGTGGTCTACAGTTTGATTTAAATGGATGCACTATATAGTCTGTCAGTGAATCATAATAAATTTTTTAAAAATTGTAGTTAAATAAAGCAAGGGAAAAACAGGTAATGTAGTATTTAGCACACAACCAGTTATACATTCCCTCCCCAAATAACTGGATAGATGATCTCTGGGAAACTCAGAAGGAAATATTAAGCCCCTGTTACAATGGTTATCTCTGGGGTGGGAAATTGTGTACTTAATGAATACTGGTAATGTTTCCTTTCCATTATTTTCCTTTTTTTCCCTCATTGTGTGTGTGTGTGTGTGTGTGTGTGTGTGTGTGTGTGTTTATATTTGTATTTAACCAGGGAGGAGTGATAGTTATTTCAAAAGTAGAAAATTATAACCATGTTAAACTTTTTTATATTATCTCTGTTTTTTTGTGGAATGTTGTACTAATATGAATCTTTTACATTAAATATAATAGACCACTTTGATATTTTTGTGCATGTCATGAATTCTTAAAAGCAGGCATACTATTAAATATATCAGCAGAAATGACATTTTTTTGTTAAATTAAAACTGCATTTTTGTATACATGGTAAACATTTACAGAAACCAATAAGATTTTTTAATGAAATAAATCAAAACAATTACATCAAAAGTTTACAGAGTTCTAAATTACCTTTTTAACTCAGTAGTATATAAAATGTAATATTTTATATACAATAACCATTTATTTAACATTTGATCTATATTCTAATGTTCAAATGACTTAGCTTGTCTAAATAACAGAGACAAATGATAATGTAATTAGTGAGTACTGTGAGAACATGGCCTTAATTAGAAATAAAATTAAATTGCATATGTATAATCATCAGTAAATCCATATTATTTAATAAAAGACAAAAGGAAATATCAAGTCATTCTGGCTGACATATTTCAAATGATCATGGTGGAATAACTTGATAACATGAATTTCAATAGTCAATTTGCTTTGCTTATAAAAAAGATTAATTAGTTGGTTGAAGGAAAATTGTACACTATTAGAATCAAGGATATATACATATATATTTTTTCTAACAATTTACTGATAATGTTAAAGTTGTTTTTGTAAGGCACATAGTCATTTGTCTAATCCAAGAAAGTCATATTTATTGAAATAAGTCCCATTTGTACAGAATATTTATGATCACTTCAAATCTGAATATATTTTAGATAAGTAGTGACTTGGATATTTGAGTCCTTCATTGTAAAGGTAAATGAATGAGAACCAATACATTTCAATGAAGTTAATTAATTTTTCCTATAAATAATAAAAACAAACTACAGGTGAACAATATTTTGTTCTATTTTATCTTCAATTATGATATCATTATTCGGTTTTCTGAATCATACACTACATGATACATTGATATGTTTGTTCAGTAAATATATTTTTTCAGTGTGTAAAATAAGTCAGAAACAGTGATGAGTACTGGAGACAAAAATATAAATTAAGCACAATTCCTGAACTCAACAAGAGATAAGAACATTTAAATTACTTGAAAAAAAAAGCCATTAAATTTAGCTTGCCAAAAACTTCATAAAAGGTAGTCTTTGAAGGATGAAGAAAGGTTGGAAAAGCAAGAAGTAGTCTTAGATTTCAAAGGGAATGGCAAATATGTAACCCAGAGCCATAAAACAGAATTGAAGTGTATATATGAAAAAAAAGTGATTTCTAAGAAATGACATTGAAGAGATTGTCAGGAGTCATGTCATTGATAAATTCTCCTAGAGGCAAACATAAATAAATATACATTAAGAATGGGCAGTTACTGAAGTGAATTTGAGCAAGAAAATGAAAATTATATTTGCAATAAAAGAAGACTGGAACTTGGAAAGCTAAGGTTATTCTCATGCTTTAGGTTTGGACACTCAAATGATGGACAAAAATAAATATATCATTAATAATTTCAATATGTCTCTGAGCTCAAAGAAAGAAAGCCATAGTAAATATGGCCATGATTTAAGGAAATGTTGGTGCAATCAGATTCAAGAAAAACTAAGTTCTGAGGGCTGTGATCTAGGATTTAATAGCCAAGTGAACTTAGCTGTAATAGCATTTGAACTTCATACAGTGAAAAGTTTGATATGAGATTCCTACCTAAGAATGAGCCCTGTGCAAAAGGAAATCAAAATAACACCATCCCTGAGTTCAGGGGAGTGCCTTGTATTCACCCCAGATTTAGTAAAAAAGCAAAACCAAAAATCTATATATGTATGCATTGAATACAACTTAAACTATTCCCTTGTTATGGTTATTATCAAACCTAAAACCCCTTTCATAAAACGAAGTTTGAAGGGATTACAAGGTGAGGAAAAGCAAGGTAGAAAAAATAGATTCACAGGGGCAGAAATATCGCAAAATAAAATTTGCCTCTTTATTTCACAGTTTAAAAGGTGTGAAAGAGACAGTTAATAGAATAAAACTATGATTTAAAATAAAATAATATTTGTATGACTGATAAAATGGTGGAATGAAGACCTCTGTAATCTATTCCTCCAAGGAAGAAAAGAAAACAGGCAAAAATAACCAAAATCGGCATTTTCAGAACTCTGCAAATAAAACAAAGGTTTAAAAAAGTCTGTTTATTCAAGAATATCTGCAGAATCTTGGTAAGAATAACAGGATTTGTAGTGTCGTGAATCAATCTCCTCCCAGCACCAACCCACCACTTTACAAATACAATTGATGTGAAACCAGCAACCTTGAAACTGCCAGAGGGAACAGATAATGTATGGAGTTACTAAAAGTTCCTGTTTCTGGAGCACTGCTACTTCTTGACCTGCCTTGTAACACCATGAAAAAGATTCATTCACAGGGCATTGTTGTTATCTGTCTGGATTTGTGCTCCATTGTGGGAAATGCCTTATTTCCAAAGCTTTTGTTGGAAACTATCAGTGGCATTTGTTTAACACTGCAGATGACTGAGGCTGTGATAATTGGTGGTATAAACAGAAGCATGGATAAGAGTGAAAAAGAAGAACTGAGAAACGAGTTGTTCACTGGGAGAGTTCAAAATGCTTTCCTGGGGAATCTAGAAAGTCACACTCATTTGCAGGACTATATGCTTGCCCAGGAAATACCTGAGTAGGCTCCAGTCACTCAGTGTGGTAACACTGAGGCCTTTCACAAGCTATAAGTGAAAGCTGATGCAGAGTTGTAAACTGCCTAAGAATTGAAGCCTGCTCCAATTTGTACACAGTCTTTCACTGAAGGGTGGAAAATTTAATGGTTCAATGAATTTAAGGAAATCTCTAGCCATCATTAGCTGAACACTTAGTTAACAAAACACTGACATCAGCGGCCACAAACTATAGAGGAAACAAACTTTAAGAATTAGCCCAAGGAGTCACTAAACAAACAAACAACTACAACTGTAGCTACAGCAACAACAACAACAAAACAGCCATAACAATAAACCTTGAGGAGTAGGACCATATAATAGGCAGAGTTGCCATGTTATATTAAGTAAAGTGTCCAGTTTTTATCAGAAAATAAAACCCATGAAAATAAACAGGAAATTATGGTCTCAACATAGAAAGAGTCAATAGAAATTGTCCCCAGGGGAAGACAGATATTAAATTTACCAAAGAAAGATTTTAAATGAGCTATTGTAAATGCATTCAATGGACTAAAGAAAATCATGTCTAAGAATTAAATGAAAGTATGGTAACAATACCTCATCAAATAGAGAATTAAAAATAAACAAATAGAAATTTTGGAGCTTAAGAGTACAGTAAGCAAAATATAAAATTTACTAGAGGTGTTTGAGAGAAAATTTGAACTGACAGAATAAATAATCAGTGAAATTCAAAATAGGTCAATGGAGATTATACAGTCTGAGTAAGAGAAAGAAAATGATATGAAGAAAAATGAACAGAACTTATCAGATGCCATCAAGTGCAACAATATATGCCTAATGAGATTCCCAGAAAAAGTAGAGTGAAGTTGGAAGAAAAACTATTTGAAGAGATAATGTCTGAAGACTGAAAATTTCATGAACAATTTTAATATACACACACTCAAGAAACTCAAATTTTAAGTAGCATTAAATGAAACAGATCTACTGCTAATCTCATAAAAGGGACAAGACTGAAAATCTTGAAAAAAACAAGGGAAAAAGATGGCAGCATATAAAACAAAACAAAACAAAACTTGGAGGCTGGAAGTCAGTAGGGCCCCATATTCAAAGGGGTGCAGGAAAAATACTGCAAAAAAAGAAATCTTTAGCCAGAAACTATGTTTCAAAAATGGAGACATTAAGATATATCAAGATAAACAAAAAATGAGAAAATCTGTGGTTGGTAGACCTGCCCTTCAAGAGGGAGTTTTTAGGCTGAAATAAAAAGACAATTCAACTCAAATTAGCACAACGAGATGAAGAAAAATTACAAAGTTTACTACATAAGTAAATATAGATGACAGCATAAAGGTATTTTTGTAACAATTTTCTTCTCCTTTATTATTAAAATACATTATAAAACAATAATTAGAAAATCACGTTGATGGGCTAACCATGTATAAAAATGTTATTATTATAATAAAGTATCACAAATTAGGGTGCTACTTTAGAGCACGGTTTCTGTATGCTATTTAATTAAATTAATAATAATCTGATCTCTATTATTTTACATGTTGATGTAAGCCCCTTAGTGGTCACAAGGAAAATATCTCAAAAGGTTTATTAAAAGAAACAACAATGGAATTAGAAGGACACACTGAATATATCTATTTAACATGAAGGAAGGCAATAGAGGAAAAAGTAGCAAATACATAAGACAGAGCAAATAGGAAACAAATAGCAAAATGAAAAACAAATTTCTTAAATTAGTAACTACATCAAATTAAACAGATTAAACACTTTAAAAGGCAGAGATGGATGGATATAAAAATATGATCCTACTATATGCTATAAGATGGAAAGATAAATATATATCTTATTATTATGTATATAATACAAACTATAACCAAAAGAGAAATAAATGACCCCATTAATATAAGACAAAATAGACTTTCAGACAAGAAATAATTTTACTAGAGATGAAGACAGGTATTTTATAAAGATAAAATAGTAAATTCATTCTGCAGATATAATTATAACCGCATATGATCATAACAATATCACTCCAAATTACATGAGGAAATAACTGAAAAAAATTTAAAGGAGCAATAGAGAATTTAACAATAATAATTGGGGACTTCCATAACTCACTTTCAATAGTGGGTAGACAGAAGATTACCAAGGAAATAGAATCCTTGAGCAACATGATAAAACAACTAATTTTATTAGGCATTTATAAAACACTAGACTCAACAGTAACAGAATGTATGTTCTTCTCAAGCACACATGGAACATAATCTAGGATAGACCATATGCTAGACCATAAAGCAAGACTGGAAAATTTTCAAAAGATTGACATCATATGAAATATATTCTCAAATCGAAATAGATTTAAGTTAGAAATCAAAAACCAAATGAAATATGGGAAATTCACAAAGAAGTAAATATTAAAAAAACACCTGTCCATATAACCAGTGAGTCAAGGAGACATCATGTGAGAAATTACAAGATACTTTGAGATAAATGGAAAAGAAAGCAAGAAATAAACACACAAACAAATAAACCAAAAAGAAAAAAAAATCCCAGTGATATTATCATTAACTAGTATCAGGATAAAAGTAGAGACAGCTGATACCTACCATAAAGAAATGAAAAGGAATATAATGGAATGCTATAAACAGCTGTGTGGCAACAAATTAGACACTTATGATACTAAGATGAGATGAATAAATTCCTAGTAAAATGCACTCTACCAGAACTTACTCAAAAAGAAATAGAAAATATGAATAGACCTTTAACAACTAAAAATAATAAATTATTAATTTAAAAATACCCCCTAAATGAAACAAAACAACCAAACAAACAAAACATAGTCTTAGATGGCTTCACTGACAAACTACCAAAAACTTAGGTAAGAATTAATACCAATCCTTCACAAACTCTTCCAAAAAATAGAAGAGAAGCAAACAATTTCCAAGTGATCTAAGAGGCTGGTTTGAGCTTGATACTAAAATTAGACACAGGTATCACAAAAAATAAAAACTACTGACTTACACACCTTATGATTATAGACAAAAAAAAAAAAATCCTCAAAAAAGTACTAGCAAAACAAATCCAGCAACTTATAAAATAAAAAGACAACCCAATTTTAAAATGAGAAAATTATTTGAAGAGATATTTCTCCAAAGAAACACAAATGGCTAATAAGCCCAAGAAAAATTTGCTAATATTTGTTAATCATTAAATAAATGCAAAGCAAAACTATACTGAGAAACAACTTGAAACATATTAAAATGGCAAACAGGCAATAACAACTGTTGAAGACAGAAAGAAATTGAAATCCTCATGTGCTGCAGGTGGGAATGAGAAATGGTGCAGTGACTTTAGAAAGCAATTTGTTAGTTACAAAATATTAAATCCAGTTGTTATATGGCTTGGCAATTACCCTGCTAAGCTTATACCCAAGACAACTGTAAACATATCTACACAGATGTTTCTTCAGAAATGTTCATAACAGTATTATCCATAATAGCCAAAAAGTGGAAGAAATGCAAATGTCAATCAGTTGACAGATAGATAATTGAACTACAGTATATCTATTAAATAGAATATTATTCAGAAATATAAAAGAGTGGACACTGATATATTTTTCAACAAGGATGAAACTTGAAAACGTTAGCTCATTGAAATATCGGTCCCAAATAAATTTATTTTATGATGTCTTTCATATGAAATGTCCAGAATAAGCAACTCTATAAACATATACAATAGAATAGTGGTTTCAGGGGCTGGGGAAAAAGGGGAATGAGGGTGACTGCTAATAAGAATTAAATTTCTATTTGGAAAGATGAAAATGTTCTAACAATAGATCAAGGTGTGGTTGTGCAAATCTATGAGTATACTAAAAACATTGAAGTGTGCATTTTAAATGGATGGATTTTATAGTTTATGATTTATATATGAATAAATTTATTTGTCAATACAGTTGTTAGTAAAACAGAATTATCTCCATCTACCTTTCCTCATAGATAAAGATCAAAGGAAATATAAGATGTAAAAGATGTAAGGTGTAAACTGCTCCTTAATGTGTACAGTTACATTAAAATTATATGATCCAAAAAAATAGACTCTTAAACAATTTACTTGTTTTGTTTTTGTTTTTTGTTTTTGTGGTACATGGGCCTCTCACTGTCGCAGCCTCTCCCATTGTGGAGCACAGGCTCCGGATGCAGCAGGCTCAGTGGCCATGGCTCACGGGCCCAGCCGCTCTGTGGCATGTGGGATCCTCCGGGACCGGGGCATGAACCCGTGTCCCCTGCATTGGCAGGCAGACTCTCAACCACTGCATCACCAGGGAAGACCCACAATTTACTTTTTAAAAAAGCTAATTTCACGCATACTCACAATCCGTAAACATAAACATTAAAGGCAGAACAATATTGTTTATAAAAGAGATATAAAGATAAATAAAACTAACTCAGAGGTTAAGGGGTTCAAAAAAGAATAAAATAAATGAGACTATTTGTGACAAGAGGGAATACTATGATTGTAAAAATGGCTACTATATTAAAAAGGAGTACACTTTTTATATTAAAAAGGAGTACACAAAAACCTAAGTAAGGAGTACACAAAAACCTAAGTAAGCATTAAAATAAAAATTATGTTAATTTTTTAACATATTAAACATATTAAAAAATTAACATATTAAAAAGGAGTACACAAAAACCTAAAAAGGAGTACACAAAAACCTAAGTAAGCATTAAAATAAAAATTATGTTAACTTAATGAATATAAAAATATATTCTAGAATGGAAAATAAGCCATAAAATAGAGTTTACATGGTGAATCATGCATAGCAAATCACTTGTGAATAGTGTCTATATAGCCATTATAATGTCAAATCTAAATATTACTCCCACAAAATTTATACTGCAATTTTATTGGAAAGATAGGGGCAGAGCTGTATGCATATGTTTCAGGATTGATGTGAGGAGATCCAAAAACTTATCCCCCAACTGTAAATAATTGGAAATTGCCTAAAAATGAAAGATAAAGAAATAGAAATAGAATTATATTAGTTAGAGACATGAAGGCCCAAACCAAATTAAACAGATAAAATAATCAAAAGTGCTTGCCTCTGAATGGCAGAAAACATGGCTGAAAGGAAGAATTTGTCCTTAATAATTTTGCATGAATAATTTTGATAAAAATAAGAATATCAGATTCAATGTCAAATTTAATAGTGAGAAGGCAGTTATAATTTTGTATTCTTAGTATTTTAAATATTTCATACTTTTATAATAACTTTTCTAAAGTGAGCAAATATCCTATTTCCACTCTTTTTTATGTGTAATTAGAGATACACAAATAGATGGGCTTTCAAGTAAAATAGAACAGAGCTTTACCTTTCCTTTTTCCAAATTTGTATTTTCAAAGGCCATTTAGCCTTTAGAATATTAAAAATTCATTCATAATCTACTAACTTGTTTTGTTGCCTTGGAGTGTATAGATAATCTTTTTAAACATGTGATGTCATGTTTGAATAACAGTTAAAACTCAAACATTTTCTGTTAAAAACTACACGTATATTCAACACGTATAAGAAACTATTTTTGTTTGTGTTTTGAGTGCACTTTTATTTTATAAAATTCATTATAAAAGTTCATTATAATGAACTCAATTTAATTTTTCACAACCCTATTAGTAGAAATGAAATCATCATGTATGTTAGTTCTTATTCACTTCCCATATATCTTCAATAACTATGAATTCTGATTATAAACTATGTGAAGGTATGATTCTGTTCAGTAGATTTAAAATAATTATAAGCAAATATGTAAATCTACTTTGGCTGCATTTTTGATGTCCATAGCAGTTGGTGGCTTAGATCTCAGCTTGCCACAAGATTATTTGTTTAGGATTTTAAAATTTTTGCCAAAATTCTGTCAAGGCAGATTGAAAAAGTGTCCTATTGTTTTTTCTTAAATTTGATTGCTACAATTAAGCTACAATAAAGCTTTCATGGTGTGCTTGTTGCATTCAAGCCTCAGGGTACATTGAAAACAGTTCATTTGTACATTACCTATTTTGCAAAGTCTGTTGTAAATATTTTATTCTATTTTGCATAATTATCTCAGTAATAAAAAAGGAAAAGATGCATCTTCTCTCTTGAAAAGGGGAAGAAAATCAACCTTAAAACAAAGCAAAATGTATAGCAGGATATACTAACAATAAGTCAAGCTCTTTAATCCCATATCAATATTCATTAAAGTTTTATATTGCCTACCCACAGTCTAATTACTCCAGTATATCATATGTAACCTTTCTTTTTCTTCCTGATGATCGGTGAATATTGTTCCTTGTTCTTGTAATGAAGACAATAGAAATTCTATAACTGAGTGTTTCTCAGGCCAAAATGTAAAATAAAAAGAAAAATTGATTTTAAAAAGTTTTAAGTAAAAGCCTACTAAATGCGGACGTAGTCCCCACCATTTCTGCTTCTCCTATGGCTCTGTTCCATTGAGTATAATGTCCTTGGCGATAGAGGTCACATTAATTTTATCACATCCAAGGATTCTTAGGTGAAATATGTGGCACATGTGCAGACTGCATGCTCATTTGTCTTATTATTACTTGCTGTCACTTTTGAAGGTAGGTGTCTTTTTGAAGAATGTGCCACAGCTAGAGGGTCATGTTATTTGCATAAAGCACTGAAAGCTGTCTTTCCAGAGAGAATGACTGGGATGTTGCTTCATTTTCTGTTTACAGAAAGCATATAGGGGACAGCTGTCAGGAGCGGATGCTGACTCTCTTGTACATGGATAGTACTAAAAAAAAAAAGTGCTTAACAACATTATTAATGAATTGTAACTAAAAATTCCACTTACTAGTATGCATGTTAATTTTACCACTCAGAATAATGCAGTTCTGGTCTGCTGTCAGCAAATATTTTTGTTTTATAATGTCAAAAGATGCTTATAAATTGAAGTAAGTTATAGAAGCTTCCATTGCTTTTGGTTGATAATCAAATAATTTCCTTCCTTTACAAAATTAGAGGGAGAAGGATAAAGCTGTATTTTTGAAGCTGTTACAATGAATGGGCTAAAGATCTTAGGAAGGTTTTCAAAATAATGCAAGGTTAAAAACTGTTATTGGAGTGAAAAATTATATGATTATGCATATATGTATAAGAATCTATTTTAAATAACTTGATACTTTTAAAAATGAAATAACGTTAGGTTAATAATTTAAAATATAGTCTATGTTTTTTTTAAATGATGCAACAATGATATTATTCCAACTTACAATGACAAACAAAAAAGCTGTCTCTCTCCTGTGTAATGAGGTCTTTTAGCATAAGTAAGAAATGTTTACAATTTGATAATTAATTCTATATACATCCACATGCTTTGATTCTTCTGATTAAAAAGAAGACATATTCAATCAAAATATACAATATAAACAATATATTATTTCAAACATGTTACTCAGCTTATTATTCACTTTTAGTGGATCAAAGATGATTATAAATTATTTTCTCTCCCCGAATCTGGACTGGCACTGGGACTGCTTTTACCAATACAGTGTGGTAGATGTGTTAGTCTGTCCTCTGTTGAGTTGTCTGCTCCAGATTACGCTCTTCTAGGAAATAGCAGATTAGTTCAGTAGTATGTATGTATGGTAACTTAGTGAAAGTATTTGAGCAGAAGGCATGATATAACATGATAATAATAAAATTTACTTAATTAGAATAAACATTGATGTGCTTGACAGAAAGGTTAGGTAGCAGATTTATGGCTTCATACTGCGTCCTGGAAACCTAAAGCCTGCCTTTCAGATGCAGATTTCTGCAGAAAGGAAGTTTAAAATTGACAAATATTTCAGAAGTGCAAATGGAAAAAGGGATGACTATGGGAATTACCTAAAAGCTGCTTTTGCATTTGTTTACTTAAGGTAGCAAAAATTAAATTGTTCATATCAGAGAATGGAAGATTAATGGTGGAGATATTATGAGGGTCCCCCAACCCAAATAAATAAACCCTTGCAATATCATTTAGATGGAAGAAATGAGCTAGTGAATTTTAACTTAAATCTCCAGATCTCACCATTTATAATCATGACCACTTCATAACATTTCTGACCCTACAATCAGTGTGGTCTTCATACAATTTCTAGCCACTTTCCATCCAATGTTTCAAAGCTTGTAGCTACTTAGGAAAGAAGAAGTTTCCCTCCCAAAAAATCCTATTAAATTAGGGTTCATGACAGGTTGATAATTTTAACGCATTTCTTGGTTATTTGAAAATAAGCAAGAGAAATATTTGTCAGCTCAGGTGAAAAAGGAACCCAGTAGAAAGAAAGAAAAAAGTTTCCTTGCCCATGTGATTAAAGCAAGCACTTGGAAGGTAACATATGGTGAGATTGCCTTGAAATGTTAGCACTTCTTATATTTCCTTTTGGATATTTTGACAAATATGCATATACACCTCATCATATTCAACACAATGCATGTATAGAAAGAAAGAAGTATTGATTATTTAGAGATTATTAGCCATATATACATGCAAATAAATTCTGTTATCATTTATGTTTTCCACAACTGGAATTGGCACTTTATGACCACTCTTCCTATACATTGAATGATATTTTATTTATCAAATGTGGGTAGTAATATTTCTCTTGGAAGAAAATTGTCTGTATTCTTTAACAGAATACATAACTTCAGAGTGTTTGCCTTTACAAGGATTGGCAATAATAAGAGTTCCAATGAGATTATTTTTAAGATTAAGCCACATAACAGAAGATCTACTCTCTGTATAAAGTATTAAAATCAGCATAAATTAATCCTTCAGCATTTAAAAATATTAAATTATAAATTAAAGAGTTTCAGTTCTAAATAGCTGGTGAAATTGTAGTTTATGTATGTAAAGGAATCCCAAATGAGGTTTATGAAATAACTTTATCTTTCCTACTTCAATTTCCAGTATCAGTGCACTTAAAATTCATTGGAATAAAGTAAATGTCGACAAGAGTTCATGCAAGATGACAATTATGATTTTTCTGAACAATCTCTCTTGATACCATAGTAAAATTTATAATGCTCAAAAACATTTCAAGAAAGTTTGAATATTTCTACTATAAGCAATATTGGAATATAAACATATGCTTCCTAATTTATGAGTCTAAATATTTGGTGACATAAGTAGTTTTAAAGGAGAAATGCCAATATTGGCTATCTATATTAATGTATATAATCTTATATTTTAATTAATATATTTTGGAGTAATTGTGTTGCCAAACTTTTCCATAATTATTTTTCAACTAGTAACATACCACATTGATATGGTACATATTTTGTACATAAAATTGTTCTGATTAAAATTAAGTATAATATCTTTAGTGAACAAAGTGGTTAAATTGCAGCAAATATTTTTTCAAAAGTTTTTAAGGTCTAGAATTTGTGCAGAAACCATTATTACATTTTTAAGTTTTTCTTTTAAATTTCACTTTCCAAAAATCACAAATAAAAGGGAAGGATAAATGGAATACCAATTTATTGAGAAATTTTTCTGACTCCAAATACAAATGTGGATGGCCAGTATATATTGGAAACTTTGGGGCATAAAGTCACAGGGCCATTGGACATTATATATTAAGCTTTGGTAACTGAGTTTTGCATGAGACAAAGTCCTAATACTTGCAAAGGTGTTATTATTTATATGGCTTAGTATTACCATAAATAGTCTATGGACATAGACCTGGTTGCCATAGAAATATTTTTTTTTTTATAATTTCCAAGTCACTAAGTAGTTTTGAAATATTAGGGAGTTCAGTTAACTTTACCAGTCCTCAGATTCTTCTTCTGGCTAATGTGGAGCTGTGTGGATACACTATGAAATACAATCTAGTTCATAAAATCTTGTTATCAATAAATTTATGCAAGCAATAACTAGTTATATTATTTTCAAGGGAAATAATTACTAATAAAAATCTAAAATGTTGCAAAGTCTCAGTGTTCTAAGGTCTTGATACTGAAATTCTTTCATCTTCTTTTGGCATTATTCTCAGGAGCTGAAGAGTCTAGGTCATTAAATGTTTTGGTAAAATAAATCTTGACTACTGTTGTCAATTTCATCCCTCTGGTCTATGCTCACAATATCTAGTGTGCTCTTTCCCTTAATAGTGCAATTATTTGAAATATATATCCTAACACTAATAGTATAATGAGAAAATCCTGTATGCTAAATAAGAAAACAGAAGGAAACTGCAAAATAAATAAAATGTAAGGGAAATTAAAACACATTCTGTGTGACACAATCTCACCTCTTTAAAACTTTAATTATGTTTATTAGAAATTAAGAGCAAATTTTTAAAAATAAGCTAAGTATTAAACTTCAGAAGATTGAACAAGAGAGTAAAGCCAATAAGTAAGATGAAAGGAGGAAATGATAAAAATAAGACAGAAATCCTTGTAGAGGGGAACAAGAAAATGTGGTATAGTTTAATAAAAGAAAAATCTGATTATTGGAAAAGGAATAATAAATGAACAACTACTAAAATATGAAACAAAAATATTTAAAAAGTAAGAAAATCTATCAATAAGAGGGTAAAAGAAACTAGGAATATAGTAGGTATTTTTAAAATAAAATAAAATCTGATTAAATTAGACGTTAGGCATTAAATTTGATAAAATAATCATATGCCAAAAATCTTTGGAAAACAATATGAAATGGTACATTTCTGGAAAAGTTATAAAGTGGTAAAATTGGAGCAAGAGCAAACAAAATCTTTAAATAACCCCAAAACAATTAAAGATATTAAATTAAAATGAAATGCAAAATCTTCCACTAGTGGCCAAATTATCTTCAGGCTGTTTTTCCTTCACATCTACATTTTTAGTTACACTTGTTCTGTGCCATTTCCTTATTTATCTCCAAATTATTTATTAAAATTAGTTAATTCCCTTATTGCTTACGCAGTATTGAGAGGAATTTCTATGGTTATAGTTTTTTTTTAATTTATGCTATAGATATGAAGTTTTCAGCAACACTTGATCTGTATCAATGTTCTGCCAACTATCTTCAACTCAATTTGTAGTGTTTACTAGCTCTTTATGAAGAAAATGTAATAGGGAAGAACAAATCTGACTCCATATTGGGTCTATTTCTTTTACTTTAACCTTTTTATTCTATTGCTTTTTCTACAAATTAAGAATGTTGCCTGTAGCCTGAAATATAAAGGATAACCCATTCTCAAGGCTCTGAACTTTAAAGGTATAGCACTTTTCCATTCATATAGAGATAAGAAGTTGCAGAACAGAGAATAACATTTGTCTTGTTGGAGGTTTACAGGAACACTGTGACCTGATCTACAGGGACAGCTGCAAAAACAAAGGATTCCAACACCAAAAAGTTTGCAACAACCAACCACACTCCCAAATCTTTTAGAGTTGAATTCTAACTCCAGTAAAATGGTTCTTTGGTACACTAGTCCACCATCTTCTCAGTCTGCTGGCTTTCTGAATAAAGTTGCTATTCCTTGTCCCAACAACTCATTTCTCGATTTATTGGCTTGTCATGCAGCAAGCAGTATGACCTTGGACTCGGTAACAAAAATACTATAACTCTGTTAGAGGCAAAGATTTCCTGTTCTCCTTTTCTCAGATTAACTGACTTTAAAACTTTGAGCTAGTTGAGAAAATAGGTGAGAGTTAATATTTTGTGCAGAAATATGATTTAGCAAAGAGAGCAAATTAGAAGTTAAACTGTAATATACTAAAAGGCACTTGCATTAATTCCAGCAGTGTCACTTGGCTACTGTTTAGAAAAGATAAAAATAACATATGCAAATTAGATGTAACTGGAATTAAAGGAATTTAGCAAAGATAGGTTAACAAATCCAATTTGGGTTCACTTTTTGGAAGGTAAAAATGAATTTTCAGGAGGCTTTATAACACTGGAGACTTGGTTTAGATTTTCTTCTTTTCTTCTCCAAATTAATTTGGAATTGTGGAAAATGGAATCTTACAGAAATTATACAGTATCCCTTACCCTCATATTAATAACGATCAACAGATTTATAAAGTAAAGTGTATTTAAGGTATAATTTTGATGGCTTTCTGGTTGACTTTTCAAACTCTCCTGCAAAATTCTATGTCAAAGTTTTAAAATGAATTGCTCCTATAGATTATTATATTAAATTAAAAGAGAAAGGAATTCTTGACTTGTTCCTTCTTAATATTCTGATATTTTAAAATTCTTTCTAAATGCAAGTTATTTATTAAATTTCTATTGTATTAAATCATACATCCATGAACTTTTTGTTGTTGTTGTTGTTAATGTAGCATCATTAGAAGACACATAGAACATCTAAATGTTAACTATTATGTTGAGCCTAGTGACTGGAACTTAGTAAACCCCCAATAAATGCTAGCTTTTACAATTTTCATACTAACTTTTTCAGAAAGCAGAATCATCAAGGGAAAAATACCATATGATATTTTTGACAAATCTATTTCCCAAAGACAAAGCTCTGCAAAGTTTCCTTTACAAAAGAGAAGTGTTGCCTGCAACAAATTTGGACAAATTACATTTCTCATTTTCATTTGCTTCAATTTATTTACCTTTACCACTTCTAAACATGCAATATAAATCTATTTAGATACAACCTATCTTGCACTGCCCAGCCAGATAAAATTTTAGTTGGTTCTCTCAGACCAAATTAATACAGAAGCCCCCAATTCCTCTTCTGTAAGTAAGTAACACAGCACTTTGATTTACCAGGTATTATATGCCATCTAGTACTACACTTTTTGTTCACATAACTATCTCCTCTCCAGGAGAATAATGTCTTTAAAAATATGAAAACTTGTTCTCTTATACCACTTGTTGACCTTGTAATGGGCCTGGCACATAACAGGAGCTTAAAAGCTAATGAAAGGAAATAAGATTAAAAAACGTTGTAGAGAGAGAGAGAAAAGAGAAATACTATGAAACTAACAATAAAGCAAAATGAGGTAAATCAATTTTACATTAACTTTGGGTATATAATTACTCTTACCTTCTAATGACTTTACTAGTTACTTCAAATTAATTATTTTCATATTTTTCAAAATCAAGTTCCTTTATTTTTTTCCCTTTTGATTTTTAACAGCAACCTCAAACTTCTTGCTCCTCAGGATTGAAGGGTGGGCCTCCAGTGCTCAAATTCTCTTAGCAATACCCTTTCCCCTTTCCCATAACTCCCCCACCTCATTACTAAACAGGCTTAAGAGATTAATGCCAAGAAAGAAGACTTAATATTAACTAATTATTCATGTCCCTCCCAAAGACCATCAAGATTTACTCCATCATGCTTTATATCTCTATTTTTCTCAGCTCCCATAAGAAACTCAAGACTTGAACCATTCTCATCTCTATACAGTTTTGTATACTTCTTAATTTGACCCAAGGTCACATCCTACAAAGTTAACACCAAACCTTCCATTATCCTTCTGAACTGTCAGCAGCACAATTTCCCACATTTTCAATATGTTTTTCTATGCTCCTGTCATTTTATTTCTTTGCCCAAAAGCTGGTAATTTAACATTAGTGTGTCCTGTGCAATCTTCATATGTGGCCTCTGTTGCAGTTATTTTTCCTTGTCTCCCATCTTTCACATATGATAGAGACTGAAGATGGGATAAGAGTCCTCCTTACTCCTTATTGACATTTCAATGTTTGTTTATCCTGATTTCTAAACTTCTCATCTACTTGGCACCAAACTATTCTATCCATTAGCTCTGATTGTTTCAACCATATACCACTGCTTTTATTGGAGATTTTAAGACCTGAATCACATTTCCTGCCCTACCATTTATCCTGCCATTATTATTGAAATATCCACTCTATCAATGTTCCCATTCAATATCTTAATTTTTCTTCTTCCTTAAATGTCTTGTTCTTACAATCCATTCAGTGATCCACTCCCATGATCAAACACTAGAAAAACTTGATATCTGCAAGTTCTTCAAAATTTCAGTCTCAAGCATCTGAAATTCAGAATACTACATCTTAACTCTCCAACTCACTCTCTGTTGAATCCCAATTTAACAATGTTGAATTCTACTAAGACTTCAAATCCATTGTCCTTACCATCTCGGCCCTTTTCCCTTCCCCTGCCACACTTGACACTCCACCCTGGCAGTCCCCAACTCCTCTCATTTTCTTACTTCCTTCAATAACCACTATTCTAGTTCCCAATTTAAATATATAAGCAACTATCTTATCCCTTGCTCGCTGTAGAACATTTTGGACAAAGCACAAACAAGGATTAAAATTCAAATTCTCACCTCTTCTTTACCTGTTTCCAAGTAGCTAGACAAGTTGGTGAAACACACAACTTTGCAGATTTTAAATTCATTTCACAAACAACCAGTGTAATCTCCATCCTGATTGTCAATTACTTTACACTTTCTTAGTTATTATTTTACTCTCCTAGACTCCAGTATTTCATACATTTTGCACTCTACTAAATGTTTAGTACCCTTCCTTGGAACACACTTTCAGCTGCTTGCTTCTCAATTTACTCCTGAAATAGAAATTAAAAGAAAGTGTATATCTTCTAACAATTACTCCTAAACTACTGGATACTCCTTTCCATTTCAAAGTGAGGATTTAGTCCTCAGATTTCTCTGCTCTATCTATACCCATTTACCAGTTGATATCATCTATACTCCAGTCTTTAAATAACAACTGTATCGTGATGATTCATATCTCCAGCTTTGACCATTTTCCTAAATTCCAGGTACATATATCCAACTGCCTAGTAAACATCTCCATTTATATGTCTGACAAAATTAACATACCCAAAGACAACTTATTTACTTCCATATCTGCTCTGTCCCACCTACTTTTACTCCAATTTCTCCATATCAGTTATTTTCAATGCCATTCATTCAAATCTCAGTTCCCAAAGCATATAATTATTATTTTCTTTCTTTTTTTCACATTCATGTTTAGTCCATTAAGAACTGTATTGCCTCTTCTGAGGATATGTCCAGAATCTGACCATCTCTCATCCCATCTTCACGACAACCACGTTAGTCCCAAGAACCATCATCTCTCCGATGGGCTATGTCATTTTATCTGCCCTCCTTGCATCAATTCTTGCCTTTCTATAGTTTCTCTTTTTCAAACAGGAACCAGAGTAGTCTTTTAATCTTTTAAGTGTATATCTTCTCAAATCTTCCTAATGTTTCTATCTCAGAATAAAATCCAGTATCCTTACCATGATTCAGAAATGGATACCTGAGCTAATCTTACTTATCTTCTGACTCAACCATTCATTCACTTTGTTCAGGCCACTCTGCCTTTTTTATCATTCTTTTTTTTTTTTTTTTTCACTTCCTGGGAAAGATCAGGAGGCACCTATTTACTTTGAGACCTCAAATCCCTGTTACTTCTTGTGGAATGCTTTCACCCCAGATATCTACTTGACATAAGCTCTCACTCTGATATCTGCTCAGATCTAATTTACCTCATCAAAAATAGTAGGAAATAATATCTAAAAATATTTCAAGTCTACAGTGATAGAGTGAGCTTCACAATCTTTTAACAGATATATAGCTTAAAATTGCATATAAATTTCAAAGATATTTTATCAAGTGTATTAGTTAATTCAATGGTTGATATTTTATTTTCCTAAGAACTTTTCTCCAAATTTCCCACAATCATTGGGAAAGAGATTAAAAGTAATCATTAAAACAAAAACACACTAACCTCACTTATTTTGGAGGGATAATTAATCATGTCTACAAAATGGGTAAAATGCCAATGATATCACTAAAGGAAGGGAAAAAGGATATTCAGAGTCTTCTGTCAGAGCATTACTCAGAATAATAGTTGTCAATAGCAGTTGTGTAGAGCTGTATTTAGAGAACTGTTTAGAAGAGATTTTTTAATTTATCTTCAAAGGATTTAAATAATGAGGCTGCATATTTTTTTAAGAAAATCCCTCTATAGTCTAATAAAGCATCTTGGCATAGAATAGTTTTCCTATAAAACCTTTTAAATTTTCTTTGACTCTATTTTCACTGGTTTATGTATAATCCTTGCTCATTAATCCAGTCAACATGTTTTATCTCCATCAATAAACATTCAATATTTTCATTTTGATGCTGTTTTGCATATCTACTAAAATTCCCACATCTACTTCTTTCTCTGATAATTGGAACATATAGGTCACTGAGTTGCTGTAACTGCTTGTTTATATTTAGGACTTTACCTTTTCCAGAGGTCATTCTCTTTTATATCAAAAACCAAACCAAGTACAAAAACACACAACAAAAAACCACCATAGGTTCCTTAATACACATAATACTTTCATTCATAAATAAGAGTTACTGATTGGAAAGTTATCATTTAGCATATTTGAGGATTGGTAGATGTTTATCTCAGGGAAAAATGTAATTATTTTATTTGTTCAGAAAATTTTAGAGTGTTTAGTTTAATGGTTGATATATAACTGGAAATTTTATTTTTCTTATGAAATAAAAAGGGGATTTGGATATATTTTTATGTTTCTTATGGCTTGATTTTAATGTTATGAGATAAGAGAAACAACAAATAAAAGAACTTGTGAAGGAATGTCAAGAGACATCTATTGATGAGGAAGAATTAAATGTAGCCCATTTTGAAAATGGCTGTTTAACTCTGTGGCTCAGGTGGAATCATTAGATTCAGTTCTGACTGTTTATCTCAAAAGATCTCAATAAAATTGTCTAGAATGATACAAGAGATACCAGTAGATTTTCTAGTCCTTTCAATTGATTCAGAGGACACATGATATTATTAGGTAGAGAGTTTGGCTATTTGGGAGGCCAAGTATGCTGAATATGATTGATGAGGAGGAGGAGGATGTAGATTCAGAGGCCTTTTGAAACTCAAAGACTACCAGACCTAATTTTTCAGAATCTACAATTAATTTCTAATTGTAACCGATATATTTTTGTTTTATTAATTAGACAGTAGTGGAGTTGGGTAATTAGTTAGAGTAATCTACTTTATTTGTTGCTATAAAAAGCCAGCCCTGGGGGCAGGGAAGGGAGAGACAAATTGGGAAATTGTGACTGACATATACACACTACTGTATATAATATAGATAACTAATAAGAACCTATTGTATAGCACAGGGAACTTCACTCAATACTCTCTAATGACCTATATAGGAAAAGAATCTAAAAAAGAGTGGATATATGTATATGCATAACTGATTCACCTTGCTGTACAACAGAAACTAACACAACATTGTAAATCAACTTAACTCCAATAAAAATTATTTTAAAAAAGAAACACTAGACAAAGCCACTTCCAAATTTGAGTGGATTAACAGTATATATATATATATATATATATATTTTTTTTTTTTTTTGTCTCACTCACATCATAATTCAGTGTTATTGAGAAACTAGTTTGGCAGATATACTCCAAGTGTTGTCCTAAAGATTCATTCTCCAACCAACTTTTGAGACTGCAATATTAAAGAGCTGGCTGAAGAAACTTTTCAGGATAGAGCAAGGTGTTTTTATGGACCAAGTCTAGAGGTGACACACATCAATTTAAAACCACATTACATTGGACTGAATTTTAAAAGTTCCCAATGTAAATGTAGGTGAGGCTGTAAAAAGTATTCATGTGCTTGAAAAGAGGAAATGGGATAAGTAATCTAGCCAATATTTTCCAAAAGGCAAAGAAATGGATGATGTTATTTTTATTCCATTTATTTACACTTTCATATCTAATACTTGTAAACAGATAAATGTCAAAGTATTTTTATCTGGAAAAAAACTTCTATGTTCTTATCATAGTCTAAGTGGAGGCATAGGATAGTGCACCAAAACAGTCACCTAGAACAAACACAGAAGATTAGAGAATAACAAGTGTCTTTGTGCCTGATTCACATGCAATTTTTTGGAATCATAAAGGAATGCTGAAATCATTGAATATCATTTTAAGTGTGGAACTGAACTATTGTTTCTAATTAATTTCTATTTTTTATTTTATGATGATATTTTCTGGACTATTTTGTTGAAAAGATGTTGAAAATGTTAATTCAATTACAGAATCCTGCTAGTGTAACAGATATTTAAGTGAATTGTTCCTTTGTTGCAGGTGACAGAATAATGCTCATGGATTCAGGACACATACCATAGTGATCAAATAACTCAGTCTTTGGAGCCAGGTTGTATGGGTTAAAGTCTCAGTTCCGCTAGTTTTTAGCTGTATCAGACAAGGTCCCAGCAGGAAATAGAAATGGGGTAAACGTTACAAATTGAATAAAGGGGGTTAGAAGAAATATCCATGAACATTCTTTTATAAATTGTTGTTAAAGCATGATTAAATGTAAAACATGTGTTGGAAATTATTGTACTATATATGTTAATGTAGTTATCTCCCTCAAAGCCATTTGCTTACATTTTAGGGAGAATTTCAACTCTCCTCCCAAATTATTTGTTTTTATTCCAGAATAAAGATTTATCTCATGAAGGGAGATTGGACCTATGCACCAACCACCATATATAGTCTCTGAGTCTCATAATTTCAGGATCCCTCTCTTGTGATGCAACCCCACTGAAAGAACAGAAAAACATTTGGATCTTATGTCTTCCCATGAACTGTACAATGGGGAACTGAATCTAAGGTGCTCGAAGACTGATAAGCAGTATGATAGGAGATTTCATGTTTCCTGTCAGGACTATTTATAAAGATGTGAGAACTTAATAGGGCTTTAGGACACCATTAACAACCACAAGAAACTAACCCTTGGCCTATAGAGGCAGACAGAGAAGGTGGTCATCACAGAACTGGAAGAGTAGTGACTAAAAATTAGGAGTTTGGGGATTTAAAAGAGTACATTACTATTTCTACTTTTTTTTTCTTTTTCTTTACAGTAGTCTTTTTCATGTGCCTCCCTTTGACCAAATCTAAGTGGAAGCCAGACAGGAAGTGTCCACTGATGCAGTTCATAAAGTTTAGCTTCCTGAGGCATAGAACATGGTGGATAAGGGTGAAGAGTCAATCTGGAAGAGCAAATAGACTGAAGCCCAGTTTCTGCCTTTAAAGATTTCATGTTTTATGTTTAAATACTCTTTTCTTACACATACAAACTTCAACTATGAAGTATGGATGAATTTTACTGTCTGAAATTCCTTGAACTAAACATTCTTCTGTTCTAAAAACTCATTCCTATCCTGTGTACCACTGAACTGTCATATCTATCTCTTAGTTTATCTTTCTCACTATTTTAAAACCACAGTCACTTGCAACAAAGTGTCTCATAATTATTGTGCAGTACACGTCCTAGTGTTATTCTCAATGGGTCACACCCTGAGTTAGGGTAGAATCTGTGAATTGCTTCTAATGAGTAGAATATGGATATTACTCCCTTGATCAGGTTACATTATTTAAGAATCAGTATTTGCAGATGGGAGTGAGAGAGTCCCTTGCTGCCATATTGTGAAAGAGGCTGTGAGAGAATGATGTGACAAGGATCCATGGGGGCACCTCTAGGAGGCGACTCCAGGCCTATAATATAACCAGCAAGAAAATCCCCCATAGCTGCAAGAGGATGAATTCTCCCAATTACTTACATGATATTGGAAATATATACTTGCCAGTCAACATCCAGATGAGAACACAGCTCAGTCACCATCTTGATTGAAGACTTCTGTGGCCCTGAGCAGAGGACCCAGTTAAGCTGTGCCTGGACTCCTGACCCAAAGATACTGAGAGAAAGTAAATATTTGTTGGTTTAAGCCTATAGGGGTGTGGTCATTTGTTACAGAGAAGAAGAAACTAATATTATTATTTTTATAATACTATTTTTAAATACTATTTTTTTCAAAGAACTCAGCTTTTCTTATATGATCATGAGTCTCTCATTACCTTCAGGCCATATCTCCTGTAATTCATTATTTTTTTATCAGAAAATCTCAACTTTAGGACATCAAGTCTTTCAAGTTAACATATGCACTAGGAAAAAAAATTATTTTATAAAAATATAAAATATGGGGCTTCCCTGGTGGCGCAGTGTTGAGAGTCCACCTGCTGATGCAGGGGACACTGGTTCGTGCCCCGGTCTGGGAAGATCCCACATGCCGTGGAGCGGCTGGGCCCGTGAGCCATGGCCGCTGAGCCTGCACATCCGGAGCCTGTGCTCTGCAACGGGAGAGGCCACAACAGTGAGAGGCCCACGTACCGCAAAAAAAAAAAATAAATAAATAATAAAAAAATATATATATATATAATATGGATATAAAGTATAAAAATTACCCTATATTTTATATATATTTTCAGATAAAAATGAGTTTAAATACATTTACTTAAAAGCAGAAGGCTTTTGATATTGTCGATTTTCTGAAAATATTCCTTTTCTGATGTAGACACTAGTCAAATGGATGAAAGAATGAGAAAGAGTAGTAAAAAGTTGCCCCCTTCCTGCTCAGAAATTGTGTATTGCCAGTACACAAAAGGAAGATTTAAGCTCATTCTAATTCTTTACTTCTTATAGATTATGTAAATTATTCTACAGACATGTTCATCACCAGAACAAAGCTGCCTTAAATGTATCAATAAATAATCTAATAATTATCAGGCTACGTTATGTGTTCTACACTGTGAACTTAAAACATGTAAAAATTCAGCAATCTTCTTTCCCTGTGTATAGCTGGACAGTGATTTGAAGTACACATTTACTAGTTTTCCTTTAAATGTAATTGTATCAGAACGAGGCCCCTACTATATATTAGGCTCTGACTGGTGTTGTGACAGCCAGTGCTGGCCCTAATCTTATTGTTAATGTCAAAGACCAAGCATGACAGCCCAGACAAGATAGGCTCCAGTGAATGACAGAGTAATCAGTCTGGAAAAGAACTGGCTCATCCATAAAGGATCAGACACTGGACAGTCACTATCAGCATGTTCACATGTTTGCTTCTTTTCTCATTCTGATGACAGCTAGATCATTTAACATCTTATCCTTATGTCAAAGATTATTTGAAATTCATGTTGTTCTCACACTGTAAACTAAAGAAATAAAAATGTTATATATGTCAGTATTATTAATATATGAAATTCAAAATATATGAGTGCATTCTGTGAAAATAGTTTTAAAATATAGGATTTTACAAACTGCTCAAAAAATGTCCCTTCATCATCTCACACGCAGTTTTCTAAAATGCAGTATCAAACAGTTCCTGCTCAGGTTATAAAGTTGTGTAACCTTCTTTATGTCTTTATGATTTCTATTCCATTTAGTCATGATGTATATTTTAAGCAATTAAGTAAATTTATATTTGATGCTTCAAAGACAGGGACACATTAGTCAACTTAGTATATTGTACCTGTCTAATAATTTTTTAAGAACATGCAGAAAATCCATGTAGTAATACTTTATTTCTGTGAAATCTCTAATCATAGATCTTTTGAAAAGGTTAACAACATATAAATCTCTTATTAAAGAAAATTTATTATATATGACACTGAAGTGTTAATATCATGTGTTATTAAGTTTCTTATATGATATTTCTTGAAAAGGATACTGTATCTTATTTCAAGAAAATTCTCTGTATTTCTATATAGTGCAATTCTGCAAAAAAAAAAAAAAAAACAAAAAACAAAAAAAAAAACCTTGCAATATTTCATCTCACATTTATCTGAGCAAGGAAAACTTGATTGCTCTTCCAGTTATTGAAGAAAAAAATTAAAATCTTAGGTGATAACATAAAGATACTATTAATATCTCACCTTAGAAGGTATAGGAAAATATGTTCTTTTTTGATAAATTTATAATACATTTCCAAAATAACTGAGAAGTGTTTTCAGTATTTGGGGAATATATAGCTACTAAAAAAAAAAAAAAGAAACAAAACAAAAAGACAAGAAAATTACTATCATTTTAATTTTAAGATAATAGTTAAAAATTATTGTATTTTTGATAATTTGCATTATGATGTCAAATCAGAATTTTTAATAATAGAAATTTCCTATGACTTCATGATGAGTCAGTGGAATAATGCAATATGCTTCTTTATCAAAATGTATTTGGATTTAATATTTTAAATATATATATACATTTATATATATTTTGAATTTTAATATTTATATAATTTTTGTTCCTCAAAATAATAATTTATCCTAGCAATGTTGCAGTTAAAGCTTGGAGTTTAAAATGTTGATTAACTTTAAATTCTATTTTATAGTTATTTGACTATAATTAGTAATGTATCTTTTAACCAATGGACCTACAACATTCAAGCTTTTGTTGACCTTGAGAGAAATGTTTCATAGGAGGAGAAGAACCTACCTATTGAATGTTAAAATCAGTAAAAGTTAAATAAAGAAATCAATAATTAAAGAATACTTTTTGAATGATATTTCTGTCAATGATAAAAGAGAAAGAAAACAAGAAATAGAAGTAGGTATAGCATCAAGGGAAACTGTGAGATTTCATTCTTTTTCTTTCCTTCAAGAAGAGACATTTTAGAACATGTTGAATATTGCTGAAAATGATTTATGTGTGAGAGAGAAATTAATAACGCAGGAAAAATAAGGGAAGAACAGTTGGAATCCAGACACTAATGAATTGATTTTTCATTTGAAAGGGCCAGGGATATGTCTCCCAGTCATATGAAGGAAACTAGGAAATAAGAATACAGACATAGGGTGGTTTATACAGTGGTCCTCAGAAGCTGAGTAAGTGTTCACTTAATTTATTCTATGTTTTCTCTAACATAAAACATAAGGACATCAGCTGAGATTACAGGGAAGAGGAGAGTCTGTTAGAGGTTTTCAGAGAAAAGAAAAAGATAAAATATTTAATCAGGAAAATGGGCAAGCTAAATTAAAATGAAAAACATAAGCTAAGGTTCAGCATCCTGATTATAAAAGGAGAAATATCAGGATTACTATGTTATTCCCCCAAATCAACCTTTAATTCCTTAGGTTCAGGAAAAGAGGATGTGGGTGCTTGGGGGCTTAATTTAGATTTATTATCACTAGGTGACTATAAAAAGGAAAGAACTGGGGTTTCCCTGGTGGTGCAGTGGTTGGGGGTCCGCCTGCCGATGCAGGGGACACGGGTTCGTGCCGCAGTCTGGGAAGATCCCACATGCCATAGAGCGTCTAGGCCCGTGAGCCATGGTCGCTGAGCCTGCACGTCCAGAGCCTGTGCTCTGCAATGGGAGAGGCCACAACAGTGAGAGACCCACGTACCGCAAAAAAAAAAAAAAAAAAAGGAAAGAACTAAGTGTGGCAAATGGGGATATTTAAAAGTGAAATCAAGTGAACAATTAGAATAGACCGTAAAAAATTTGAGTATATAAACAGGGTGATGGACCAAGAAATAATGACGGGGTTAATGGATTAGATGAATCAATATCTTAAATAATTACTGAAATGGATTAATTGCAGGACATGAACTGGTGATGTAAGTCATGCCACCTGAGTGAAGGATTTCTGAAATTAACATGTTGGACTTGGTACAATTTTTTAATTATTCACAAAGTGTATACCATAGCAGCGATAAAACTATTACAAGAGTAATAATAATGACAGAAGTAGAGATAGAAAAGATGACAATTGCTAGATACTAGATTTGTCATTGGGAAATAGTGTTCTGGACTTGGGAAGACATTAAATATGAAGTGAGAGAGCTTGTGGTATAATTTATTGGAAATAACTGGAACAAAATTAGTCTTCTTAAAAGTAAAAACAGTATAAATAACTAATAAACACACACATCCATAATTTTCAGTATACCAGGTATGTGCACAGTTGCAAAATGATGACAGCGATTAATGGAAAGGTAGTGAGTGGAGCAGTCAATTTTTGCTCCCTATGCCATCTTCCCTCAGCTCACCTCTGACACCAACAATAACTATGATGGATGGTCTTGTGTATGGAAACAGAATCTAACGTCAGATATCTTTCATTAATCTTTCTGCTTTTCTTCCTTAGGGCTTTCTCTGATGTGTCTGATGTGTGGGGCCATTAACACCTCCAGGAACAACTTTCAACCAGTAGGAGATGAGAAGTGGTGCATAAGTGATGGGGAAATGAATGACAAAGCCTCTGATCCTTCAGACAGTAGGGTCTAGGCTCAGAGGGCTCAGGTGAGTTGAGCCCTAGCCTATGGCAGTAACTTCACAAGCAAAACATCTTTCTATGGCTGTTCTATTTTCACTGTCTCATAACCCTTACTTCTACTTCTGCTTCCTCAGATCACCTCCAAATAATCTAGCTATTCCCAAGTTCTTTTTACAGACTTTGCTTTCAGGCACAGATTTATACATGTAAGGATTATATATTTCTTTAATTTGAGTAAATGATACAAGAAATTTGTTGTGAAGAAGGCCCTTCTAAACATGAGATATATTGTAATTCTTATGTCTAGAGAACCTGGCCCACAAGTTTCCAAAACAGGGACCCACTACTTATCACCACTTGACAGGGGTGAAAAACCTTTCACCTCCTTTAAAAGCTTTGTTTTGCAGTTTCACTGTGTTTTGATATACCTTCCTTGACCTTCCTATCTTTTGGGGGAAGTATGCCTACATGGCTCCTTGCCTACAATGCTGCAAATAATCAGAGGAAACCCCAGATTCCTGAGTGTTGATATTGCTGGTGAATTGAAAACCAGTTTGCCAGGTGCACCATCTCCATTAATAGCCCTACCCTCTTTAACCCTGTTGGAAGTGATGGCTGGTGGTGTTCAGTTTCCTGGCTTCTCCTAGTCATTAGTATAGTGGATGTGGTAACTTGAGCATGTGGTTTTGTGATGGCTTCTGTGGGGTGTTTGGTCATGCCAGAATTGCACAGTAATGTGAATGCCTTCTTGGAGCAGGGATGCTCTGGTGGTTATCTGAAGGTGGTTTGTTGTGGGTATTTAAGGTATGAGCTGTGGGTCAACAAGAGTTGAAGTTGCTGCTCTAGCTTTCTTAGGTTTCTCCCATCTGTTGATTTCAATCAGTGAAAAATTAAGTAATAAAAATAGTGCCTAGAGTGCATATTATCAACTACAGTCTGCCAATTTCAGTGGGAAAATTGGACCACAGTTATAAGATACTTTCTCCATAATATACTGGATATGTAGGAGAAATAGACATAGGAATGAAATGTGGAATGAATTTTTAAAATTTTCAAGTCAAATAAAGTCAGTGGAGACAATTTGTATAATTTAAAGTACCTTGTTCAAATGGCATAGCTAGATAAATGAGATGATGCTGAGAATTTTCCCATAATTAGGAGCTGAGATTGGCCACTTCATATTTAGGGTGTACCTGTTACAATTCCAGTGTTTGCCACCCACTGAAATATTGTAGTTTTTCAAAGAGATTCCACATTACAATCATTCTTTTTTCTGTGAACAACTGTAAGCAGCTCTTTTGCCCCTTTCTTGTTTGGCTGTTTTCTCTTCCCCTCAAAACTTAAAAACTTAATTATAAAATGAAATCACTAGGCTATATTTAACCTAACTCCTGACTTATGCTCCACTGGATGCACACAATGCCTTGCCTAACCTTTTGCTTCTTTCCCTAGATCAAAAGAAGTAAGAATAAAGAATAAGTAGTTGAAGAATGACTAGCTCTCTACTCCCAGCTTCCCCCTTAACATTTCTGCAGTCTAGACCAGTGGGAAAGATAACATCTAAAGAAAAATCAGGAGTTAGCCAGTCTGCACACAATGGAAAATGACACAACCTCACCTCCTGCCTAGATGATTCACTGAGATTCTTCCCACTTTTTCCCTTTAAAAACTATCATGGCTGAGCAGAATCTTGGGAGTTGGTTATTGGACATGAGTCTGCCTTCTCCCCAGGGTTGCCAGCCTCTCTAATAAAACAACCTTTCCTTTTCCAACCAACACTTGTCTCTTGAGTATTGGCTTTCGAGTAAGGAGCAGCTAAGCCTACATTCGGTAACACAATAATCTGTGTCAGTTCATCACATCCTCACCTTGATTTGAAGCACTGAGAGCAGATGTACATCATTTGTAACTCTACTGCTTAAGCTCTGTGGTTTGTGAGTTCTTTTTACTTGCTAGTTTTGATACCTATGTTTCATCTTCATAATTTAGGGAGAAACTTTGTCACAGTAAGTCTCTAACAGAGCAAGAGAAAGTTAAAATTGTGTTTTGACAAAGAACAACACATTCAGCCTTGGAGAAATAATAAAATAGACTGAAATAATTCCTCTCTTTTCTATAAAAAAGACTAAGTTTTTTCTTAAGACTCTTGTTTGTAAACTATGGAAAATCTCTGAAGTTTGCCTCCATCTACCAGGGAAAGAGGCATTTCTAAGATTGTATTACCATTGAACAGTAGACTCATGTATTTTTGTGTGCAAAGATATCAAATATTTAAATTAAAGGGACATTATAATTTTTAGATTTTTTTCCCCCGTTTTTTGTTTGTTAGCTTCAGACCTGAGGGGGCCAGGTTTGCTAATAATTCTTTTCTGCTTATAATGCATTATCAGAAAGATTGTGTAAGAATACTGAAGCAATTCTGGTGAAATCTGCTTAATCACAGATTCCCAACAACTGGGTTTTGTTTTAGTTTGCTTAGGCTGCTCTAAAATATATCACTGATAGTATGGTTTATAAACAATAGAAATTTATTTCTCACAGTTCTGGAGAATGGAAGTCTGAGATCTGGGTGCCCACACTGCTGGTGAGGGCCCTCTTCTAGTTTGTAGACTGCCAACTTCTTGCTGTGTCCTACATGGTAGATGGGATGAGGAATCGCTCTAGGGTCTCTTTTATTAGGGTATGAATCCCATTCATGACTTAATCACCTCTGATTAAGGTGATTTCCTAATACCATCAATTTCAGCATTAAGTTTTCAACATATGAATTTTGGGGAAACACTTTCAGCCAATAGCAATGTTTTTCTTCAATTATTGAATATGAGAATCATAATTTATTAATATTTATATTTTTAGATCATACACAAATAATTCAATGAACTTTAAGAAATACTTTAGCATGCTAAATGCATCAAAGTATAGATTTTGAATCCATTTTCTTCTGTCTCTCCATATTACAGCTTTTGTGTACTATATATTGACAGACAGAGAGATGAAAGGATTATTCAGTGAGAAATCACTCCATACTTTGTTAAAATTATAGAGCATTATTTGAGCAAGTTATGAATTGCCAGACTTAACAATGTAAATTAGTATTTCTTAATTTAATAGAAATAAAGTGCAAGAAAACAAATCAACTGGCTGAATATAAAATAGGTCTTTCAATTTAAGCTACCCAGCATGTAGATTAATATTGCTACAAACAGTATCATCCTTGCCAGATTTGATGTGCTTTATTTGTTATTTTAAGTGGCAGAGCAAGGACTGGAGGGGTGGATGTTGAGAAAGGCAATCACATGCAGCCTGTTGACCCTTGGACCTGCAACATTTTCTTCATGGAGATAAGGAGGCCTGGGAGCCTATGCTGATCATATCACCTTATTTGGTAATATCTTCCCCCATTCTGGATTTGATGTGTACTTTGTTCTGCTTAAGAGTGTACATCATATAGCACCTGGCCAATACCACTGCTCTATCTCTTCTTAGAAGAGAACAAATGGGGTCCTACACCTGCAGCATGGGGTGATGCACACCACCATCTCTCCCTGTTTCAGCTGCATGGGGTGGTTGAGGAGGGAGACCACTTGGCCTTGGGGACTGTCAGTCACTATTGAAGCTGATCTTACTCCATCTCTTCTCAATGAGGAAAGCCTTATTCCATCCAGTGTCTGTGTAAAGTTGTGTTGTTGTGTTTTTCTTGGGCATTCTAACACCTGAAAACCAGACGGCAGTTGACATCTTGGGACTGCTGCCCCTGGCGACAGGCATTATTATGCTCTTTGCTGTCCTCCTTGAAGTGGGACTCCTCCCAGGAGGATGTCATTTTCCCAAAAATGTACTAATATTGCTTATTTTAAGTTATCTTTTTAAAAGTATTAAACATGAGAATTTATCTTTTGTTTAACTTTTGTTTTGCTTAAAATTGATAGCCAACATATATGCTAAAACCAATTAAATAGTACACTGATGCAAATAGCTTAGAATACTTCCCAAGAGTAAAGTCAGGTATATAACAGCTTGACACAGTTAATAATACCTTTTTTAAGTGGGTAATGACATTATTCTGATAATCAGCTCATTTATATCCCCCTTGGGGAAGAACTTTTCTTGATCTTACAATGATTTCATATATGTCCTTATTAGGAAATAACTATTTTTTTTCAGATTCCTTAGCTCCCTGTAGCTATGTGTTACCATAATTTCTGGGCAAATTTTAACTTGCAACACTTTATATACAACAACCTGAAAAATCTTTTCTTTTCTAACTCGTCTCTAGAGAAAAATTGAAAACTCTTAAGAAATTCATTTAGGTGCTTAGAAAAAGTGTTTCTTCTCTTTGATTCTTTATTTTCCTACTCTGACTCATGTATTCAAACCCTTATGCCTGTTGCAGCTTCAAGAGAGTGTTCCACCTATTTATTAGAGTGGTGGGAAGCTTTGCTCCTCATTATTCTGTTAATCAAATCTTTCTCTGGAGTCCTTGAATATCAAATCTTCTTTTATATTTTATTCATTTTAGACTTTGTCACCTTTTATTCAAATGCTCTTGGTTCTATTTTTCTCTTTATTACTTTTAACACAAAATAGGCTTTTAGAAACAATTGCATTCACAATAACACCCATATTTAGTTAAAATACGTATAATTAAAATGATTGATTTGGAAGCAAGTAATCTCAAATTGCATCTCACAAAATAAACTGAAACAAAATAAAATAATCAGCATAAGTAAATGTAGTCATCTTTAAGAAATATAACAAATTTTTGGAAAAATGTAAGTTTGTGACAATATGTCAGCAATATTTTAAATATATATTTTTCTAATACTCTTAAACCCTCAAAAAGGCTATCTTTTGTTGATTACTCTCATTTTTAACAGAAAAAAGTTTGAATCATAAAATCTACTTTTCAATTTGCTATATAGGTAAAAATAAAAATAAATAATATATGTGTAATTAGAGATTTGGTGAGAGAATGCCAGCTGCCTAACAAAATGTGTGGTTTTCTTCCTCCTGGACTTGTTTCTCCTCCAAGTTTGTATTTAGTTTTGGTTCTGTGACTGCATCCTAGCCCATGACATTTGAGAAGAGATTCAGTGGGCCAATTCCATCTTGACCTATGAACACCACTCAAATCGCTCTTCTGTTTTCTTTCCTTCTGATGGTTACATATCTCTTCCCTGGGCAGCTTTGGTGCATTCATGACTTCCTAAATCAAATTCTCTCAGTCCTTGAGCAAGAAAGCCAATATTGGTCTATTCCCAGATTTAGAAAAAAAATTCAATTGCATTAAGCCACAGAAATGTAGGTATTAATTTATTATAGCAGATACCACAACCTTAATTAATGCACTGTTTTCAGATAGTGTTAGATAACAGGGAACTGAAAAATAGCATTTCATGTTTCTTTTTCTTGTGAATTCACCTGGATAAGAATTCTAATTTAAGACAATCAATTGAACCAATACAAAATTTGGTAATATTTTGTTACCTTATATCATTAGTATTTTTAAAATGTATTTTATTGAGGCAATGTTGATTTATAACATTATATAAGTTTAATGTGTACATTATATTTTTTTCTCCTGTATACACTACAACTTGCTCATTACCAAAAATTTAGTTTCTATCTGTCACCATACAGTTGATCTCCTTTACCCATTTTGCCCTCCCCTCACCCCTCCCCCTATGGTAACCACTACTCTGTTCTCTGTATCTATGTGTTTGTTTTGGATTGGTTTGGTTTGGTTTGTTAATTAATTTATCTTTATTTTTTTTCTTTATTAGTTTTTTTATATTTCATATATGAGTGAAATCTGATGGAAGAGTTCCTTTCAACATTTCTTGCAAGGCAGATCTAGTGTTGATGAACTCCCTCAGCTTTTGTTTGTCTGGGAAATTATTTATACTTCATATCAGAATGATAACATTTCTAGATAGAGTATTCTTGGTAAACTCTTTTTATCTTTCAATATGTTGAGAATGTCATTCTACATCTGGACTGTAGGGTTTCTGCTGAGAAATCTGCTGATTGCCTAATGACAGTTCCTTTGTAGATTACCATTCTCTTTTCCTTGGCTGCCTTTAAAATTCTTTCTTTGTCGTTTACTTTTGACAATTTTAATGTATATTTCCTTTGGAGAAGGTCTTTTTGTATTGAGGTATTTAGACATTCTCTTAGCTTCATGGACTTTTATATCTAGTTCCTTCCCCAGGTTTGGGACGTTCTCAGCTATTATTTCTTTAGATAACCTCTCTCACACTTTTACTGCTTTTCTCTTTCTGAGATACTCATTACCCTAATATACCCTTCCAAAAAGAGTTGGATAACTCTTGTAAAATTTCTTTATTTTTTTATATCTTACTTCCCTTTCATCTTCTGTTTGTATCATTACCAGATTTTTATCTTTGAGTTTGCTAATTTTCTCTTCCATATAGTCTGCCCTATCTCCAATGCTTTCTTATGCATTGTTCACCTCATTTTTTGAGTTTCTTAGCTCCAGAATTTCTCTTTGGTTCATTTTTAGAGTTTCAATATCTTTAGTAAAGTATTCCATCTGTTCATTAATTTTATTTCTGATCTCATTTAACTGCCTTTCTGAGTTTTCTTATAGCTCATTGGGTTTCTTCAGAACACCTATTTTGAATGTTCTATAAATTAGATTACAGTATTCCATGACTTATTTAAGTTTGGCTTTTGGAGAATTGTCATTTTCTTTCTGTGGTATAGTGTTACTGTGGCTCTTCATGGTGCCTGATGAATTCCCTTGCTGGTGCATTTGAAATTAAATGACAGGTTAGAAGGTGCAGTCTTGTTTTCTGGTAGGTGACACTAAAACACAAATTTTTCTTTCTCTTACCTGAGCTGCCTCTGGTTATATTTGAGAGTTGGTGCTTTCCAGCCTCCACCACCTCTGTAACAGATGAGGATTGCTGCTTTCCTTATAGCGTTTTGTGCCTCCGGGGTAGTTGTTGCCTTGTTTCTGCCAGCATTGCTGTCATCACTGGGATGGTGGGCTCTTCCCTTGCATCCAACATTCCCTGAGTCACAGGCTCTGCAACCATGGAGAAAAGGGGACTGTAGAAGGGGAGCTGGGGTCACACATGTACTTCTGGTTTACTGGTTCTGCATTGAAGATGAGTAAGATGGGGGCTGAGGTTGTGGGCACCACAGTGACTGGAGAGACAGTGTACCAGTCCACACTGCCATGGCTACTCAGTTAACTTTGTCCATGGGCACTACTGCTGTAAGGAGGCTGGGGTCCTGTGTGCCACCTTCCCTGTTGCTACTGGCTTCTCTGAAGCTGTGGACTCAGCTACTGCAGTCAGAGGGCCAGGGTTGCAGGCACCAATTCTTCTATTTCCCAGGCTCTGCCTCTACCATGTGTTCCAGTCCACCCACTTTTATATGTACAGATGTGTGGAATTCTCCAGCTTCCTGCTGTATTGAGAAGAAACACCTTTGTTGAGTTGTGGATATTTTACTAGTTGTAGTTTGTAGGGGATAGAGAAAGGTATTTTTTCACTTTGCCATATTGCTGACATCCTGTCTTCTTTTAAATTGATTTTTTTTTCATATTTTCAAAATGGTAATTAGGTATTACCAAATAAAGTAATAAACAGCTCTTAACTCAGAGTGCAAATGAAAGCACCTTATTATTTTAAAGGTGCAAAAGCAAGAAAATACAACATAAACTTATCCACATTTTTAAGTAGTCATCTGTGTGATAGGTAAATGCCATTTAAAAACATTTTCAATAGAAAAATGATTTGTAAATCAGTTTACAGAAGATCGAAAAAATCAATTTTTAATACTAACCTTAACTATAAATAACTAAAAAGAAAATTGTCCTCTCTTCTCTTTTTGCTTCAACATTTATGTCTTTTGCTCTTTGCCTTTGGGAGAAAATATTGCGCTGTAAGGCTGCCATCTTTTGGGGTGAGGACAAAATTCAAGATCTTCTTTAATGTAACCTCTTTCCACGCAAGTCTGAGCGGAAGGAAAACCAACTTCCCAGAAATTCTCCTGTGTGTTGGGTGGAATGTAGCAAAATCGGGGTCCAGCAGGAAGCCAACTTCTTTCCTCTTTCTTCTGCTGGAGAATCTGCATAATAAAATTTCACACTCTTTACATGTGTGTCCAAGCAATTTTCTTCTCTCTTCTTTTTTCCGATCCACCTCAATATGAGGAAAATTTTGTAAGCTAGTTTCTCTTTCATCATCTTTAAAATATGGCTCAACAAATGCTTTCTGTTTGACTTTATCTTGTTTATCACTACAAGTGTTTGATTTTTTTGTAGTAGCTGACAACACTTTCTCTTCATCTGCTACTTGGGGGAAGCTATCCACCAAACAGGATTCATATTTTTCATGTGTAGTCCGATCAAACATATCTTGCAAGCTATCATCCATTTTTCTTTCTCCATTTGGACTTTTTTCTCCCTTCTGCTCTGCTTCTTCAGTTTTAAAAACATAGTTTCACTAACGAGTGTACAGTCCATGTCCACTGTCTCTCCTCCAGCTAATCCTGACTGACTTCCATTCTTTATATCTGCTACAGTAATATCCATTTTATACTGAGAAAGGTCTGCTCTTGGATCTATACTCCACTGGATATTTTCAAAGAATACATCTTGGTTGTTTGTGGAGACTTTATTTTAGCAATTCTACATGGATTTAACAGAAGAACTGGTTCAAATTCACATGCTTCAAGGATTGACCTGGTTTTTATTTTTATAGGCTCATGAGAACCAGCAGCCTTCATGTCATCAAAAAGATTCTCTGTCTCTAAACTTTCACGTGGATGCAGAAGGATTCTAAAGATAGGATTTTCTTCCTTTATTTGTAACAGTGTTTTATTATCTGGAGATTTACTCAAGGACTGGAAAAGAGACTCCTGTAAACAGGGCTCTTTTGGTTTAACCCACAGCTCCTACTCAAGGCCTTACAGCTTGAGAAAGAGCCCTTTGGAACAGGCTTCAAAACTTCATAGAGAGTCACTTGCCTAAATCTGAGTTTAGAGTTCTCACTTCCTTGGCTTTTCTCTTGACACTGAATAGCTGAAAATCGATCAGACAGATCCAGAGGTTTATCCATCACATAGTCTCCATTCATGGAAGAACAATTATCCATTGCAAAAAGAAAAGCATTTTCTTTATCAAAGGAGGTTTGGGGGCAGCTTATTTCATCTTCACTTTCTTCCCCAATTTTCTTCCTTTTAGCTCTGCCTCCCAATGATTTCAGGGGTACTACATGCTTATCTTTATCAGTAGCAGTATCTTTAGTGTGATCAATACTATCCTGTTCACTTAGGGGTTCACTTGTATTTCTATTTATAAGCATCTGCTTATTAGAAGATGACTGGTTAGTGATCTTGTTTACTTCAGCTCCAAGATTATGATGTGTGAAAAGAGCACCATCTTCAGATTTTGATCTAGGTTTCTCTAATTTATAATTAGAAGTGTTGCTGAAAGGCACTGTTTTCAGATTTTTGTTTTGTTTTCTTTTGTTTTTGGTTTTTTTCTCCAGTCTCTAAAAGAGAAGGGGAAAAAAAAAACTTATATTCAAACCTAAACTACTGTTTACATTAGAGGTAGCTCCAAGTACAGGAGATGATACCTGAGTGGTCAATTCTTCTTGAGGAGGAGTCTTTGAATTAGAATCTGAAAATGTTAAACTATCTTCACCATTTCTTCTAGATTCCTCAAAATGTCTTTTTTTTTTTTTTTTTTTTTTTGGTGATCTCATTCCAGGCAGTGGTAGAGCTCATCACCAAGAGGGTTCCTAGGGCCTCAAGATTCAGATTCATCTTGAACACTAAGTCCAAGTATTTCAGAAATAACTGTAGCTAAATTATCAGGAGAATAACTGATTTTTCCATATGATTTAGCCATTGGAGCTCGACTCTGATCACAAGTGTTGGTCACTAGAATTTCACTTTCATTAGGTTTATGTTGTGGATGAGTTGAAGATTTTGGTACTTTTTTCAATTCATGTGCACACACAGAATGCTCCAGTTTAGTATGTGTTTGTTCTACGTGTTGGACACCGAGGTTTTCCTTTCTTCATAGCCAGTTAGCACCAGAAAATGAAAACGTTGTTATTGGTGAATCTGGAATAATACCTTCCTCAGATTTAAGATCAGTTGCTTGATGTGGTTGATCATTCTCAATTTTCTGCTGCAGCTATTCAGAAAACATTTTATTTTCTTCCTGTAGGTATTCTTTTCATTCATAAGCTCTGTGATAACTTTAAGATTCTGCTGTCGAATATTTTCAAACTCTTGTTGTTTCTTCTGCTTATGTTCTTCAGTTATTGCACAGCAATCACATAATCCTGCTCTTAATTGATATTCTAAAACTTTAATGGTTTCATGAAGAACTTTCTGTTGCTCTCTCAGCTGTTGATTTTTGGTGAAGAATTCGTCTAGTCTTTGTGCATCTAAAATTAATTCCTTTTTCAGTTTGGTTACTTTTACTTGTAAACCTTGTACTTCTTTATCATGATACTCCTTTAGTTTTGTCCAAAGATCCTTAAAGTCATTAGATACATCTGGGTTTCCACAACTGCTTCCTGAGACAGTCATTTTGCTTAATATGCTCCACACTTCTACTGCTTAATGTTTTCTGCCCTTTTCTGTTACATTATATACGTCTGAAGTTGTCTTTGGCCAGTTTAAATGCAGCTTGGAAGATTGCCTCAAGATTCTTAAAAGCCCCAGCACAGAAGCAGGCACACTCTGAGGCTGAGCAGAGAAGGCCGTTTGCTTTTCTCCTTGTTTGCCATTTGCTTTCCTCCTAGTTCCATCACTAATTGGCCAAACTGCCAGTGGTCAAGTCTCCCCCTCAGAACAGCCCAGCCCGGGCTTTTCAGGGCTAGGGGAGGGCCCTAAACTGATTGCTGATAAACATTAACTTAAAAAGAACACCACAGTCAATCCGAGATTTTATTCTCATACAATAAATATGCCTTAGAGGATATTGGCAATACTAAAGCCTGTTTTGCTTTTGGTTCTATCTCCTCATTTTAATGACTTATATCATTAATGAAAAGCTTTTTCCTCCAAAATAATATATATATATATATAATACAATATATAATATATTTTTTTATATATATATATTACATATAAAATAATTTGCACTTTCCCTTCCCTTTCAGCATAACAGACTCATCTTCAGTATATGGCAGGTAAGATTGGAAGAGTGGAAGAAACATAATGAGGAAAAGCAGAGTAAATAAGCTTGTGAGTACAAATTTGCAGCCAATTTTTAATGAAGATTCTGTGTCTTTCTGTGGTGATTTATGACCATAAAACCCATAAATCCAGAAAGGTGTATTTTACTACCATTTTAACCTTGTAGCCCTTCCTATGTCCAGATAAATACCAAAAGTATATAAAATATACAAAAGTATATATAATATACAAAAATATATGACATATTCCCCCCCCCAAAATAAGAGACAGTAGCTTACTGCAGCGTGTCTCCTTTTCATTGATATTCAGTCTACATAGGCAAACGTTTGCTTAATCCCGGAGCATCTGAGTCTGCAGACTCTTCATGCTTGGGTGTAAAGGGATCCTGGAAAGCTTCTTCCCTAAAATGGAACATATAAGTTCCTAAAACTTTTAAACAAAAAATATAACAATAAAAGCAAAAACATAATTTAAAAAACATATTCTGAGAAATATATTAATGTATTCATGTTAATAAAAATTTGTATTTTTAGAGACTTATATGAGTTTATTATACCAGAATTCATGTACTGGATTTCTAGCTTCTTAATTTATGACCTTGACTTCATTACTTCGTTACGTCATTCATCTGAACTAGATTTCTTTATTATATAAAAAAGGAATATAAGCTACCTTATAGGTTTACAGTGAGTGTTGAATGAGACAGAACAATTCCTAGCACATAGAAACTGTTCAATATGTATAGTTTTTTATTGACATTGTAATTACTAATAATAATACTGGTAGCAGCTGTAGCAGAGTGGAAATAACAATTGTTATTTTGGTTACTTTTCAATTTTTGCTTGGTCATAGGGGTATCTGTCCAAAATTATTCTTAGATAATTGCAAAATTCTCATATCATTTAGAATCAGCTGCCCACACTGTTTTAAAAAATCGAAGCAAAAAATAGTATTAACATTCATGAAAATAGATTTCAGTGAATTGATTCCTATTTGTTAGCTCAAAAAAGCATATTAGTATATAGTGACATTTTATGCTTGCCACAAATGGCATCCAGAAAACAGCTGTAATATTTGGATCTCCAAATGTGCCACATTGTAACTTCAAGGACTAAGCTAACTCTGAAAATTTTAAACAGACTCAGTTAGAGAAAAGCAATTATCTTGTTTTCAATTCAAGTTAATTTTGCTATGTATTTCTTTTTGATGGCAAAAAACATTGCAGTTCATAAGCAATATTTAAAACTTTGTTTAAAATCTCTTGACTTAACATTCAAGATGCTGACAGTGGAGACAAAATATGTGTCACATAGAAATATTTTTGTGATTTTTTTCCACAAAAGATTAAATCAGTTAAGTCCTATAAATTATAACAGTATGTTTTCAATAGTTTAATGCATATTGAAATCTATTATCAAAAAATGCATGATCTGTGCATTTTAAGCAAACAAGTTATATGCCACATATGAATAGCAAATGAGAAAATACTCTGAGGACTAAAGTTTACTAAGAGTAACTTTTGTGTGGAATGTTTTGAGATATAAATAAGGAAATATAGTTTCCTATATATGATCGTAAAACTGAAAATATTTCTGCTATCATCATTTCCAGCTTCATTAATTTACTTTATGAGCTTTATTTGATGTTCTGCTCTATTCTGAGCCTAAGAACTTATAGTGTGGAATAATAATACATATTTTCTCCCTCACATACTGTTCTTGAGGTATTACTAATTCCCACAATTGTATTACATGAAAAAAGTGAGAGGCAAAGACATGCCCTGTACTCATTGTTGTAAAAGCAAGTAAAAATGGTTATTCTAGCTCCATATAATTAATGAAAAAAAAATAGATGCAAAGTTCTAAGAGAGCATAAAGCAATTCTTATTCAGACAGAGGTTGCATATTTAATTTTATTTTTTCATTTACAACATTCAAATATTTTAGTTTCATTGTAATAATTGTTTCCTATCTGTCAATGGACAATGATTTTTAATGGGATCATTATGCCATTACAATAAATACAGTAAACTGGAATGTTGAAATTATATTTTTAATGCTGGTTTTAAAAATTTATCTGACTCAGTTAAGAGGAAGCTATGCTCGTATATACATATTAATAAGATAGAAAGGACAGATTCATTTATTAAATAAATCATATTTTTAAGGGAAGAGCTACTCATGAATGGAATGATTTAATCCACATGATTAGTAACTTTCTTTGATATTTTTAGAGAAATAGTATTCACTCACATTTCATTTTTTTCCAAGTATTTATTGAATACTTCCTTGAGTTTGGCATTATTAGCAGTGCTTTTGGTGTAGCAATTAATAAAACAAACCTTGTTGATTCTCTCTATACCTGCTTGCATCCAATTCTCAATGAGATCCAAGACTCAACTCAGTTTAAGAACTGCTATCATAATAAAATATTTCTAACCAGTATTTTCCAAAATGAAATGAGAGGCAAAAAAAAAAAAAAAAAAAAAAGATCAAATATTTGGGCAAAGTTCAATTATCCTACTATTTTTATATTGTTATAAAAATAGTTATATGTTATAGTTATATGTTATAAAAATAGCTTATATTGTTTATAGCTAAATTTGTTAATTTGGTGAAATAGCTAAATTAATATTTTATGATTTAATTTGCTACTGAATGGCTTTGACAGAAACATGATAAGTTTATCATTTACTATGTAATTTTCATTATGCTATTTTTTTTTCTATCAAGAGTTACTGTTTGCTTCGACAGAGAACTGGGAAAGGCAAAAAGGTGATAGCATTTGGAGAAATTAAGCGTGCCATCTGTTTGGATGAGGATGCAAATAATTACAAACATTGGGGGCTTCAACACTCCAGGCAAAACTGAATTCACATTTGTTTTCTTTTCAGAAAATAAGTTTCTATTTTTGCTTGTATTCCTTTGTAATTAGTTAACTTAGTAACAATTTTTAAAGGAAATGAAGTTATTCTGTATTAACAAAGGTAGATTTCTACAGTATATATACAAATCTGTTAAATATACCATTTTCCCTAAGATATCTGACAATTTCTGCACCTCTATCTGAAAAAAAAAAAAAAGTGCCAAAATGATAAACTGCCAAGTTGAGAGACTTAATTAAGGAAAATTTATACCAATTTAATTGCTTCTGATCTCATATTTTTATATTAATTAATTACCTCTGCTTTAGGCAAAATAAAGAGAACTGAAGTGAGTGGAAGAAGAATTAATCAAATTCCAGTAAAGTTACTTGCTTGTTACTCTTATAAAATATATTTGTGAGAAGAAAATGAATCCTTGGGCTAGACTCAATTTTGAAAATAAGTTGCAAATTCTCATACGATTATTTTTTTTTCCACTTGAGAAAAGGTTTTTAATTCTCATTTCTTCATATCCTGACTCCATTTCATCTCTTATTCCCAGATGTCATTATGCATTTAGTTTTTCTTTTTTTTTTTTTTACATCTTTATTGGAGTATAATTGCTTTACAATGTTGTGCCAGTTTCTGATTTATAACACAGTAAATCAGTTATACATATACGTGTTTCCATATCTCTTCCCTCTTGCATCTCCCTCTCTCCCACCTTCTCTATCACACACTTCTAGGTGGTCACAAAGCACAGAGTTGATCTCCCTGTGCTATGGGGCTGCTTCCCACTAGCTATCTATTTTACGTTTGGTAGTGTATATACATCTGTGCCACTCTCTCACTTTCTCACAGCTTACCCTTCACCCTCCCCATATCCTCAAGTCCATTCTCTAGGACGTCTGTCTCTTTATTCCTGTTTTACCCCTAGGTTCTTCATGACATATTTTTTTTCTTTCCTTAGATTCCATATATATGTGTTAGCATACGGTATTTGTCTTTCTCTTTCTGACTTACTTCACTCTGTATGACAGACTCTAGGTCCATCCACCTCACTACAAATAACTCAATTTCGTTTCTTTTTATGGCTGAGTAATGTTCCATTGTATATATGTGCCACATCTTCTTAATCCATTCATCCAATGATGGACACTTAGGTTGTTTCCATCTCTTGGCTATTGTAAATAGAGCTGCAATGAACATTTTGGTACATGACTCTTTTTGAATTATGGTTTTCTCAGGGTATATGCCTAGTAGTGGGATTACTGGGTCATATGGTAGTTCTATTTGTAGTTTTTTAAGGAACCTCCACACTGTTCCCCATAGTGGCTGTGTATCAATTTACATTCCCACCAGCTGTGCAAGAATGTTCCCTTTTCTCCACACCCTCTCCAGCATTTATTGTTTCTAGATATTTTGATGATGGCCATTCTGACTGGAGTGAGATGATATCTCATAGTAATTTTGATTTGCATTTCTCTGATGCTTAATGATGTTGAGCATTCTTTCATGTGTTTGCTTGCAATCTGTATATCTTCTTTGGAGAAATGTCTATGTAGGTCTTCTGCCCATTTTTGGATTGGGTTCTTTGTTTTTTTCTTATTGAGCTGCATGAGATGCTTGAAATTTAGGAGACTAATCCTTTGTCAGTTGCTCCATTTGCAAATATTTTCTCCCATTCTGAGGGTTGTCTTTTGGTCTTGTTTATGGTTTCCTTTGCTGTGCAAAAGCTTTGACGTTTCATTGGGTCCCATTTGTTTATTTTTGTTTTTATTTCCATTTCTCTAGGAGGTGGGTCACAAAGGATCTTGCTGTGATTTATGTCATAGAGTGTTCTGCCTATGTTTTCCTCTAAGAGTTTGATAGTTTCTGGCCTTACATTTAGGTTTTAATCCATTTTGAACTTATTTTTGTATATGGTGTTAGGGAGTGTTCTAGTCCCATAATTTTACATGTATCTGTCCAGTTTTCCCAGCACCACTTATTGAAGAGCTGTCCTTTCTCTACTGTACATTCCTGCCTCCTTTATCAAAGATAAGTTTACCATATGTGCGTGGGTTTATCTCGGGGCTTTCTACCCTGTTCCATTGATCTATATTTCTGTTTTTGTGCAAGTACCATACTGTCTTGATTACTGTAGCTTTGTAGTATAGTCTGAAGTCAGGGAGCCTGATTCTTCCAGCTCCATTTTCCGTTCTCAAGCTTGCTTTGGCTATTCAGTGTCTTTTATGTTTCCATACAAATTGTGAAAATTTTTGTTCTAGTTCTGTGGAAAATGCCAGTGGTAGTTTCATAGGGATTGCATTGAATCTGTAGATTACTTTGGGTAGTAGAGTCATTTTCACAATGTTGATTCTTCCAATCCAAGAACACAGTATATCTCTCCACCTATTTGTATCATCTTTAATTTATTTCATCAGTGTCTTATAAATTTCTGCATACAGGTCTTTTGTCTCCTTAGGTAGGTTTATTCCTAGATACTTTATTCTTTTTGTTGCAATGGTAAATGGGAGTGTTTTCTTGATTTCACTTTCAGATTTTTCATCATTAATGTATAGGAATGCCAGATATTTCTGTGCATTAATTTTGTATCCTGCTACTTTCCCAAATTCTTTGATTAGCTCTAGTAGTTTTCTGGTAGCATCTTTAGGATACTCTATGTATAATATTATGTCATCTGCAAACAGTGACAGCTTTACTTCTTCTTTTCCGATTTGGATTCCTTTTATTTCCTTTCTTCTCTGATTGCTGTGGCTAAAACTTCCAAAACTATGTTGAATAAGAGTGGTAAGAGTGAGCAACCTCGTCCTGTTCCTGATCTTAGTGGAAATGGTTTCAGTTTTTCACCATTGAGGACGACGTTGGTTGTAGGTTTGTCACATATGGCTTTTATTATGTTGAGGAAAGTTCCCTCTATGCCTACTTTCTGCAGGGGTTTTATCATAAATCGGTGTTGAATTTTGCCAAAAGCTTTCTCTGCATCTATTGAGATGATCATAAGGTTTTTATCCTTCAATTTGTTAATATGGTGTATCACGTTGATTGTTTTGCATATATTGAAGAATCCTTGCATTCCTGGAATAAACCCCACTTGATCATGGTGTATGATCCTTTTAATGTGCTATTGGATTCTCTTTGGTAGTCTTTTGTTGAGGATTTTTGCATCTATGTTCATCAGTGATATTGGCCTGTAGTTTTCTTTCTTTGTGACACCTTTGTCTGGTTTTGGTATCAGGGTGATGGTGGCCTTATAGAATGACTTTGGGAGTGTTCATCCCTCTGCTATATTTTGGAAGAATTTGAGAAGGATAGGTGTTAGCTCTTCTGTAAATGTTTGATAGAATTCGCCTGTGAAGCCATCTGGTCCTGAGCTTTCATTTGTTGGAAGATTTTTAATCACAGGTTCAATTTCAGTGCTTGTGATTGGTGTGTTCATATTTTCTATTTCTTCCTGGTTCAGTCTTGACAGGTTGTGCATTTCTAAGAGTTTGTCCATTTCTTCCTGGTTGTCCATTTTATTGGCATAAAGTTGCTTGTAGTAATCTCTCATGATCTTTTGTATTTCTGCAATGTCAGTTGTTACTTCTCCTTTTTCATTTCGAATTCTATTGATTTGAATCTTCTTCCTTTTTTCCTTGATGAGTCTGGCTAATGGTTTATCAATTTTGTTTATCTTCTCAAAGAACCAGCTATTAGTTTTATGGATCTTTGCTATTGTTTTCTTCATTTCTTTTTCATTTATTTCTGATCTGATCTTTATGATTTCTTTCCTTCTGCTAACTTTGGGCTTTTCTCTTCTTCTTTCTCATGCAAGGTTATGTTGTTTATTTGAGATGTTTCCTTTTTCTTAAGGTAGGATTGTTTGGCTATAAACTTCTCTATTAGAACTGCTTTTGCTGCATCCGATAGGTTTTGGGTCATCGTGTCTCCTTTGTCATTTGTTTCTAGGTATGTTTTGATTTTCTCTTTGATTTCTTCAGTGATCACTTCATTATTAAGTAGTGTATTCTTTAGCCTCCATGTGTTTGTATTTTTTACAGATATTTTCCTGTAATTGACATCTAATCTCATGGCGTTGTGGTCAGAAAAGATACTTGTTACAATTTCAATTTTCTTAAATTTACCAAGACTTGATTTGTGACCCTATCTTGGAGAATGGTCCATGAGCACTTGAGAAAAATGTGTATTCTGTTGTTTTTGGATGGAATGTCCTATATATATAAATTAAGTCCATATTGTTTAATGTATCATATAAAGCTTGTCTTTCCTTATTTATTTTCATTTTGGATGCTCTGTCCATTGGTCAAAGTGGGGTGTTAAAGTCTGCTACTATGAATGTGTTACTGTTGATTTCCCCTTTTATGGCTGTTAGTATTTGCCTTATGTATTGAAGTGCTCCTATGTTGGGTGCATAAATATTTACAATTTTTATATCTTCTTCTTGGATGAATCCCTTAATCATTATGTAGTGTCCTTCTTTGTGTCTTCTAATAGTCTTTATTTTAACGTCTATTTTGTCTGATATGAGAATTACTACTACAACTTTCTTTTGGTTTCCATTTGCATAGAATATATTTTTCCATCCCCTCACTTTCAGTCTGTATGTGTCTCTAAGTCTGAAGTGGGTCTCTTGTAGACAGCATTTATATGTGTCTTGTTTTTGTTTCCTTTCAGCCAGTCTGTGTCTTTCAGTGGGAGCATTTAGTCCATTTACATTTAAGGTAATTATCAATATGCATGTTCCTATTCCCATTTTCCTAATTGTTTTGGGTTTGTTATTGTAGGTTTTTTCCTTCTCTTTTGTTTCTTGCCTAAAGAAGATCCTTTAGCATTTGTTGTAAAGCTGGTTTGGTGGTGCCGAACTCTCTCAGCTTTTGCTTGTCGGTAAAGGTTTTAATTTCTCCACCAAATCTGAGAGAGATCCTTCCTCAGCAGCATATTCTTGGCTGTAGGTGTTTCTCCTTCATAACTTTAAATATATCCTGCCAGTGCCTACTAGCTTGCAAAGTTTCTGCTGAAAGATCAGCTGTTAACCTTATGGGGATTCCCTTGTTTGTTATTTGTTGTTTTTCCCTTGCTGCTTTTAATATGTTTTCTTTGTATTTAATTTTTGACAGTTTGATTAATATGTGTCTTGGAATGTTTCTCCTTGGATTTATTCTGTATGGGACTCTATGTGTTTCCTGGACTTGATTAACTCTTTCCTTTCCCATATTAGGGAAGTTTTCAACTATAATCTCTTCAAATATTTTCTCAGTCCCTTTCTTTTTCTCTTCTTCTTCTGGAACCCCTATAATTCAAATGTTGGTGTGTTTTATGTTGTCCCAGAGGTCTCTGAGACTGTCCTCAGTTCTTTTCATTTTTTTTTTCTTCATTCTGCTCTGCAGTAGTTATTTCCACTATTTTATCTTCCAGGTCACTTATGCATTCTTCTGCCTCAGTTATTCAGCTATTGATCCCTTCTAGAGTATTTTTAATTTTATTTATTGTGTTGTTCATAATAACTTGTTTCATCTTTAGTTCTTCTAGGTCCTTGTTAAATGTTTCTTGCATTTTCTCTATTCTATTTGCAAGATTTTGGGTTATCTTTACTATCATTATTCTGAATTGTTTTTCAGGTAGACTGCCTATTTCCTCTTCATTTGTTAGGTCTCATGGGTTTTTATCTTGCTCCTTCAACTGTTGTGGGTTTTTCTGTCTTCTTATTTGGCTTATCTTACTGTGTTTGGGGTCTCCTTTTTGCAGGCTTCAGGTTCGTAGTTCCCGCTCTTTTTGGTGCCAGTCCCCAGTGGCTAAATTTGGTTCAGTGGGTTGAGTAGGCTTCCTGGTGGAGGGGACTAGTTCCTGTGTTCTGGTGGATGAGGCTGGATCTTGTCTTTCTGGTGGACAGGTCCACGTCTGGTGGTGTGTTTGCTGGTGTCTGTAGACTTATTGTGATTTTTGACAGCCTCTCAGCTAATGGGTGGGGTTATGTTCCTGTCTTGCAAGTTGTTTGGCATAGGGTGTCTAGCACTGTAGCTTGCTGGTCATTGAGTGTAGCTGGGTGTTGGTATTGAGATGGAGATCTCTGGGAGATTTTCCCCATTTGATATTACATGGAACTGGGCAGACTCTTGTGAAGCAGTGTCCTGAATTTGGCTCTCCCACCTCAGAGGCACAGCACTGACTCCTGGCTGCAGCACCAAGAGCCTTTCATCCACATGGCTCAGAACAAAAGGGAGAAAAATTAAAGAAAGAAAGAAAGAAGATAAAATAAAATAAAATAAAGTTATTGAAATAAAAAATAATTATATAAGAAAAAAATGTTTTTAAAAAGTTAAAAAAAAAAAAAAGACAGAATCCTAGGAGAAATGGTGAAATCAAAGCTATACAGACAAAATCTCACACATATACACTCACAAAAAGAGGAAAAGGGGAAAAAAATAATAAATATTCCTCTCAAAGTCCACCTCCTCAATTTGGGATGATTCATTGTCTATTCAGGTATTCCACAGATGCAGGGTACATCAAGTTGATTGTGGAGATTTAATCTTCTGCTCCTGAGGCTGCTGGGAGAGATTTCCCTTTCTCTTCTTTGTTCGCACAGCTCCCAGGGTTCAGCTTTGGATTTGGTCCCACCTCTGCTTGTAAGTCACCAGAGGATATCTGTTCTTTGCTCAGACTGGATGGGGTTAAAGGAACCGCTGATTCAGGGGTTCTGGCTCACTCAGTCTGGGGGGAGGGAGGGGCACTCTGCGGTATGAGCCTGCAGTGGCAGAGGCTGGTGTGACGTTGCACCTACCTGAGGTATGCCATACGTTCTCCTGGGGAAGTTGTCCCTGGATCCCGGACCCTGACAGTGGTGGGCTGCACAGGCTCCCTGGAAGGGAGGTGTGGGTAGTGACCTGTGCTCGCACACAGGCTTCTTGATGGCAGCAGCAGCAGCCTTAGCATCTCATGCCTGTCTCTGGGATCTGCGCTGTTAGCTGTGGCTCACGCCCATCTCTGGAACTCCTTTAAGCAGCGCTCTTAATCCCCTCTCCTCGTGCACCAGGAAACAGGGAAGAAAAAGTCTCTTGCCTCTTCGGCAGGTCCAGACTTTTCCATGGACTCCCTCCCAGCTAGCCATGGCGCAGACGGAAGCCTGAGCCTCAGCTCCCAGCCCCACCCGCCCCAGCAGGTGAGCAGACAAGCTTCTCGGGCTGGTGAGTCCAGGTTGGCACCGATCTTCTGTGCGGGAATCTCTCTGCTTTGCCCTCCGCACCCCTGTTGCTGTGCTCTCCTCTGCAGCTCTGAAGCTTTTCCCCTCCGCCACCCACAGTCTCCGCCCATGAAGGTGCTTCCTAGTGTGTGGAAACCTTTCCTCCTTCAGGGCTCCCTCCCACTGGTGCAGGTCCTGTCCCTATTCTTTTGTCTCTGTTTATTCTTTTTTCTTTTGCCCTACCCAGGTATGTGGGGAGTTTTTTGCCTTTTGGGAGGTCTGAGGTCTTCTGCCAGCATTCAGTAGGTGTTCCGTAGGAGTTGTTCCACGTGTAGATGTATTTCTGATATATCTGTGGGGAGGAAGGTGATCTCCATGTCTTACTCTTCTGCCATCTTCCTTGACTGCCCATACCATTCTTTACTCAATTTTTATCAGTGATCAAGTTAAAATCATTTTTAAAGGGTTGTTGGTAAGGGGCCAAATTGTTATTTTTATTGGTTATAAGAAAGAAACTTACAGGAAAATCTTCACAAAGGTTTTAGTTAGGGCTCTAATCTATTTTCTACCCAAGTTGATCATTGTGGACTTAATTATTTTTCCACTTCTCTTCTTGATGAAGTGATGATGTAATCAGAAAGAAAACTAACGTAAGTAATGCACATTATTGATAATTAACTCCAGGTATTCATATGGTTATTTTATATGTTTTAATATCATCTAACAAATTATATCTAACATAATTTTCTAGGTGAGATGAGTGAAATTATGACATGGACTGTCCATAATTGATTACATAGTTCATATGAAAATAAGGTAGCATTGTCTGTAAATCCAATAATGTTAGATAGGACCATCAACCAGGAGCAGCTTAACATAGGAAGAAATGTAAAACTAAAATGAAGATCTCCTTTTATTGATAACAAATGACCTACTAACTGAATTTATGATCTCAGAAGATTTTTCTCAAAAAAAAAAAAAAAGTTGAATTGACTTGTTTAATCAACAATCCCAAAGAATTACATATTGCTGTCTGTGAAGCAGATGGCTTTCCTGCTGCTGTCCTGCTGCTTCTGTCTGCCACCTTTCTCTCTAGCAGCTGTGATTACTAGAAAAAAAATTCTTTATTGCTTACATGATGTGTCCATAACTGCAGTCATTCTTTTAAAAAGTTACTTTTGGATCCTCTAAAAAAGTGAGAAATGTGAATAAATTTAATGGTAAGCACACCTATAAAGTTTCCAACATTTCCACAGATAATTCTAAAAATTGGGTAACAGATCAAATAACTTCTTCATTATTACTTTAACCTTACTCCTCTCACTTCTCTCCTGCTTTCCAGAATGGCCCTAACACAGGGGTATTTAGCAACACTCTATGTTGTTGTCTTATTAATATTTTTTCAGTGAAATATTATTTAGGGAGTTAATACAACAAAATAAGGAAGGTCATGAGTAGTTAGATGGCTATAAATGTTCCTGTAGATATTTATTTTGATGATACATTGATGATTCATTCCAGGTACACTCAAACCAGTTCATTAGATTTTCTGTCTGGTATATTATTAAATAAATCAAGTACTTGTTGATTAGGAGAATAAGACATTTGATATTTCTTTTTTGTCATTGAAAAATATTCTAATCTGAAAATATTGAATTCAGACTCTATAATACCCCAATCAGCTTAGATTTAAATAAAAGACACGTATATTTGACTTCTTAGCATTTTTTTCCTTAGACCTATAACCAGCTTTTTGATTACAAAATTTCCCTGCAAGCTATATAGCTATCTTAACTTTGTTCTCCAAAATTTGCCACAACAGTCATATTAAAACAATTAAGGTAATACTTGTTTTGACCTGAAATGCTAATGATTTTTACCTTATAAAATAATGTACAAATTACGAATGGCTTTAGAATAAATTCAGTGTTGAACAAGGCAGAATTTACTAATGAATCTACATATATATATGGAATATATATATATATATATTCCATATCAAAGATGAAAATAAAGAGGTAAGCCTCCTAGCAACTGAATTGCAAAAGAAATTTAAAGCCGTAACAATGAACAAGCTATTATCTTGGCTTGTACCTACAGCCTCATTAATGCTTTCTCATCAATGAGGGAAGGACAAATATTGCACTCATAAGCTAGCAAAGGCAACTGCTTCAGGACCTACAAGCTACAGAAATAATCAATGGCAAAGGCTCTTAGAGAGACAGCCATAAACCAGTAGTAAGTAAAATAATCTTGGAAGAATACTCTCAATTAGATATTAGACATAGAAAATAAAAACATCAGTTAAGGCAAAAGAAGATACTGTGAAGGAAAGAAATGAGAAAGATGAGAAAAATAATTTTAAAAGGTAATTGTTGGGGCTTCCCTGGTGGCGCAGTGGTTGGGAGTCCACCTGCCGATGCAGGGGACACGGGTTTGTGCACCGGTCCAGGAAGATCCCATATGCCGTGGAGTGGCTGGGCCCGTGAGCCATGGTTGCTGAGCCTGCGCATCCGGAGCCTATGCTCCACAATGGGTGAGGCCACAACAGTGAGAGGCCCACGTACCACACACACACACACAAAGTGAAGAATATTATAGAATTGAAGAGACATTCAGATTGATAAGAAATAGCAAACATGGCCAAAAGGGGTATTTAAAATGCTGCATATTAGAAAGGATACAATGAAAACATATCTATCCATAGGGAAATGATATAAAGCAGATTTTCCTATGAAATAATAGGAAATAGATTGAAAAGAGATTTCCAATCAGTAACAATAGATGACAGTGTCAAAGCATAAAAAGAAGTATGTGTAAATCTGGAATATTTTCCTAGCTGACTGTATCGAAGACGCTTACTGAAAAACTACGATAATAAGGAAAATTTAATAAATGACAAAATTAAACTAGCAAAAAGAAATAGGATACAAGATGTGAAGATGAACATAGTAATCGGCAAATTTATGTAGATAAAATTGTGATTAATATGAAAACTTGAATGGGTAGAAAATAAGATTTAACTAAAAGACTAGGTCTCAAGTTTGTGAACAAGAAGAGAGGAAGGTCCAAAGGAAAGTTAAAATGTTCTAAATTTCTAGTTAAATTCAGAGGCAACAAATAAATGTAGACTATGGTAAGAAAACATTATGTGAGATATGTATAGCAAGAAATATAAATAGTTCAGGAATACTAATACATTATAATTAATTCACAAATTAACAGAGAGATAAAAAGAGTGAAGAAAAGACACAAAACAGAGAAGAAGAAACGTATTGAAGTATTTGGAATGCATTCTAAAGAGAAAATATTAAATAATATAGAAAAAATAAATGTAAATATTCAGTAAATACAATTCAAAACAAAAAGTGGATTAAACTCACAAAAATGGGTAAAAAAATTAACTTTATGCACTTTTCAAAATATATTTCTGAAATATTATTATAATGGAGTTTGAAAATCAAGGAATAGAAAAAAAAACTTAAATGGAAAAGAAAACAACAAAAATCAAGTTGGTGTTGCAATAATATTGGCAAATATAATGATTAAGTGGTACTCCAACAAATAGATAAAAACCATGAAATATTATGCACCAGGCAAAATTAGCTTAATAATTTCACAATTGGATTTGAAAATATTTATCAAGACTTTTTAATAAACAAAAATTAATAATAATGATAACTAACATATTTTGAATTCTTACTATGTATGACTACAATATCACTTGCCATTCCTTATTTAATTGAATCCTCTGAATGATCCTTTGGATAGGGAAATATATTCTCATTTTAAAGATGATATAACTATTTAACAGAGAGATTTATTAGTTTGAATAGAATAAAACAGCAAATAAATATATTATATGGAATAGTTGAATTCTAAAGCCACTGCTTTTACTCATTAAAATAAAGGTACCTTTTTTAGCAACTCAAGGAAAAATTATGAAAGACATATTCAGAATTCCAATATATAATATTTTAAAATAAATATTTTGTGCTTAGAAAAACATCAGCTCAAGTGTATATAGAAAAACTTGAATGCACACCAAACGTGGAAAAAATTCACTTTCTCTGATGAAAATGAAGTAATATGAAAATAGTTATAAAAATCCATGACCTGGAGCAAAAGAAAATCCAACAAACAAAAAACACATATAGGGTTTCCCTGGTGGTTCAGTGGTTAAGAATCTGCCTGCCAATGCAAGGGACACAGGTTCGCGTCCTGGTCCACATGTCACAGAGCAACTAAGCCCATGAACCACAACTACTGAGCCCACATGCCACAACTACTGAAGCCCATGTGCCTAGAGCCCATGTCCACAGCAAGAGAAGCCACCACAATGAGAAGCCCATGAACCACAAGTAGGAGTAACCCCCATTCATGGGAACTAGAGAAAGCCCGTGTGCAGCAACGAAGACCCAACGCAGCCAAAAATAAAAATAAACAAAATAAATAAATTTTTAAAAAGACACATATATATTTGTACATCAAATTACAGAAAATAATATAAGTTAAGTAATATTTAAGAGCATGTAATATTAAAATTGAAAGAAAATGAGAATACCATATAGACACAAAATCTTGTGTATTCTTAGAGGAAAATTTATATGCTAGATATTTATATTTAAAAAATAAAGAGATTTAATGAGTTAAACATTGAAATTCCAAAGTTGAAAAAAATTCAAATAAGACCAAGGACTCAAGAAGAAAAGAAACTTTTTTTAAAGCAGAAATTACTGAAATTAAAAAAAAAGAAACTATAAAAATGATTAATAAAACAATTATTTAGAGACATTAGATTGTTTGTTCTATAGAATATTGCATATTCTGGATTTGTCCGACTGATTCTTCATAGTATTTTTAAACTTATTGTTCTATTTCTTACACTTTCTGTATCAATCAGGGTTCTATGAGAGAAGGAGAACCAGTTGGAGAGAGAGAGAGACATTTCCTCAGTTTTGTTCTTAAGGCCTTTCAACAGATTGGACTGAGGGTCATCCACAATATCAAGGATAATATTATTCACTTAAAGTTCACTGATTGTAGATATTAACCATAATTACAATATACCTTCACAGTAACACTTAGAGTTTAATTGAATTACTGGGAGCTACAGTTTAGTTACATTGACAACTGAAACAAAGTATCACGGTTTACATTTGCTTTTTCAACCTGGCATTTATACACATTTCTTAAAACTGTACTTAATCCCCAAATGAAAACTATGACAGTCATACTTGTGCATAAAATGATACAACAATCCTGTTTAAAACTAACAGCACACAAATCCTTTACCTAGGAAAGAATGTTATCAAACATAACTTGAGTCTCTTCTCCTGGCAAAGCCAATTAATTGACACCAGGTTGTGGTGAAGGAAAGTACAGTGGATTTTACAGGTGCCAAGCAAGGAGTACAGGCAGCTCATGCTCAAAAGACTTGAACTCCCTGAAGGTTTTCAGGGAAAGGTTTTTAAAGGCAAACTTTGGGCTGATGCCTGCAGGGTGTGTGCCTTTCTTCTGATTGGTTGGTGGTGAGGTAACAAGGTGATAATCTAGGAATCTAGTGCTCAGCCTGAAGTTACCATCCTCCACCTGGGTGGGGGCCTTAGTTCCTATAGAAGAACCCAGAGATATATGTCAGATTGTTATGTACATCCCTTGAGGAGAAATTAGGAATCTGAATTATCACTGCACTATTGTTTCTTGACTGATCCTCCTTTTTTTCCGCATTCCCTCACTTCCCAAATTAGTAACTGAATCTGCTCTTTGGAACTCAAGGAAGGTCTAGGAGACATTCTTCCTACAAATAAGAAAGATTTTTGTACCTGGAGGGCCCCACAGGGTCCTGCTTGGGCTCAGATGCAAAATCCTTGGTTACTGTTCACTCTTCTCCTTGATAACTTGTGACTTAATATTGTAACATAAAGTTAACTCTGATGAATACATCTTATATTAGATGAAAAAGGGATAAGAGAAGGAAGAAAACAAAAAAATATTTGCTCTAACCCATACATACATTCATATATACATGTACATGCAAATTCATTCAAAAAAAAAGGAGTAAAATACTTACAATGATTGAGTTATTTATTTCTGAAACTGGTCACATGGTTGTAGCTGGTGTTTATAACTACCTTCCTCCACTACTTACTCCATATTCCCATCACCCTCTGTAAACCTCAGATGTTATGGTTCTTTGTCTGGTGGGGTCATTCAAACCTTGATTCCTGAAAGGTCTGAGCTGTTAGTCATCCTGCTAAATCAGGTTACAGTTTTCCAATGACATTAATTACAGGTCATGGTAGTATAAAAAGACACCTTAAGGCACCTCCTATATTCCAGACTTAATCTCCTTTACCTCTATTGTGTAGTGGTAGCTTAATTTTCCTTGGTAATCAAGATCATTCACCCCAGCCAGTACACTAATTCCCTTGTTTTCCTGTAAATTTAGAAGGACCACTAGCCCAAAGTAGGCAGATGGCAGTCTTAATTCAGTTCAACAGAATCTTTGTTGTATTTTCTGGTGGAAGCCTTCTTCCCTTTGGAAGAAAGACCTTTAAATCAGCAGAGAATAGGTTCCAGGGACAGGATGCAAAATTTTGCTGATAGATGACTAGCGGTAACAGTGAATAATGCTGCTACAATTTCCCTCGTTGATTCCTGTACTGGTAAATCCTCGTGTTGGGAGAAATAACACCTTACATTAGAAGCTGATTTATAGCACAAACAACCTCCTAGAGAACATTGTCCAGCACTACAAGGTATTGCCATCTAGTGGCAACTGTAACTGAGTCTTCAAAAGACCATTTCACCATTCTCTCAAGCCAACAGTTTCAGTATGTGGGGAATATGATAAGGCCAGTTAATTCCAGGTTAGTTTCTCAATCAGAAGCAATGCTGTGTGGAATACCATGATGTTTGATAAGGAATTATGTAAAACCAGAGACAGCAGATTTGGCTGAAAGGAAGGTAAATCTATATCCAGAGTAAGCATTTATTGAAGTAAGAACAAAGCACTCATCCTTTCATTATGAAAGTGGTGCAATGGAATCATCCCACCACCAGGTAGCTGACTGATCATCCCAAGGTATGTTTCCATATTTGGGAATCAATGTTGGTTTTGGCTGCTGGTAGACTAAGCACTCAGCAGTGGCTATAGCCAGGTCAGCCTTGGTAAGTGGAAGTCCATGTTGCTGACCCTATGCATGACCTCCATCCTTGCCACCAGGGCCATTTTATTCATAAGTTCTCTGGTCAATGACAGTAATGACTGAAGAAAGAAGCTGACCTCTCAGAATGAGTCATTCTACTAACTTGATTATTAAAATCTCCCTTTGCTGAGGCCACCCTTTAATGAGCATTCATATGGCACACATGTATCTTCATGATACCTTTTCGGAAATAGTTCTTTGCAAATGTAAGGAAATTAAGATGAGGTTGCATTGGATTAGAGTGGGCCCTATAAGTATTGTTCTTATAAGAAGAGAAAACAGAGACACAGAGATAGACACAAGGAAAAGAAAGACATGTCATGATGAAAGAGAAGATTAGGGTTATTACGTATCTGCAAAAAAGGAATCCCAAGATTTGCCAGCAACCACTAGAAGCTAGGAAGAGGAAAGGAAGGATCCTCCTCTACAGCCTTCAGAGAGAGCATGACCTTACTGACACCTTGATTTTAGACTTCTATCCTCTAGAGCTATGAGAAAATAAAGTTCTGGTGTTTTAAGTCACCTAGTTTGTGATAATTTGTTACAGTAGCCCTAGGAGACTAATACAGATAGAATTTTATATAAATAACTTTCATCATTTGATTCTTTTCTTAAAGTATAATTTATATGTACAACCAATAAACCTGATACAGAAGAGGGAACTGGGACTGACCAGGAGTGGATGTTAAGTGACTGGGAATGGGGCAACAAGAAAGTGAAGGGGAGCGAAGGGGAAGTGGCTGGTCCACCATGCAAACTGCCATTCTTCACAGCCCCTCCTGGGGAGAAGGATGTGCCCATGTCTCCCTAGCCTGCCTGACATTAGTTTGCTCTGGTCCCAAAGACAAGGTAGTCCCCTGACTAGGCCCCCTACCTGACCCACTCAAGTTCAGTCCATATCCAGGTCTTCAGGGGTGAGGGTAAATGTCCTTCCAAAACCTGAGCCCCCAAACTGGGTGCTCCCCCCATGTCTGACCCATTGTGTTCTCTGCCACCCTTTCTGGGTTCTTGGACAGATTGGGGAGCTCCTCCTTGGCTTAAGGGAGTATCACCCAAATATTACTCTTTGTAGGAAAGGTCCTTGGTCCTTGAGGGGTGGGTAGATTCCCAACACAAGATGCTTATATGCAGGAGGTAACTGAGACAGTGAACTGTGCCTTTATTCTGAGGTGGAACAGCAGTGGACCACCTCCTTTGTTACTGCTCCACCCTCCACTTTGGGTGAGATAGGAAACATGCAGCCACCCTTCCTCCTCCCTTCCACGCTCTCAGGGTGCATTGTCCTCCTTCTCTAAAGTCCCTCTCCTCTCTTCAAAACTCTTTTCGCCACCAAAGTTCCTAAAGGCCAGGCAAGGCTAACCCTTACCCCTGCCCACTTCTGCAGGAGATGGAGCTTATATTGCAGGCATAAAAACTGTGGAGGTTTCGCCTCTTTCTTCTCACAATCATTTATTGGGAATCTGTGTACGTTTGGCAGTGAGGGATAAAGGTACTTGGAAGAACCTGCTAACCACCTCCCACCTAGACCTCTTCTCACCAGACCAGTCTTCAAAGCACTGTGGGAAAAGTGCTGGGGGCAGAGAAAGACAAAGGACCCTTCTTGAAGAGAGTTCTAGAGAGGGACAAAGGAGCTCCTAGCCCAGTAGTGGCCCAAAAGGTGGGGAAGGTGGAGGATTGGGGATTCTTTAGTTATCTTGAAATGCAGTTTGCAATATGATTCAAATTATTTATTCTTTACCTTTATTTTTCAATGTACAATAGTAATGTGTTGGTTCCATAACAGCTTCCAATGCTGTGCAATTAAGTAGTAATAGAGAAATAAGTAGTTAGATAGATGACAGCTAGTTAGCTAGATATTGTATATGTTTGTGTGTGTATAAAAAAAATTAAAATTCCAGTTATTCTTCTTGATGATTAAATACTCTCACCTTTGGGCAGAGACAGATCTTTCAAGATAGTTCTTATGTCCTTTTGATATATTCCCAGGAAGGTTCAATAATGTCCCTACTCTTGGGCAAAATAAGATGCCTGAGATTTCCTTGTATATTTTGTTTGTTGGTTTTGCCCCTGACTTAGAATAATCTATTTTTATAACTGTCTTTTTCATTTTAGTAGGAAATAGATTTTAAATATCACAATTTTGATGCTTCAGGTGTTTATTGCTATTGAATTGTTATTGCTTTTAGGCCTTTCCTAGAAAAAAATGTGCATATATATATATGTCTGTATATGAATACACACACACATAAGTCTCATTAGAGAATATAAATATCTATGTTCCCCTTTCAGCTGTAAGTTTACTCTATTGCATTTATATTTTGTTGTTATTACATGTATCTCTTTTGTCTAATACTGAACAATGTAATCCCTATTGACATAAATATAAATATATGTTGAATTTATTCTACAATAAACCTCTATAGTTTCAAAATAACGTATAATATTCACTGTATGTACTATTGATAATAAGATTATTGAAACCAATTGAAGGTTTTTTGTAGTCCTTTGCTTAGAAATATAAATTACTAAAGGTGTACATTCAAAATACTGTTTTTAAACACATTAAGTAATTATTTTCCCTGTGTGATTTTGCCATCAATTTGATATAAACTAGGTTAATTGGTTTTATTATTTAGGGGTTGCTGTGTATGTGTGTGTATTAATTTTACCCTGTTCCTTTTGATTATGCAAAAATATTGAAATAATTCAAAAATCAAAGATATATAAGTTCATTTACAGAAGTCATTTAAAGGTCCAACTCTTCTACTATGTTCATTTCCTCCTTATATAGTGAATTACCTTTTATTTATTTTTGAATTGTATTGACAGTGTATATATATTGATACATATAAGCACCAATGTATATTTATTCATCTCCCTATTCTCATAAAACTAACAAACTGTAAATAGCATTTAACATCCTGTATTTTTGTATATAGTTAGGGATCACTCCTTATTGGTATTTAGATATTTTCTCATCCTTTTTTTACACTTGCACATCACTCTACTTTGTGGCTATCCCATTTGTTGTTCAATGCATTTTTTTCTAAGGGTTTTGTGAGCTGTTTTTAGTCATTGTTTAGTTCAGTAGTACTACCAAGAATAACTTTAGGCATATGTAACTCAATAAATTGTAGTTTTTTTTAATAGGGTTCCAAAACTAAGATTGCTAGATCAAAGGGAAATATACATATAATTTCACTGGATGTTGCTAAATATTCCTGTGAATACATCTTAATGTTTTGAAAGTCAGCATATCCAGAGGGTACATTACCAAACTTTTAAGTTTTTGATACATGTGAAATTGTATCTTAGTGCAATTGTGAACATGCATTCTCTTGAGTGATAGTGACCATTTTTTTTTCCTATTCATAGTCATTTGCATTGATTCACCTGAGAACTAGTAGTTTTATAAATTTTAAAGATTTTTCAATTATGTTATGTTTTTCTTCTGACTATTCTTTATATGTACAGATATTAATACTCTGCAAATGATAAGATTAATGAATTATTTGTTTGGGTTTTTTTGTTTGTAATTTATCTTTGCAGTTTTGCAATGATCAAGCAAGTATGTTCAATACAGCAACGCCAGATATATATTTTTTAATTAATTTATTTATTTTGTAGCTGAGTTGGGTCTTTGTTGCTGCACATGGGCTTTCTCTAGTTGTGTCGAGCAGGGGTTACCCTTCATCGCTGTGCGCGGACTTCTCATTGTCGTGGCTTCTCTTGGTGCAGAGCACAGGCTCTAGGTGCACAGACTTCAGTAGTTGTGGCACAAGGGCTCAGTAGTTGTGGCTCACGAGCTCCAGAGTGTAGGCTCTGTAGTTGTGGTGCATGGGATTAGTTGCTCTGCGGCATGTGAGATCTTCCTGAACCAGGGCTTGAACCTTTGTCCCCGCATTGGCAGGCAGATTCTTAACCACTGTGCCACCAGGGAAGTCCCCAGATATTTTCATATAATAAAATTTATAACAACAGGTAAAATGTTTCTATATAATGCTAAAATGTATTTTGAATCTCCAAAACAGTGGAATTTGTATACTCAATTTAGTAAACTATTTGATATGGACATATTTTTAAATGAATCTTAAGAAAACTAGTTCTTTATGAAATCAAATTTTAGAAATTCTGGATTAAAGAGATTTTTGCTCCTTTGCTTGCCTATCTTTTACATCAGGTCTTCTTAGTAATCAAAAAATTAGAAAATGCACAATTTTGTATGTTTTCTACTTCTGCTTTAACAAATGACTACAAACTTACTGGTTCAAATCAAAACAAATGTACTGTCTTACAGCTCTGTAGGATAGAAGTACAACAAAGGTCTCATTGAGTTAAAGTCAAAGTGAAGGCTGGACTACATTCTTTTCTGGAGAACTGGATGAAAAGTCATTTCCTTACTATTTCCAACTTCTAGATTTGCCCCCTATTCCTTGGTTTGTCGCCTCCTTCCTCCACCTTCACAACCAACAGCATTGCATCTGTGACCAGTCTTTCATAATCACTCTTCCACTGACCACAGTTGGGAATGGTCCTCTGCTTGTAAGGATTTATAATTAGTTTGGCTCACAGAAAATCCAGACTATCTCCTCATCTGAAATGTCTTATTTCCCCACATAAGATAACAACTTCATAGGTTCCAGGGATGAATGTGCAGGCATTTTGGTGAGGGAGTGGCATTATTCTTCCTACCATAACATCTAACTGTAATTATATTTCCAGTTAACCTAACAAGACAAAATGATTTGATTATCATGCTTAGTGCATTTATTTATTTTTTGTTATGTGTATCCTCAAATATTCTCCCTGTGAAATAGAATTGTAGATTCTAAACCTGAATTAAGTCCTTAGTTTACTAAATATCCAACATGTTCTGTAACATATATTCCTTTTTGTATACATGACACTCACATAAGAATAACTTTCTTATCTCATAGTTTTAAGCATTATTTAAATTTTAACTATTAAAAAAAGTTTTTCATATCATACAATATATTTATTTATATTACATAAGTATATCTGTTATATTTCATAAATATATTCATTATATTTACTTTTCATGTACCATTGTGAGTGTAATTATTTAAGCACTATGATAAGTTTTCTCTTTTCTTCTCAGCATGACCAATTTAAATTTGACTTGATTACTTTACAGTTTTGAGAGCTATAGTTTTTTACACTAGGAGCTACAAAATACAGTTAGAAATTCAGGTTAAAGTTAATTTACTTTCCATTTAATTTACAAGTGTAAATTCCATGAGTTATAAATTATGTACCACTGAGGCTCAATTTCACAAAATACAACACATGAGTCCAATTACAAATGAAAAATAAAGTTATACGTATCTTAAATTATTAAGCAATTGTCAGAGGATGGTGGAAAGCTAAAATTGGAAATTAGGTTGTTCTATTGTTATTTGACTTATTATCTCCAGAATTAAGTCATTTTCCTTCTGGCTTTCATTTCTAGGCCCACATATTAAAATAGAAAAAAAAAAAGTTTCACAGACAAGTTTGGGGCAGTTTAAAATATGAATGTAAAATAATATATTTTTTAAAAAAACAAAAAAATAAACAACATGGGTTTGAGTTAAAATTGAGGTGAATTTGTGTGTAACTAACAACTTCAGCAACAACAATGACAATAAAACCACAACAACATGTTAGAAATTGCAAGGGGAATTTGAATCCTATTCTGATCTCTGTAAGATAATAAACCTGGGTGCTGGTGAGTGGGCTTGAATGTTTTAAGCAGATGGCTTCCAGAGAAAACAATGAAAGGATTTCTGGTGTAAAACACTCCATCTCTTTCCTTGCCCACATGTTGGCACACAGCATGCCAGACTTCATAATGACATTAGAGTCATAGAAGATCAGCCTAGCACTGAGGACCAATAAAATAAATGCCAGTCAAGGAGTTTATCTTCAGGTTTCACTCCTTTGATATCTAGCTCTCAACATATCCTGTGCAGATGGATGAATACCAGGAACAACATTTTTTTTCAAATGGAGTTTTTCTGAAAGAAATAAAAATTAAACCTTGGGCTAAATTGTTAGTTTCAATGCAGCAGAAACAAGATTCTTTGGTTTTGTGGTACCTGAGCTCTCTGCTAGGCATCATCTCTCTGCTTTTTTGAAAATCACTTTACATTAATCAGACTAGGGACTGCCTTTATCCTTTCTCCAATATCCTTCATCAAAAGAACAGTTAAGGAGGAGCTTCAAGATAGTGGAAGAGTAAGATGTGGAGATCACCTTCCTCCTCCCCACAAATACATCAAAAATACATCTATATGTGGAACAACTCCTACAGAATACCTACTGAACCCTGGCAGAAGACCTCAGACCTCCCAAAAGGCAAGAAACTTCCCACGTATAGGTAGGGCAAAAAAAAAAAGAAAAAACAGAGACAAAAGAATAGGGATGGGACCTGTACCAGTGAGAGGGAGCTGTGAAGGGGGAAAGGTTTCCACACACTAGGAAGGCCCTTCACAGGTGGAGATTGCAGGTGGCTGAGGAGGAAAGATTCAGAGCCACGGAGGAGAGCACAGCCACAGGGGTGCAGAGGGCAAAGCGGAGACATTCCCACACAGAGAATTGGTGCTGACCAACACTCACCAGCCTGAGAGGCTTCTCTACTTCCTTTTTCTGCAGACAGGGACTGGGAGCCGAAGCTCGGGCTTCAGTTGGATCCCAGGGAGAGGACTGGGGTTGGCTGCATGAACACAGCCTGAAGGGGCTAGTACACCACAGCTATCCAGGAGAGTGTCCAGGAAAAAGTCTGGAGCTGGCTAAGAGACAAGAGACTTTTTCTTGCCTCATTGTTTCCTAGTGCGCGAGGAGAGAGGATTAAGAGCAGCACTTAAAGGAACTCCAGAGATGGGTGGGAGCCATGGGTATCAGAGTGGATCCCAGAGAAGGGCATAGGATGCTAAGGCTGCTGCTGCAACCACCAAGAAGCCTGTGTGCAAGCACTGGTCACTATCCGCACCACCCCTCCCAGGAGCCTGTGCAACCCACCACTGCCAGGGTCCCGTGATCCAGGTAAAACTTCCCTGGGAGAACACACAATGTGTCTCATGCTGATGCAACATCACAATGGCCTCTGCTGCTGCAGGCTCGCCCTGCACTCTGTACCCCTCCCTCCCCCAGGGCTGAGTGAGCCAGAACCCCCAAATCAGCTGCTCCTTTAACCCCGTCCTGTCTGAGCGAAGAATAGATGCCCTCAGGTGACTTACACACAAAGGCGGGTCCAAATACAAAACTAAATCCCGGGAGTTGTGAGAACAAACAAGAGAAAGGGAAATCTCTCCCAGCAGCCTCAGGAGCAGTGGATTAAAGCTCCACAATCAACTTGATGTATCCTGCATGTGTGGAATAACTGAAGAGACAATGAATCAACCCAAATTGAGGAGGTGGATTTTGGGAACAATGACATATATTTTTTTTTCACTTTTCCTCTTTTTGTGACTGTGTATGTGTATGCTTCTGTGTATGATTTTGTCTGTATAGTTTTGCTTTTACCATTTGTCCTAGGGTTTGGTCTGGCCATGTTTTGTTTATTTTTTTTAGTATAGTTTTTAGTGCTTGTTATCATTGGAGGATTTGTTTTTTGGTTTGGTTGCTCTGTCTTTCTTTCTTTTTTTTATTACTTAAATTTTTTTTCTTAATAATTATTTTTTATTCTAATAACTGTAAAATTTTATTTTATTTTATCTTATTCTTTCTTTTTTTCTCCCTTTTATTCTGAGCCATGTGGATGACAGGCTCTTGTTTCTCCAGCCAGGCATCAGGGCTGTGCCTCTGAGGCGGGAGAGCCAAGTTCAGGACACAGGTCCACAAGAGACCACTCAGCTCCATGAAATATCAAATGCTGAAAATCACCCAGAGATCTCAATCTCAATGCCAAGACCCAGCTCCACTCAATGACCAGCAAGCTACAGTGCTGGAAACCCTATGCCAAACAACTAGCAAGACAGGAACACAAGTCCATCCATTAGCAGAGAGGCTGCCTAAATTCATAATAAGGCCACAGATGCCCCAAAAAACACCACCAGAGGTGGACCTGTCCACCAGAAAGATAAAATCAAGCCTCATCCACCAGAACACAGGCACTCCTCCCCTCCACCAGGAGGCCTACCCAACCCAATGAACCAAGTTTAGACATTGGGGACAGACACCAAAAATAAGGGGAACTATGAACCTGCAGCCTGAAAAAAGGAGACGCCAAACACAGTAAGTTAAGCAAAATGAGAAGACAGAGAAACACACAGCAGATGAAGGAGCAAGGCAAAAACACACCAGACCTAACAAATAGAGAGGAAATAGGCAGTCTACCTGAAAAAGAATTCAGAATAATGATAGTGAAGATGATCCAAAATCTTGCAAATAGAATGGAGAAAATAGAAGAAACTTTTAACAAGGACCTAGAAGAACTAAAGAGCAAAGAACAGAGATGAACAACACAATAAATGAAATTAAAAATTCTCTAGAAGGGATCAATAAGAGAATAACTGAGACAGAAGAACGGATAAGTGACCTGGAAGATAAAATAGTGGAAATAACTACTGCCCAGAATAATAAAGCAAAAAGAATTAAAATAATTGAGGACAGTCTCAGAGACCTCTTGGACAACATTAAACACACCAACATTTGAATTATAGGGATCCCAGAAGAAGAAGAGAAAAAGAAAGTGACTGTGAAAATATTTGAAGAGATTATAGTTGAAAACTTCCCTAATATGGGAAAGGAAATAGTTAATCAAATCCAGGTAGCACAGAGTACCATACAGGATAAATCCAAGGAGAAACATGCCAAGACACATATTAAACAAACTATGAAAATTAAATACAAAGAAAAAATATTAAAAGCAGCAAGGGAAAAACAACAAATAACACACAAGGGAATCCCCATAAGGTGAACAGCTGATCTTTCAGCAGAAACTCTGCAAGCCAGAAGGGAGTTGCAAAACATATTTAAAGTGATGAGGGAGAAAAACCTACAACCAAGATTACTCTACCCAGCAAGGATCTTATTCAGAACTCACGGAGACATTAAAACCTTAACAGACAAGCAAAATCTAAGAGAATACAGCACCACCAAACCAGCTTTACACCAAATGCTAAAGGAACTTCTCTAGGCTGGAAACACAAGAGAAGGAAAACACCTACAATAACAAACACAAAACAATTAAGAAAATGGTAAGAAGAACATACATCTCGATAATTACCTTAAATGTAAATGGATTAAGTGCTCCAACCAAAAGACACAGACTGGCTGAATGGATACAAAAACAAGACCTGTATATATGTTTACTATAGAAGACCCACTTGGGACCTAGGGACACATATAGACTGAAAGGGAGGGGATGGAAAAGTGTATTCCATGCAAATGGAAATCAAAAGAAAGCTGGAGTAGCAATTTGCATAGCAGACAAAATAGACTTTAAAACAAAGACTACTACAAGAGATAAAGAAGGAAACTACATAATGATCAAGGGATCAATCCAAGAAGAAGATATAACAATTGTATACCTGTATGCACCCAAAATAGGAACACCTCAATATATAAGGCAAATGCTAACAGCCATAAAAGGGGAAATCAACAGTAACACAATCAAAGTAGGGGACTTTAACACCTCACTTTCAACAATGGATACATCATCCGAAATGAAAATAAATAAGGAAACACAATCTTTAAATTATACATTAAACATGATGAACTTCATTGATATTTATAGGACATTCCATGCAAAAAAAAAAACAGAATACACATTCTTCTCAAGTGCTCATGGAACATTCTCCAGGATAGATCATACCTTGGGTCATAAATCAAGCGTTAGTAAATTTAAGAAAATTGAAATTGTATTAAGTATCTTTTCCAACCGAATGTTTGGAGACTAGAAATCAATTACAGGAAAAAATCTGTAAAAAATACAAACACATGGAAGCTAAACAATACACTAGTTAATAACCAAGATATCACTGAAGAAATCAAAGAAAAAATAAAAAAATACCTACAAACAAATGACAATGAAAACATGATGACCCAAAACCTATGGGATGTAGCAAAAGCAGTTCTAATATGGAAGTTTATAGCAGTACAATCCTACATCAAGAAAGAAGGAACATCTCAAATAAACAACCTAACCTTACACCTAAAGCAATTAGAGAAAGACGAACAGAAAAACCACAAAGTTAGCAGAAGGAAAGAAATCATAAAGATCAGATCAGAAAGAAATGAAAAAGAAATGAAGGAAACGATAGCAAAGATAAGTAAAACTAAAAGCTGGTTCTTGGAGAAGATAAACAAAATTGACAAGTCATTAGCCAGATTCATCAAGAAAAAAAGGAGAAGACTCAAATCAATAGAATTAGAAATGAAAAACGAGAAGTAACAACTGACACTGCAAAAATACAAAGGGTCATGAGAGATTACTACAAGCAACTCTACGCCAATCAAATGGACAACCTGGAAGAAATGGACAAATTCTTAGAGATGCACAACATTCTGAGACTGAAACAGGAAGAAATAGAAAATATGAACAGACGAGTCCCAAGCAAAGAAATTGAAACTGTTATTAAAAATTTTCCAAGAAACAGAAGCCCAGGACCAGGTGGCTTCACAGGTGAATTCTATCAAATATTTAGAGAAGAGCTATCCTTCTCCAAATCTTCCAAACTATAGCAGAGGGAGGCACACTCCCAAATTCTTTCTATAAGGCCACCATCACCCTGATACCAAAACCAGACAAAGGTGTCACAAAGAAAGAAAACTACAGGCCAATATCACTGATGAACATAGATGCAAAAATCCTCAACAAAAGACTACCAAAGAGAATCCAATAGCACATTAAAAGGATCATACACCATGATCAAGTGGGGTTTATTCCAGGAATGCAAGGATTCTTCAATATATGCAAAACAATCAACGTGATACACCATATTAACAAATTGAAGGATAAAAACCTTATGATCATGTCAATAGATGCAGAGAAAGCTTTTGGCAAAATTCAACACCCATTTATGATAAAACCCCTGCAGAAAGTAGGCATAGAGGGAACTTTCCTCAACATAATAAAGGCCATATGTGACAAACCTACAGCCAACATTGTCCTCAATGGTGAAAAACTGAAACCATTTCCACTAAGATCAGGAACAGGACAAGGTTGCTCACTCTCACCACTCTTATTCAACATAGTTTTGGAAGTTTTAGCCACAGCAATCAGAGAAGAAAAGGAAATAAAAGGAATCCAAATCGGAAAAGCAGAAATAAAGCTGTCACTGTTTGCAGATGACATGATATTATACATAGAGTATCCTAAAGATGCTACCAGAAAACTACTAGAGCTAATCAATGAATTTGGGAAAGTAGCAGGATACAAAATTAATGCACAGAAATAGCTGGCATTCCTATACACTAATGATGAAAAATCTGAAAGTGAAATTAAGAAAACTCTCCCATTTACCATTGCAACGAAAAGAATAAAATATCTAGGAATAAACCTACCGAAGGTGACAAAAGACCTGTATGCAGAAAATTATGACACTGATGAAAAAATTAAAGATGATACAAATAGATGGAGAGATATACCATGTTCTTGGATTGGAAGAATCAATATTGTTAAAATGACTATACTACCCAAAACATTATACAGATTCAGTGCAATCTCTATCAAACTACCACTGGCATTTTTCACAGAACTAGAACAAGTAATTTCACAATTTGTATGGAAACACCAAAGACCCCGAATAATCTAAACAATCATAAGAAAGAAAAACGGCGCTGGAGGAATCGGACCCCTGACTTCAAACTATACTACAAAGCTACAGTAATCAAGACAGTATAGTATGGACACAAAAACAGAAATATAGATCAATGGAATAGGATAGAAAGCCCAGAGATAAACCCACACACATATGGTCACCTTATCCTTGATAAAGGAGACAAGAATATTCAGTGGAGAAAATACAGCCTCTGCAATAAGCGCTGCTGGGAAAATGGACAGCTACATGTAAAAGAATGAAATTAGAACACTCCCTAACACCATACACAAAAATAAACTCAAAATGGATTAAAGATCTAAATGTAAGGCCAGACACTTTCAAACTCTTAAAGGAAAACATAGGCAGAACACTCTATGACATAAATCACAGCAAGATCCTTTTTGACCCACCTCCTAGAGAAATGGAAATAAAAACAAAAATAAACAAATGGTACCTAATGAAACTTAAAAGCTTTTGCACAACAAAGGAAACCATAAACAAGATGAAAAGACAGCACTGAGAATGGGAGAAAATATTTGCAAATGAAACAACTGACAAAGGACTCATCTCCAAAATTTATAAGCAGCTTATGCAGCTCAATATCAAAAAAACAAACAACCCAATGCAAAAATGGGCAGGAGACCTAAGTAGACATTTCTCCAAAGAAGATATACAGATTTCCAACAAACATATGAAAGAATGCTTAACATGATTAATCATTAGAGAATTGCAAATCAAAAATACAATGAGATATCATCTCACACCAGTCAGAATGGCCATCACCAAAAAATCTACAAACAGTAAATGCTGGAGAGGGTGTGGAGAAAAGGGAACACTTGCAGTGTTGGTGGGAATGTAGATTGATACAGCCACTATGGAGAACTGTATGGAGGTTCCTTAAAAACTAAAAATAGAAGTACCATACAACCCAGCAATCCTACTACTGGACATATACCCTGAGAAAACCATAAGTCAAAAATAGTCATGTATCAAAATATTCATTGCATCTCTATGTACAATAAGCAGGAAGTGGAATCAACGTAAGTGTCCACCAAAGGATGAATGGATAAAGAAGATGTGGCACATGCATACAATTGAATATTACTCAGCCTTAAAAAGAAAAGAAATTGGGTTATTTGTAGTGAGGTGGATGGACCTAGAGTCTGTCATACATAGTGAAGTAAGTCAGAAAGAGAAAAACAAATACCGTATGCTAACACATATATATGTAATCTAAAAAAAAAAAAAAGGATAAAGAATGTTCATGAAGAACCTAGGGGCAAGATGGGAATAAAGACACAGACTTACTAGAGAAGGGACTTGAGGATACGGGGAGGGTGAAGGGTAAGCTGGGACAAAGCGAGAGAGTGGCATGAATATATATACACTACCAAACGTAAAATAGATAGCTAGTGGGAAGCAGCTGCATAGCACAGAGAGGTGAGCTCTATGCTTTGTGACCATCTGGAGGGGTGGGGTAGGGAGTGTGGGAGGGAGGGAGATGCAAGAAAGAAGAGATATGGAGACATGTATATGTATAACTGATTTACTTTGTTAAAAAGCAGAAACTAACACACTGTTGTAAAGCAATTATACTCCAATAAAGATGTTAAAAAAAAAAGGACAGTTAATACCTCCACTAGAATATGCACTTCAAGACCAAAATAATAAAATACGTTGAAATAAAAAACTTGCAAATAATCAACAGTATATGCTCTGCAAATTGAAACTGTTGGAGCAGATATACTAAAAATGAAGATGTTAAATATATTTAAGAAAATAGCAACATGTACATATGTATAATGTTCCATAATTTCCATATGTATAAAGTTCCAAATGAAAGATAAATAAAAACCTGCTCCAGGAATATTAAAATAGAAATTTAAACCATGCATTATGATAAAAATATAAACTTCTGGATTTTCCAGGGAAAAAGAAATGGTCATGCAAAAAAGGAAAAGGTCTGATTAGATTCAGCTTTTTAAATTGAAAGTTATTTTTAAAAAGGTATAATAATTTGTCTTTAAAAGAAAATAATTAGAAATTAGAATTACATCTCCTGCCATATTTTCTTTCACTTATATAAATATTTTCAAGGCTATATTAACATTATTGTGCTACACAAAGTTCCACATTGAAACTAAAAAAATGAGAACATATATCTCTAAAAATACTACATCATATAAAACCATATAAAGTATAATCTATGTTAACATAAGCTTGCTAGAAAGTAAAGAAGAGGACAAGAGATAGGAGTTTGATAGAATATTCTTTCTTCTGGAAAAGATATATATAATTATAAATGAAATATGAATGTAAGCAGCTCTTTCACCCCTTTCCTGTTTGTCTATTTCTGTTCCTCTTAAACCTTAATTATAATACTGAGATCACTAGGTAACATTTCACATAACTCCTGACCTATGTTCTACTGAATGTACAGAATGCCCTGTCTAAACTTTTGATTCTTTTCCTAGATTAAAAGAAGTAGGAATGAAGAAGTTAGTAAACAATGATCAGCTCTGCACCCCCAGCAGTCCCCTCAGCAATACTGCAGGCAGACCATGTGGATGAGAAAACATGTGAAGAAAGATCCTGAGGAGTCAGCCAGCCTGCACACAGTGGAAAATGCTATAGAGCTTGACTTCTTGCCTTGACTACTCACTAAGATTCTTTCCCCTTCTTCCCTTTGAAAACTGTCACGGGCAAGCAGAATCTTCTGATTTGGTTTGGGACACAAGTCCACCTTCTCCCAGTTTGCTGGCACCCTGAATAAAGCAATGTTTCTTTTATACCAACACTTGCCTCTCTAGTGTTGGCTTTAGAGAGGTGAGCAGTCAAACCTGAGTTTGGTGACATGAAGATCAGTTGGAAATTATGACATGGGTCTTAATTTAAGAATTGTATTTTATAACAAATATTTTATGCATATATTTTAAACATGCGGAAGATAATATGGCAGAAAGCAAGAAAGGTGAGAAATAGAAATATCAAAGAAAAAAGATAGTTTAGTAGAATTAAAATAAAAAAATAAAATTAAAACTATAACTCCTAATAAAATAGATATTAAATTAATATAAATGCATTGAGTTCACAAGTCATAACCTCAAATGGCATTATACAACACACGGAATATGTTCTTTGTAAACAATAAGTTTAAAACAATGAACAAATCAGGAATAAACCTTAATAGTCAAAATAAATTTATTGAAAATATGAGATATTTGTGAACTAAAAAATTTCTTAGGAATAAATATTAACATATATGTATATATAATTATATATATATATGAATATATAATTTAAGGAAGAAAAAGATAGAAAATAGTCATATATGATAAAACAAAGAACAGAGAAAGAATATATAACCATTATACATAAGTATATTAAAATATAGCATTGAAACATAAATGCAACAACTGACAAATTTAAATAATGAAGGGGTTCAGAATGAGTATCCCCAAGATGTGTCACTTCAATATGTGGATTATTTTGAGCTGAACATAATGGAGGTCCAGAAGACTCAGGAAGAGCTATTTACCTCCCCCTCAATTACCTAAAATAATTTAGATAAGAGGCCTAAGAGAGAGAATTATTACCAAATATAACTTTCATCTGAATGACCTATCTGCATGACCAGGCAGACATCTAATTATGAAACATCTGCTCTTCTTATTTTCCTCTGAATTACCCTTCTACTCTTTGAAGCCCCAGCCGCTATCCCATTCCTTAGCTCAGGGTGACACATAAGCTTCAAATGCCCGAATTGCCCTTGGGTCTCATATTCTTATGGGACTCCTGTATGTGTGTAATTAAATTTGTTTTTTTATTTCTCCTGTTAATCTGTCTTATGTCAATTTAATTAATAGACCAGACAAAAGAACCTAGAAGGTAAAAGAAAATGTTTTCTTCCCTACAATACATACATTAGTATTTGTAGCAGAATATTTTAATTCATCCAACTCAGAAACTAATAGACCCACTGATGAAAAATAAGCTTTGATATTAAAAACCTAAACAACATAAATTTTAAATTTTAAAGCTAGATAGATAACATCATAAATTAAAAATAAATGTCCAGGAGAGAATATTTTCTTCTAAAGCAGTTTGGAGAAATATAACTAAAAGCAAATTCTCTTCCCAAACCAGAAATCCTCTTCACATAGGTAGGAGAGAAAGAAAACACTCATTATTAAATAACCATTAAACCAGAATATGATGCATATCACAGGAAATTCTCTCAGAGTTTGCAAAGACAGAAAGAAATCTCACCCTTTCATATAACCAGTCACATACAACCCATCACACACATGTTTCCAGATAAATAATAACTAGTTCTCAAGTAACAGAACTTGACAGCACCATTTCTCACACATAGTTCATCCAAAATTCACCTGGTAACTTGGGTGACCACTTGTATTTGTTAATTGGCTTTATCCAGAGAAGAAATAAACTTCTCATTTGTTTATGACAGGAAGTAGTTTTTGCAACTTGGAATTATGTTCCCAAGAAAGGCTCCTACCCACTAACAGACAGGGAAAGATCTGGGTGCTATATTCCTTGACGTTTACATTTCAATAAGATGGTTCATGAGTTCCTGAGGAAGGCATTCCTGAGTCTTAAAGCTGACAAAAGGCCTATCTAGTTTTCAAAAGGATTTATATACATTTCAAAGAGAGGAGAAAGTACTTAGAATTATACATTTTCTAAATAAGAGCTCTAACAAAAAAGGAGGGAAGAGGAATTTCTTTCCTTATTTTCTACAGGGAGAATTAAGCTTCTATTTTTAATTTGCTTTTGCCCTTACAGCATAAAGAGTATTTTTATACAAACAGAACATATTGAGGATATATGAGGGTATGAAAGTGACCTAAAAAATTTCAAATAATCTATCATTTGCTTAAACTATGTTATCTCAGAATAATAAATTGTAATAATAGATTAATAACAAAGGTATACCTGAAAATGTTCCATATTTTGAAAATTAGTATACGGTTTTAAGTAATATTGGGGCAAAAAAAAGAGGAAATGGTAAAATTGTTGAACAATAATCACTAACGAGGCTGCAAAGAACAAAGAACTTTATTGTGGTGGGCGGGGGGTCTTATGTATTGAAATTTGGGAGACCCAGATTCTGTAAAACTGAAAGTGTTCCATGGAAGAGAGTCAGTGACTAATAAAGACAAAAGGCACAACGTTGCTCAAGAATTATGATGAATCCTGCCACAGAAAGGAAATATTTGTCCTTAAGGGATAGGCCATCACAAATTATTTTAGGGTAAGGGTTTGGTAAGTATCTTGAGTTTCTAGACTATTAGGCAGTTGTTCTGGATGCTTACATTAGGACAAGAAGTGGTCAAAGTTCAGATTCTATCTGAGCTGAAACATGCAGAAGTTTTACAGAATTGGTTGACTGCGGTCCTAGTCAGGGAGGTTCATTTTCTGATCAGATTCATGCAGTCAATAACAAAACCAATGCTAAGACTGGAACAGCACAAGCTTTATTCAATAGCCAAGAATGGAGAAGCAGGAAACTAGTTTGCAAATCAGCTTCTCAGCCCAATTGGGATGGAGACACCCAATATATAGGAGGAAGATAAAAGTGAGGGAATTGGAAAGAGTGGGAAGAATATTCATGACTTATCCCAGAATAGGGGTGTCATTTGGACCCATAAGTCATCGCAATTTTTAGCTATCATGGTGCTGGTGGGTATGTCATTTAGCATGCTAATGTATTACAATGAGTGTATAATGAGGCTGAAGGTCTACTGGATTTTAAATCTTCCATCATCTTGGGCCTAGGTGATTCTAACCAATTCTTGTTTTTTCTCTTTTAAGCTTCCTCCTGAAACTTAGATAAGAGTAATTGCTTTCCATTCAAGAAAGGGGTAAGATTCTGGGACAACCTTGGTAACAAAGTCACACTTCCTCAATGGCCTCCCAGGTATATTATGGAGAGTTATGTTAGCAATACCAACTCCATTTTCATTTTCCTTTTACAGAGTTATAAAGTAAATTAAGAAAAGCTTAGAACTGATTAATACTAGCCTACAAAGCAAGACTGGTGTAACCCAGCTAAGGCAAAAAAATACTGATTAGCTTTACTTTTTTTATTAAGAAAAAAGTTTTTTTTTAAATGTTCAGAATTTAACTGAAAAAGGAATAAAGCAATAGAGTAATCCACAGGAAAAATGGTAATATTAAATATAAAAGACAAAATCAATAATCTTGAGAAAAATAAAAACAAATAATAAATTTGAGTTATTTGGAAATAAAACAGCACTCTGACAACACTAATGATATTATCATATTATACATTTTATGTATTATATGGATATTACCTATGTAAAAGTACAGAAATAAAAAGACATAACTTTGGGCTTCCCTGGTGGCGCAGTGGTTGAGAGTCCGCCTGCTGATGCAGGGGACATGGGTTCGTGCCCCGGTCCAGGAAAATCCCACATGCCGTGGAGCAGCTGGGCCCGTGAGCCATGGCCGCTGAGCCTGCGCATCCAGAGCCTGTGCTCCGCAACGGGAGAGGCCACAACAGTGAGAGGCCCGCGGACATAATTTTATATGATAAAATGTTAAACTATATAAGTGTTAAAATGTTTTGAACCACTTTCACTAATATTTTTGAAAATATAGATTAAATGGTTAAATTCTAAGAAACATACAAAATCAGAATAAGAAGAAATACAGAAATTGATAATAACTATTAAAATTAAATGGTAGGAAATAGCCTTTTAATAACAATAAGCTGAAATTGTTTAACCAGGGAATAGTAACAAACTTTTGAGCAATATATTATTCCTGTCTTATTTTAGTTGTTACTGAATATATACAACAAAACAAGTAGCTCTTTTTGTTTTTAAAGGCTAGATTAATCTCTATTTATTCAGTTAAGCCTATCCCAAATGGAAGAACAACCTATTAGTTGCCTATTTAGTATATAAGAGCAAAATGATAAATTTTTAAATGACATACTGGAGTAATTCAACAGTGCAATTTTTAAAGAAATATATTTTGAGGTGGAGATCCAGATTTTATGAGGCTTGAGGCATATGCAACTTATGCATTTCTTTTTAAGAAAAAAAATACATATGAGAAAGAAATTATTTTGAATGAGCACAGAAATCAAAATAATCACAAATTTTAGAGTGCTGAAAAATACCACACTTTTTTTCAGTTTACATTTTTACTTCCCTAAGACATTTACCATCATATTTGTATTTTAGCATGACCATTAATTTATTTAAAAATTCACAAATATTCTTTAAAAAATACATATGTATCAAATGTGTTTTAAAATCTCCCTATACTGCATTTGCCTACATATTTCCACGTATTTATATAATCAAACTACTCTTTCATAGCCTGCATTTATTTATTAATGAATATGGATAGATATTTCATCACCAAACATTTTTATCTTCAGGCAGTTTTTCTGTGTCAGTAGCAATCTCACATGGCACTTAATTTGGAACTGGTAACTTTGTCAGAACAAATTGTGCCAGCTATGCTAAATTGTATTTGATACATTGAGATGCATATACATGAGATTTCACATACAGACATACTATTTGTTTATATTCCTTGCCCTCTCCAAATAAAGATATAGTCTATTTACCATGATTCATATTATAAAAGAAAATTTGGTGAATATGTACTGTACTACCAAATATGTTTCTGACAAAGGAGAACTTTCACTTTGAATAGGAATCAGTAAAAACCATATATTCCTCCTAGGATTTTATATATCTAGTGACTGGAGAAAAAGAGAATCTGTGTACAATTTTCTGGCTCTGTAGTTTTCAGATCATGTGGGGCTGAGTGACATAGGTCACAGTCATCATTCAATACCTCCCACTCATTCGTGTCATGACGCCAGATGAGACCGGACAGTGGGAAGATTTCTAGAGGAGAATGACCAGAGAGATCTGAATGATACTTAGAAATAACTAGGACCTCCTCACATGACAATAACATGTCTGCCTCCAGCAATAATTATCATCCACATAAATATGTCTATTAAACCCCAGCTAAATATGATACCAACAAAACTGAGCAACCATCAGTGGGAAGAACATATATAGGTATATAATGTAAGGAAGCAAATTTGTCACCCCAAAATGTGTCTTTGGCATGAAGATTTTTTCAAGCTGAAAACTATCAAGGCCCAAAAACTCAGGAAAAAACTTTCATCTTCCCTTCAACTACCTAAAAGATTTTAGATAGAGGACATATTCCAAGAATAAAGCTAGCACCAGCGATATTTGCAATGAATATGGACTAGGTGTGGTAGAGGCCTAGAGATCAGAGCTCACTCTGTGTCCCATTGTCTCTGCATGGCCCAGCTAACATTTGCTTATCAAACATTTGCTTTTCCATTTCCATGTGAATTGCCTTCTTCCCCTTGAAGTCCTAAACCACTACCCCAACTCTTTTGTTTTTAGCTGAAAATAGTATTTAAGGTAAGTATTTTGGCCATTTTTTCAAGTTATTTAGTTTTCCTGGGTCTCTTCCATGTAATACATGTAATTAAACATTTTCTCCTGTTAATTTGTCTCATTCCAATTTAATTCTTAGACTAGCCAGAAGAACCTAGAAGGGTAGAGAAAATTTCTTCCTCTTTGACAATATCATGTAATTCCATATTATTGGTTAGAAGCCATGGAAAAAACATAAACGCATTTTCATATAAATCAAAAAATATATTTTAAAAGAACACAGTAGCAAGTGTCCTATGAACACATTACAATAATTGTCCATGTGAAGAAAATAAATGGAAGTGGAAAATCAAATTTAAAATGAACTGATATAGAAATAAACCAGGAAGAGGACAGTGAGGAAAATGCTCAATGACATAGGGACCAATGATTAGAAGAATTTTCAGATTCCGAGTACCTAAAAAGGATATCCATTAAAAAATAAATACATACATAAACAAGGAAAGATCCTTTCAAAATATAAAAAATGCTTTCAGTATTGTCTCCCTATGCCTTTTCTTTTGTCATAGAATAAAACGTTTCCTAGCTTTACTTTTGCCTTCAAAAACCATTACCGAATCTTGAATACAGTGAGCCAAAACCACCCAAAATGCAGTAATCAAGTAATTTAAAATGGATTTCAAATAATCTTGAGTCTTTTATCATGCATTCCATAGCATTTAAAGAAATCTTCATCAGAAAATATTTCCCTTGAATTTGATTGATATCTTTATCTTAATAAAGAGCAGTACTTAATACATCACACAGAATATTATTTAAATTTAAATTCTAAAATGTTATTTTTTCTAGTTTTAGATTCTCAAAAAAATTCAGCATATACATAGTTCTTTTATACTGCATTTTTGTGCCTATAAATTTTAAACAAATCTTGAAAATAATAAATAAGTGTACACCTTACAGTTATGAATTCTAATTTTACATAATTTATGTACCAGTTCATGAATGTTTTGAAATACAATCTGCTATATATGACAACATTTTAATGACATTTTGATATGAGGTATCCTTTTAATTTGTCCTTAGTCTTGGTTTTGATATTTTTGAAAATTAGGAACATTTATGAAATGTAGATCAAAATATTCTTATCCATGTTTTGTTAAACACACTTAAAATGCCCTTTAAGTAGACATGGAGAAACTAATTTATAATTTATACTCTAAATGATAGATTTATATCTGAGTTTATTATAACCTAGAGTTAGAAAAAACAGATGTATTTTTTGTGAGTCTTAAAAAACTTATCAAATAATTTGTAAAAGCTTTGTGAGGACTGAAGCTAAATAGGACTCAACACCCAGTGGAAAATGTATCCAAATCTATTTCACCATGTCAAACTTGAAAGTGCAAATACAAACTTAACTCCATTCTCATAGTAAGCTGAGATGTTTCTGTATTCCTCTTAACTTATATATGCTGATAAATCAATCTACTACTTAAATATAATAAATGACATGTATGTATTTTAACAAGATTTTTACTGGTTTAATTGATTTTGTGCAACTTTTCTATGACAAATATTCTATGGACATATTAAGCATGATCAGTTCAAAAAAGTGTTTTAATGTGTATGTGTTAAATGCCTGGTGTCAATTACGTGTCAACTTTATGAGAACAAAAGCTGAAATGTATATATATTCAAACTCAATAAATTATTTTAGGGTATAAAAATATAATTACCTTTTGGTAATTATTAGCTAAATGTCAAAGGTAATTTAAAGTATTACTGGTTTATTTAAATAAATTAGACTTGTTATACATGAGAAAATATCTCTTCACTATCCTTGTTTTAAATTTGGAGATATTAAAAATAAAGTTGCATGGCCACTTGTATTCAGCAATTCTTAGATTATTCCCTTAAATTCACAGCAGTGTGTGTGTGTGTGTATGTGTTTGATTGAGTGTGTTAGTAGTAAATAGCTAGAAGCAAACAATGCTTATTAATTAAAAATTAAATGCATTTTGGAAAATGTATCCAATAGAATACTACACAACTATTAAAATTGATGCTTACATATGTAAGCACTAACATGAAAATAGTTTTAAGATGTATCATTAAACATAAGGAGCACATTAATTGGCTTGCATCATGTGCTTTTTCTTAAACTAATCACATTTGGTGAATGATTCAGCTCTCATAGGAATGGTTGAAACAATAAGATAAACTTGGTATGATTAGTGGTCAAGTTCTCTAAAGGAAAGAAGGGAGTTGGTGAATTAGTGCCCCATAATAAACATGTATCCTTTATAGATGAACCCCAGGATGACAGCTGTGAGAATTCACCTTTCAGTATTCCACTTACAGGAAGTACCATGACCAATGTCCCCAGCAGAAGCTCTGCACAATCTGTCCATTGTTTATGCAAAGACTATGCTTCCCACTTGCTGCTTCCAGCTAATTACGGAGGTGGGGAGGCATGATTAAAGCAGGTCTGCTTCTGGGAGACACAGGACTCCTCTCTCAGCTGACTTTTACTGGAAGACTCTGACTTCCTTGCCAAACCTTTCTTAGACTACACATCCATCCAAATGTGCTCTTCTTCCTTTCTGGGATCAGACTTACACTGCAGTCTGACTGCTCTTCCCTCCTTCTTGCCTCCTTTCTCACTTTCCCTTCAGTGGGCATGCCCTCTAATAAAATCCTTGCACTCAATCTTGTCTTGGTACTTTTCAGGGGCCCTGGATAAACACATACAAGAGGCAAATTACAGAAGTACTACACAAAACATGTTGAATGGAAGAATGAACTAGTGTTATGCATGTGGTGATCCTCCTTTGCATTTATTTCATATCTGCATTGTTTGATAGTTTATTTCATTTTATTTTCATTTACTTTTGTATTTCCTTCAAGTTTGACTTCAATTTCACTAGCAAGGCTTTCAGCTGTATGTTTGCTTCTTATGGAGACTTCAAAATGGCTATAACTCCATAAAACTGCATTAATATATATTTTTTCCCTTGCTTCTATTTGCTTGGTGCCTCCATTTTCATGATTTTTTTTAAAACAAACCATCATGCCATTAATTTCTTTAAGTCTCTATAGAATAATTTCTTGGTAGTTTTCCAGTTTCCTGGGTGTATTTTTTCTGATATTCTTGCATATCCTTTTCTTGTGACACTTCGTTCATTGATAACATCTTTACATAATAGAGCACAGCACAGTATAACAAAGTTTATGTTAATTCCTCCACAGTTATTATACTTCTTTGGGAGCAGAAAGCTATTTGTTGAGGGTATGTTGGGAAGAAATAGGGGTGATAGAACAAGCTTAAGCAGCCTTAAATTTCTCTTATAAAATCAGTCACATTTTCTGTTCTAGAAGCATACATCCTCTTTATTTTAGTAGCTCAAGGTAGATAATACCAAATCCATGTGTCTTGAAGTGTGATATTATTGCTGTTTTCCTTCTTTTCTTTTCTACCTCTCAACTCTATTAGACCTCTCAGACAAGAGGCTGTTTTTTTTTTCTTTTTTGTATGTTAAGTGCAGTTTACACAAGGTAAAATGCATATTCTTAAGTGTGTGCAGCTTGGTGAATATTAAATGTATGTCAATACCTGGGTAACCTCCACCCAGATCAAAACAGAGAAATATTTCCATCCACTCAGGGAGTTCCGTTGTGTTCCTTGACATTCAATTCTCCCACACGCCTTCATAACCACTCCTCTGAATTATATTAAAATAAATTTGTTTTGCTTCTTCTACAACTTCATATAAATGTAAGCATGTAATATAAGCATTAATCTCCTGTGTATGGTTTCTTTGGCTCAAGTTATTGTCATTAACTTAAATCCATGTAGTTGCATGCATCATGTTATTTCTGCATAGCATTCAATAGAATTAATTTACAATTTGTTTATCTGTTCTCCCAATGATGAACATTTGGGCTGTTTCCAGTTTGGAGGTATTATAAATAAAACTGCTATGAATAATCTTGAAGACTTTGTGTGTCTGTGTAGCATATGCTCTCATTTCTTGCATGTATATCTTAGGAGTGGAACTGCTGGCTCAGATTAGGTATATGCTCAAATTTATTGGAGACTGACAAAAAAATTGTATTGCATTCTTTGTAACTTATGCTCACACTAAAAATGTATGAGCAATTCAGTTACTCCATATTTACTCATTCAGTTTTGGTTTTATCAGTCTTTCATATTCTACTTATTCTGACAGGGTGCAATATTAATGCAATGTGACTTAAATTTATACTCTAATATTGCTGTTAATTAATAATGTTGAGCTACTTTAGGGAAATGCATATTGAAGGCTTTCACCATTTTTAAACTAGATTATCTGAATTTTTCTTGTCAATTCATAGGAATTCCTTAAATATTCTAAATTATGAGGCTTTTGACAGATAAATATATTTTTTATTTTCTTCCACTATTTGATTTGCCTTTTAGTTTTCTTAATGATATCTTTCATGAACAGTACAGTTGCCCCTCAGTATCTGTGGGGGATTTGTTTCAAGACTCCCACAAAGATAACAAAATCCACAGATGGGTTACCAAGAAGGATTCTATTGGGCTTTCCTGGGAGGTAACTCCCATCCCCACCCCACGCCCTCCACCTGCCTCTTGTTCATAGAAAATCTTTAGTCTCTCAGGCCTTCCCTAAGTCACAAAAGGCTGGCTCAAGAATTAAAGATTGAAAGAATGTGAACATGTAGCAACAAAAAAATGTCAGTTGAGCCAGGAGAACTGCTAATAATTTGAACAATCAGTTAGCCCTATAGCAGAATCTTTAGTTCCTCTCTGAAAGATGTAGATAACAGTGTCTGATGCACGTTCTTGAGTTGTTTTACAGATATTAAAACCACCACCATACGGAAGAAGTTAACTGCATTATGACCATGAACACAGCCCCCAGGCTCATTGGAGCCTGAGGATTGATAACAGTAACCTGTTTCCTCACTATCAACCAGAGAATTGTGAAAGAGATGATTACACACCCTGCAATGCTCTCCCTCACCTTGCTTTTAAAAACACTTCTCTGAAATCCATCAGGGAGTCTGGAGTTTTTGAGCATTAGCTGCCAATAATCCTTGCTTGGTGTCTGCAATACACACTGCACTTTAATTTATCACAACCCAGTGTCAGTAGACTGACTTCTCTGCATGCTGGTGAGAGGACTCAAGTTTGGTTCCATAATAGATGCTCAAGAGCCTGATATAAAATGGCATAGTATTTGCATGTAACCTAAACACATCCTCCTGTATACTTTGAATCATCTCTAGATTACTTTTGATACCTAATACAATGTAAATGCTATGTAAATAGTTGGTGATGCTTGGCAAATTCAAATTCTGCATTTTGACACTTTCTAAAAAATTTATTTTCTAGTATTTTTGATCCACAATTGGTTGAATTCACAGATGTGGAACACATGGATATGAAGGATCAACTATACTTTTTAAATTTTATAATGTCTAACTTTTATGAGTTTTGAAATCTGCCCAAGAAATCTCCACCCAAACCTGAATCATGAAACTTTTTCTTTGACTTTACTCTAAAAGTTTTACAGTTTTAAACCTTATATTTATATTGATAAGTCATTTCAAATTAAATTTATGTATGGTGTGAAGTCGAAGGTAAGGTTAATATTTAGCCAGGTAGATATTCAGTTGCCCTACCAAGATTGATTAAGAATATTTTCCTTTTCATTGAATTTCATTGATTCCATTGTCAATTATCAAGTGATTATATTGGTGCAGGTTTGTATTTGAAACCGTATATTTCTATTCCATTTATCAATTTATCTATCCTTGTGTCAATACACACTTTCTAAATTATAGTATTTTATGCAACAACTTAGATGGATATAAGGGAATTATGAAGAGTGAAAAAATAAAATCTTGAAACATTGCATACTATATGACCCTATTTGTACAATAATTTGATGTAACAAAATACAGAGATAAAAAGCAGAGTCATGATTTCCATGGATTATAAGAGTAAATAATATATTGTTGTGTAAATAAAATTTACATTTTTAAAATGCGTTCCCCCAAATAGTTCATGATATCTATGTATTATCATAAACTTGTCTTAAAATTAATATGTCAAAACTTAGTTAAAATATTTACTAAGTATAATAATTGGATTCTAATTTTAAATATATAAAATTTAAATATATAAAAATTTAAATATATAAATAATCTTATAAGAATATGTATAAAAATAAATAATAATGAATAAAGTAATAAAACAGAATAATCAAGCTGTTAAGAAAGAAATTTGCAGTTCTTATCCCTCACTTTCACCAGCATTTTGGTGTAGTCTGAAGATAATTCACAAAAAACTTTGTCAATATGGAAGACATGTCTCGTCAAAAATCACTGAAAAAGTGTATTAATATGAAATAATGTGTAGATGGATACAATCTAATAATTTCAGTCACCAGCACAGTAGTATACATTTTTTTTACATTTATAATCCAAGCATAACTAATTGTAATTGTCTTAACTAAATTCAGTCCATAAAACAATAGTGTAAATTGTTACTATCTTTCATGACACATGTATACTTTTTACTCAACAAATCTTAGAATACAGTTAAAAAACATAATCTCTTATTACAGAACAAGTACATAAAAAGCAATAAAGTTAATATGAGTATATTAATATGATTTTCACAAACTTTCTTTAAATATTTTATAAATAACTTTTGATGTAAGAAATAATAATTCTAGTATCTGTAATTTATAATTATACTTTTCATTAGGATATATTCCAGATTATATATTTTCCAGATTATATTTTTTAAATTTGCAATTTAACATTATATAGTAATTTGTACTTTAAGCTAATAATAATTTAATATTTTTTAACCATTATATATAAAGATGCTACTTTTGTTACCTAACAAGATGCTGATAACTAATTATGTATAATATTAAAACATTGATTTAGATAATATCAAAAATTAATGGAAATTGTAACTACAGTATGAAAATATTATAACTGCTAATGTTAAGGATGGAGAATAAAACAATTTTAAAGTTCATCCTGCTTGTTTTCTTGATAATGTATAAAATATCCCTCATCAACACTTTTCCATTATTCAGATAACCTTCACTGTCTGTCCACACTCCTACACTTCTCAATTCTTCAGCTCTATGTACTTGGTGAAGTCCATATGGAAAAGAATTGTCAAAGAATTTTGGGTTCACACCAGGTCAGAGACTTGTTGGGATTCTAATCTCTCACACTAGCTGATACTATTCTTTTTTTCGGTACGCGGACCTCTCACTGTTGTGGCCTCTCCTGTTGCGGAGCACAGGCTCCAGACGCGCAGGCTCAGCGGCCATGGCTCATGGGTCCAGCCGCTCCGCGGCATGTGGGATCTTCCCGGACTAGGGCACGAACCCATGTCCACTGCATCGGCAGGCGGACTCTCAACAGCTGCGCCACCAGGGAAGCCCGATACTGCTCTTTTAAATATTGAGAAATCTTGCTCTTACTCCAGCAAATGTCCTCTGTCACTATTGAGTTTTTGACTCTTCCCACTGTAAGTCAGCAATGTAAGCATACATGATCTATTTTCTCCTAAGAAAGGTTTATTCTTCTGAATGTTACTTTATTTGTATTTCTAAGAAGCTGTTATTTTGCAGCTTAATTAATATTTTTGCAGCATTAGGATGCAAATGCAAATCTGCAAATTTCAACACCCTAACCTGAAGAAGTCCATAACTACTTATTGAAAAACTAATAAAATAGATATTTACAGGGAAATGAGCTAAATAATACACCCACCAAGATTTAAGAAATGTGGTATTTTATTAAACCATGTGATAGAATGTTTTTACTTAAATTTTTCCAGAATGCAGAACTTAATTTAAAAAATATCAATTCATTATTATGCAGAAATAAGTCTGATACAAAATTGAACACAATCCAGAAAATATAACATGATACAACACAAGTTTATGTGTGATAAAATTCAGAGCTAGTATTTAAGCCAGCAAACAACACAGGAACCAGAATTGTTACTAACTGACTGTATATCTGCTATCAAGTTCAAGCTTGTACTGCTTGCCCCATGATAGGCCAATAAATTGAGAGACGAGTTGCCAGGGAAAGGAATAGTGACTTTATTCAGAAAACCATCAGATGGAGAAGATGGTAGACTAGTGTCCCAAAGAACCATTTTGCCCAGGTTTGGATGCTAGTTTCTTTTATAGAACAAAGAGGAGGAAGTGAGAAAATAAAGTGTAAAAGAAGATAAGTTGTTGCAAATATTCCCTGGTTCTCGCCAGACTCAGAGGGGATGTGGTAAATTCTTCTTTCCTGCTGCCATTAACAGGTCAGGATGTTTCCTGTGAGCTAAACAAAGGTATTTTAGCTTAGTGCTCAATCATGAGAGGAAGGGTTCCAGGAGATGAGCCATTATGTATACTTTAAGTTATAGGCAACATCCCTTTGGTGATTATCTTGTAGCAAAAGCAATAGAGTATAAAAGTTAAAAGAAATAGACCCAATATAGAGTCAGATTTGTTCTTCCCTATTATGTACCTTCTCTAGTGGCTATGGCTGTGCCTAATTCTCTGTTCTTTCCATCTGACTAGTAAGTGTCAAAGCTTTGTTGGCTGGTGCCTATTCTACAGTAGGTATTAATTAATTTATTATAAAAATAAATAGTATATTCCTGTAGTTATTTAACCCCCTTTTAATATAATATTGTTATTTATCTCTGAAAGATATGTTATACATCTATTTTTCTAATATATTCATATTTTAAATAAATATTCTTTAATGAGCAGAATGTCCAGTATCCACCGGTTAAAAATTTTATCTTAAGCATAAAATATGCCTGTTTCTAAATAACATTCTGTGTCACTGTGCTATGAGATGATTCCTCTTTTTTTTTTTTTTTTTTGCAGTATGCGGGCCTCTCACTGTTGTGGCCTCTCCTGCTGCGGAGCACAGGCTCCGGACGCGCAGGCTCAGTGGCCATGGCTCACAGGCCCAGCCGCTCCGTGGGATGTGGGATCTTCCCGGACAGGGGCAAGAACCCGTGTCCCCTGCATCGGCAGGCGGACTCCCAACCACTGCACCACCAGGGAAGCCTTGATTCCTCTTTTAATCTAACATTATTTTAGTTAATATTGCCATAGAGTATATTTTTATTAACAAACTCAGTTTTGGCTACTCACTGCATGACAGGCCAATAAGTCAAGTGACAAGGTGGTAACTTTATTTGAGAAAGCCAGCTAACCTAGAAGATGGTGGACTATTTCTTAAAAACTATCTTAACATCTTGGTGCAGGCAAAGAGCTTTTAAAGGCAGCGTGATGGAAGGGGCTGCAGGGTGCCTGAGCAGCTCCTACACAATTCTCATATTGGTAGGCATCAAGGTGAAGTTTGAAAATCCTTTCAACCGGCCTGGGGTCTATGTGCTAGCGGTCATCTGTTTTCATCTGGTGGGTGTCTACTTCCTATGAAAAAAACTTAGGAATGTGTGTCAGACCTTTATCTATATCTTTCAGGGAACTGGGAGTTTGGTGATTCTGCTGTTTAGCTGGTATATAGTCTAAATTGTTACCAGTTTCCCTGCCCAACAGCTATTCTTTTTTCTACATCTTTACATTTTGTTTCTATATCTTCATATTTCCTAATCTTTAACTCTAAGGCCAGAGAGTCTCTTTGGAGACTCAGGGGAGGCCTAGGAGACTGCAAAGGACAGAGACACAGGAGCTTGTATGCAGTTTCAATCCTCCCTTTTTTTTGATATTCATCAATCTTGAGAGGAACACATGTTGGACAAGAAAGGGAATAATACTTTGGACAGAGAGGTTAATCATAAACTCGGCAGAGGAACTCTGTTTTAGGGGAACTCGGTTTCATTTTGATATTGTATAGGGCAAGTTCTTCTCATTGCTCTTTTCTAACACAGCATTGGTTATTCCTGCACATATTCTCTTTCTAATATACTTTAAAGTAATCTTGTAAATTCCTTTAAGGTTGAATTGGGTTATTTTTGGAATAATTAACATCTTTGAGTATCTCCATCCAGAAAATAAACTGTATACCTTCCCATTTAAGTACATATTTCTTTCTTATTAATTTTTTATAAGTTTTTTTCTTACATACTACACTTTCTTAAGTTTATCCTTAGATGTTATCCATTTTTATGTTTGTGAGTAGGATTTTTTTATTACTCTTTTCTAAATAAATAGTAAGGTATTATAGAATAAGCCCAATTTACTGAATTGTTTTATTTTTTCTAATTACTAGTATTGCTAAGCAGTAGAGATGAACAATCGAGACAGACCAATTACTCTGTAGGCAGTTGAAAATGTTGTCAGAGAATGACTTTTCCCAAAATGCATCAAGCTCCAAAGCCAATTCTTTGAAAACTTCAAGGAATAGATAATATCCAATGTTATTTAAACTATTCCAGAGCCCAGCAAAAAAACAGGAGCTTTGAAATTCCTTGAACGGAGTCAGTATGATATTGATACCAAAACCTAAAAGTACAGAACAATCTCATTTGTGAATACTGAAGCAAATATCTTAAATAAAATATTATAAAGTAGAAGACAGGAGAACTTTCAAAGAACTAAGCAGCAGAGCAAATAGGGCTTTATTTCATGGTTCGATCATAGAAAATCTATAGATTTCAAAATATCAATATCAATAGGAAAATATAATCTTCATAGACAGCAGAACATCATTTGATAAAATAGATAAATGGATATGTATTTAAATTATAGGTATATATTTTAGGTACATGTCAAATTAAAAATCAGAAACAAGCTTAAAAGTGCGATACCAGATGAATATAACTATTTTAAACCTGTTTTTGCAGTGACTCAACAATATTACAAACTAACGTGAAAAGAGAGGTTAAAGGTTAAATCTGCAAGGAAGATTAATAATCCTTATTATCTTGTATTATGAAAATCAGTTGGTAAACTATTAGATAGCATATTGAATTTTTCAAAGTTAATATAGAAAAATCAGTTTATTTTCTATATACACCCACTTACCAAGTAGATCATGCAATAGAAGAAACATTTTTATTACCAACAAGAATGTAACTGTGAAAATACCTATAAGATTAATTAAGAATTTTCATAACTTTTCTAAAAGTTTATTTCAATTATTCTTGCTCTTTAATCTCTTTAATTTTCTGATTGATAAGATTATAGTCACAATTTATTCTTGATTTTGTTTATATAATTGCTGGACAAATTTCTGAAGATACAAGTGCACATGCCAATTTCCTATCTCCTCACTCATTTATTGGAAGGACACTCAAGATATTCTAAAATTTTTTTTTTTTTTTTTTTGTGGTATGCGGGCCTCTCACTGCTGTGGCCTCTCCCGTTGCGGAGCACAGGCTCCGGACGCGCAGGCTCAGCAGCCATGGCTCACGGGCCCAGCCGCTCCGCAACATGTGGGATCTTCCCAGACAGGGGCACGAACTCGTGCCCCCTACACTGGCAGGCGGACTCTCAACCACTGTGCCACCAGGGAAGCCCCAAGATACCCTAAAATTTATGTGTAACAGCCCACTTTTATATCCCCCCTCGAATTTTTGCAGAATTTCTAGACTATTTCTTGCATGTTTTAATCAGTATTTTATGCCGTTTTTGTTAAAAGTGGTTAACAAGTCATTAAACGATGGGAGAACACACCATGACAGAGACAACAAACCCTTTATTTGGTAAACGGGAAAAGCACACTAAACAAGTTAAGACATACACACACACATACAACTTTTACACATTTACAGTTCTCCAGTTTCTTGCAATATGAGTGCCTTTTCATGTATTAATTGGTGTTTGTATTTATTCTTTTCAGAATTGCATTTTCATATAATCAACCTCTTTTACAACTGGGTTATTTGAGTGTTCTTAGCTGATTCAAGATCTTTATATATTATTGATATTATTCTGTAGTCAGTTGTATATGTTATAATATTTTCTAAAACCATTACTTGCCTTTTTTTATTTGTTGTTTATTTTTTAAATAATGAGAGATCATATTGGTACAATTTTAATATTTGATGACACACAGGTGTGCCATGGTGATTGATGACAGTGTAATTCATTTACCTTGAGGGAAATTTTGATTACAATAGCTACTAGAAGTTAAATTGTATACACATTTGTCAAAAATGTTTATATTTTTAATGTCACATGTGCAAATATTTTATGCATATGGTTGAAAGCTAAATTATCAGTAATAAATAGTTAAATAACATTTTAATGTATAATACGGAAATATTCTTTACAAAATTTCTGTATATCTAATTACAGTAAATTCGTTGAAAGAAATTAAAATTGAAAGTCTATCTAATATGCCCCCATTTACATAAAAAAACTCTTCTTGTATATATATAAATGCATGCATGAATACTTATAGATGCACACAAATATTTCTAGAATGACACATACCAAATTGGTTGCAGAATTATGTCTGGGAAGGGAATGGATTCCTGACTTTTAAGACTGAGTTATGCTGAAAATGAACTTTCTGCTTTCACTCTAGGATATATACAATAAATGGGCATTTTTACAACTAATATACATCTGTAATACAGAAATTAGTGAAAAATGGGAATATAAGTAATTAAATACACTTAATTTGACTAACTTCTATATAGAAAACAGTACTGTAAAATATAATTGGTGAGTTATTTTATTCTTTAAATAATAAATATCATATAATAAATATTACTTTAATGAAACAAATTATAATATATATGTATATATCCTTTTATGATATAATTAATGTAACTTGTCTAATAGGGAAATTATAATTAGACCATTAATCACTAATAGAAAAATGTAAATATTTTATTAAAGATTCTAAGTAGTTTTAAAATTTCAAATTTATTGTGAACTATAACAACAGATGGATTGTTGTAAATTATAGATATTATGAACTAAAAATAGATGGATTTTTGTAAATTGTAGATAATATGTATTTAAAACCAATTCCCAAGATAATTTACCTGTAGAATATTTGGAGGTATTCTGTCTAAAATTAATAACAAAACAAAGATTCAAGATAAGTTAATTCATTGCAATTGGCATGTACTCTATGATTAAGAATAGAAGGTTTGTTATCAGATTTCTTGGGCATAAATTTTATTTACAGCACTTGGTAGCTGTGTGACCTGGATCAAGTTAATTCTTTTAATTTAACCTTAATTTTATTGTTTATAATATAAGGGAAATTCTAGGGCTTACTCTATACAGTTTTTGTAGAAATAAATGTTAAAACACATAGTAACTACTTACTAAAACAGCTGCTATTACAAATATATCTCTTCTAATATCCAGAGTCCTCTACAATTAGCCTTAGCAAATCTTTCCAATTATATTCCTCAGATCTGGCATTCCATTTCATGCTGGTTTGTGTCAGCATATGTTATCTGTTGATACTGTCTCCTTTCAGTGTCCATTTCTTGGTCGGCCATCTTTAGTGTACTATCTATCCATTCAACGTGTTGCTCTATGAGACAATAAATATAAACATTGAATACACTGCTCTATGAGACAATAAACAAATTATAATCGAGACAATAAACAACTGCTATCAAATAGTAAACACTCAGGCCTTATGTTCTACATAGCCAAAATAGCTCATTTAAAAACAAGCAGTATCTTGAAGTCTTAGAATACTTGTATTATTACCATTAAAATTAATCAAATACATACTGGTCATTTACTGTTAGTAAGATACATGCCTAAGATCTCACATTTTTATTTTATATTATTCAGTAATAGATGACTTGCATTTTCTCATGTATGTTTGAAGCAAGAAATTGTATTTTATTCCATTTTTTCCTCCAGCTTCTTAATTTTTAGAATAATGGTCTAGTGCTTTCTACATCCTATGATGAAACAAATATGTAATAAATACTTTTTCACATAATATTTATTTTATAATATTTTGTTTTGATCACTTTTACATACCCAAAATTTCCATAAGTAATCATATAATCATTTAAGGAACAATACCAAAAGTTTGTTGTTGTTTTAAACTTTTTGGTATGGATTGTAGTATTACTTGATGCTTTCAGTCTCTGACCTAATATCTCTTAGCACCAAGCATAATTTAGAAAGTGTTGAATATATGTAATCTTCAGACCCAGAAATATGATCTTAAAATTGATCAAGTACTTATTTATAATAATATCCAATTCAATTTCTTAGTTCTCCTAAGGGTACATTGTATGTATCTGAGCTAAAGAATATCTGATAACAAATTGATTGCTTTTCTAGTTGTAATTTTATTGAATATTATCATTATTTACTTGGAGCAATAACTAAAACCCCTGAATGTTTATCAATTTATGAAACTAGTATCTGAGGTCATTTTTGCCTGTAAATGCTCGACATTTGTTATTTGTATATGCTTGTAGAATGTAAATATTCTATACATTTGTAAAAAGATAATAAGGTTTTACAAACTGTGTTTAAATAAATTTATGGGTATGCTAATATATATAATAGCTTTTTCAAATTAAGGAATTATTTTATTCGATTAAGCAGAAATGCTTGTTAAGTTTCAATAGTGTAAAAAGTGTAGTTTTTAATTCCATTCACTGAGGAGTAAATAAGATATAAGTAAATAATACAATGTAGAAAATAATCATTTTAAAGGTGTAAATATTTGTTATTTTCAAATTGCTTACTGTGTAAAATATTGGACTAAGAGTCTGTTGAGTAAACAATGGAACAATAAACTCCACTGTTCCCTACAGCTTCTTCTGGGTTTCCACTTTTAAGTTGATTTTTGATGACAGGATTATTACTGTCTCTTGTCAAAGAAATTTCCTTCCTGGGGGGGTAACATTTACTTAAAGTCAAGTAAAATTCTATTCATTTGTAGGTCAGTGATCAATAGGAAATGTTCATACATTCTTATATATAATTGCATGTGTTTCAACTATATAATAGCAGGCTTCACATGCTTTTTTTCTTTTTGGTTCTTCATACTGTAAAGATTCTTTCAAAATACTTTTATATAGTAAAAATTCAAGCAAATTGATAAGAGAACTTCCTGATGTTGCTTTCTGACTAACAAATTATGTTGTTCACTTAAGTCACTGTTAAATCATCTACCTAGCTTTACACTATTACTTCTTTTTTAGGGAGAAATTTTTTAAAGAATGGTTCATTTATTTTGGAAGAAAAAATATATAGAATAAAACATAAATTCTTTTAAAGTCAAAGGAATAAAATCATAGTAGTCAGATATATTTTCCATGCGCAAAAGCTATTTTTGCCTACAATTTCCTAAGTAAAACTAACCATTCTACATCACCTTGAAGAGGGAAGAAAAGGTTAAATAGCAAAGTAGTGATTTTTATCTAAGGCTCATGCATTTTATTAACCATGGCAGTTTTCTCTACTTGCTGGCATAACAAAAGAAAATTGTAAATTGGGACACTCTATTCTGGGAAACTTGCTACTGAAACAAAGTAATTTTTCTAAACTCCTTCTAAATTGAGTGGATTTGATTTTAAAATAAAACTGTTAGCTTCTACAGTTTCTTTATCCCCCTAGAAGAATCCATAATGAGTTTCTGTCATAGCTTATTTTCACTTTCATATTAGTATAAATTAACACTTCATTAAAAAGTATTCATTTATTTAAAACAATATTTCCCTTGATGGAAATTGAGGAGTAAGCATTAGCAACTATAATTAAGAGCAAATAATGGAAAGGGCTAGTGAGTCTTTAGAATATATTACTTTGTACTCTGTTTTTTTTTTAATCAAACTGAATTCCTGGCAAAAGAATCAAAAAGAATTTTCATTATATCACATGACTAAAGTGTATGATAATGAATATCCATAGTAACTTTGGAAAAAGATTGCCTACAGTCATATTTTATAGGATAGTTTCCTTTCTGATAGTTTCAAAAAATTGTACTCATGTTAATGACCTGATCATCTGGTTTATACATGTCTATATTCTTGTCTAGATGATATCTATTAAATAGCATGCTTATATATGTATTTCTATTAAATCAATTTACATATGTAAAATATTTAGAATTTTGTTGGGCACATAATGAATTTCTTATAAGTGCTTTAAGTTGGGTTGCTAAGGAAGCAGACAATGAGATGGAAATTAGCCCCCCAGAGATTTATTAGATGTATACATCTGTGAAAGAGAAAATAAAGAAGTAGGACTGGGCAGAGCTGTAGTGCATAGTCAATACTAATGTGGCTGGCCCAATGGGGAGTCTCCTTCAGACTTATTCCAATTTGGGTGAGGGGACTGGGTCTTTACAACCTGTGCTGATTAATTGAATTCAAGCTGCTCAAGAAAAGATGTATGATGTAGTTTTCATTAAGGAAAAAGTCCAAAAGAGACTTGATAGCTGAGAGCAATGTTCTGGCTTTACTCTCAGTAGCAGGAGTAATAAGGACGTCATAGCATCCTCCACTTTCCACGTCTTATACTATTCAGATCTATTCTTCACTTAGGTTCCTAGGACAGTTCCTTCAGCATTCTGATGGCCCATTTTTTGAGTAAAATGTAAAAGAGACAGGTTAGATGCTAAACTAGAGACCCTGACATTGCAGCTGATCTTGGGGCAACAATTGATAGTCAAAATTCCCCTATGAAACCAAATTCCCCTAAAACCAAGTTCCTCTGCCAACTTTATGATTAACTTCTCTACCCCAAACATTATTCCCTTTCTTGTCCAATGCCTGTTTTCCTCAAGATTGAGGACTATCAAAGAAAAGGGATGATTGAAACCAAGCAAGACCCTCAGGGCCCTTCCCAGTACAAAATCCTTTCCACATCCCCCATTTCTTATTTTAGATTTTTTGGCCTCACTGTGTGTTGGGCACATGGACCTGGGTTTGACAACACCTTCACTATTTATTTTAGATTCCCTTTATGCTAAGCCAGAACTTCTGATGGTCTTGGTGGTATACCTGATGGCATGACCTACCCTCCTCTCTGAGAAAGCTGAAATATGAATCACATGATCTTAGGTCAGTGCTACTGGATTTATCCATTAAACATCAAAATTAGTCAAGAATTGCCAAAAAGCATCAAAATGGCCTGCCTGGATGTGAAATGCATTCCAACCTACCCCTCTACCTACTCTTGATAATCAGATTCATTTTTCCTGGACAAGATGACAAGTTCCCTTTCTGCCTACTGGACCATTGACACAAAGTCTTTGAAAAGGCCTAGGAAACAGCAGTACCTCTGATTAAACGAGACTCTTGCTAGATGTCTCATGATAGAAGTGTTTCTTCTCTGGAATAAAGAACCTTCAAATTTATAAAACCAAGAGGTGCAGTACTATGAAGCATACATTTCCCAAATGAGTCACTGAATTGCCTAACTCAGGATCAAGTCTTTCTCTTGGTATCCAATTGTTCTCTCCACCCCAAATGGGGAAACTCTAAAAGGATCTTTCCATTGGGCCATCCAAAGCTATTGTTAAACGTAACACAACTTAATTTTTCCTTCTGTTAAATCATGCTTCCTTACTGTTGCTTTCACTGATATCGATCCCAAGAGCACTCCCTAGGATGATGGTAAGTGAGAATACTTCTGCTTCCAGTTCTTGGATTCTGAACTATGTATTCTTGGTCTTGGGCTCATTCCTGCAACTTCCTTGTATAAAATGTATCCACTGGCCTGACATATTACATAAAATTCTGTGTAGGTGAATCAAACATTCTGTAAGTCTTTAGAGAGTGATGCTTCTTTTCTCTGAATGCAGGGTAGCAACTTATATTTTGGAATATACATCCATCTTTATCAAAAATGAACTTCTACCCATGTCTAGTGTAGAAGAGATCCAAGATAGTCAATTCTCTATCAAGTCTCCTCAATGTTGCTCTCCTCAAATGTTGGGGGCTCACTGTTTTTTCTTGCTGCTTTCAGGCTGAAGATCAAAAGAGGTGATAGTTTTACCAAGCTTGGTAAATGGGAATTCATGATGTTATGCCTGTACATATACATGAATAGGTGCTGTTCCTGACCCCAAAATTACTTCATTCTTATGCTTTCTATGCTAACTCAGATATCCAATAACAGGAGTTGGCTACCATGAACTGAACAATTTATTTTGTCTGGTTCTTTAGTTCTCTTCCACAGTTGATGCCCTCTTAGGGGTATTAACATATCATGGGAAGATTTTTAATCCTTGCCACCATCCCCTAAGTCTATAAGAAAATGTAGGGAGAGAAAAAAATGGAAGTATATTTTTTCTCCATTTGTAAAAATGGAAACACAATATTTACTTCCAAATTTTAATGAACATGTTTTCATATATAAAGCAGACTATATTTTAGACAGTTTTATCACACCCTATGGAACTTCATTAATAATAAATTAAGCACATTGATTACAATTATATAGAAGTGATTTAGAAGTGATAATGATGCATATATTAAGAAATTCTATATATACCTCATTAAATACACAAAAATAAATAATGAAAGAAATACTTATTATCAATGGTCAAAGACAAATGTCATGAAGGAGGCATCACTTCAGAAAAATATAAGGAGCAAAATTTTAAAAAGACCACAGTTAAATAATTGTAAATGGATATCACAGTCATGAAAAAGAAGAGTGGGGCTTCCCTAGTGGCACAGTGGTTAAGAATCCGCCTGCCAATGCAGGGGACACGGTTTCAAGCCCTGGTCCAGAAAGGTCCCACGTGCTGCGGAGCAACAAAGCCCGTGCACCACAACTATTGAGCCCACGAGCCACAACTACTGAAGCCCGCACTTAGAGCCCGTGCTCCGCAACAAGAGAAGCCACCTCAAAAAGAAGCCTGCAAGCTGCAAAGAAAATTAGCCCCCGCTCGCTGCAACTAGAGAAAGCCCACGCACAGCAACAAAGACTCTACACAGCCAAAAATAAATAAAAATAAAATAAATTTATTAAAAAAAAAGAAAAGAGTGGTATCAGCAAACAATCTGCATATTAGTACCATAAGTTATATGTCTCAAAGACCTGTTAATCATACCTTCATGGGCATTTCCTACATGCTTTGCTCAAAGTTAAAGACTAATTAGCACCTCACTCCTAAAGGATTTGATTAATACATTGTCTGAAATAAAATTATACATGTTAACATTAACTATTTTATTTAATTTTAAACATTAACTATTTAAAACCAAGATATAATGAATCCTCTCATGATGGAGGAAAAACCTGCCTCAAAATATCAGTACCTAGAAACCATGCCAAGAAAAATGTGTAATCAATTGAGTTAGCAAAATTCTAATGTCTAAGCAGCCACATTAGTCAGTATATTGAAACAAAATGATCAAGCACTTGTACGTGTGTGTTTATCTGTATATAGGTATGTGTCTGTGTATAAACACATACATGTACATGTGCATACATATAAGGCTGCAGACACATATGCATACACATAGATATATTTGATAACTTGAGATGTTTGAATTAAAGCATCATGATTCCTTCATGTTTTTGGTTTTGGTTTAGTTTTGTTTTATATCAAAAAGAGAAAGGCAATGTATTTCAATATTGTGTTTCTGTTTTATAAAATATATAATTCACATGTCTCTATTTTACAAAATGTTTTACATCATTAACATGTTCCTTTATTTCCCACGAATTTGAGTAGCTTTAACAAATATTATTTGTGATTTTTTAAGAAACAGTGTATTTCAACAATATACAGCATGTTATGTACCATTGTTTTTTCAAATTGTTTTCCACTGCACTCATAGATAACTGTAACCACTTGGCCTTCATCTCTGGACAAAAGCACTTTGTGGTTGTCACAAGAACTATCTGGAGAAATTCTCTTGTCCTCCCTCACTTGCCATTTATCTGATACAAGATCCAACACAATTCTAATACCACTGATTTATGCTCTCAATCCAAAAAAAAAAAAAAGATTTCAGTTCATGTAAGTAACATCTTATTTATAAAAACAGACATTTCAGTCTTCAAAAACTGCTTCTCAAATTACTACCAGATTATGTCAGAAAAATCTATATCACTTTAATTTCTAAAGAAATGTTTTCCTTAAGATTAGGAAAATTCTGTCCAGATTTTCTAAAACAACACCAAAATATCTAACTTTGTAGAAGAATGTGAATGTTTAAATTGTTTTGTGAAGAAAAAATAATTGTTTTCTTTACCTTAGTAGATTAGAAGTAATACTTTGGGTGTTTTACATAGAAAGAACTGAATTCCCTGCATAGAAGGAAATATCTCCCTAACTTTGTATCCAGGAATTGCTGCCTGGACCATTTTCCTAGGAAGCATGAAATGTCCCTACCTTTCTGTAAGGCAGAATTATCTTTCCTTAATGATATAACTTCAGTGAAACTGAGCAATCCACTCTTTTGGGGCTACACTTGCCATCAAAGATTATTGTGAATAAATAAAGTGAAAAAGATTTGTATGGCAGGATAAGAATAAGTGTGACTAGAATATATGGAATATAGTGAAACCCAAAGATGAAAGAATGATCTAAGAGAAAGTCTTTTCTGAAAGAGAAGTTGAGCAATCTGGCAGAGGGAGCCCATTTCAAAAGTCAGTATTGTGGTGACTCAGAATCCGGATAGCTAGGTGCTTACTCTCTGCCTGAGTTAAAAAAAAAAAAAAAAAAAAGTTATCACCTCTGCCCAAAGCTTGTATTAGTAAATTTCCCTGTCTTCATATGAAAATAATAATGATTGACTCGTACGTGACATAATTTATGGTTCATCACTATCTGCATATAATATGAAAATCCACCTCTGAATTGTCTCTCAAGGACAATAGAGAAACCAAAGAAAAACCTTGTCCTTCCCGGTGGTGATGAGTGCATTTTGCACATGTAGCTGGGCTGAGTTAAGCACAAAAGTAAAGTGAGAGGAGAGTAAAACTTTAAAAAAGTTGTTGATATATACAAGTACCAATAAGCATTCCAAGTCAATCCACATGTAAAAGTAAGTATTGTGTACCAATCTCTAAACAAGGATTTTAAAGTTTTGTGGGTAGTCTCTACAGTATTTTTGAGCTACTATATTCCTCTCTTTATTTAATCTTTTTATTTTATTTTATTTTATTTATTTATTTTTGTTGCAATACGCGGGCCTCTCACTGTTGTGGCCTCTCCCATTGCGGAGCACAGACTCCGGATGCAGCAGACTCAACAGCCATGGCTCATGGGCCCAGCAGCTCTGCGGCATGTGGGATCTTCCTGGACCAGGACATGAACCCGTGTCCCCTGCATAGGCAGGCGGACTCTCAACCACTACGCCACCAGGGAAGCCCTATTTAATCTTTTTATTTCTCAATTGTTACCAATATTTATCACTTCAAATCTATGAAGTTTACACTGGTAAACTTTAGGTATCACTTCTCTATTTTATTTTCTCTATATATACATTTCTAAATTTGCAGCAATAAATTTTATTTTCCAAAACAAACACAGAGTATTTAAGTTGTATTTTAAGTGTTTTGCGTGTGTGTTTGCCTTGCAGTCTCAAAAATACTTGTGATGTTTACAGCTTCCCTTCTAATTTTGTTCATAATGTCCTGATGACTAGTGACTGTGACTGTTGAAGTGAATCTTTGACAAGGCGGGGTGCAATTTCTTGCTTTGGGTTATTATAAAAGCCGATAGTCCTTCAATTTACTCAGTAAAATGGGTCAGAACAGTACACTATCTATGGTATATCTTGTTTCCAAAGTAAAAAAGAAAAAAAAATCCAAAACAATATTGTGTTTCTCTTTTAGTAGGAGTGGATGAATGGAGCCACAACCTGTATTTCACTTTGGAAGGACTAGCCTGACATCACTTCTCCATACATGGCGTGACTCCTGGAAACTTCACTCAGGAGGGAGACTCCTGAATTTTCATGAGGCTTATCTCTAAGCCTCCAGGAGGCATGTATATCATCAAGTCATTCAGGGCTCCTGCTTCTTTCTTCCTACCAGATCTCAGTGTTATAAATGTCATAAACCAATATGCTACGGTATGGGGTAGTGAAATGATCAGGGTCCCTGTGGGTTAATTAGAACCTTTGACGGGAGAGTCGATGTAATAGAGATGGTAGGAAAATGAGTGTATACTGCTGTTTCCTGAAAGATTGAATCAAATTGCATCTGGTGTTTTCTCTTAGAGAATGAGAAAAAGCCTTTGGCAGATGGATGGTTTCTTTCCAGGGGATGCATTAATTTTCTCCACTATGGTTTTGCAAGACACATCTGTCTCCTGTACAGACCAATCAGATGAGTTAAATATGAATATGTTATCTATACCTTTTAAGAGTTTAATAGTAACACTTATTTATACACGTCACTCAGTAAAGTAGTATTGCTATTGCTTTGCTATTTTGCTGAGGAAGTTTGGCTCTAGAGGTTACACTTCTCCCATTCTATAATAATTACTCTTACTTTTAAGGTCAAGGAGCCAAGGCCATATTTCTGCTAACTGCTGAGTATATCTATTTTTATATATTCAGGATCTGGGAAAGTACTTATTGGCTGGGTTGATGAATATAGAAAACCCATGGTGAGGTTGATTCAGTTCCAAAATCCATTTTGACCAGATCACTTCTGGACCACAAACGTTTACTAGTAGTTCAGAAACAGTCTCTAGTAATCAGTAAAATAACTGGGAATGTTTATCTCCTGAATGAACATTTACACAGGTATACAGCCAAGACTTTTTTTGGATAGAAGGCTAAGAGAAAGACTTACAGTTCATAATTAAGATATTAACATAAGATCTTTCATTTAAGTTTAAATCCCTGCCTGCTTGTCTTTCCTTCAAGCAAGTGACACTGCCTTTCTGAACTTAACTGGGTCTGGGAATTGGATGAAAATTTATAACTCTCCATTGCAATGATGCATGTCTGTTCTACATTTAATTAGACTTAGATTCATATTTTTATTATGCAAAAAAGTATGGTTTTAGATGGCTGGTCATTTATTTCTGTCCTTGGAATAGCAATTAGAGAATGGTCATTAGCAGTTAGAGAATTGGTCACCACCAATATTCCAGTGAGACTGTTACTGAACCAAACTTGGGTCCTCTCAGTCCTGTGCACTAAAGTCAATCTACTAATACCATGTTGTGGTGAAGGAAAGTGCAGCATTTATTGCAGGGCGCCAAGCAAAGAGACCAGGCAGCTGGTGCTTAAAAGGTCCAAACTCCCCAAAGGCTTTCAGGGAAAGGTTTTTAAAGACAGAGTGAGGCCTGTGGGTTGTGTGATCAGCTCATGGACATTCTTCTAATTGGTTGGTGTGGGGTAATAGGGAGTCAACATCATCAACCTTATGGTTCCAACTGGTCTGAGGTCTACGTGCTTGTGGGTAGCAAACAGTTAACTTTTCCCACCTGGTGGGGGTTTAGCATCTGCAAAACAGCTCGAAAGATATGGCTCAGAATATTATCTATAACCCTTAAGGAGGAACAAAAGTCCTTGACTTTGTTTAATAGCTAAACCGTTATTATTTTGTCTTGCTTGACTGTTTTTCTTTCTTTCTACATTTTCTCACTTATCTGATTAAATATACTCTTTGGAACTTGGGGAAGGCCTAGGAGGCTAAAGTTTTTTCTATAGACAAGAGGCAGGTGGAGGATATGGAGTGGGGGGAAGGCCTCATAGGCTCCTGCTTGGTAACATGACAGCGATCCCAGTTTTAATCTTACCTATTATGGTAAGCGTGTCTGCTTTTCCTATAGATGTTAGGTCAGGTTGCTTCACCTCTGACATTTGAGGATTCCATCATCTCCATGGAAATCAATTAACTAATTTCAAACATCTCCCATATTTATTCCTGTCTTAGAGAACAACTATTGCAGTATTTAAAATGATACTGATCATATATGTATATGATATGTTCCTCAACATCTTTTGAGAATTAAACAGTTCCTTAGCCCACTGGGTAAATAATTATGGAATAGTAACATAAGTCACACATCATTAATTTTTGTAACATTTATATCTTCTTAAATTTTGGAGTTTCCTTTTATTTTATCATGATAAGGAATTGCAAGCATCACAATATCAGCAATCATAGAATGCATTTGATTCTTGCTTTAATCTACTAACCAAGTAAAGAAATGAAACCATTCTCAGATACATAAACTAGTATATATAATTCATAATCTGTTAATTTCTCTCAAATTACCATGCATTTAAAATCTTGCATTATTTACTATGTTAAATTTTTCTCATCAAATATTTTCTTGCTCACCAAGTTGCAGTTTGAAGTCTGGAGGCAATAAGAAATGATGGAATTGGGAGATAAGGAAAACTAATATCCCTTGGAGATTCTGGGATGTTTTGACCCTAAATAAGTTTATTATGAGATATTCAGGGACAACCTTCAAAAACAAAGGCAGAGAGGCATCTTACACTGACAAGACAGGCCCAAAGGCTTTGAGAGGATTGTGATATTTAGTGTTATTTGATTCTAAGCAAATGTACTATTGCACATTAAAGGGTCCCACTGTTTACCAGCTAGCTTTCAGATGAGTGACTAGGTGAAACTGGGAAAGGAAAATAATTTAACAACCTGTGAGATAAGCTTTATTTTCACCATACGGTTTTATCACAGCAGCTGCCATATCTGCCAAATCCCTGGCCTTCAATAGGAATTTCATTTTCACTGCTAAAGATAATGACTTAATTGTTTTGTCACTGTATAATAGGAATAGCCATTATCCTATATCCACAGTGAACACATGCTTGAATCTCTTCCAACCTAGCTGTTTAAATTATGAAACCCAGATTTCCACAGTCTGAGTGTTGTTAAAGAAATCCCTGACACAATTTTGTATTGGTCAGAATACAGCTGAGAACAAAATCCACTTCAGCTTGCATAAGAAAGGGAGATTTGGGGCTTCCCTGGTGGCACAGTGGTTGAAAGTCCGCCTGCCGATGCAGGGGACACGGGTTCGTGCCCCGGTCCGGGAGGATACCGCATGCTGCGGAGTGGCTGGGCCCGTGAGCCATGGCCGCTGAGCCTGCGCGTATGAAGCTTATGCTCCACAACGGGAGAGGCCACAACAGGGAGAGGCCCGCGTACTGAAAAAAAAAAAAAAAAAAAGAAAAGAAAGGGAGATTTATCACATAGTTTTAAATAATTCAATGAATCATTTGACTTTTTGAAGAAACTTAGTCCAGACTGAACTTCTGACTTCTAAAGCCACTGTACTGAAATGGCTTTCTTTAGAAACTCCTCCCTGTCACATTCAGAAAGTGGAGAATTAAGAATCATCCTACCAAATTAGAAGATTCCTGTTACAAATACCAGTTCCTGACCTGTGGCCTTTCTTCTAAAATAAGAAACTTTTCTGCGATTTGGAAAGCTCCAAGAAATTTACCACTTCTGGCAAAATCTGCAACCTCCAATACTGTCTCTTTCTCCCCATCTGTCTCAGTTCCAAATTTAAGTTTACCATGAGTTCATCTTATTGATGGAAACTTACAGGATTATCTAATGGAATCAGAAATGTACAGTTTTTAGTGTTCCATAGTCTGTCTTTTAGGAGATGATACTGAATGTTTGTTCAATGAGAATATTCTCAGTGTTGGCCATATTTTAAAAATATCTCACTTAAAGATAATGTCTTTTGAACTTTCATCATTATTATATATTCCCCCGTCTTCTTTCTTTTAAATTATTAACCATAATTTTCCTGGATTGTCTGGATGAAGGTATAAGATTAAAGCATGTGCTGAATTCCTTGTACACTTGCAGGACTATTCCAGATTGAAAGACTTTACCAAAATGTGTAACCTTAAATTTCTGGAAGATTTTCTGAGCACATTTTATTTGTAATATATGCCTTAGTTATTACACTGAATGCCCTATAACTTGCTGCCCTATAAGCACTTTTGGGAAAGAATTATGCCAAATTTCAATATGTCAAGCTGTGATTAATCAACTTTGTTCTCCCAAAGATTAAATTACTACTGCAAAAGGTCAATAAATGCTAATGATTTTTATCTGGCCTTAGAGTTATGAAGAGACTCCTTAAAAATGATTTTATATAAAAAAGGAAAGTTATATTGAAAGAAGTGATTAGAAAAGTCAACCGAATGTGATACTTTTGTTGTCAAAAATTTTATTTCTGACTTAACAATTAAAGTCTTCTTCATAGGACACTGTGCTGAAAAGAACATCAGTCATATGGAATAAATATTGATCTCCATTTTCATGGAAGTAAAATGTAGCTGCATTCTTTTGTTCAACAATACTTATTAAGGACCTAGTATGTGGCTGCTCTGTAAAGGTTCTGAGGAGTACGTGTAAAGGAGACTGGGAATGTTCATGAAATTTAAATATAGTGGACTGTAGCACTCTGCTATAAATTCTGTTCTACGTTATGTCATTTAAATTAAGGGAAAAATTATCCTTTTAAAAATGAAGAAACAAAGGCTCAAAAAGTTTTTATATTCCCAAAGTCACAAAGAGAGTGTATGTATTATCCCAAAATCCAAGTATTTTACATAACAGCATATTGCTTACAGTCTAAAAGGACAGACAGAAATGTGAAAAGCTAGTTTTCCTACAAGGGGTAGAATGATGAGCACAGCAGTAGAAATTTCTTCTCAGCAGAAATACAAAGAATTTTGGATGGCTCAAGAAGAAAGTGATTTATTTTGAATGGAAAGTTAAAAAAAGAATTCATGAAAGGAAGTGGTGATTATAAAATTACTGGATCACTTTCAACAAGTAGAGATTTAGAGAAAAGCATGTGCAGAATTCAGCACATAACATTGGGTAATGCACATGACATGACATCACTAGAAGGATTTATTCAGCAAAAGCCTGAAGCAGAAAATCTAGTTGAAAGCCTGTTAACAGTCATGTAAAGGATGTTTACGGGAAGCAGGACAGCAGTATGATTGCACTAAAAATAAACATTTCAAGGAACACTAAAACCCAGCAAAATGTGGAGTCCAGTTGAATATTATGTGTGAACAAAGAGAAAATAAAACTATATCGTTATTTTTTGTTTGAGAGACAAAGTATTTTGATGATTGATAATAGAGACAGTAGAAGGTAAGATTTGGAAAAGGATTAGAAAAAAACACAATTTGGGATGTTGCAATTTGCTTATAGAGATGGTGGTATCAGACAAATAGGCCAAAATTTATTAAAGTCAAAAGATCAAGAAGTCAGAATAAAACTGTAGACATAGAAACCAGGCATATAGAGAAAATAAGTGTACTGGTGAGAATAAAAAAATATATTATGTAGAGAATTTTTAAAAGGTGCTGGAAATTTAATTTTACAAAAATTCTTATATTTAAGGATTAGGTATGAAGAAGATTGACTTAAAAAATTATGGTTAAATGAGGAAGCGTGGAAGTACAGTACCCAGGAGCAAAGAGTAAGGATTTTGAGAAGCAAAACAATTATTTTTCTCAAAAGGACAAATATCAATAGTATGAGAACATGAAGATTTCAATTTCCTAAGTTGGAATTTACAGTACATTTGTTAGTGTATTAAAGTAGTTTTTTCAAAGTATATTCTTTAGAAAAACCCATAAAATGTTGTACATACATTAAAAAGAAAAAATATGCATCAGTATTCAAACTGATTTGAGAAAAGTTATACTATACATAACTTACCAGGTGATTCCTGATATGCATCAACACATACAAAGCTTTAAGAAGCTCCGAGATACAGAAGTCTTATGAAATCTGCCTTTAAATATAGTGTTTCAAAATTTATCTAACAGGCTCCTTTTCTCTTTTACATATAACCTAATAATCTTTCACAAAATGCTGAGTTAGTAAATAACAAGTGAGAAAATAAGATTCTAAGCATAATGCTCTTTTTTTTTTATTGGAGTATAATTACTTTACAATATTGTGTTAGTTTCTGCTGTACAACCAAGTGAATCAGCTATATGTATACATATATACCCTCTCTCTTGGATCTCCCTCCCACCTCCCCATCCCACCCATCTAGGTCATCACAGAGCACCGAGCTGAGGTCCCTGTGCTATACAACAGTTTCCCACTAGCTATTTTACACATGGTAGTGTATATATGTCAATCCTATTTTCCCAATTCATCCCACCCTCCCCTTCCCCCTCTGTGTCTACATGTTCATTCTCTATGTCTGCGTCTCTATTCCTGCCTTGCAAATATGTTCATCTGTACAGTGAAAAGCAGACAAGAATAGAAAGGTAGTATTTGAGAGAGAATTTTTTACTAGAAAGAGGAAGTATGTAATGTGGACTTCACAAGGAGTATTTTTCTCTAAGCCTCATAAATGGCAAAGCTTGGTTAAAGGGTATTTATAGTGGTTTTTATAGAAGTTTTTCTGGTTTCACTAAGAGGTTTGCTTGGCTGATTTACTACATATGTCCAATTTACTCAACGTTTACTTTTAGTTTTAAAAGAAATGTTATTTTTATTAGTGAAAACTATTTATTATGAAGGGTTGAAATAAAGAAATTAATACGAAGAAAATTATGTAAAGGGAGGTACTTTCATTTTGTTCAGGATACTGACATATATTATTTTCATTATGCAGAACAATGGAGATGTGGGTTTCAAGTGAACAAAAGAGTAATGAGGGATATTTATTGTGGTTCCAAATGACAGCATATTTGTAATATCTAAAAATCCTAGCCTTAGATTTATGTAGCGCTGACTCAAGTTTATGAAAAAAAAATAGTTGAAATATTAAAATGCCCCAATAGTACTTTTTAATTTTATTATTTGCCTATCATAGTTAATGTTATTTCTACCCTTCCAATTGCTCAGGTCAAAACATTTGTGCCAGTCTTGACTTCTCAATTTCTCTATAACCCACATCCAACTATTAGGAAATCATGTTGGCTCCTCCCATGCTCACCACTCCACTGCTGAGAACTTGGTGGGCCCTCATCCCTTGCCTGGACCATTGCACTAGCCTCCTAACTGGTATTCCCACATTTCTCTTGCTGCCCTATAACCTATTTTCAAGGCAGTAGCCAGGATGATCTTTTAAGACATTAGCCTTGAGCTCAAAATCCTCCAGTAATTCTCCATTTTACTATGAATAAAATAAAGAGTCTTTATGGCATTTTTACAATGGTCCACAGGGCTCTGTCTCGGTGGATTCTCAAGTGCGGGTTATTTTACCCCCAAGTGACATTTAGCAACATCTGGAGACAAACTTGATTATCATTCCATTGGTAGGGGGTTCTGCTGGCACTAGTGGGGAGAATCCAGGAACATGCTAAATATCTTACAATGCACAGGACAGACTCCCTGCAACAAGGAGTTATCCAATCCAATATTGTAGAGATGGAGAAACACTACCCAAATGATATCAACCCCATTGTATTTCAGATTTCATTTCCCACTCACATTTTTCTTTCACCATATTGTTAAATGTAATTTTCCCAGTTTTACTAAGGTATAATTGAAATACAATGCTGTATAAGTTTAAAACATACATATTGGTTTGGTTTGATACAACTATAAATTGCAAAAAATTGCCATTTTAAGATTAACTAACACCTTCATCACATCTTATAATTACTATCTCTTTTTTTGTGGCAAGAACACTTAAGATTGAATTCAGGTCTTTAAAACAGTTTTTGTCTGCCTGGAACCTTTACCACTCAGGCATCCTTGTATCCAACTCCCTCATCTTTTCAAATAGTTGGTCAAATGCCATCTTCTCAGTAAAGCATTGCCAATAGGACTTCCCTTTTCTACTTGTTTATTTTTTCATAGCCCTTACCATCTTCTAATATACCATGTATTTAACATATAGTCATTTTGCTTATTGTTAAATTGTCTTCTACCAAAATGTAAACTCCCCAAAGACAGTCATCTGTGTTTGTTTTGCACACTCATTTATCCCAAATATTTGGCACAAATTACGTACTCAATACAACCTTGTCAACTTAAGTAATTTAGTCTTCACATCATTTATATTTTCCATGGAAATTTAGAGTACATTTTTTACTAGTTTATATAGAAAAGGTGGTAATTTTTATCTTCCATCTGGGTTGGCATGATTTGTGACTAACATATTCTTGTTTTTTTGCTTTTACTTCTGTTGACCTTAAACAAGTAGAATGCTGATTATTTCTCCAGCAAAAAATGGCTTTACCGGAGATCAGCAAATAATTGCAATTTGAGGTCTGCTACCACAGAGTGCCACAAGTCCTTGCACGCTAAGAGAAGAAGAAGGGAAAGGAAGTTGGGAGGGCTATAGTAAACAAAGAGTCCCTTGGAGGAATTGAGAGTTTGAAGTATAGTGGCTTTTCATTGGCTGAGTTGTGACAGTCTCTCATTGGCTGAGCTCAGGCAAAGAGAGGAGATCTTCCTTCTTCCAGTTGGGATCTGCTTTCATTGTAGGGCAAGAGATTTCCCCCCTCTGGCCTTCAAACTATTTTAGCTGAGGTTTTTGTTTATTAACTTTTACATTTCTCCCTGCGGACAGATAAATCTCCTAGAGAAGACATTACAGTCTTGTTTTTTCTCTTATTTATGTGGGAGAAAGAAAGGCAGAAGGTTAGAAAGAGATATTGTTAATTTCTCAAGGGAAAACAAAAAAGATTAGAAACCAGACCCCTTCTTAGACATTATTTAGTGCTTTTATGTCTTTTAAAAAAACCTTTGTGTCCTAAAACAATTGTCCAAAATGTTTCTATTTATGTATGTATATCTCAGTAAAACATCTTGATGTAGGTCATTACTACCATAGCAGGAGACAAGGCATTGGGATATTAGAGACTGATTAGTTGCTAGGCTGAGCTTGTTAATATGCAGACTCCTGAGTGAAGATTACATTTGCATATTTCTTTTCTTGTCCAGGATGACACACATTTCTCTTTGCTTGCCTAATACTATTATCGTGTTTGAACATTCTAGTTCTGGGAATTAATTTTCCACAGGTTTCTCTGTTTGCTCCACTTCTTCACTCTATTTTTGACTCTTTTCAAATTTATGTTTATACAATTCTGTCATTAGCTAGTAAATTGTTCAAACAGCATTTTCTTTGATTTTTAAATTTTTTTACTCTGGGTTTGACTCCTCAGAGAGGATATGGTTAGGATTTGACATGGGATGCTGTGCTCTTTTTAATATTTATGATTTGCACTGTTCTTTGTGCTACATTTCATACAGCATGTTTATTACCTTAAACATTTAAAACTTGTATATTTTTTCTCAAACACTCAACTCTCATTTCTACTCTAAGCAAATAGAACTATGCATCCTCAGAGATATCATCAAACATAATACATACTAATCACATACTAATCACAATAACATGTATAGGGTTATATTACATAAATATATAGGAAATGCATCAGAATGGGAAATATGCAAAAATGTAAGCTTAAAATATGTCAGTGAAGGTTTATATTTTAATGAGAGACTTTTAAAGGAAAGAAAAATGGAAAAGAAAAAGAAAAATGAGAAATGTAAAAAACAAGAAACATCTATTTTAAAGGGAAGAAACGAATAAATGCAGGATTTGAAGATGATTTAATGGCTTCTGACTCAGATGGCAGAATAAGATCACTCTCTGGTGAATTCTCTCTGTTCCCAAAATGCAACAATAATAAAGAAAACATAACAGTAGAAAGAAAAGTTGTAGAATATCGGAAAAGCAAGGTAATTATCTCTTTTGACTAGAAACTTAAAAAGAAAGGTGAGGGAGTCACCTTAGAGGAAGGTGACCAGGCTGTGCTACTTTGGATTTTGAGGCTGATGATGATGGTCAGTGTTTGGTTCTTACAAGTTAAAAGGCACACAAAATATTACACTTCAACAGACTATTCCCCAGGGCAAAAGCGGACAGAAAAAAATGCGCTTTTGTTTACAGATTTTTAAACTATATTGACAGATCTAAACATATGTTAATAATTTTGAAAGGAACTATAAGAAACGATGGTAGAGTTAAATAAGTCATTACTTAGATTTCCCAGAGACTCCTCAGGACAAAAAAGTACAGGCCGAATACCAAGAACAATAAATTAAAAAATATGTTTATGCCAAACATCCCATAATAACTATGAAACTTCAAGGATAAAGAGAAAATCTTAGTACCAGAAGAGAAATGCAGATTACCAACAAGGACAATTTTTTTTTTTTTTTTTTTTTTTTTTTTTTTTTTTCTGTACGCGGGCCTCTCACTGCTGTGGCCTCTCCCGTTGCGGAACATAGGCTCTGGACGCGCAGGCTCAGCGGCCATGGCTCAGGGGCCCAGCCGCTCCGCGGCATGTGGGATCTTCCCGGATCGGGGCACGAGCCCGTGTTCCCTGCATCTGCAGGTGGACTCTCAACCACTGCACCACCAGGGAAGCCCACAAAGGCAAATTTTTGATAGAGAGCAGTCTTCTTAATACTAGCAGCACTTGTCAGAAATAATAGAGTTGTTTCATCTGTTTGTTGGAGAAAAATGCCTATCCTGAATCCCTCAGTCCCTGTGACTTCCTTCCTCCTTTAACTTCTTTAGCACTTAAGACATAGATTTTGTGAAAGGAAAATCAGAATGGATTCAGTATTGTTAACTAAGATGGAGCTGAGAGGCCATTGAGGAAGTGTAGCGTACACCTCTCTTGGCCTGGATGGAATCCAACCTTTTGATCTGATGAAGTCATCCAGAACACCTGCCAGAAACTCATGACACCTTATCTACTTATCAGACCCCTACCCTAAAATAGCTCCTGATTCCTTAAGGACAAATATTTTCTGACTGTGTCAGAGTCAACCAAAATTCTTGCCAGGCAACTTCTTAACAACCTCTTGACTTTTTGTCTTTATAAGTCCCTGACTCTTTCTTTTCCCTGTAACACTCTTTTGACTTTACCAGAATCTGTGTCTATGGAATTGCAATGCTTAAGGTCTCAAGTAAATTATTTTCTTATTTGCAAACTCGTGCATTTCTTTTTGACATTTTTTGACAATTTTTTGACAATTTGTTTACTTAGTGAGTACTTTATGCAAAATTCAGTTTCAACTATTTGAAAACAATCATGACATTGAGTTTATAATTTTGTGAGGCACAAATTTGACTCTTGAAAGGAGACTGGTAATTAGAAGTGAAACTTTAAGATATCAAGTAACATCTACTTGGCAATGTGGGATAACAGATCTTCCCTTGCCCTTACTTATACTCTAAGTGTAGATGACAATTTGCATGGGGATTTATCTCCCAAATTGGTAGGAATATAAAAAGAAATGCCAAGGTTGTGCTATAGTTTCTACATGTCATGGGATAAACAAATGAACAATATACTTTATCTGAATTAGGCAATAGTTTAGTTATTTATGTGAAAAAGACATTTGAGTTGAAAAAAATATGGCATATTCTTGTTTTTTTATTGTTTTGATACTTCTCTGGGCTCTCTCAGAAGACAGTGCACTCCCTGGGTTTACAAGCCTGACTTACTGTGTACCATGGAAGAAATTCATCAATCAGGTACTCTCAAAGTGTAGTCTTTAAGTTACTTGCACTTGAAATATCTGTAGATTCAAAGTCTGAGTCACTCTACCAGGCAAAGAAGCATGAGCATCTGAAAAGCATATTTTTTTTTCTTTTTGCCAAAGAAAATATGAAATGGGTAGTAAAAGAAAGGAGTCATAAATACCAGCTATGGCCACACTAGTTCCAGACTCAAGGACTCAAAATGGTAATTAGTAATTTATTCCTTATTTTGATATGAGTTTATTTGTAAATATATTTTGCAAATTTTTATCCCATCTCTCAATCCCATGCCATATAACAATGTATCTTAACAGTACTGAATTGTGTATTTCAGTAAATACTTTGAGGTTATTAAAAGTGGAATGTGAATCAGCAATAATAAACTTCTATAAAGATAAAGAAACGGTGTATTATTTTTTGAGGGTATACTCTGATTGGTATGTTTTCAATTGTTCAAGAAAGATTGCATCATGCTATTGCCTTAATTTGAATTTAAGCATGGTTAAATGGTGTATATTGATGCCAGATTGATGGTAGATAAACCTTAGTGGATTGTAGTATATCAATTTAGCTAAAGTACAACTAAATTTCCCAAAAGGGCATATAGTTCTAAGTTAGTTTCAGCCACAGGAAATATTTTGCACACAATTTGCAGGGCAGCAGTCAAGCAACTAAGAAGCAGTAGCCATATCCTTTTTATGCTTAGAAACTGAGCACAAAGCACCAGCTGCTATTACAGAGCATTTATGCTGTCACTGATCTACTACTGTCTCACCGGGTCTCAGCAACTCAAACTTCAGGTTTCTGAATCCTGGGCAAACATTTTCCAACTGCGGGGTAGCTGTTGGTCCATAGTCCCCTTCTCCAACTCCTGGGCTAGGAAAAAAACGTACTGGCTTCCCCGACACACTGTTATTTTGCAGGTCCATAAAGGGTCAGAGAATAAGAGAAGCTCCAGTTTCCCTCATGGGTTCTGTTTGTTTATGCCCCTTCACACTTTTCACTTCACATGCAAATGCTCTTCCCTCCCTCTCCTTCAAATCAGATATTACTGAAATTAACTTTGAAATAAACCATAAAAAAACCCATAAATTTATCTTAACCATCTCCTCTGTGAAAAGATGTATTCTCAGCAGAATTCACTGAACAACAACAACAAAAAAAAACTTGTGTTTTGATGGTAAAGTAGGATTTGACATAAACTTAGAGCCTGAAAGACATTTATTTAAAGAAAGAAAGGTTGAAAGAAAATGAGTTAAATTTTTAGTTTTCAGTATAGGAAAAAAGAATGTAGAAAAATAAATATGAATGCTTTACATAGCCATTGGAGAAATAAAGAAAACCTGTGTTTCTTACAGGAAGATTAATTAAAAATGACATCTCAGTTCAACTTTTATTTGAATCCCATTTCTAAGAAACCCAAAACAAACAGAAAAATACCCCCCATATAAAGATGATTCATCTTTTGTGTTCATTGGTTTTATACATTGAATAAAAATGTTTATAATATTATATACTAGATGTCATTTATTGGAAAATATATTTTGGATTTTATTAAATTGAGTGAACTTCTAAATATACAATGTTACAACTATCAAAAGAAAATTTTGAACTTAAATACATGCTACTAGTGATTTTTGTCTAAAATCTGTCATAATCCAGAAGTCCTTCATTTTATGATCTTTCTTCTTACAAAATTTGAAATATTCCTTTCTACTTTTAAAAGTATTTATCACCGTTTAGAAGAATTTTTAATGCATACATACTCTGCTTTTCATAAACAAAGGTGATGTTATGGTGGTAGGCAACTTACATTGAATTTTAAAATTTGTTTCCAAAAGTACATATTTAACCAATTCTCATTCCCCCAAATCACTGTATGCTCATTGGGCTGTTGATAAGTAAGGAGCATGTGCTAGGCAGCCTCTAAGATGCCTCACAATGATCCCCACGTCCTGGTATTTACCATCTTTTGCAACCGTTTCCCACATTGTACGAGGGTTGGTCTGTGTGGACCAATAACATATGGCAGAAGTGATGGAATGTGAGTTCAAGATTAGGTATGACAAAGGTTTTTTGCTTGACCAAACTTTAGTGAGGCTCCTGAAACTTCTCTTAGGCCAATCTGTGTACTTCCTTGTAAAATTCAGTTTTAACAAGAACCCTGCTATGTCAGTTTATCAAGAACACTACCCTCCATACCTGATCATCTTGGATATCTGATCTTCATCTTCCACCATCTCCCAGGTGTTGTCTGATCACCCTGGCCTGTCTTCACCCATAATCCTGTTAGGTCGGTTTGACCAGAACCCCTGTACCCCTGATGTATTTTCAGCAATTTTTCATTCAATGACCCTATTCTGTCTCTTGGTTATAAATTCCTACTTGCCCATGCTATGTATTAAATTGAACCCAGTCTATACTGAAGTCTCTTTTTCCCCATTGTAGTAGTCCTGAATAAAATCTGCTTGTACCTCTTTAACTACGCTTCAGCTCTGCTTTTTCTTCAACAGTTATTAAAAAAAAAAAAAAAAACTATGCCTTTTTACTTTGGAATATCTGTAACTGTAAAAAAGAATGGCTTCTTCAACACACACTCTCTCTGTCTTGCATCTCTCAGAAAAATTGAAGTCATGTCATAAGAAGCTGTATGGAGAGGCTCATAGACAGGCATGGAATTGAAACCTCTCATCAATAGCCAAGTGAGTGAGGTTGGAAGAGGAATCTCCAGCCTGAACAAATTCAGAGCAAGAGCCTGTAC